>NC_138369.1:151315008-151443920 GCF_054177405.1 Leptonychotes weddellii | reverse complement strand
CTTAGGGGGAAAGCTCTCAGTTTTTCCCCATTGAGAATGATATTGGTTGTGGGTTTTTCATAGATGGCTTTTATGATATTGAGGTATGTACCCTCTATCACTACACTCTGAAGAGTTTTGATCAAGAAAGGATGCTGTACTTTGTCAAATGCTTTTTCTGCATCTATTGAGAGGATCATATGATTCTTGTTCTTTCTTTTATTAATGTATTGTATCACATTGATTGATTTGTGGATGTTGAACCAACCTTGCAGCCCAGGAATAAATCCCACTTCGTCGTGGTGAATAATCCTTTTAATGTACTGTTGGATCCTATTGGCTAGTATTTTGGTGACAATTTTTGCATCTGTGTTCATCAGGGATATTGGTCTGTAGTTATCCTTTTTGATGGGGTCTTTGTCTGGTTTTGGGATCAAGGTAATGCTGGTCTCATAAAATGAGTTTGGAACTTTTCCTTCCATTTCTATTTTTTGGAACCAGTTTCAGAAGAATAGGTATTAATTCTTCTTTAAATGTTTGGTAGAATTCCCCTGGGAAGCCGTCTGGCCTGAGAATTGTGTTTTTAACATTTTGAGAATTATGCTTTGATGGTAACACAAAAAATAGCCAAAAACCTAAATATAGGCAGTGTTGGATAATATGGAGAAAAACAAAGCAGGAGAGGTTAGGTAAGAAGGTAGATGGTTATTATTTGTGGAGATGATGTTCTTTGAAACCCATTTTACTCTAGAAACTGAGTCTTCTGTGCTTGGATGGGCAGGAAGAGTTTGAATGGGTTTTAAAGGAAGATAGAAGCAACTCTAAATAATAAAGGATAGAGAAATTTTGGGGAATTTTGGAGGAGATTATGTGTGAGCAGAGTTGATTACTACATGGAGGAGAGTCCCAGAAAAGGAGATCTCCATTGGAGGAGCAGTCAAGAAAAGAAAAATTCATTTCAGACAGGCTTTTTATGTTTATTATAAGATATGGATTGTAAATCTCCTCGTTCATATCCTCAGAGATGAGGAAACCCTAATCCTTCTGAAGAAAACCTAATTCTTTTGTGGGAATGGATTTTGGGGGGTTAGGTGGAAGAATGGTTCAATGCTGCTCCAGGGTGGCAGGGGCAAAATCCATGGCTGAATATGAGAAAACCAGAAAACTAGAACCAGAGGACGCTGGGGAAGGCAGGCCAATGAACATAAAAGTTATAATAATATTAGCTATGTTTTTGGGCACTTTATGCCAGCACCATGAACATACTTCAAATACATTATATTATTAATCTTAATCCACTTACTAAGTTTTTTTAATGTTAAGCTCAAATGATATCTCCCATCCTGTATTTATAAAATTATTTTACTGAAATTGAAGGCTGTTAGATTCCAAGTTAAAATTTTTAAATCCTTATTTGATTACTTTTGGAAGCCATCACCCAATACATTAACTAAAAATCTTTCTACTTTGTTTTACAAGGTACAGATCTAACTATACTGTCACTTTTCTCCATCTTGACCTCCAAATACCAAGGCTGCCTTTTTAGCTGAAAGAAAGAATTTCTCTGTTATATAGGATGTGATCCTGGACTGGATCCCTTCCTTTTTGCTTTTTGGACTTAGGACACAAACTTGGAAGGTATTCATGAAATTATAAAGTCACTAGCAAGGTGAATATGCTAAGATGGAACCTACAGAAATAAACCTCTCCAGATGTTGGTCAGTCACTCCAATGAAGGCAGTGGGCAAGATCATCCCGTAAGCACTCATTAGTTTTAATTAATCTGCCCATTTACATCTATCAGGACTAATATAAATATAAAGCAGCTTGACTTACATGCTTCACTGATGAATCTGCTATAACAAAGAGCAGCAAACAACCTCACCTACTAGCTATCAGCAGACCATGACGTCACAGGACCTACAGAACCTGAGATGTCAGTTAGGTTGTGTCCCCATCTCTAGAAATGGGCCACCCACATAACCTCTGAAACAAATGACCAACCCCTACATTCTACAAATTCTCCAGAAGAGGAGATTTCACAACATTCCCCAGGAACCAACTGCAGGATTTCATAGACCTACATTTCTTAATATCTAATCTGGATCTTTCTTGCTGAACTTTAAACTCATTTCCTCTTTTCCATTCTCAAAGGAGGTGGGAAACATCTGGAGAATATTTTTCTTAAAATAATAGTTCACATACTCGAAGTCTGCAATTAACTCCTGTTGTCTCTCTAAATGGAATCATGTCAGCTGCCAAATAGTTTATAAAATACTTGAGAGGACTCTTAAAAGAGAAAGTTCTAAAGTGCATTCCTTTTTTTGCTTTGTTTTGCTTTTCTCCCCATAACATGACCACATCATTGTTCTCAGAGCATAGAGCACCTAAATTCTAGTTCTGGCCTAAGCCAGGCACCAACCTGCTGAGGCATCGGTTTCTTCATTTGCAGAATGGGAACACTGGCTAGATGACTCCAAGGTCTCCTGTAGTTCTAAAATTCTATGGTAGCTGTGAACATGAATAACATATCCACACTTCCTAGATAAATGGTTTCATGAATGTACATACTCAAGCCTTTTGGATGTCATAAAGCTAATTAATCTCACACTTCCAGTTACCTTTCAATATTTCTCTCTCCCTTCTTAACACTTGGAGATGGAACAGGAAGAGTTTGAATAGCGCCCCCCTCCCTGTAAGTATTCCTCTGATGAAATGAGCTGCGCCTGACTAGAAACAAAAAGAAGGATCTCGGTAAGAAACAAAGTTTAGGGATAAAAATCTGATTTGTAATTTTTTTTTACCATATTTAAAGATTAAATAAAAATGGCAGCTTACTTAGAGAAATCCTTTAAAAGTGGCTACAAATGATTAAAAAAAAAAAAACTTCTTACAATGTGTAAGCTCAAAAATTCCCTTGGAGTCATTTATCAAGTGTTGATGTATGCCTCCTGTCAGAGAAATGACAAATGAATACAGAGTATGCATCTTGGGAAGGAGAAGTGGGTAGTGAATAGTTTGACACAGTCATGTTTTTAGGAGGAACAATGTTCATTATGTAAGAAAAATTAAAAATCCAAAATTTAAAGGCAGTTCTATAGTAAAGGAGGCTATGATGAGAGCATCCCAAGAATAAGGTCCTCCCCATCCTATGGGCCTGGTGATATGCAGCAAGGTCAGTTCCTTCCTGGCAGAGCCCGAGGAGTACTGGGGAGCACTCTGGAGAGCATTTTTCTGTCTTCTTTGTACTACTGCAGTTTGTGTAAATCATACAGTGTGAACTAAAGCTGTTTTTAGGCTGTTGCAAGGGACAATGTGTGGGGACAGTTCATCTAATATAATCCATTGAACTGAACATTGTAAAATTACTTACTTAGAGCAAATAGTTATAATATATTATATAAAATAAAAATTTCATGGAATATTTGTTCACTGCAAACAGCTTTGCTTCTTTTTTCTTTTCTTTTTTTTCCTTTTTTTTTTACTGCAAACACTTTGATCTTGCCCTGAACTTGTGAATTTCAACCAAACAGAACTCAGCAATATCCTTGTCACAGGGACAGTTAAAACTTGGTAGTTGTATTTGAAGTAGTCCTTTGTAAGTAAGAAATGAATCGAATAAAATAAAGTGATAAAATTATACTCATTCCCAAATATCTAAGGTTGTAGAGAATAGAAAGTTTAAGCCAAGTTAGGCAAAAAGACAAGAGCACATAACATGTTCCCTGAATGGCCATCTAGGTGCCAAAGTGTAAGAAGTTGGGGTCCTTAGGCAACCTCTAGATGTGGGAGGGAGGGCCAGGGAGGAGTAGATGTCTTGTTTATGGGCTCCAACTTTCTGAGGAAGGCTGTCATATTAGAAGCTCTTGCCTTTTCTCCTTTTCTATAATTCTGTATGTCTCCTAGATGCTTCACTATTGCTCAGCATCTTAAGAAAGGTTGAGAGATTAGGCGAAACTCAAATGAGTTAGTGGTTGTTCTTACAGTTAAAAGTTCTGGTGAAAGTTTTGAAAATTGAGAAAGTTGAAATACAAAGAACATTGTGCTCAGTTCCCAGCCAGCATGGGCACTACCTGGAAGCAGGAGAGAGAACCCTTTACTACCATAGATGTTTCTGCCAATACTTTCCTAGGATGGTTACAAGGAAGGACTGACAATTATGGGAAGATCTTTTTTTTTTCCTGTCTCATTCTGATTGGCACTTAGTACTTCTCTATCAGTATATCCAGAAGATTAAGTAAGCAAGCCAACTTCCTGTGTTAGCATTTTCTTTTTATTAGCAGGCTGTTACGGAAGTAGATTGTTCATTTTGGTATTTTTATAGGAAATTGTGAAACAAACAAAATTCCTTGAACCAAGGAACAAATCCTAGCCTTTCCCATCTTCCATCATACTGAAATATTTATTAACTAACTACTATGTGGTGCGTATGTGTCTTTGTGGGCTTAAAGGTAAGAGGTACAGGGCATGAGGCAGCCAAATTGTTGACCTTTCTTTTTCATTTTTAAGCTGGTTATTTTTTGGGTTCAAGTGTTGAAGTTTTATTTAGCTAAAATTGCTCTGAGCCACATAACCTTGAATGACTTAATATTAAAAGTCAAGCCCTAGAATTTCTATCCCACATGAGCAAGACATTAGATCAAATCAACAGCACTTGGGAATAAAAATAATTAATCAATTTCTTCCAAAATTGCCCCCCAACCCCCAACCCGAGCTAATCTCTAGTCAAAACAATAACCCTACTGGAGTTGTGATCTTTAGCCCTGGAAATTTCCAAACTATAAAAGAACTAAAAAAATCTCGACAATTTCTTGGTCAGTAAAAATGTGAATTTGTTCTTTCTCTGTTACACAGTTCAAGAGTAGCAGAGATCATTCCACAAGACTGTTCCCAAAAGTGGATTTAAATTTTAAAAAATTTAGTTCTCAAGCCGGGGCTAAGCCTAAAACACCGAGTTGTGATAAATTGTCAGTCACAGAGAGGACCACCTCTGAAATCCACCACTTTTCTACCACAGCTCCATCTAAGTAATTAGCCCATGTGGTCACATCCAGCCCTTTGAACACAGGCAGAGCACTGGAAGCAACGAAACCACAGCTATCTTGGTATTGAAAGTTCCATTTTTCTAAGGGTGGAATTTATTTTAAAGGAGAGAGAGATGGATGTGCTGTCTGGGAGGAAAAATTATAAGGTTTTCACAGTTAATTCACTAAACATTTTTCAGAGCAAATGGCAGTGGAGAGAGGAAAGGACAAAGAATTATGTAATCCATGCCAGTTCTTGGGGATACATCTAGGAAGGAGGTTGGGAGTGGGTAAGAGACTTTTCTTTTTATGACCAAAATTTGCTATGAGGCCCAAGAATTCACAGAAACATGGAACCTCATTGATAAACATGCTTCACAAATGTTATTTCTTAGGGCCTACAGTGTGAGTAGAAAACTGAATTGGAGATGAGAGACTTGGGGTGTAGTCACTTCTCTGACATGACACCCTTGTGAGCCTTTCAGGGCCTCCACTTCCTAAACTATAAAATAAGGAAAATGAATCAGAGGGAGGAGGGGATCCAGGTACCTGGAGAAGCAGGGAGAGAGGGGAGTAAGGGAGTTGACTGGCCAGAGTTTGTGATGAATGAGGGAGCACTGCCCCATCCAGCTTTGAACCAAAGCTGGTACTTTAATACCAGATGGTCTCAAACATCTCTCTTGTTCTAAAAGGCTGTATGGGGGTGTCCCATGCTTTTACTCGATTAAATTTCTAAGTCCTGGCATGGTTTCTCTACTCAACATTGGTTGCTTAGTTTAATTACTAAATTCAACAATGTTAATTATTAAATTCAACAATGTTATATTGAAATTTTAGACGCTACCCCGTTAGTAGCTGGAAATACATAAAAATAAGTGCAGGTGAAACAAGGACCTACTCTCAAGAAGTTTCCAGTCACCTGTTGAAAGTTAGATCCTGATCTAGTATGACAAGACAGAGTAGACCTTAACCCGGATGCAGTGGGTGGGTGGGTAGCTGGGTGGGTAGCCCTGGTCAGACATAGGATCCTTGAGGGACACTGTTTAGAACTAAGGATTGAAGAATAGATAGAAATTGTCCAGCAGAAGAAGGAGGACAGTGAGTGAAGGGCATTTCATGTCCTTCTTCAAAATTTTCTAAAAGCAGACATTGGCAACTAAAGAGCAGCTCTGGGGGCGGGGGTGGGGGCGGGGGGGGGAGGGTAAAGCTTAAGAGTAGCAACTCTGCCTGAAT
The DNA here is from genome assembly GCF_054177405.1 of Leptonychotes weddellii. Taxonomy (NCBI): domain Eukaryota; kingdom Metazoa; phylum Chordata; class Mammalia; order Carnivora; family Phocidae; genus Leptonychotes; species Leptonychotes weddellii. The sequence continues at coordinate 151,437,684 of NC_138369.1, read as the reverse complement.
TGAATCCCGATTCTGTCACTTACTAGCTCTGTGATCTTAGGCATGTTACTTTACCTCCCGTGCCTCCATTGCCTCACAATAAATTGGGGATGTTGATAACTTAAGTATTTCATGAGACTGCGGAGGAGATAAGGGGAATTGATACACATAAAATGCTTAGAACAGTGCCTAGACATAGAAGCACTTTATTGGTGTTAGCTGTTACTTCAAGGAGGAGAAGGAGAAGCAGTTGGAACAGGGGATCACGAGCACATACTCCATGACACTTTGCTTTACTGCTGTCCTGTTTTTGAAGAATATGAAGGGTGAGGACTTTTGTCCTCGCTCTGCTCCAGACCAATTACGAAAATCAGTTGAGTCCGAAGACATCTGGGTAAAAACAGCTCCTCGTAAGTGGAGAGCAAGTACTGTGTCTGAGTTCCCGCCTCTCAGTGTGGCCTGCGCCCTACCATCTCGCCTCACGCGAGTGCGGGTTCCAGTGTTGGATGTCTCGCCACTTCCCTTCCCACAGTGACCTGACCCCTGAGCAGCCTGTTTCTGTACTGACTGCAAAGGGCTTCGGCTTTGAAATTCAGAGAGCCTAAGACACTTCTTGCAGGTGATAGCAGCAGGTTGGCCTGTGGGAGCCGCTGCAGGGCTAAGCTACATCTTACTGCTGAAGGAAGTAAAATTTGCAAGTGTAATAATAGTTACAGTCTTTTAGGTCAGAAAAATAATCAGCTCATGATCATTTTTTTTAGAAGCTTTTCCATGCTATTTTTGGAGATTTGAACAATAACAATATTGCTATAGTTAACACTTAGTGTTTAGCGTATTCTAGGACTCGTGTCTGAAAGATTCATATACCCCACCCCTCACCATAGACCCAGTAAGCCAAGACTCTGGCTTACTTCAAAACTATATTGAGTTTTGTATCCAAAAAAACACAGATTCAGTTTAACACACACTTCATTTGTAGTTAATGCAAAGGTAACCTCAAACCAAAATACCCAATAAATCCCCAACCGTGTTTAGCCAGAAGCACTTATTTAAATAGAAAACATTAATTTCCCAAATAATGAAGCAAATCCATAATGTATTTTATTTTGAACAAGGAATTTTGGTCATAAATTCTGGGATCTGGTTATGAGGAGGGAAGCTCCATATAAGAGCTCTCTCAAGGGTCTGGAGGACTCCAATCGGACTTTTATCTCTAGGAATTCTTTCTGCACCCAGTTCATAACTGTATACAAAGTAGGCTTTATAAATGCTTGTTGAATGAATATATGAATGGTGCCCTATTTCCATCCTTGTCCCCTCCCCCTTTTCTTTTTTTAAGATTTATTTATTTGAGGGAGAGAGAGAGAGAGAAGAGAGAGAGCGAACACACATATGGGGGAAGAGGAGAGGGCAAAGGAGAAAGAGAATCTCAAGCAGACTCCTGGCTGAGGATGGAGCCAGAGACAGGGCTCAATCTCCTGACCCTGAGATCATGACCTGAGCTGAAACCAAGAGTCAGATGCGCTACTGACTGAGCCACCCAGGCGCCCCTGCCCTCCCCTCTTTTCTAATAAAGTAAGATCTTGAGTAGTGGGAAGACTGAGTGAAGAACCTCACAGTTTCCAGACACTGAATCGATGTTACTCTTCTCTCTGCCTACTATTTTCATTTTTATGCTCCTGATTTTGTGTCCTGGTGTCCACAGCCAGCTCACAAGAATGGAAAATCCTACATAACAGCCATTCTTCCTTAGAAATTAATGAGGAATGCTCTTTTTGATTAAAAACAAAATCAACCTTGTAAAGAACAAGGGAGGGTTGGTTGAAGGTAAAATAACCCTGAGATTGGTGATCATTTTCACTCATTGCAGGATGCTTGTCAGTCTCTCTGTGTCTACTCTGAAGGTCTTAGATTTGGCTTGAGCTGAATGACTGCATGATGGAAGCATTTTTCTGAATCCCCAGTCTTCACATACTGTTTAGGACTTTAGACCTCAAGTGAAAATCTCTGAAGTTCTCTCCCTCCATGAAAGTAATCTCTGAGAACCCATTTCCTCATCTGTAAAACTGAGAGTGTTGGATCATTGTTATTACTTTTCAGTCTAAAGACTCACGCTCCTTGGCCCTATCCAACCTAGTCTTTTCTCAATCTGTCCTCATTGCACCAGAGACCAGCAAGAGGCAGACAACAGATTGTGAAGTCAAGTATATCATGAAACTGGGTGGGTGGTGAGAGGAGGAGGAGAGATGGGGGCATTTTACCATTTTCATGTTCATGGGAAGCCTCCAACAGCACTTTGTGAAGTTCGATGGTTCTTTCCCCTGTGACTGCCTGTTTTGTGGACCACATCCTTGCCATGAATTTCTGTCTCCTTGCTGTGGAAGCCAGCCAAGGACACATTATTGACCACCTGCTCACTTTCTTATACAAGATGACTCCCCAGACTTATTTTCTTTGCTTTCTCCTCCTGCTGGTTTATGGCTTTCCCTTATGTAGCAATAAAACTCTTGGAGAGTCCTCTTAGGGATGAATTAATGCCACTTAAGTGTATTTCCTTTAGCTGCCCTTTGATGGTTCTGTTTAAAAATAAAGGGGGAGTTGGGGCAGTTTGGTTCTTATTGAAATTTTCCTTCCCTTTGCTTTAAAGTTACCATTCCTCAGAAACTCTTAGTTATACTCCAAGAGAGCCTTGCTAACAATAAAAAAATGTCTGGGAAATATTATCAGAAGACAAACTTACCATCTTTCAGTATTTCCCCCCCCCATTGGAAAGGTATTTACATTATAAAGAGGCCCAGCCCAGCCCATCTGAGCTTTTCTTGTATTCCTTTAAATCTTGAAATTTATAAATAATAAATAGAAAATGTGTCTGAATTCCAGAAGAGGAGAACATGATCTTTTTCTCCACCCTAATAGCAAACAGATTAAGGATCGGGTGTCATGATCCCACTTCAACTTTGTGTAGTCTGTAATTTATTTTTAATTTCTCCACATTTTATATTTTATTAATTCATCTGAATCTCATATTTAATCTGTGTCTGCTCTGAGTAGAACATCCTATGAGGTTCAGTTTCCTCTTCTCACAGTCCTAGCCCTGAGAGTTGGAAAAGATGAGTATCAGTCCTGAGCTTGACACTTGCCTTTGTGTGGCCATGGATAAGCCACTCAGCTTCTCTGGGCTTCAGGCTTCTCTGCTCTAAGAGTAACAGAATCTGGATATTGAGGGACAAAAAAAATCCCCAGAGACAGGGGTTTCAGCTACTGTTGTGGAAATTATCACTAGAATAAGCTATTTTCATTTATTCACTCTTTTGTTTGCTTAAAAAGTGAAGCTAACCAGATAACACACAGTGAGGATTGGGGTGGTGTCACCATGACCCAAGCTCATTCCCACATATCGCTTCAGTTTTCTTGTTCATCCTATTCACAAACATTTTTTTGAACCCCCAGGCTAACAACTATGGAGGATTCAAGCATGACCAAGATGTCACTCCTTCCTCAACGGCAATGTAAGGCAAAGACAAACGTGTAAAAAAGAGACAAAGAGACTGGTCCTTCTTTTCTTTCTTTCTGGCATTCTTTCCTCCTTTTCTCTCATATTCGTTCCCTTTTCCTTGTCCTTTCCCAACTCTATCCATAATTTCTTGGCTCTTTTCCAGGTTTTTGAGTCTCACCTGGAGTTTATAACCTCTTCAGCCCATTTTGAATCTGAACTCAGATAAAAACTAATGTCTTCAAAGGCCACGGTGGGGCACATGGATTAAATCATCTTCTTTCCTCTCTGGATACAAGGGCAGTCTTCTTATAAGCAAAGAAGAAATGTCAACGTGGCATTAGGGTGGCATTAAAAAGCACCCATCCTTACCTAGAACCAAAATACCTCCTCCAGAGTTTGCTGAGTGCCCGAAATTTCTGTTAAAGTTTCAGAATCTGGGAAATTTAATACATTCCAAAGTTGGTTTTCTTTTTTTTTTAACCAAGTGACTGATTGATAATGGAGATTTAATACATTCCAAAGTTGGTTTTCTTTTTTCTTTTCTTTTTTTTTTTTTTTAACCAAGTGACTGATTGATAATGGAGAACTGAATTGATAAGTCCAAGGACTTAGGACTCAGGGAATTTAGGAGAATGGGGCCTGGGGCAGTCTAGGGGGTCTCTGTGGGTTGACCTGGCTGGGAATGGGTAAAGAGTAACATGGAGGAGCAAAGTGACAGGTATCTTAGGGAAGTCGGAGGCATGAGATGGAGGCAGGAAGGCTAGCCTTGTCATAAGGCCAGCAGATCCTGAAGAGAATGGCTCATCATGATGGCATGATTAATTTGTGTCTACCATTTTACCATTGGGAGGCAAGAGTTTATGCATTCAAGAGGGCTCCCCTTCAGGTTGGACTCTCAGGAAAGGAGCTGACCTCCAGAAAAGCTCTGTGGAAACTGGCTATGATCTAGCTCTAAATTTGTGCTTAAGACAACAATTCTAATCGTTTATAAGGCTCAGACCCCATCTTCCAGATAGGAGAAGGACTGGCACTCTCATCAGCCATGATTGATGAGAGGCCTGGAGAGGGCTGGAGCCAAAGTTTTGCCATATGCTAGTGGTATTTCATCTTAGCCTCTGATCACACCAGGGGAAGGGCTGGTGCTTCCCTCATCATACAGTTTAAGTGCCTGAAGGCCAAAGGGCAAGCTCCTTTTCCTGGAGTCTTGACTTCCAGGCCTGCTGGATATCTGTGCATGATGCTAGCCTGGAATGTGCTAAGGACAACAGGCACCCTCATACCTGCTACTGCTTCTCTCTCTGTAAATGTTCCCTGATAAACCCTGCTTGGCCCTTTGCCTTTGTTTGCACAACAGCCTCCAGGTCCTACGTCAGTGCTCTCCTTGGTGATTGGAGTTCTAAGATATAAAGAATGCAGAGAAATGCTCTTACCCATTAATTGATTAATTCATCGATCCATTCATTTAACACTGTTCAGTCCTCAGCCTGTGCCAGGCGCTGTAGACACAACAGTGAGTGGAGAATGAGGTCCCTGTCCTGGAATGACTCACAGGCTAGAGGGGTTGGCTAGCTGAGGAACTGACTGCTCAGACTCCTTTCCTGCATCAGTTTCCATCTCTGTGAAATTAGTCACAGGGAAACATTCAACTCCTGTTCGTGTGTGTTGGGCTGACCGACCTCCTTGCATGATAATTGCCAGCATTTTTACAGTCTCACCCTGACTTGTCTCCATCTTCCAGCATGTGATTAAGCTTTTTCTGCACTCTAGTCCTTGATGTGTATCCACAAAAAACAAACTTGTTTTAATATCCATCTCAACAAGACTTGCAAAGAATGCTAATAGAAGACATTGGATAGCAAGCATAAATAACTTTTGAATTATCTCTACGAGCATCTGGTCTTATACAGAAGCACATTTAAAAAATGAGTTATCCATAAGAAGTCTGAGGCAGGCAAAAAAGAACTAAACCTACATGTTATTTAGCATATAATGATATTCTGGATTTTTTTTTTTAGAGGAATCATACTAGATTCTTACTGCTGAACTCTTACTTGTTTTAGCTTCTACCCAAATCAAATGATAATGTAACTGGTAAAGAAAATTCCTCTTTAGATATGTCTACCATCTTCCCACCACCTAGTTATCTTCCAGTCTATCATTTCTCTCGCCACCTACCTGTAGTTACCAATGTGGGCATAGGAATACAGAGACACACAGGTTGGCTATTTGCTTGGTTCTGAGCTCCGGTTGCATATGGAAATGGATATTTCCAGCATCTGTTAAATGATCTTTTGTATTAAACACATAAAATATAGATATGTCTTACAATTTATGTGAGGCTTTTCCTTCAAAGAGCTCAAGTTTCTACAAAGTTACTTTATGACTCCACTTATATGAAGTATCTAAAGTAATCAAAGTCACAAGGGAGGGGAGGATGGGGAGTTGTTGTTCAATGGGTATAGAGTTTATTTTGCAAGATGGAAAATTTCTGGAGATCTGTTGCACAGCAATGTGAACATACTTAACACTACTAAACTGAAAAAAAAGTAAAAAAAAAAGTTACTTTTAAAGTAAAGATCCTCAAGGAAATATCTTTTGTGAATAGTAATTGTAATAGCCTAGATTTTCATTTATTTTTTGTCCTGTCAGATTCATGAAACATATAGGTGTAGAGAACAATGAGAGCAGTAGCATCATGTAAAGTGCAGGAGAAACTTGTCAAAGGAGGGTTTGACTCACTCTTGTCTACCACTGCCCTCAACATCTGGAATAGCTTGCTCACTGGGACTTGGAAACCAGGTATTATCCTTTGCCCTTGACCCTGGCACTACCAGGGGTTAATTGAATTCTTGTTATTATTAATTCATTGGACACATATTCCATGAGGATTTAGAATGTTTTAAACAGTGTTTGACTCTATTAATATTAACAATATCAAAAGTAACAAACTTAGAATAAGTGTATACAAGGACCAGACACTGTGTTAAGTGCTTTACACAAATGATGTCATTTAATACAACCCGGACAACTCTGGGAGGCAGATGCTATTATATTCATTTTATAGACAAGAAAATAAGGACCCAAAGAGTTAAAATAACTTGCTTGAGACTGTCACACAGCTACTAGGTAGCACAGCAGGATTCAAATCTGATGGCCTATCTCCAGTGGCTTCACCCCTTAGGACTACTCTGGATTAAAGCTACTTGAAGAATCCGAGCTGTCAGTGCTTCAGGAAGGCAGTCCAACTAAGTTAAAAAATATCCTAAGATCACTGTTATGTTTGGGTTATTTGTTTCCATCACTACAAATACGGCCAGGAAGGCTGGAAACACTGCTCTCCACACAGAGCAAATGCCTAGGAGAAATTTATTCATTGTCTATCTCCCTTGCCATGACTGTAAACTCTGTCAGATAAGGGACCTGGCCTATCTTGTTCCCTGTGGTGTATCCGCGGGTGCTGGCGCATACTATGTACTCAATAAAAGCTTGGAGAATGAATAACTGAATGAATGACACCATGGATGGTAATCCATGTTCTCTGAGTATGTGCACTGAGTCTTGTGAGTGTGTGCACCTGCATGTGCTCACCTCTAGAGAGAAGCCCTTCTTCTCCATTCTCTTTTTTGTTGTGACCTCTGCTATCAGGTAGCACATGGCAGCTCATTGACCACTTTTATTTCTGTATTCCCGAGGGCTTAGCACAACATTTGGCACACAGTCGTTGGTGAATACATGTTGTTGAGTGAATGGCCAAGTTTGTAGGCAATGCTGATGAATCTCTTTAAAAAACAGGTTATGCCCCATTGGCATATAATCCAACACAATGCCAACATCATGAACACTGGTCTCTAGCAAAGCTGTAGTTTCACCAGCCTTTCAAAGTCCCTGCTGACTCATTTTCCTTTTCCAGCAAGTGCATGAATGGAGGGCAGGCTGCCAACAAGACAGATAGCAGAATGTCTGCCCATACCAACAACAAGAAGCCTTGTCAGTCTGGTTTCCCCTGTAAAAAGAGATGGTCTATGGCAAGGGTTAGCCTCATAGTTCTAGTGTTCCGGAAAGTGCTAGGAGAAGAGCCTAAGGACTGACATTGATTAGATGCCTACCATGTACTAGATAGTATGTTAGGTGCTAGACATAACAGCATCTGATTTAATTGTTATAAAACTACTGTGAAGAGTTATTGCCCTTTTTTTTTAAGTGGCTAAGAAACCAAAGATTCAGAAGATTGATTTACTTGCCTAACTTTACATAGCTGATATTGGCAGAGCTAGGACTTCAACTTCTTTCTGACTCCAAATGCTGTGCTCTTTATGCCATAGACACCATAAAACCACCAAATAACAGATCCTGTCCCCCACCCCCAGTTCATTTGGGTTAATGAAACCCTTTTCCGAAATGCAAATACTCTCTGATAGAGTTATCCTCCTAAGTCATCCACACCTTAGTGTCAAGAATTTTGATAAGATTAACTTTTACTTATTCTCAAGTGAAAGTCATTATCCCGTGAGAACCTATGGATAGGAATGGAGGGCTGGGCAGATGGAAAATTTCTGAAGGTGCGGCCCCACAGGCGGAACACCTGGGTGGAGTAAGAGGCTCAGGGCACTATGCTGGGTCTACACTACCAGGTATTCAGAAGGCAGTTTATTGGGAAGTCTGACTTTATTGGTAGGCTGACTGGCAGGATGGTGTGAGCACAGCATAGCAGACAATTACCTGTATGGAATTTAATACTGCCTCTGCCGCTCATGTTCTGCGTGACCTTGTGCAAGTTATTTACCTCTGCATATGACACTTGGGTGTTGTGAGGAGCACATGAGATTTTTCTATATACAGTGCTCTGAACAGTACCTGGTAGCTAGTGATCCATAAATGTCAGCCCTTGGTGAGCAACTGCTCATAACCACCTGAGGGTCCCCCTCTGCCATCAGCAGATTACAAGCACTGAGTCTTATGTGGTCATTTAGGAATAGGTAGAATCAGCCCAGGTGTTTTGGTGATTGATTGTGGGGACAATTACACAGAAAAAGGAGAAAAGGAAAGTAGAATCTTTTAGAGGTTAGCTTTTCTAGAGTTTGGGTTTGTGGAGTCCCCATATCTAGGACTGTAGGATCTTTTCGGCTCAAAGGAATTTCAAGTGTGCTCTTACAACTCAATTAATTTATCTTCATGTTACCAATCACTTAATTTTTAGTTTGAAAAAAGTAAAATTTTTCAACTATTTGTAATGGCTTATCTCATTTGAAATGAGATTAATTATGTGCCAATCTCAACCAAATTTTAGTTATGTGCTGATGAGATTCACTGCATTTTATAATTTGTGACAATCTCCTTACATCACATGCCAAAGGAGAATGCGACAATATTCTTTTCACAGGTCCTAGAAATTAAATCATTCTTGTAGTGTTGGTTCCTCATGCTCACTAATTCTGAGAAATACATCTTATGGTTATCATTAGTATTATCTTTACTTTTCACTCCTTTATTTTGGGACATCTTCTTTGGCTTTTGAAAGATCATGTACTTCCATACTTCGCACATCATGATTTAGAGGCCCAGTGGCAGAAGGCATTATGTGTCAATCTGCTTTTTGATAATCAGCTGAAATGGTGATGATGGGCTGCAATACAGCTGGGTTGGAACAAAACATTTGTCCTAATGAAATGGGACTTTATAAAAGGAATGCTCCTAATCCTCTCCAGGACTCAGCCAGGTCATCATGGGTAAATGAGAGATATTTGAGGTTCCTTCCTTCCTTCCTTTTCAAAAAAACATGTTGTGTCTACCAGCTGTTACCAAGAGAATTATTAAAAATCTTGTCAGTTCAGAGTTATTGCTGTTCCTGAAGAAAGGATAAATGTATGTATTTTTAAATCTGGACATATGAAGGTTTAAAAAATATTGTTGTAGAGTTCTCCTGGCTACTTTTCCTTAGCTCTTTTCCAAGTTTTGGGCTGGAGAAACTTGACTATGTCTCCGTGCCAAAGTTAAATATTAAATGAAAACCTTGTGTCTGAGCAACTCCAGGATTAATAAACTGTAGCAAAATAGGTAGGATTCCAAATCATCAGAGAAAACCATTTCTAAGGGAAATGGGGTTGTATCATACACAGTGTCACATTCTCAGCTATGGGATAAAACACACAGGAAAAAGATGGATCATAGATTGTTTTAGGCTTGGAGGACACACCATCTCTTTAAGGGCTTCGTGATACTATGCTTACTGTTAAACTAGTGCATACACACAAAAATATTTGAAAGAGCCAAAGCAGCTAATGCTTTGCACAAATGTGCAATGCAATGCTGTAAGAGGGTTTTCCTCTCCTAGAGGACATCATCTTTAACCATTAGTAGCACTGGTTTCCAAAAGTCGAATCCAATTATTATGGTGAGTATTAATTTTAATAGCATCACATTTTCCCTTGAGATTTATTATCTTTCGTAAGAAAAACACTAGAGGAAAATGAAATATTGTTGAAGGATTATACAATGAACCAGGAATATAAAAAGTTTAGTTTTCATTTCTAGGTTAATTCTAGTGATCTTTTGCTTCCCAGCCTTGAATGCACAGATGGGTTGAGCTCTTTGGGTTTTCAGTTCTTCCTTCCCAAGTGTGTTGCAGTGACTGGGGAAAAAGTGCTGATAAGCAGCCTGCAAAGTAGAGACAGTCTGTGGGCTGAGGGGTCTGGGCCACCCAGATTTGGATCCTGGCTCTGCCATTTACAAGGTGTGTAACCTTTGGAACCTCCATTTCCTAGCTTAGAAAACGGGAATGATCATTTTTATTGGGATATTATTTGATAACAAATATCTGACAGTTACCTGACAACTAGCAGAAACTCAATAAAGGGCAGCTACTATAATAAACTTTATGTAGCTCTACATTCTTACTATGACTATAGTTCCAGGAACCAATAGGATATTAATGTATCTTCTACCAACAAATTCTGGTACCTTAGGTTGATTCATAAACAAAACCATCTTTAAAAGAAATAATCTGATCTGGGTTTGCTGAGCTAGCATCTGATATATAAATGCTTGCATTGAAGGATGTTTGGAATACTCTCCTGAAAGAAAAATTTAATCTTCATGCTTTTGAGTAGGCATCAGAAGAGAAATCTGTTGTGTTGGAGAAGAGAAAGGTATTGAGGATACCTAGTAGAAATAAAATGAAATGTTAATAATTTAGGAAAACCAGTAATAGGCCAATGAGACTATATGGAGAAGTGTATAAAAGAAATAGGAGGAAGCTATGAAATGTTAACATTCTTAGACTGGAATCCAAGAACATGGATATGACCAAAAGGATTTAAAGGACCAACTGAACATTACTCTGGCTATCTTGCCAGGAAGAATCCCCTGACTTATGCTAATGATATTATAATGAGAAAACCACATGCCAACGAAGTAAACAATAAGTAGGTGTAGTACAATAAATTCTCCAAGCTTCACCTTGAAGAATGGTCTCCAGAGGAGTTTGGGAAGAATTTGTACAGCGAAGGTTAAGATAACGAGGGAAGGAATTTGGGCTAAAAAAGCATTTAAACTGGTGTGTATGCTTTGGAACATCTTGGATATTGCTGTCCTGCTGTAATGCCACCTGGCTTCATTGTGGAAAATGTAAACAAAAAAAGTACATGCTTGTGGGTTCCCATTGCATTTCCTGTTCCATGAGATACCCTTGCTGAATGGATGGGACATTGGTCTGGCAATGGTGTTTATCCCCTTGGTGTTCATTGGTGTGAGTTGGAACAATTGTAGCTGACTACAGCTAAGATTGATGTCACTGCTTCTTCTTCTTCTTTTTTTTAAAGATTTTATTTATTTGACAGAGAGCGAGAGAGCTCACACGTGAATGAGCTGGGGGCGGGGGGGCGGCAGAGGGAGAGGGAGAAGCAGGTTCCCGCTGAGCACAGAGCAGGATGCGGGGCTCTATCCCAGGACCCTGAGATCATGACCTGAGCCTAAGGCAGATGCTTAACTGTCTGAGCCACCTAGGTGCCCCCATCCCTGTTTCTTATAATCTCAGGAAGGTGAAGCCTGCTCAGAAGAGAGAGGATAGGGAATCAGCTGATTCTGTGATAGCCAAGACCATGTCTCTGTGAGCCATATTTTCATAACATAACTTATTACAATGCCTACACTTGGTGGGTAATGCAGCAGGTATTATATTCTGTTATTCCTGGTTGTATCCTGTTAACTATTGTTAATAATAACCGTTCTCTAATAACCATAAAGAGAAAATATGGTTGACTACTTTAGTAATCCCTTAAAAATACAACTATTTTATATGCTAAAAGATATCATTTTTGTGTTTAAGTTGTGGGATGGCTTGGTATGACAGCTAGCATTCATGGAGGACTTCCTATTTGCCAAGCAGTACTGAAAGCATGTTATATTGATTAATTCATTTAATCACCTTGTGTTAACTTGTATAATCTTCAGAAAAATCCCCCTGAAATGGAGACTGTTATCATAATCATTCCTATTTACCTGTGAAGAAACTGACACTCGTTGAGTTTAAATTGCATATCACCAGTCCCATAGTCAGTAAGTAGCAAGACTGGAATTTGAACTCAGGGAGGTTGCCTCCAGGGTCTAGGCACTTAACTACTACACCATATCACCTCTCTGAACAGGAATTTCAAATATAGAACAGACTCTGGCATGTATATATATGCTTTCCATATTCATGCCCACCTGCAATGATTGAATTTGGACTTTTTTTTTTTTTTTTTAGGGTGATGGGGGAAGGGGTGAGGGAGACGGAGAAAGAGAATCTTAAACAGGCTCCGCGCCCAGCATAGAGCCTGACACGGGGCTTCATCCCACTACCCTAAGATCATGACCTGAGCCAAAATCAAGAGCTGGGTGCTAAACCGACTGAGTCACCCAGCCTCCCTGAATTTGGAATTTTTCTGCTCTTTATAGTCATTGACTTACCAGATTAAAATTCAGGGTTATTGAAGAATACAATAAACCTCATTTATGTAAACATTTCTGAACACTTCTTGCATATAAAGAACTCTAATAAGAACAGGAAATAAAGAAAAATAAGACACAACCCCTAATCTTTTGGGGACCTTAAAGACAAGAGAATAAGTAAATTCTCATATACAAAGTTCCTATTAGAAAAGTCCAGTTAGGGGGTACTTGGGTGCAGTTGGTTAAGCATCTGACTCTTGGTTTCTGCTCAGGTTGTGATCTCAGGGTTGTGAGATTGAGCTCCCTGTCAGGCTCTGTACTCAGTGTGGAGTTTGCTTGGGTTTCTCTCTCCCTCTCTCCCTCTCTCCCTTCCCCTCCCCACCACCCCCCTCTAAAAAAATAAAATCTTAAAAAAAAAGTCCAGTTAGATGTTGAGAGAATTGGGGACTGTTATGGTTTCTGTGGCCCCTGGTGGGTGAGGGCCATTGGGCCTTAGAAGAGGGAAGCTGTCCTTATCCCACAGGAAATGGGAATTTCCAGGTGAGCCAAAGAGATAACTGATCTTCCAGGTCAAACCTCCAGCTACTAGGGGCAAATGCACATTTATTTGGAGAAGCAGGGCAGAGTGGAGGGTGACTAGTGGCTGAGCTGGCCAGTGCGTGTGTGGTTGACCATCTCAAGAAGTAGTAGAACATGTGGCTGAGTGCACAGACTCTAGGGGTCCTCTTGTGTTCAAATTTCAGCTCTGAACCTCCTACAGGACCTTAGGCAAGGTTTGTTTTTTTAAAAAAAATCTTCTTATGCCTCAATTTCCTCTTCTAAAAGTGAGGAGAGTAATAAAAATACCTATATCATAGGGCTTTTGTGCAAATCAAATAGGTAAAACAGGTAAGGTGCTTAGAATGATGTCCGGCACAGAGTAAGTGGGATGTAAATATTAGCTAAGTATTGTTGCTATCCTCACTGATAGAGGTAGGAGCAGGTTCAGGGGATTAGATGGGTGGGGAGAAGCACAGCCTACCTCACTTGGAAGAAATATAAACCCAACGAACCCATCCTTCCCTCCCTCTCATCTCCCAGAGTATATTTCTCTGATTCCTCCTTGTTTCATCTTCTAAAGAAATGTATGACAACGAAATATATGTGTGTAGTCCCTCCTCTTAATTGAAATTATTTCCATGTTAGATAATAATTCATTCTTAATGATGTCACCTTTCAAATATTTAACAGATTCTGTTTCTTCGTTGGCCTTGGACCATGGAAACTGGAGCAGGAAATCAGATGGCTGCACTTGCAATTCAAAGAGCAAATTGCATAATCCTTGGTGATACTGAGGTACAGATGCCTTGCCTTATGTGAAATATGGATCATAAACTTCTAGTTCTAAATCTTCTGAGAGGCCTTTCACTCTTACTTGGAAGCTATGGATGAAAAGTGTCTAGTCAATAAGGTTAATTTTCACTTAGCCATTAGAACAGGGGGACATTAACTCTGAGTACCACCCAGATAGGGTCAACAAGAGCCTCTGCCCTGACCTTCCTGAACCTGTGCCTCCTCCAACTGCCACGAGTGAGGAGCCAAGGGATTGTGCTGTCCAGAGCCCACACTCTTCTAGACCCTGCTCTGGATATGCAAGACCTTAGAATTCTCTACCCAAAGGATCTTGAGCTCTTTCCAGTGACTACAGAGGCTTTTTCTCAGGGTCCACCCTCCAGAGATGAACTGTCCTCTTGTGGTGTGCGACCTCTGGGTCCAACATTAGGCTGGGGAGTAGCTGTTTGTTAGGGATCGTTCACATGCGTGGTTGTGAAACCTGCATGGTCTATGGTTCATAGTCTATGACCAAGCTGGAGTTGGGAACAAATGAACCAGGGGTAGGCTGATCTCTCTCAGCCTCTGCATTCTGGTGTAGCAATTCAAGGAGTCGGAGAATTCTAAATTTGAACATGGCCTTTCATGTTGTTACAAATGTATATTTGCCAAGGCGGAGGAATAGAACATAAACTATTTAAACAGTTGGCTTGATTCATAACTTTTAAAGATTTAAATCTATAGTATGTGGGTCACCATTTGTACTTTTGCCCAAAGCATCACAAATATTAGGGGTGGACCTGATTAACATAGATAACATAAAAAAGTCCCATGTCCATGATTTTCTTTACTGACACAGAAGGGGCCAAGACACAGCAGACAGTTCAAAAGCAAGAGCCGAGAAGAACTAACAAAATACCACGGATGACCATCCATTACTATTTTTATTCTTTCTTTGTCTTGCAAATAAGATTTCTGGAAAGGAAAGTATGACCATAATGAATAAATCAAAGCCAATAATGGGACAGTTTCATTGGAAGAAAAAGTAGAAGAAAGCAGAAGGAAAATCCCCAGACATTGGTTGTATCTGTTCTCTGTCAGCCAAAGCTTGGTGTCTGAAAATTATTGCTGGAATAGCTGGAATCTTAACAAAAGTTCCAGGAAACCTGGGGGCTTCTGGACAGCATATGTGAAGTTAAGAGGAAAGAAATATTTCATCTTCTGTGAAAGTCACAACTGCGAAGAACAAGGTGTTAACAAGGTAGCAGCTAGGCGTGGCAGGGTGAGTCTGTTTTCTTCTTTTCATGTTTCTTATATTTTCTCTAAGTGTCTGAAGCCAAAGCTTGTTGGAGAGAGGAAAGTACCCCTTCCTTCTCCCCTTCGAGTTCCTGGGGGAGAGTTGCGTGTGCCTACTTGGCATGGTGGTGTTCCTGGCATGCACACAGCTGCCAACTTCTCCTGACCTGGTAATTCCAGCTTCAAAACCAGTGGCCGATTTATTCCTGTCCTATGCCCTAGGAGGTGGGAACTAGCAATTGCTAGTGTAGAAGAAACCTAGTCTCAAAAATCAGATTCTTTCCATGTGGATTTCAGTCCTGAGGATCAGCTGGGGACTCCTTTGGTAAGTCCATCTCAGCCTCTCAGTTTATAATCATCGTGGCCTCTGGCAAATCACTTTATCTCAGTGAGCCTCAGTTTCTCTGTGTGCACCATGACGCTAACAAGCTCATGGGGGGTTATTGTGAGAGTTGCCAGCACGTGACTGCTTCACCAACAGATGCTTCCTAAAATGTTTCAGATCCTCTTCCAAATAGCATAGTGTTTTAAAATTTGTATACATTTATATCGAACACATACTGTTCCTTTTTTTAATTTAATAAAATCAACATGTGAATCAATTTAAAATTATTATTTAAGTAAATTTAAATGATCTAGAAAGTAAATGTCTACTCATACCCCTCCCCAAGCTTATTCATTCATTGTCTCTACATCATGTAGGACGTGTAGTGTGGGGAGGAAGTCTAGGAGGAGGGCCAAAATGAAACGAGAGGATGCTGTTTGATTACTTTCTGCCTGTCTTCCAAGGATCTCCTGAGTTAAAAATTCATCTGGCTTCCATTTCCTGCAGAATTTTGCTTATTTGAAATGTTCAAGAAATCAATTGATCCCACTTCAAACAGACTAGGTTTTGCTGGCTGTGTAAAAACCCCAACCCCCTTTTGTGTCACTCCCAAGTCTGGACTTCACAAGCAGCCAGTTCCTTTTGTACCTTAGCAAAGGACTTCTTTTTGGCTGCTTACCCTTTGTGCTGAGCCAAGTGTCAGGCTGGGAATTGAGGCAATAAATCTCTGTGACTCCTCATATTTGGAATTTCTCCTATTGCTTCTGATAAGGAAATGACAGCATCTCTCAGCTATATGCATGAACCTCAGAGAAATTTGTAAACTAAATCATGTTTTGCTCACAAAATGGAAAGCAAAACGTGCTAAACCTGACTTTGAGTTAACCCAGATGGTTTTGAGGGCTTGGGTAGTGAACATAGAAATTATCTTTGCTTTATCATCGCACTTGGACATTTTTAGAATGAAAATAAATTCCTCTCTACCTCTTAAAATATTCTGATTAAGTCTTTCTCGATTATGGGGGAGAGGGTAGCAGCTGCAAAATTTGTCTTAGGTGAAGTCTTTGTAAAGGATCTTCACCTTCCTGTAGTAAGAATAGACCTCACTCTTGGTCCGATTGCTTCCTCCACCCCCTTCCTGCGTCTACTTTGGTACTTCCAAGTTTCATACTAAGTCCCAATGACTGACTGAAATGAATGTGATTTGGGATCAGCAATTCCTCAGAAATCGAAAGATTTTCCCAAGACCTATCCACATTTTCTGAGATGACTAATGAAACCAGTCCAGATCTAGCTAACTCCCTGTGTGATCATAATGAAAAAATATTCCCAAAATTTAAAAAAAAAAGGAAAACTATTTTTTTTTAAAGTTTCTAGTTGCTTTTGAGTATGTTTTATCCAACAACATCACCGACAACATTCATTCTCTGGCATTTTAGTAGAAGTGGTAAAAATTACTTGGAACAAAAAGCTTCATTCAGCAGCAATCCCTCAGCCCTAGCTCTTATTTGCCTGAGACCCACACCATACATGAAGAGGAGATCATTTTGATCATCCATGATCAGAATCATGCACAGGCTTGGCTAGCATTGATATGAGGTCAACTAGCAGGTGACTCCTTTCAAAGGAACTATGGTTTTGAGTCATACTGTATGAGAAACCCATTTAAAATGAGTTTCTTCCTTTCTCCTTAGTCTATAGTAGTTCCTGATTTTGATTTTGTTGGTGCAGGGTAAAATCAATGATTCTGACACATTTGCCATTTGGAGGGAATTGGTATATCCATTCTTTTTACTATTGAGGTAATTGGCTGGAATTTCACTGATTTAACTAGGTCTTTTGGTGTCAGGCAGATATAGCTTTCCGAACTAGGAAATCAGAGTCAGTGTGTGGTTAATAAAAACAGGTTAATCTAAATTGATCTTAGAATGTATTTTCTACTTATGTTTGACCATGGGGGCCCCTGATGTACTAAGAGTTCTTTTCAAACAAAATATTGAAGCCATACAGTGAGAAATCTATCCAAACCTTCCACTTTCACTTACTTAGTTTTTACTTTTCCTCATGTTCATGCTATGACTTGGGACAAGGGAGATTGGAGAATTATTTTGAGGACATTTGGGGGTTAGAAGTCTTTCTTTTGCTTTTTACACTTATAATAAAATTTGGAAGCTCTGAGAGAACTAAGGAATTATATGACAAGCACCATTCCTTTGTTTTGCATTTATTATATCATTTCTTTGGTGTCTACCATGAATTAGGCATTAGAGATAGAGTGACAAATAAGTCCTGCACGATTCTTGTTTTCATGGTGCTTGCATTTCAGTGGAGGGCTTATTATTCAGACAATAAGCCAACCAGATAATTTTAGATAGAGGCAAGGGCTGTAGAGAAAAGGAACAGGATCCTGTGATTGGATGGGAGTGGGATTGATGCAACTTTAGATAGGTAGTCGGGGGCAAGGGGAGGGTCTTCTGAGGAGGTGGCAGTTGAATGTAACAAAGGAACCAGCCATGTGACACTGGACAGTGTGCAGACAGAGTGCCTAGCAAGTGTCAAGGCTAATAATAGTCCCTTATTATGAGGATTAAATTAGTTAATATGTGTAGAATGCTTAGAAGAGTGCCTGGCATCCATAAATGCTAACTGCTTTTCATTCATTAAACATTCATTGAGTATCCTCCACGTGCCAGTGTCAGGGCTAGGTGCAAGGAATTAAGAGTTGCATGGAGACTGTCCCAACTTTAGGGTGTTCACTTCAAACTCTGGTGCAGTGATTCTCAATGTCTGGTTTACAGACCATCTGCCTCTTACTCACTGGTCTTCCTTTTTTCCAGTCCTTTCCCCTACAGAATCTACCTAGATAGGTGTAGGGACTGGACCAGAAATCCACATTTTCTACAAGCTTGCTCCAGTTGATTCTTAGGCTCATTAAAAGTAGAAAATCATGTCCTAATGCATAGACTGTGACTAATTCGTGGTTCTCTTTAATATAGCATATCTTATAGGATCAAGTATGAGTAACTGTCCCACTGCAAGGAGTACCTCTTAGTACTCAAGTGTAGCT
This sequence comes from Leptonychotes weddellii, assembly GCF_054177405.1. NCBI lineage: Eukaryota > Metazoa > Chordata > Mammalia > Carnivora > Phocidae > Leptonychotes > Leptonychotes weddellii. The sequence goes on along the minus strand of NC_138369.1, from coordinate 151,419,282 downwards.
TTGCCCAGTTTATGGAGCCATAAATATCATGGAATTATGTTTCACAATTAACATTCTGTAATGGTTAGGCCTAACTTTTTTGTTGATCTTGAGCTGGCTGAGGTTGTGTGTTTTGGATAAAGCTGCTTTTTGGCTATGGTTTGGAAGGTTTGCCTGACACTCTTAAGTGTCATTTAAAACCTGCCAAAAAAAATGGCTTTTACCTTTTAAGAAGAATGTGCCAAAGAATGTTTGCCAAAGGCTCTTGTATCCTGGAAGAAATTCTACTTGTAAGTAAATTTGCCTAACTGAAATTCCTCCCATGGGCTCCTCCCTGTACCTATTTTTAAAGTGTAATGTCATCAAAAAGGGAGATGGGAAAGATTTATTTTATTATCTCTCCTTGGCTTTCTACTAGAATGTATCCAGTTCATTTTCTTACTTTAGAATGACTTATATACATTTCTAAAAGGTCTTAGATGCAAAGATCTCAAAGAATATTTGATATAAGGACAGATTCATGCTCATCTACTCAAGGCTGAGTGCTAACAGCCTCTTATATCCAGATTGGATCCCAGGCCAACTTAGCTGTAAGTGAGGCTTCCAATATTTTCCTGAAGAAGCCTTGGTCTGGGAATGGATGTATCCCATTTAGTTCCTTTTTAAGTTCTTATTTTTCTTCCTTTACTCGTTTCCATCCATAGCTACTCAACAGCTATGGCCAGATAGAATGATGAAAATGGAAAAAAGCTGCCCCTGAGGATGAGGTCATAAGTGGTAAGGGTGAATAAACTGATGTAAACTTAAGGCAAATTTGAGTCAGACACGGATCTGAGAATCTTGAAGTTGAGAGGGTAGGGAAAAAAAAAAAAAAACACAGAAAAAAAAAAAAGTTCAAGGACTGCAGCCTGTCAATTATTCAGTTTTCTTGTTTAATTCTTCAGATTGGTAATCCCCCTCACCAAAGAGTATGGAGAATGGGTGGGAAATGTAGACCACATAAAAACCAGTGAAAGATAAAGCTCCACTAAGGCTCAGTCAATATCAGTGAATGATTATAAATATGCAGGGCAATGAGAACTCAGCTGTGACACCAGAGGGAAAGAGTATATTAGCCCAGTACTGCTCCCTCAGACACTTTTCTCTTGTCATTTTGATTAGGTTTCACCTGAAAACATGGCTTTCTTTTTTTACACAAATAAAAAGATTCCTTGCCTTCCTTAGATTTAATCATTTATTCCAGCTTTTATGTTTTTATTCATCCAGCGAAGATTTGCTCAGTGCCCAGTGTGTGCCAAGGACAGTTCTAATTGCTGGGGACACAACACTAAAGAAGACGGAAAGGCCCTTGTCTTTATACAGTTTATACACCACTAAATTTCATTTCTTTTTCTTCTACAAAAATGATCATAGCTAGTTAGTATCCATGAGACAGGTGAAAATGCTGAAAGGAGCCCTTCTCTGTATAAGTGGGGACCTGGCAAAGGAACTGCAGTCCCAATTTCCTTGGAATTCGCTGTGCCTTTGATTTTCTCTGCATATGAATCCAGTAATTTCTGTGTCCATTTACCAACTACTGTTTACTAAATTTTGGCTCTATCCCAGATTTACTGGTGATTTTGACTAAGTCTTTGTACTCCAAAAGTGTTTTCTTGCTCTTATCAATCAGGCATGGGTGATATGATGGCAGTGTCCCCAAACCTTTGAGGCCCATCTCAGTACCACATAGCTGCCTGACCCAGTTCAAGACGGTGCCTCCCACAAAAGAGCCGCTGACTCACAAACCCAGCACATTGTTTCCCTGATTCCACTGTAACATTTCTATCTCAAGAGTATAAATCTCAGGCCGATATTTAACATTCCTTTGAACTGAACCGTGGATTTGTACCTTGTACTTCTTAAGAGCCTGGAGAGCTCTGCTTCCATTATTCATATTTATCAACATGTCGGAAACAGAGGGCACGATTTTATAATTCTCTAGTCACGGGTCTTTGAAACTATTTTACAAAAGAACATTTAGAAGCATCACACCGGCTCCAGCTGAGTGTCTGGTTCAGAATTCTCTCGCAGAGTGGGATTCTGTGTGGTAGCCAGGTATTACGGTGGCTGTACATGGCTCATTCTTTAAAAAGTGGTAATGTAGCTTAAAGATTCTTGAATTTAAAATTCTGAAATCAGATTAACTAATGCAATTAGAGGGTTAGAGGGCTACAAGCTTTGGAAAACTTATTGTACCTCAAGCTTCCCTGTTTTGGAAAATGATATTACTACTTATCTAGTTGCTCAAGCTCAAAGTTTAAGAGACATTCTTTTTTTTTTCCAATAAAAAATTCTGAGAGTTTATGTAGCCCTTTTTCAAATTTATATTTATTTTGATAAATGCATAATAACATTCCAAATTTAAGTTTTGAGGTGAGCTATGATTAAATGACATTGTATGATTCACAAAAGATAATGTTGAAAAACTGATTTTATTTCCCTAAAAAATTTTTTCTCAGAGTTATTGCAGTTTTTATAGTCTGATGTTATTTGGACAGCAGCATCACTTTTTTCTTTCTTTTCTTTCTTTCTTTCTTTCTTTCTTTCTTTCTTTCTTTCTTTCTCTCTCTCTCTCTTTCTTTCTTTCTTTCTTTCTCTCTCTCTTTCTTTCTTCTTTCTTCTTCTTTTTCTCCTTCTTCTTTATTGTAGTAAGAACAGATAACATGGGATCTACCTTCTTAATAAATTTTTAAAGGTATAGTACAATATGGTTAACAATAAGCACAATGTGATCCAACAGATCTCTAGAACTTACTCATCTTGAACAACTGACACTTTATACACATTTGGTAGCAGCTTTCCATTTCCTCTTCCCCCCGATCCCTGGCAACCACCATTCTATTTCTGCTTCTATGAGTTGCTATTTTAGATACCTAGGAAATGTTCCTGAGATGTCCCTTTCTCACACAGCCAGTGCATCAGCGAGTTTTAGGACCTCTCCATAAGGAGGCGTCCTGAGCCACTACTGCTAAGATGCTATCCTGTTCTGCCTGGACCATTGTTATAACCTCCTCACTGGAGTCCCTGCCTCCACTCTTGCTCCGGTCTAATCTGCCCAGAGAAATCAGAATGATGACTTAATGATGTAGACCAGACCCTGTCAAAACCATCCCATGCCTCCCTACTGGATTTCTGTGAACTCTAAGTTGCCTCCACAGCCCGCAAGGCATGCATACTATGGCCCTGCCCTCTTCCCGCACACCATCTTGTCAGTGCTCTGGTCGGTGGTCTCCTTGCTATTCTGGAACCAGCCCAGCTGGCTCGCAACCCTGGGACTTTGCACTTGCTTCTCTCTCTGCCTGAGCTCCCTTTCAGATCTCTGCACAACTGGCCTCCTTCAGACCTCTGATCAAATGTCATCTCAGAGAGGTCTGCCTGCATCGTTCGATTTAAAGCAGTGCTCTCTACTCTATGGTAATGGTTTTTCTTCATTACCAGACACAGTATTACATATTTATTTTTTTCTCATTTATTGTGTTCTCTTCAACTAGATGGAATTGTTAGCTCTGAAGCTGGAATGTCATTTCTGACCTCATTCACTGCTAAATCCCCTAAACTTAAAACGGTGCCAGGTGCATAGTAGATTTTCAACACATGTTTGTTCAGTGAATTAATACTTTTTTCCCCCCAACTATTACTTTATTTATATTACTATGTTTAAGTTACATGGAAAAGACAACCAAGCAGTTCTGCCCCATTTCAGGAAAAGTTTCCAATCAACACCAATTATGTGGTGACAAATAACCAGGAATGGTGACATCTTTGGGTCAAGACTGACAAGGAAGGATGGGCTCTGGTGCTGACACTTCTCCAGAAGGAATACGGCACAGTGGCCGGCACAAGCCATACCAACACGGAAGCTTAGCGCTGGTCACAGAGTCGGGTCTCTTCCCTGAAGCTAGCGAATCAAGTCAAATAACTGGGTTTAAAAAACATTTTTCTTAAAGGAAGCACAAATAAGTTTAAAAACCATGGTCTTGACACATTTTCCTTTCAAAATTTACATAAAACACACTTTTCCACTCTAACAGCCCAGATTTTTTTTTCCTCACATAGCCCATCATGTAGCTGCAGATAGACTATTCCGCCTCAAGATGTAAACATAGGGGAAAAAAAATTAACGGCATCTGCATAATATTCTCTCTACACACTGGAAAATTGAAAATTAAAAAGAAGAAAGAAAGAAAGAAAGAAGAAAGAAAGGTTCCCTCTTAGATTCTCACAACCTCTTGTTCCGCAGTTCATGAATCTGACCCTGATGCTAAGGTGACAGTGTATGTAAGTAGATTTTTGTTTTCCGTGAAGGAGACCTGGGAAAAGATGGAGTTATCTCTTTCTCTTCAAGAGTTATCAGATAGTCCGTGCTCCTCGAAGCCCTCACTCTCTCGTACTAGAGTGCGTTCCAGGATCACACGGCCTTCCTTAGAGCGCTGGCTGTCTTCAGTGGCGAGCTCATAGATCCATCCCAGTTTGCTATTGCAGTTCTTGCAGCTCACATCTCGAACCATGTGGCGGCCAGTGAGCATGACCCAGTGTTGAACTTCACTGTACTGCAGGTTAACTACCTTGTGAAAAAGAAATGCTCTGCCAGTGGCTTCTGTGAACCAAGTGGAGATGAGCTCTGAGCGGTTGGTCAGGAGTGTATCGCAGTTTGCACAAGAGAACAGACCAGTACCACTGATATGATCGAGGAAAATTCTGCCCATTTTTATAGCTGAAGGCTCTTCGCTCCTCAGCTGGGATGAAGCGAATTAATACTTTTTACTATGCTTAAGGTCTAATTAATCTTTTACTTCTACCATATTTGTACAAGGAACTTCTTTCTAATTCAAAGTATCAGGAGGTAGTCATCCTGTATCAAGATTGTATTGTTGAAAGAAACTATAATTGTGGGGCCAGCAGAGACCTAAAAATTGAGATATATGGACCTTCAATGATTCACTTACTTTTTTGAAGCTGTTTAAAATTTCTGTGCTTCAATTTCCTTAATTTCTCAAATAAGGTTGATAATAAACTTTATCTAGCTTAATTCTGAGTTTGCTGTGCAAATACTTGGAATGACATAAAAAATCTATTAACGTGAGATAGTGATATTTTACTCTACTATATTTTATTACCCTTTATTTCTATAGCTCTGTCTATGTGTTTATTTTCCTTCATTATCAAGATCTTAGCATATTATAAGTACACAATAAAAAGAAACCACTAGTGCTTTGTTTTGGTAACCATTCTGTAGTGTTTGGGTTATTGAGGTAAGAAATAGTTTAGTAACACAAGTCTTAGATAAGAAGCTAAAAGAATTAGCAAGGACCAGGTTTTTAAATCCAAGCAAATCTCTGATAAAAGAGTCTGAAGTGAGGGGGGTTGAACTTGAGTCCACCAGCAAAGATGTGAGTTTTCTGCAAGAGCCCTTTGGTGAGGACTCTTGGGAGGCCGAAACAGGCAGGAGTGCAGGGTTCAGGTGCACAGGCCAAGGGCAGCATCCAGGAAGACAAGAGAAACATACATCTCCCTGGGTGAGCTCTTCACTTCACTGCAAATGCCATGAGTGTTATTATTTACTGCGCTTCTGGACAAGAGACCAGAATATTGAGTCTTCTGTCCTGGCATATTTCCCACCCGTTGGACCATTTAAGAAAACCCCATACCGTCACTGCCCATCCTCTCTGTATTTGCTCTTGTGATCACATAACTGGATAACTCTAACTCTACAATTCAATCTGGTTTGAAAGAACTCCCAAACAATGTAAATTACATTTTAATTTTTTCCCTACTTTATAGAAAGTGGAGCCCAGAGAGGTTAATCGAGTTGTCCAAGGCTGCATGACAAGTTGGAAGTTGATTCCAAGTTGTTGCTCTTTTTGTGTAGGTAGAAGCATGTCTTTATCCACATGAATTGATTTCATTAGGAAGAATCAGAAAAAAACTCATTGCTTCAGTATGTATTTTATGAGTTTTTTCAGACATTGACCTGGGACCTCATAACTATTTACAAGTAACAGTTGTTTTGGTAACTGTTTTAAATTGCCAGTATAAGAAAGGCTGGCCAGAGTAATCTCTCTCCGGGAGCTGTCTAGGTTCAAGTCCAGCTGTAGGGCTTTACTGTTTGGGCAGCCTCAGGCAAGGTCCTTACATTTTTTTGTATCTTGAGGTTATATTTCCTTTCTGGGAAAATGTGGATAATCCTTGTATCTGTCTCATTGGGTTGCTCTGCATAACTGAACATATATAAGGTATTAGAGCAGTGCCTAGTACATAGTAAGTGATATACGCATATTTACTTTTATAGTACCTAGATACAAATGTGGACAGTACCAGAGTACATTAGAGCTTATTCTTAAGGGTTCTCATCTTGAACATAGTTCTGTAAAAAAAAGAAGCCGGGTCCAAAAGAAAGCACTTCATTGTCATCTCTAGATGCAGTAATTCAAAGCCATCGCTAGATGGCACCAGTAATGCGTTGTAACTTCAGCGGCAGTGGTTTTAGCAAATGGGTAAAACCTGGGAATCTATTTTCTGTGCCTCACAGCATTGCGAACTCAGGTTGCCTCTTCCCCACAAGGTAGGCCTTTAACAGAACTGTTTTGTTCAGCAAAGTTTGCCTTCTGTGGCCGCTCTTGGGACCTACCCACAGGCTCCCAGTCCTCCTGATGGTAGCCTCACAGAAGCCTGGGTTTCGGTGCCTCCATCCCTTGTGAATTTGCATATCAGGAGTGCTCTTGGCCAGGTGACTACTGGACAAGGTCAGAATCCTGTGTTAAGATTAGTCAGTGGTTCTCCGAATGTATCGTTTCAGCATCACCTGGGAACTTGTTAACATGTAAATAGTTGGTCCCCATCTCAGACCTGCTGATCAGGAATCAGTGTTTTAACAAGCCCTGCTGATGATTCTGATGTCTGCAGAAGTTAGAGAACCACTGAGATGAAGCAATGTTCAGCATCATATACATGTTGGCACTGGGTGGATCCTCAGAGAATATTTTGTACAACCCTCTCATTTTGTTGAGAAGGAAACTGAGTCCAGAGAAGTTAAATGACTCATTGGAGACCACAGGGTTAGTCTTGTGGCAGAGCCAGGTCCCAGGGCTGCCAAGTTGCATCCTCCAGCTTTTCCCACCCTCACCCAATTTCCCCCTCACAACTAAGGCTACCAAGTACATATTCTAGCCTGATTCCTACTCATGAAGGAAAAAAAACTTTATCTTTTTATACAGGAGTGGATTCATTCATTACAACTGACATTTCTACAGGGAAAAAAAATGAAGTGTGAGGCGCACGCGTGTGTGTGTTGGAAGAGTGTGTGTGTGTGTGTGTGTGTGTGTGTTGGGAGTGAGGGGGATCAAGTAAAAAAAAGTCACATTCTCAGTTGCTAGGAGAGGCAGTTATGCAGGATACCCTGGGAAACAGGTAAGTGCAGCCAAGACAGGCAAAGGCATTAGGGAAGACATGTAAGAGGAGGAAGCTTCAGGGCTGAGCTTTGGGGGTGATGGGTAGGAGTTCACCAGGGAAAGCAGGGAAAGGATATTCAAAAAGAGAGCTCAGCATGTGCAAGGCGTGGGGTCATGAAACAGTGTGGCGAATCACAAGAGTTTGGTTTGATGGTGGGGTAGGGTGTATGTGGAGGAATTACCATGTTATAAAAATAATGACATTACTACTACTACTAATTGCTGACACTTACTGAATATTAACTATGCACCAAGTATTGCACTAAACATTTTACATCTACTATTAATTTAATCCTTAAACAACTTTTGTGAGTGTCTACTCTTATTCCTATTTCATAGATACCAATAGAAACACATGTATTTTCCTTAAAATCAAGTGTTACTATTTTCCATTTCTTAGACAGACATTGAACTTGGAAAAAGAGCCTTGATATTTACTTGTTCCACAATGATCTCCATAATGCATAGTATATATTTTTGAGGTAAGAGGAATATGTTTTTAGTACATATATTTTTTTTATAAGCGTATTTTTCTTTTTTTAAAAAGACTTATTTATTTATTTGACAGAGAGAGACACAGCGAGAGAGGGAACACAAGCAGGGGGAGTGGGAGAGGGAGAAGCAGGCTTCCTACTGAGCAGGGAGCCCGATGCGGGGCTCTATCCCAGGACCCTGGGATCATGACCTGAGCCAAAGACAGACGTTTACCAACTGAGCCATCCAGGCGCCCCAAGCGTATTTTTCATAAGTGCCTAAAATCAGGAGGATTTTGACAGCCTTTCTTTTTTATTTTATTTTTTTATTATGTTATGTTAATCACCATACATTACATCATTAGTTTTTGATGTAGTGTTCCATGATTCATTGTTTGAGTATAACAACACCCAGTGCTCCATTCAGTACGTGCCCTCTTTAATAGCCATCACCAGGCTAACCCATCCCCCCACTCCCCTCCTCTCTAGAACCCTCAGTTTGTTTCTCAGAGTCCATAGTCTCTCATGGTTCGTCTCCCCCTCCGATTTCCCACCCTTCATTTCTCCCTTCCTACTATCTTATTTTTTTTTTTAACATATAATGTATTATTTGTTTCAGAGGTACAGGTCTGTGATTCAACAGTCCTACACAATTCACAGCACTCACCATAGCACATACCCTCCCCAATGTCTATCATCCAGCTACCCCATCCCTCCCACCCCCCACCACTCCAGCAACCCTCAGTTTGTTTCCTGAGATTAAGAATTCCTTTCTTTTTTTAACTCAAGGAATGAATGTCTCATTATTCTTTGGTCTATCAGAAACTCTGGAAGTAGCCAGGTTTTCATGATAATAGATGATTTGCATTTGAAAAGTGGCAAAGAAAGCTCCTGTCAATGATTTGGCTCACTGAAAAAGGAAGCTAAGTAATGACTGAGTGATCTGGTCTGAAATCATTGGCTTGGTTATATTTTTGGTTTAGACTGTGTAAACATTCTCTATGAATGTGCTTTTCACATATTAAATGGATATCAGTCAATATTAGCATCTCTCCTTCCTTGCATGGGAGTACCCACAACCAAACTAAAAACTCAAGTTATAAAGTTCTGGTAGGATTTGGAATACCTAGCTCTTCTTAGGTAAGCTTCCAGAAATTCCTGGAATCTTTGGGATACTTTTCAGTGATTTCATTTTTTTCCTGGGATCATGACCTGAGCCGAAGGCAGACGCTTAACGGACTGAGCCACCCAGGCGCCCCTGCATTCTCCTTTTTCCAAAAAATATTCAAGATAATTTCAGCCTACTTTCCTCCACATGGGTACAATATATAGTGGAAAGCACACCTCTGAAATTCATACCACACTGTTTTGGGGGTTTTGTGCTTTTTTTTTTTTTTTTTTAACATAAGACCTTTGCTTTATAAACAACAGGCAAGTTTCAACACACTGGGAGGAGCGTTATAAAGATTTCTGTCATAACATATAGAAAAATATTGTAACATAAAGAAAATAACAAAAATTTTTGTTGCAACCTTTAGAAAGTGAAGCGTAACTCCTCCTTCATATAATCTTTGATAGTATGTATATTTCAAAAACATGTTCACAAGCCTACCAACTCTCTACTCTTTGAGGGCAGAGCTCTGGTCATATTACCCAATATTCCTTCAATGTCTAGAGCTATTCCTGATCCATTGTGTTTGCTGGATAAACACTTGTGGAACTGAAATGATAAAATAGAATAAATTTCAAATATTTTAATATTTTTGTGATAGGTTGCCTTGTGATTTCTAATAGCATTGTAGTCAGAGGCAGCAATGGTTAAGAGCTTAGCTTCTGCTCTCTGCTGCTAATTTTCAAATCCCCAAATGAGATAATCTTGGTCTAACTCTCAGCATAGTGCTGAGTTCACGTAATAAATGCCAAGTAGATGTTAGCTTTCAGTGATTTGGGCTATTTTTTTTTACTATATATATATTTGTCTCCTAAATAAGAACCCATTTTTTCCCTGAGGACTTTCAGTTAGATTTTTCAAAACAGGAATAAGCTCCTTCTTTAGGGGTTATATATAAAGTTGGTAGGGGGAATAAAATATGCCATATTTTATAATAAATTTATATATAATTGCTATTTTACATTGCCTGTATCACCTAATACTCCAATGTCTCATTCACTCATAATGTTTAATGGGAACATATTTTAAAATAAAGTATGCTACAGAGTCATAAATATATTTTATAGTTCTTTCCATGGTCCTTGTACTCTAAGCCTTTCAAGCATTCAGCACGTATAACATGACCCCTTTTAATGAATGAGCGATTTGAGGCATCAACTAATGACATCTGACGTTTCCCTTGCATGCGGAAGATACATGAGAATGACCAAATTGCAACTCTGAATCCGCATTGCTCTATGTGTAACAGAATCTTTGGAAATTTATCTCAGCCACATCAAGACAGATGCATAAACAAGCCTAGTACTGTGAAAAGTCTGAACAATGGAATCCTCTAGTCCAGCTCTATCCAATAGAAACAATGGGAGCTATCAGACAATAGAAACTAAGAGAAACATATATGACTTCACATTTTCTAGGAGCCACATTAGAAAAGTTAAAAGAAACAGGTGAGATTAGTTTTAATATGTTTTATTTAACTCAAGATGTCCAAAATATTATCATCCTCATGTGCAATCGATATAAGAGGTATTGAGATACTTTACGTTCTTTGTGTTTTCATTGAAAGTCTTAGAAATCCTATGTGTATCTTACACTCACAATACATCTCAACTGGGACTAGCCACATTTCAAGTGCTCAAGCCATGTGACTCATGGCTACCATATTGGGCAGTGCTGCTCTAGTCATTTCAGTTTAGGAAGCACCAGAGGGCGGGGGCATGGCGTAGAGGCAAGGAGACAAAGACCAGCTTGGACTACTGTGTGCCTGTTCTTGGCTCTGACATTTGATATTGAAGTGGCTGTGAACAGTGATTTAGTGTCTCTGGGTCTCAAATTTCTACTCCCTGTAATGGAGGTTGTTAGTAGCTGTCATACTCCTCTTAGGAGGCTGGGGGGGAAGATTAAATAAGATATTGTATGTGTAAGTGCTCTGTTAGATCATAAAGCACCATACATATGTAAGACATTATTACCCCTGTTATTGTAGATTTACTCTCATGACTTGCCCAAGGCCACATTCCTGGTTGGTAGGAGAATCAAGGATAGAATCTGGAGCTTCTGACTTCCAGCCATCTGCTTCAACTAAAGCTGTTCGTACCAAGCTAGCTTTAAAAAAACAAAACAAAACAAAACAAAAAAACCCTCCAAACCTTTCTACTTCAAAAAAGAAATAAGGAAGAGAGTGTCACTAAGAAGTAAATTCCATATAATAGTTAGGGTCTTCTTGACCACTGTCATAATGTTCTGAAGTTAAAATTATGCATATAGGATATTTATATACTTATATATCAGAATTACAACCATCAAGGATTGGACTTTACTGGCTGTCATATAATATAAAACCCCATGTTCTTCAATGTTTCAAACAACTTCTAAATTGAACTGTGGTTTCCCCACTCTATTTACCTCCAAAATATAGTAGAACCACAAGAAAGCCCTTCTGCAGTGGGCTTGATTAATAAAACAGATATGGATCAATTCAGCAGATTTTCCATGGATAGTTTTGGTTAGAGATGTAGTTCATTAATTCCGATGTGTGAGACACCTCTCTAGTGTCAATCCAAGAGACACATTGATCTCTGAACACAAAGTGGGAATAATTCCGTTCAAGCCATACTATTTAAGTGCTTACTGTGCATAAGGCACATTAGATATTTTAATGAGTGAAAGGAGTTTATTTCCATGATAATTGTCTCTTAGAGATATATGTTATTTAACTTGAAGAAAATATGGAAACTGTCTACCAAAATGTCTATGACATATGATTCAGTAATCTGTATTTTCAGAAAGTAAAAAGATGATCAGGAGGGTAGTTCCAGATTATTTAAAAGTAATTTTAAAAAGTGACATTCTTTACTTTTGGAGGACACACAGAGGATTAGTTATCATGACCTATTTCCATGTTTCTAACCGTAAGTCTATCATGGTTTTCATATTTATATTTTTTTTGTTATTTCCTACATTCATTTGAAATGAATTTCTTCATGGAACTTTAAAATCCACACAAAATGTCTAGAGCCTTATACTATGTGAAATTAGGCACAAATCAAGTTCGTTTTCACTGAGAAGAAACCCACTCAAAAAGTTCTTTATTCTTTTTTCTGTCAAATTCCTTCTTTAAAGTGACTTTCAGCTGGTTACTTTTATTAGAAAACTATCATATACAAGCTTCAGCCTGCCTGAGTTGATGACCATGCTGAATAAATGTAATTTTTATTTTCATTTGTTGAATCATTGTTGTTGACTATTGAATGGAATTGTTTTTTGAGTAACCTTTATATTTTATTGCTTTTGCACCCTAGTTTAAAAACAAAGCTTAATTTTTTAAAAGTTCAATAAAGTGTATTTTTGATATTTCCATCATAACTTTATAAGCAATTCCTCTTCTCTACCCTATAATAACCACCTCCTGCATTTTTATGATTTAGTTTAACATTATTATTGTAATTTTTTACTGGGTGAGCCCATCAATGTCCTTGGCAGCAAGATTTCATTACAAGAAATCCAGAAGCTGAGCCTGTAGTTGATTGCAACAATTATAAAATTTCTCTGGATTGAGTTCAGAGCCTTACCCTGACATTATGAATGGAACAGAGTCATACCTCCTTCATCAGCTTTTCCAAAATACACCATTGGTTTGAGTCCTATAAGCTGTTGCTTAAACGGACATCTATTTTTTTATTCAATGGTTTTGCATTATAAATATTTCATTTGATTAACATCTGGCTTTGATGGCATCCAGCCAAAATAATTAGAGGTACCTGTAGTAAAAATGTGATACTTTAGGAAAATCATTTATGTATTTGCATTTCTTCAAAAACTCTGAATGAATTCATTCTAGACAGGCTGTGGTCCCACAGCATTAGCTGTAGGGCCAAATGCTATGCTTTTCTTTTTGTTCAAGTACACCTTGAGCGAGAATGTAAAAATCTGAGGAATCTTGACTATTCATTCTTCAAATTACTAAATATAGTGACATAGACTATGAAAAGCCATTGTACTATTGAATATCAGGAAAGACTGAGTTGGGTGTCCAAAAGTCACACTTAAGAACAGGCAATGGTAATAAGCATAGGATGGCTAAGGATACTATGAGAAGGGTGTTTTTCCTTTTTCCAATCAAAGTTCTCAAAAGTTAATGATGTACTTTATATTTTAATTGCTTCGACTAAGAGATCAATTAAGGAGTAAGAAATATTGGCATACTGTTGGTTTTTAATTGTGGATATGTTCAATATTGTATATGAATAAAACTGCATTTGTTTTATCTTGCTCTGTTTCATACATCCTAGATTGTCATTAGGAAAATTTAGTACATGTCACTTCAGTCATCTGAAAGGAATCATTTCTTCATTTCAGCTCATAACATAAAACTCTAAAGTATCAGCCAGAAAAAAAAAAAACCAGCAAAACCAACAAAACCTTGGCCCAATTAAGAGAAATTTGATAATGGTAGAAAAGCACATACAGACATGACTGGGAGATGATAAGATTATTTTAATTTTCCCATTTGCATTGGAATTATTTATTTTACAAATCTCCAGATCTTTTATTACTTAAAACCCTCTGCTGAATCATTAAAGAAGCTTAAATTAGCAATTTTCCTCTGCAAAATCTAGCTGTTAGCATCTGGTGAACACTTGGATACCTAGTCAGGTCCTATGGAAATAATTATTTTAAGACTCTATTCAACATGCCTGGGCTTAAAAATCAGCTAGAATCACACTCTGCACATGTATTCTACCCTGGAGGATTTTAAAGCCTGGCATTAGCGATGGCCTCCAGGCTTTCTGCAGCAGTGAAGATGGGGATGGGACATGGGACCTGCAGGCAGGCTGGATACCCCAGTGTCTGTTAATGGTCCCTGTGCTCGGGGACAGGGACTTCCATCTGCAGTTGGCTTGTGGACCACCCAGGGCCGGGCCACTGCACCACCCGCCATTGCTTCTCACACTTATATTTATTTTATTTTTTTTTAATTAATTTTTTTTTTAAGATTTTATTTATTTGACAGAGAGAGACAGCGAGAGAGGGAACACAAGCAGGGGGAGCGGGAGAGGGAGAAGCAGGCTTCCCGCGGAGCAGGGAGCCCGATGCGGGGCTCGATCCCAGGACCCTGGGACCATGACCTGAGCTGAAGGCAGACGCTTAAGGACTGAGCCCCCCAGGCGCCCCTCACACTTACATTTAGACTTGGCCGGCCTGTGGAATCAAGAACCAGTGTCCTTGCTTGTGCCTTCCTGTGAGCACGCCTGCAGCTGGTTTCTGTCTCTTCACCAGATGCTGCTTCACTTCCAGAACAGCTTCTGAGGTAGAAAAAAGAGGATACTTTTACTCAATTGGAAGACAACAGAAGCTGAGTTGTTATCAAAGTATATTGTTTTGGGGTCAAAGGAGAAATTATATACTAGGAATGTATAAATACATACTTCAATAAAAAATGCTATTATTTACCAAAACGTAAGTGCACATTTAGAAGATATTAGAGATTTCTTGGATAGTGATTAAGAGAGAATAATTTTTTGTGTTTCTATGTATGCAAATATGTACTTATTTATTTTAATACATATACTATATAGAGTCTTTGTCCAGATAAACAATCTATTGTGTATCTTTATTGCTTTTCATGGTTATATTATGTGTTAAGTTCTCATTCATTTAATTCCCATTAATACAGATTTGAGATAATTTAGAAAGGATTTGGCATTTGTTACAGAGGAAGCAAATTTATGAGGAAGTAATACCTAAGGGAGAAAAGTTAGATTTATTTAAGAAAAGTAAATTTTTCCAGCAACACGTTTCCATCTAATTTGCATACAACAGTATTTGAGGTAGAAATTGTTCTTTGTTATTTATCAAGTCAGATCTGATAGAACTGTAATTTGGCAACATTTTCAGGTTTTCATTTGAGCTTTTGCTGTAATTTAATTAGTTAAATATACTTTATAAATCATCTGTAATTTAGACTTTTTACAAATCATATGGGACTTCTCTCCACGTGAACTCAATTTTCAGAAATTTAACTGTGTTTTGGATAATAGATACCTCTAATTTATTTTGGTATATTTTGTAGGTACTTATTTAGAAATATTCTCTACATTTTTTCCTCAAAAAAGACTTAAACAGGAACAACTTCAGACATTTAAATAAATAAAAAGATTTGAAAGCCCATGATTGGTTGGTTAAGAAGTAAGTGCAGAATTGGGTATCCAATTTAGAATTTCTGCAATGTGATATAAGTGATGTATTCTAGAGTAGTAATATTCAGTAAAACTTTGTGTGGTAATGGAAATGTTACATATCTTACTATTCACATAGTGAGTGGCCACATATGTCTATTGAGTTCTGGAAAGGTGGCTAGTGTGAGTGAGGAACTGAGTTTTTAGTTTTATTTCACTTTAATAAATTTCAATTGAAATATCTACTTGTGGCTAATGGAGAGTAGAGATCTGGAGTTTTTCTGTATTCTGTATTTAACATGAAATGAAGAAGTACTTGAATGTCTTCTAGCTGCTGAATGTCTATGAAACACAAGTGTCCCCAAAACACAAAGCCAGGGCTCTGACACGTGTATACAGGCCTGATGGCTGGATGCACCAATACTCTGAACTTTGGCTCAACTTGTGGATATTCAGACACAAGTCTGGGTTCACTGTAGGTGATTTGAGAACACTTTGTCTCTAGAAAGCCGTGGGATCTCAAATGATCTCTGATAATAACATTCAATGATGGTAAATGGACTCAAGGGCTTGACTTTTCCAGTTCGTTGCCTGTCTAGTGTGCCTGGCAGTTAATAAAGACAGATGTGAAGGAGATACTGCACAAACAGCTGCCTCCATGAAAAAGAAACTCTTCAGATTCAGACTGGACAGGAGAAATAGGCTGGTAAATACTTTTGTGCCTTTGCCCAAGTTATTCTTCAATAAATATTCATAGAGCACTGCTATGTGCAAGACACAATGCATAAATGTTGAAAAATAATAGAGCCCTCTGCCCTCACGGTGGTTAACTGTATTAGACAATAAGATTTTTTCCAATGTCTTCTTCCAAAATCCATTTTTTCCTGGATATGGTGAAAATAAAATAGGAGAAAGATACACAGGATGGACAGAAATGCTGAGGATCACTATCATGTGCGTATCATACATCTTATTCCTTTTACATCTCTCTGCACTTTTCACAGTTCCGCAGCCAGATAGATGACAAAACCAGTTTTTGAAATGCAACTCTGGAAGCAGTGAAAATAAAAGAAAAGACCCCAATGACGTTTTTAGAACATGAGATGAGTAGCATCATTTAGCATTTACTGAGTGTTTACAACATGTTTAAAATGAGTTCTTTCCTCTCTAGCAGCCAGAAGAATGTCCTTTAAAATAATTACTACGTTTTTGTTGCTGTTATGGGATGCCACTTTTTTTTCTTTGCCAATTAAAACACTGTAAGAGAGAGTGCTACCATCACCCCTTAAAAATAAATCAAATTATTCAATATTCAAACATGATTGCAAGACCTGAAAAGAACTACCAACTACACAGGCCAAAAGTAGCTCATTGTATTTTAGCTCATTTTCGAAGAGTGAGCCAGAAATGTGGCAAAGTACTAAGCATGAACTATTTAGTTAGACTTCTTCTTCTTCTTCTTCTTCTTTTTTTTTTTTTGCCTCCACACAGCAACCTGCATAATTAAATATACGGTTCAACCTGCATATTTAGATGAATTTTCAAATGTGTCACTGATGGCAATTTAAGGATGAAAAGGATTAAGAAATAAATTAAGTGAATTCATCTACAATACATAGTACTTAAAGTATCTAAAGACCTTAAAGTCATTTCTCCAAATATATCATTTGATAATGTCCTTGATTTTGTAGACAGACACTTTGAAAATAATTTTAAAAAATGAATTACAAAGCAATGGAAAATGTCACAAAGAAAAAAAGAGGTAAAGTTATATAAGCACTTAAAAACCAGGTGCATGTAAAAACATTATGAGCAAAATTAAAAGGCAAAGAGGAGTTTGCTTTGTTCTTTAAACACTTTTATACCGTACCGAGGGTTTGAAAACATCGCCACCAATTCTTTGATCCTCCTCTGTGTTCCCTCCCATTGAGCCTGGGAGGACTGGTGACTGCTTTGACCAAGAGGGCACAGTGGAGATGTCACTATGTGACCTATGAGCTTGGCTCACACAAGGCCACAAAGCTGCTGCCTTGTTTCTAAGATACTGTCTTTTGGATTCTGGGCCTCTAAGGAAGACGTGCGGCGCCCCTGAGACCACTGTGGAGGAGCTGCCACACCTTGGGGCTCGTTGGCAATGCCGACGCAACTCCGTCCTCCTTCTACCCTCGCCGGGTCTCTGAACATGTAAGTCAAGCCATTTGGGACCATTTAGAGCAGCCGATCTGCCAGCTGAGTAAGCCATAAGAGCAGAAAAAGCAACCAGCAGGGACCCATAAAATTAGGAGATAAAAATAAAATGTTTGTTGTTTGAAGCCACTGCATGTTGATGTGGCTTGTTACGCAGCAACAGGTAACTGGAGCTTAACCTCTGGTATGATATGTTTACAATGAAAATTTAAAAATTAAATGCGAAATACACTCTGGGAAGGGATTTGCAAAAATTGATAAAGACAGTCTTTTTTTTTTTTTTTTTAAAGACAGTCTTAGTATTCTTATATAAAGAGCTCTTACAAAATCACCGAGAAAAAAAATAGCAACACCGTGTAGGAAGGTGGACAATTAAGTGAACATAAAATTCGCAAAAGAAAAATGAAAAGGCTAAGAAGCATGTAAAAAACATCCAACCTCATTAGTAAGTAAAGGAAATGTAAATTAAACAATAGAGTTAAAATTTGGTTATCAATTGGCAAAGATAAAAAATTATATTTCATGTTGGTTTGGGTGAAGTGGCAGTTTAAATGGCACAAGTTTTCTGGAAAATAAATTGATATCACATGAATAGAATTTTAAGAATATCCTATTCTTTGATACTGCTAGGAATCTAGGAATTCGGGTGAGAAAGTAATCAGAAATGAAGTAAAATAATATATAAAATGTTTATCACAGTTTATAGGAGCAAAAACATAGAAACAAGCTAAATGTCAATCAGTACCATTAAATAAAGCATGTATTTCATATTACAGAATGTTATTTTATTATTTAGAATGAAATTTCAAAGATATTTTATTAATTCTGATCTAGGGACACCATAGTAGAGTAGAAAAATACCAGGGCTTTAAGTCACATAGACCAAGCTTTGAATCCTGGATTTGCCATTTACTTTTGCTGGATATTTGGAAATTTGATTTATCTCTCTCTGAGTTTCAGTTTTCATCTAAGAAAAATGGGGCTAAGTAACTATACCATTGGCAGTAGTGATAATTAAAAGAGATTACGTATGCAAAAATAAGCATATTTTGCTTATTTTGCTTTTCTCAGTAAGGGTTGTTTCTTTTCTTACGATCCAAGGACACCATCTGAGCTCCATAGCCAAATTCACATCACTTTCAAATTCACTAACATTTCTTCCACTCTGGCTCCCTCTATATATCCCTTTCCACCATAGTCCAGTCTTTACAACTTAGATCTCAAAAACAAAAGCAAACACAAACGCTGTCAATTTTCTTGCTTACCATTCTTCAGTGGTTCCAATTGCATTAAAAACATATCTACTCTTGCCCCACTCTCCACACAACAGATGGGGTGAATGTTGGAAAAGTAAATCAGATAATGCTATTCTCCTGCTTATCACCCCACCCCCTTGCACCCAATAGCTCCTCATAGCGCTTAGGGCAGACCTAAACTTCTTTTCTGGCTTGCATGCCCCATATGATTCCTACTCTACCTACCTCCCGATTTTACCCCTTCTCCCCCTTGCCCCTTATTCTCCAGCCACACTGGACTTTTCCTTATGGAAAACATTCTGCTGGGCCCCACCTTCAGGCCTTTGCTGTTCCTCTCTCTGGAATGCTCCTCCCCCAGAACCATGCATAGCTGGGCCTTTCGCCACTTAAATCTCAATGTGAATATCGTTTCCTTAGAGAGGTTTCTCTTCACCATTCAATCTGAAGTCAACCACCTTCATGTATCTCTAATCTAATCCTCTTTAAGTTGCACAGTAGCAGTTATATCTTCCTTACTTAATTATACATTTTTACTCATTTATAATCTGCCTCAACACCAATGCTTCCTCTCTCCCTCTCACCTTGAGAGCAGGGAACTTGTTTGTTTTGTTCACTGTAACATCCCTTGCAATGAGAAGTAGGCCTGGCACATGGTAGGTGTTCCACAAATATTTGCTGGATACATTGGAAATACTTCTTGTACTTCTGAAACATAGCTTAGCAGTGCAAAAGAACCAGCACTTGACATCATTAAAAAAATCCCAGAAATTTTAAATTATATGGGCATTTTTTAAAGCTTTGAAGGTTCTGATTTTTAAAGTTAAGTACATTGCTTCAATTTTTTTTTTTTTAAGATTTTACTTATTTGACAGAGAGAGGCACAGCAAGAGATGGAACACAAGCAAGGGGAGTGGGAGAGGGAGAAGCAGGTTTCTCGCGGAGCTGGGAGCCCAATGCGGGGCTCGATCCCAGGACCCTGAGATCATGACCTGAGCCGAAGGCAGACGCTTAACGACTGAGCCACCCCGGTGCCCCACATTGCTTCAATTTTGAAAAAGGAAAAAACCACAAACAAAATCATAACAGCATAAAATTATTTCAGGAGTGTGATGAGAGCTCCCTTGTCAAATCAGATACTTTGAAAACCCTACCGCCACTCAACAGGCTCCTTGCTTTGAAATGAAGGATATGCACCTCCCACCAATATTTTTACTGCTGGAGAACATGTGATTTATTTACTGGATAGGGAACAAGTCTTAGTAAAATATCCGCTTTCAGCACTGCAAGTGTTGAAAACAGTGTTTCTGTTTGGAGGCTGTTTTTTTTATAAGCCTCTAGAATGCAGAGATGTCATAAGTACCCCGTTGGGCAGATGGGAGTGTTCCTCTTGTCACTCACTCTGGGGATTGCAGGCCCTCAGTAGTTGGACCTCAATGTCCAGGGATGATCACAAGATTCTACAGTAATGAGATGCATTTCTATAAAATCCATGAGAAAAATCTGCATTGCTATTTTTGGATATGCCATACCATTTCAGAAATTATATAACATTCAGAGACACTCAGGCGCAAGTTTGGATAAATGTTTCAACATAGTCTGTCCTCGCCAGTTTTAAATTTCCTCCACAAAGCAGGCTGGCCACATTCTTATGATTCTTGAAGAGAAAGGAAATACATGTTTATTAAACATGTCTTTTGGGCCAGTCCTGCTAATTGTGTTATCTCTATGGTTTCATTTAATCGTTATAACTGTGCAACAAATGAGTAAAGGCAATGAGAAGACAGATCCTATTCTTTCACACAGTGTGGAAGGTCAGTGGATCAGGAATCAGCAAGATGAAGGAACCGCCTATTCTTATCCCACTGACATTATCCCAGGGTTTAGTTCCAAATTTTTCAACCTGTGTTTTACTTAACTGATTCAGGCAGTTGTCTGGAGCATGGTAAATGTTCATCGATTAATAATACTACTAAGTTGGGTATCTGAGTTACTTAAAACTGTGCATCTGAATGATTTAAAGGTGCCAGGATTTAGAAAAAGACAGTTGGGTGAGGCAATTTGAGGTTTCTGGAAGCTATTTTTTCCTCCCTCTCTTTTTTTAATTTAAAATCAATTTAATTAACATAGAGTGTATTATTAGTTTCGGGGGTAGAGTTTAGTGATTCAATAATTGCATACAACATCCAGTGCTCATTTCACCAAGTGGCCTCCTTAATGCCCGTCACCCAGTTACCTTATCCCTGCACCCACCTCCGCTCCAGCAACCCTCAGCTTGTTTCCCATAGTGAAGAGTCTCTTATGGTTTGTCTCCCTCTCTGATTTCATCTGGAAGCTATTTTTACCTTTTCATAGAGTAGTGTATCTGATTTGGTTTCATTAATAATGTTTGGAGAACTAGAGGGTGTAAGGGCCCATTTCCCTTTCTCCCCTGAGTCTGAAGGAACGACTTCATCCTTCAGCTGATTTTTATAAAAACTTAAGGTTGTACTGCCTAAGATATAAACTAGGATTGAGAATTCTATTTCTACTAAAACAGGCTCAATTATGAATTATCAACAAAGTCCTGATAAATTGGAAAAAAGAAAAGACAATATCCTGAGGTTGTACTAAGCCACTATTGAAGGTCTGGATTGGTGGATCACTGGCCTTCTTTTACGTACATTATGGTTAGAGAGACGTTAATTTTCCTTTATTTACAAGATCCATGTTATGATCACACGGTTCAAAGAAGCCAAATCTAAATGATCTGGAAGATGAAAGGACAGAAAAGATCTAAATAGCTAATGTATATCTGAAATCTTCGGGTTCTATTAGTTTGGAATCAGGAAAGTAGAAGTGAGAAATTAATTGACACTTCAATATATGAATAAATTTGAGAATTAGTGACTTTAGTTCAGAGAACTGGAGAGCTGCAGCTTCACGGGTTGAAATAAAAAATTAGGCCCTCATCATACAACTTAAGAGGTGATATTTGACAGAAAGTAGTCTATGATATTTTCATTCTAGGTGCATCTTTCTGACACTTTTGCAATAGATAGAATGATATGGACTCTGAGAAACAAACTGAGGGTTCCAGAGGGGAGAGGGTGGGGGGATGGGTTAGCCTGGTGATGGGTATTAAAGAGGGCATGTTCTGCATGGAGCACTGGGTGTTATACGCAAACAATGAATCATGGAACACTACATCAAAAACTAATGATGTAATGTATGGTGATTAACATAACATAATAAAATAAAAAAAAAAGAAATATATGAAATGTTTCCCAGAAGTTCCTCATCCATGCCAAGAGATTATAGCCCTTTTCAAATGAAGCCATTGGATGAACCTTCAGACAGGATAAAATATTGGTACTATCCTGGTGATTCAAGGTGTGGTCATGTATGAAGTACATGTATGAGCTCTCCTAGCTTGATGTCTCCTTTTGGTTATCCGGATATTTGGCACCATAGGGCACTGCTGAACCTGAACCAAAAAATACAAAGTTAGTGGATTCCTTTGTTTGGGTCAACTCTGTTGTGACATGCTTGGATTCAATCATCTTGTCATTTGCATTATGGTCCATTCATATGTTTATCTATGCAATTGAGTAACTGATAAGTTAAACATCATACCTCATCAAGTTGACCTGTGAAGCGATTTGTTTTGGGTAAGTTTAAAAAAATACCTTGGGTGAGTAAAATTTGACTTCATTTTACCTCCAGTTAAAAGTTGATTTATTCTTTTTTTAGAGAGAGCATGAGCAGGGGAGGGGCAGAGAGGGACAGGGGAAAGCAGACTTCCTGCCAAGCAGGGAGCCTGACATGGGGCTGGATCCCAGGACCCTGAGATCAGCACCTGAGCCAAAGGCAGACGCTTAACTGACTGAGTCACCTAGGTGCCCTACAAGTTGATTCATTCTTTTTTTTTAAAGATTTTATTTATTTTTGAGAGAGAGAGTGAGTGAGAGAGAGAGCAAGAGTGGGGGAAGGGGCAGAGGGAGAGGGAGAAGCAGACTCCCCGCTGAGCAGGGAGCCCAATGCAGGGCTTGATGCCAGGACCCTGGGATCATGACCCAAGTTGAAGGGAGATGCTTAGCCGACTGAGCCACCCTGGCCCCCAAAAGTTGATTTATTCTTGTGTAAGACTAATTGATGATACTGATTCAGTAGCAGCCAACTAATTAAAATCATGCTCTAAAATAATCATTTTATGTACCTTTGAAGTAAGTGTGTCTTTCTAGTCACTTGTCTTATGGAATAACTATGATCCAAACCATGGTAGGAGGAAGCAGGAAGGAAAATAGATGCTGTGTGTGTTTGGGATATGATTGAGGTTCTGAAACATCCCAGAACCTTCGTAGGAAAAACAGGATGAGAACCAGACTCTCTCCGGACATCAGGACATGACTGAGTTCCATTTTTGGTGGAAAGATATTTACTTCCACGTTCTAGATGATAGGTTATTTTTGCACTTGAATGTGATGGCTCCCCTAACCCTATAACAATCAGACTATGTTGCGCATAAACTAAGGTCAAATTCTGTTTCCAAGGGGGGATCTCTTCAAAAAATTGCTCTAAAGGAAGGCATAACTCGGTAATAATAGTAACAGCTATTACTTATTGAGAATGTCTTATGTGGCAGGCTCTGTGCTAAGTATATTTTACATATTTATTGCATCATTTA
The DNA here is from genome assembly GCF_054177405.1 of Leptonychotes weddellii. Taxonomy (NCBI): domain Eukaryota; kingdom Metazoa; phylum Chordata; class Mammalia; order Carnivora; family Phocidae; genus Leptonychotes; species Leptonychotes weddellii. The sequence continues at coordinate 151,395,887 of NC_138369.1, read as the reverse complement.
ATCCTCACCATGATCCGACAATAAAGCAATCTTCTTATATTTAAGATTGTCCAAACCTTGAATTAACTCTCTCTCGCTCACACACACACACACACACACACACACACATTTCGAAGAGAATGTTTTGCTCCCTTCTCCCTCCCCAGCCCACAGCAAGTGTGCCTAAAAATAATTGGTGCCTAGAAAATATTTGTTGAATTAAATGAAATGTCATTTCCTGTGCTTCCCCTGAAGGAAGGGTTTTCATCCATCATTTTGCCCTTTGATGTAACTTTGAGACTCTTAGGAATGAATAGGCATTTCAAATTTTTAACCCAACTCAGAACTGTGGATTGACTCATCTCTGTCCTCTTGGGTCACTGAGGACCTCTTGGGTCGCTGAGGAAGACTGGTATAAAGTAAGGCTGGAGGCCAGCTGTGCAGGATTGGTAGGAAGGAAGAATTATTAATTATAGTGAAAATGACTTTTGTTCTTTCTGGGCTGTAAACAAAGAAATCAGAAGACCAAGATACTATATGAACTTGATAGTCTTCGATGGAGTGTCAAATATAACAACCTCTTATGGCAGTGGGTACTGACAGATGATGCTCTGAGCTGAGAAGCCCAGCAACACTGGGCTGATACGCCAAGGAAAAGGAGAGCCATGATGGACGGCAAGCTTCCAAATAAGCGCAGGCTTGTTTTCTGTGTGTTTCAGACCCTGACTTAGATTGTCCAGTTGTTGCTTGGACCTTTGTCCACACTGCTCAGTGTGGTCCCTGAGACCCATCATGACATTAGTGTACTGCATATGGCAGGACCATGCGATGACACAGACTCTTTGAATTGAGTCCTCTCTCCAACTGCGATTATTCCATGACGTTTTAAATTTTATCATTATTTTTTGGAGCATCTAGTCGTGCCAGGAACCATCACTGTCAAGCACAGTCACACGGGGTCCATCTGTGCGTGCACGCGCGGCATTGTGCAAAGCAAATTAAACAGACTTCATTCCTCGCCTCCAGGAGCTCACAATAAAAGCCAGACGATAGATGTGGTTAACACAATGGGGCAAACAGATGCACAGCTGTGTAAACAGACAAGTACAACAAACGAGAGAATTTTAGTATGAACTGTGAGTGCAAGTGCTGTTTGTGCACTAAAAATAAGGGGAAATTCTCCAAGTTGCAGAGAACTTGCTGGAGCCTGTGTGAGGGTAAGGAAGGAGAGGGTGATAGTAATAGTGGAATCATCTGCTCATCTGTTTCCTTCAATGAGGAAGGAAGGAAGTTTTCTTCTGGAGTGTGGGGAGAGGTTTGCTCCTTCGAAAGTGTTTACCCCGGGGGCACATATATTGCTACTTAGGCTAGTTTCTTCTAAGAGATTTGGTTGTAACCAGCCTAAAGAAGAAAAGTAAAAACGTATTAAGCAGGGCATAGGCTGCCAGAGAGATTTCATAAGCCTTCTTTCCACTGGAAACCAGATTAAAAAGAAAATAAAAGCCAGAATGTATTATAATTGTACATTCCACTTATAACCAACTAGCATACGCCAATTGATTTTCCAAGGAAATGATTACTTTGGGTGAGTTCTTTGTTTTTTAAGGGACAACATTTCTTGCCATTGTCTAGCATTTACCGTCTCTGACATAGTAAACACTGTCCGGAGTTAATCTGGATTTACAGAATTCAGCTGAAAGCAAATTCCAGGCAGGTTTCTACCTTAACCACCCTGGGCTGATAGGGATCTCTCTTCTCTTAAAAATATCCAGATAGGGAATTTGAAAACCTCCCCAGGAATCTTTTTCCAGGGTTTATAAAACCTTCACTGCCAATAAGAGCTTTCCATCTAACTTAAATTCCTTTGATTGTAATTTAAATTCATTTCCTCTTCTTCTTTCCTCATTAGGGAGGAGAGTGCTGCCCCCAGGAGCCATTCCTCGAAATAGGACTGTTGAATACACACCTCAGGCTTCCTTCCAGGACATAAAGGAGCTCTGTTTCAGATGTCGTCTATTTATAATGTCTTTTTTTACACTGGCTTCTGTTTTCTCAAGGTAAGATAATCTGCTATGATTCCTTAACATTGTGAATTTCCATAGTTGATTTTGTGAGGTTCATTCTGCAAATATTGACATGTTAATATGTCCCGTTTCTGATCAGATCTTATGTATTAGGTCATGAAAATCTAAAAGAACATTGGAATTCATATTGTATGCTTTCTTGGAAAGGGTGAGATGAGAGTCTCAATCTATTAATGGCCACTTCCTAGCCCTTAGCACCTCAGGCAAGTAATTTACCTCTGGATATCACAATGCGGGGAATGCCTTGCTTTTCACAACTATAAAATGAGATGAACAAAATAATTTTAAAGTCTTCATCACCTTTAATGTTCAAAAATTCTATGGTTATGTTCTAAGCAGTTCTCTGGCCAGAAAAAAGACAGCTATTCCCCCTTAACTATCATTTTTTAAAATCACAATGGCCCATGTGCATCATCCTATTATTGATTTCTCAAGCAAGAAACTCTAATTTCTATTCAAAAATTTTTTATTAAGGTATTACATATGTTAATACAAGTCCTCTTGGGTACCTACTCCTGCTTATATGATACACTAATGTCAAAGGATACACGTTTTTGCCTGTGCTAAATCATTTTTCAGTTTATTGCCTGAATGTTTTTGCAAGGCCACTGATATTATATATGGATATTTTTATTAAATAGGTTTCAGACCACGGGAAAGGAGTCTGTAATTCTCCATCTTTATCCACATGGATATATTCCCCATCTTTTATGCCCTGTGATTTTTAAAGCACAAACAAAATGAGCATTTTGAGAATGTGATGACGTATCAAGTTCCCTTTAAAAGATAGTTCCTTTTGGGGTGCCTGGGTTTCTCTGTCGTTAAGCGTCTGCCTTCGGCTCAGGTCATGATCCCAGGGTCCTGGGATCGAGCCCCGCATCTGTCTCCCTGCTCAGGGGGAAGCCTGCTTCTCCGTCTCCCACTCCCCCTGCTTGTGTTCCCTCTCTCGCTGTGTCTCTCTGTCAAATAAACAAAATCTTTTAAAAAAAATAAAAATAAAAATAAAAGCTCCTTTCAAACACTTAAGTAGGATTGAATTTTTAAAAAAATTATATTATTGAAAGAATTCTCAAAAGTAGGACATTGAGGGGTGCCTGGGTGGCTCAGTTGTTAAGCGTCTGCCTTCAGCTCAGGTCAGGATCCCAGGGTCCTGGGATCGAGCCCCGCGTCAGGCTCTCTGCTCAGCGGAAAGCCTGCTTCTCCCTCTCCCACTCCTCCTGCTTGTGTTCCCTCTCTCGCTGTGTCTCTCCCTGTCAAATAAATAAAATAAAAATCTTTAAAAAAAAAAAAGTAGAACATTGAAAAAATTCCATGGCAGAAATATTTTTAGGGCAGATCTCTTTCTCCAGTGATTATATACCGAGTGATCAATTTTCACTTCATTTCCTTCTAAACTTTTGCTGAACTTTGAATTAAGCATCTGAAGGCACATCAGGGTTAGCCACATCACCTCCTTCAGTTAAAAAGCCCAGTGTCTGCTGAAATGTTCTCAGGGATTTTATACTAAAGGTGGCTTTTTTCTTCTGCTCTTTCGCCTTTTCATGCATCAGCCTGGCCTCCTTCTCTGGCAGACACACCTTACTTCCCCGTCATTTTCTGGGTGACTTGAAAAATGTTCTTTGTCAAGCCTAATGGCTAATTAAACGGGGGAAGTCTGAATTTTATCATATTCCAGATATCAAAATGGGATAAATGAAACTGTACGAATTTGAGCCACTCTTTCTATTATAAGATTGCCAGCAATTTATTGCCTGCCTCAAACAACCTATCTATCTGGGTTTTCAGCCACTGCCTTGCCCCGCTCTGGGCCTCACCCTGCTCCTCTGCTCAGGCGTCTCTCAGCCCTGGCCACGTGGGCTATGGTGGTGGCCTCTGCAGCCGCGAGCACAAAGTAAGTTCTGGACTCACTGGCTGGCTGACGGGTCTGCTTAGCAGTCAGCTGACATTTCTCATGGTTCTTCTCGTGTTTTGTCCTGTCTTGCACCACAGAGCTGACGCTACTTGTCCCTGAGTGACATTTGTACTTTTGACCGGGAGGCGTGCCTCCTGGCTTGGTGTTGGTGTTGGTGGTGAGCAAGGGGAATGGCACGCTTGCGTTCCTCTATCTTCAGTTCTACTCCCTAAATTCTGAATGGTTTAGAGAATGCTCTCCACCACTCCTTTCATCTTATCATTCCTTTCTGTACCTCCAGTGCCCCACCCTTACCCCCTCCTCATTCCTCTCATCACACTCAAATCAAAGCAAAATAGTGAGGCTCAGGGAATCATCGGGGGGGGGGGTCTTTCCCCTTATTTTTTTGGTTCTCTGAAACTCCTCACTATCCCCCCCCCTCTTTTTTTTTTTTAAAGATCTTATTTATTTAATAGAGAGAGAGCACAACCAGGGGGAGGGGCAGAGAGAGAGGGAGAAGCAGGCTCCCGGGCTGAGCAGGGAGCTCTACTGAGCAGGGAGCCCAACGTGGTGCTCGATGTGGGGTTCCATCCCAGGACCCCAGGATCATGACCTGAGCCGAAGACAGATGCTTAACCGACGGAGCCACCCAGGTGCCCCTCCTCACCATCCTTCTAAGGTCATGACTTAAATGATATCCCCTCCCCCCCCACCACCAGTTTTTAATTCCAGAAACAAAGCTTGCTTTTTCTTAGCTCATAGTGCAGTATTAGATTCCAGTTTTGAACACATGCCTTGTTCTTGAATTTTCCTGAGACACTAACCAGTAAGCAGCTCATTCTTCAATGATAAACCAATTCACACATGGCTCAGGGTGATGGGTGATGGAAAAGATTGTTTTAATTTAGGTTCTCTCAGATATTTATGCCAATTTATATGATTCATTTATATGAGAGGCTGCTTTTGGGTGAATATAATTCCCTTGAAATCCCCTGCTGAAGCTCTATATGTCATTATTCTCCTTATGTAAAGTTGTCACCTTGAATTCTGATAAAGAGAAATTCAGGTTGGCCGGAGGACCGCTTAAGAAGTCATCCAGAGTAATACAGTATTTGTGCACATTAAAACTTGGCATCCATAACATGTTAAATGAAAGGTATGTAGGATTCTGGAGTTTTTTTGCTCCACATCTTGTCACTCACCTTCGTCCCTGAAAATTCTCCACTGTCATTAAATACTACAAAATAATATGAAACATACTCATTCTGAGGCTGGGCCAACCAGAACAATAAATTAACTTGCCACCCTTGCTGTAGACTTAGCACAGAGAGATCAACGGACTGAATCATAATGTGGTATTAGTGAGGTAGCCAAGTGACAAGTTCTGTGACAAAAGTAACAGATCCAACTGGATCTACTCTTGGTAAGAACCGCCAACCTCTGTAAGACTCAAGAGAGTTTTGGTCTTTGAGACCTCTGTCACAACGATGGTAAAAAGTAGGCCTGGGTCTGAAAACCATAAATGATTATAATTCTAGCGACAATGTGGACCCACAAATATGCAAATATGCAAATGAATATCAAAGTTAATCTAGCTCAGAGCAGCTGTTAGAATTCTGAGAACCTAGAGAGAGGGCAGAAGCCATGAATGACAATGCTAAAGCCACTGAAGCGGTCCCATGGCCATCAGAATCAAGTCCCTATCCCTGGCACTATGCTCAGTGACCTGCTGACCCCCGCAGCGTCCTTCCTCCTCTCTCCCCTCTCACTGCATCTATACTGAGCTACATACAGTTAAAGAAAGTGACCCCCTCTCTCACCTTCTGGACTGAACGTATGCTGTTGCAGTAGCTTCCCCCTCATCTGCAGTTTTGCTTTCCTGGATTTCAGTTACCCAAGGTCAACTGCGGCGCAGAAGCAGATGATCCTCCTGATGTGTATGGTCAGAACAGTAGCCTAGCGCCACGTCACAACACCTGTGTCATTCACCTCACATCATCTCATCACGCAGGCATTTGGTCATCTCCATAATCACAAGAAGAAGGGTGAGTATAGTACGATAAGATATTTTGAGAGAGACCGCTTTCCTGTAGCTTTTATTACAGTGTATTGTTATAATTGCTCTATTTTATTATTAGTTATTATTGTTAATCTCTTGCTGTGCCTAATTTATAAATTAGACTTTATCATAGGTATGTATGGGTGGGAAAAAAACACAGTATATATAGGGTTTAATACTATCCACCATTTCAGGCATCCACTGAAGGTCTTGGAATGTATTCCCCTTGGATGGGGGGGACTGCTGCACTTCTAATTTACCCGACTAACTCTTACTCACCTTTTACATGTCAGTATGGCTGTCATTTCCTTCAGAAAGCCTTGTTTGTTCCCTTGAGTCTAAATTAGGTATTCCTTATTCCTCCACCCAAATGCCCTATATTACCTTGAAAGAGCGTTCACCCTGTATAAGAATCGTCTGTTGACTTCTCTGCCTTCCTTGCATGCCCCACCCCCCACTTTCTCTGCACCAGACCTGAAGGTTAGGCCCCTGTCTTGCTCAATGTTGTATTCTGAGAGACTAGCACATTGTAAGGTTGTTGTGAGGAGTTAATGAAACCACTCATCCATTTAACGATTATTTACTCAGTGCCCCCCATGGGCTAGGATCTCCTCTTGGTGTTGGAATATATCAGTGAACACACTCATAAACTTTTACAAATTTTATAGCTAATAAATATGTATAAATTGCTCAGAACAGTGTCTGACATTGTATTTAATACTAATAATGATAAATAAAATTTACTGAGTGCTTACTATGTGCTACACACTTATTTAAGTGTTTTTTCATGTATTACCTCATTTTAATCCTTACAACAAATCTCTGAATTCGTACTATTATTATTCCTACTTAATAGGTGAGGAATGTAAAGTACAGAAATGTTAATAACTTGACCACACAGTTACCAAGTTACAGACCCAGAATTCAAACTCAGACTGTTTAACTCTTGCACTTTGGCTCTTAACTTTTTAATATTTATTTAATACTTAATATTCAATTTTTATTATCATTATTATCATGAGGCAGTCAGTAAATACATACTAAATAAAAAGAAACTGGAATAAGAAACCTTTTCCTGAGATGTGCCCCATGCTTATTCATGCTTATACAATGAAGCTGTGGCATTCCGATATGAGTGAGTACACTTTGTTTGTTTGCTTACTTTTACTGATTTTGGCTCATAGAGCTCCATATTATTCATCTTCCATCACATGGATTCAGTAAAGTTTTTCTTACCCCAGAAAAAAAGGTACGCTTCTAAGGGCAAGACTTATTTCCAGAAATTGATGATGCAGAAGTGGACACCTCCTTTAGAAACAACTATCAGTCTCCTGGGCAGTCTCAAGTGGATATTCTCTACATTTCAAAGAAAAGATTGTAGAATGTGATTACAAGTAGTCTATCTGCTGTCCTTCCCTATCCTCCCTAATTGGTTGTAATTACTTCAAAACCTCAATCAAACTTAGCCGTTTTAAGTTTATTAAGAATGGTTACAGAAACAAGAAAATGTTTATTCTCCTCTCTGCCCCCTTGCCCAATCAACTGACTATTAATTGAGCATTCATCTCAGTGTTCTGCTCCACTGAGCCATGGTACTTGTCTTCAAGGGCCTGCCAGTCTAATTGGGTAGATAAGATGTACACAAGAAACAATGGGGGAGGATGTCCTACACAGTAGATGATTGTGTTCTCAGTTGTGTGGACTAACCTTGGAGACTGTAGGAGTTCAGAAGAGAGGAAGATTCATGAAAACCAGAGAAATGAAAGTTATTGGGGAGGAGGTGGGAAACTGGGTTTTGCAGAATGAATAGGAGTTGTATACAGAGAGAAGAAAGGGGAAGTCATTATGCATACGGGGAAAGATTTGGCGATGGAATAAATATCTGTGGGATCATAAAGGCAATGGTCTGGCTAGAAGAGGAAAATATTTTGGAGGTTGATGAACAACATGTATCCATGTTGTGAAGGGTATCCTTGAATAACAGATGAATAATAAAATATTTAGAGCTAGATGTGCCCTTGGAGAGTATCTGAATTGGGCAATTCCACTGATAACAAATGATCTAGCCCCAAATTTATCACTGATTTGTGATACTGGGCAAGTCAAACTCTCTTAAAGATTATCATTAGGTTAAAAGAGTAGGAGAGGTTTCGAGTTATAAACCTAACTGATACTAGCTCACCACTAAGTTGAGTGATCTTGTGAAAGTTACTTATCTTCGTGGGGCCTCGGTTTCTACATCTGTAGGTAATAGGCGTTGAACCATTTGATTTCTAATGACATTCCGAACTCTAAGATTCATGACTTCATGATTCCTTTTGCATTTTTGCACTTATATGATCTTTTATGATGGATGAACCAGGATAGATTTTCAGGCTAAACTCATTTAATAGCCAGAGTTTCTCTTAAACCGATTCTTCTAAGTAGCATATTGGATGTGTTATGACTTTGTATGGCCATGAAAAGTAAAGTCATAATATCAGAGATTTTAAGGTTAAAATAAGCTTTGCCAGACATAGGCTGAAATGGAAAATCATGTTCAGTCAGCTCCTACCTTTACAAAATGGAGCGATGTAGTGATAATAATATATGCTATTTACTGAAGGCTTATTTTGTGCCAGGAATTTTTCATGTAATATATATAATTTATATCATAACCCTTCATGTAAATATTATCTTCTATTTATTACACAAAACAGAGGTTTGATGACTTTCCCAAAGTGACGTAACTCATTGGTAACAATGCTGAGATTCATTTCCAGGGATGTTCTCACATAAACGTTTTTATCTCTGCTCAGTGAAGGATTAAGGGGCATACATTGCTAAAAGCTATGTTCCCAATTCCATATGGGGCTGGGAAAATTTGAAGTATATAGGAAAGGTGAAAGAATTAGGCCCCTTAGAAATAATTAGGAGTCTGAATTCCCTTTATATTTAGGCCAGAGAGTCAAATACCATGGCTGGAATTTAAAAGTGACTGAACAATCTTATGACTAATAATAGCATTTGTAGTCACAAGGATTGAGATGAAAAAGGAGCAAACAGTAAGCCTTACGGTCAAACATTCAGCAACAAGAGGTTAGCAAAATGCTGTTTTCCCCAAGTTCAAATGTCATCAAAGCAATGCTGAGGACTGACTGCAATTGTGGCTAATGCCTTTAAGAGGTCTTCTGAGGAGGGGGGGCATGAGTCATCTGATATGTCAGAAAGGCTCCCTATTACATTTTCTATCTGAGTTTCTATTTTTTCCAATATTGTTGACAAGGTATGTGGATTGAAATTCTATTTAATAAGCTTTCTTTTTGGGGGAACATTTTAGAGCATGCATATAAAAATTCCACTGTCAGGATTATTAAATGGCTCTAGGTATTATCTTCATGGAGTCATTGATTTTGCATTTTGGTTCTAATCATTCTGATGGAATGTTTGTCTTAGAAGTAATTTTTTCCAGTGCAACTCCCTGGGTGCTTATTCAAGATGCTGGTCTGATGGATGAACTTTTGCTGGCTGAAGGAATTCAGATAAACAGGGTGCTCCCAACCAACATGAGAATTTAGAATGCTCTCTGAGAAGTCTTTTGCCTATGTTCATGCACCAATCGGTTGCAGTTCATAAGTCTACTAGAGATCTATTACCGTACACTGTACTAGGTTACTTCTGGCCTATGGTTACCAACCTCTATATGCACCAGAGTATGGTAAATTGAGATGAGGCACACCAGGGCTTAATTTAGATTCAAATGGGTATCACATAGTGAGGAGTTTGTGGACTACAAATTCTTCCACCTTTAGAAAAAAGGGGTTGTAGTAGTAGAAAGGGTAATTATTTTAATAAAGTCAATCTGAGAAGTGCCCCCAGAGTGAATGCATAAGACCTTTTATATTCTCTCTTAGACTAGATGAAATATGGAAATATAATACACTGTTCAGAGAAGCGATCTCTGGGAGTCTCTTAGGCTTTGAAGGTTGGTCTAGAGAAAAAACATTTCAGGTCCTCGCCCAACGCCATTTTTAGCAATCCCACTTACTAATGACTCAGTCAAACTGCTTCTTTCAAGGAGCAAAGGAGGACTGCAAAATCAGAATGCCACCCTTTGTTTATTCTCTCATTTTCTCAGATCCCAAGAAAAAATTATTTTCTCTTTGCTGACAGTTTATGTAGCTCTGGCCCTGACAAGTTTTTGCTTGTTCTGAGATACATGCAGAAAAGGGTTGCATTGGAAGGTTTTCATTACAGATACCAACTGCTGGAAGCATATATAGCCTCTTGCACCTCAAGACAACATGGAATAAAGGGGTGAAAAGTTAACAGGACTCATTCTACCCACCTGGCTTAGAATTTTTAATGGGGAGCCATGAAATGGCATTACCACCTACCCAACGACATAAGCCCACTACTTCAGAGTCATCCTTGATTCTCTTCTTGTCTCATCTCCTATATCTAAATCATGGTAAACCTGTCAGCTCTATCTTCAAATATTTCACTAATATAGTCACCTCTTACTGTCTCTACTACTAGTCCAAGCTACTATCATTTCTCATTTGTTTACTCTAATAGTCTCTTAGATGTTCTTCCTATAACCATTCTTGTACCCCCATCCCACCTGACCTCTCATTCTCCACCTAGCAGCCATATGGATTCATTAAAATTATAAATTAGATCATATCACTCCTCTACCCCCAAACCTTCCAATGGCTTTTTGATGCACTTAGAATAAAACACAAACTCCCCTTAGCCTAAAGAGCCCTATATGAACCTCCAGCTCCATATTATACCCACCTCAACTGTGCTCATTTTCCTATTACCATGATGACCTTCTTGCTGTTCCTGTAACTCACCAAGCTTATTGCTGTCCCCAAGAACTTTGTATTTATAATTCCTTTGGCCTGTAATTTCCATCTTTCAAAATTTTAAATGACTCAAGTCTGAACCCAAATGTCATTTCCTTAAAGGGGCATTCCCTATGTAAAGAGGCTCCTTCTCCCCCACATCATTCTTTATAGCATTCCCTTCATTTATTCTTTATGGCAGTTGTTTAATTAAAAATATTTTGCTTATTTGTTTTCTTGTTTATTGTCTCTCTACTAGACTATAAGCTACTTCAGAGAATGAACTTTTTCTGCCTTATTCTTTGTTGTATTCCCAGAGCCTAAAATCATGCCTTAAATATTTGTTGAATGAATGAATGGGTGGATGAAGGGAGAGATGAATGACGGACAGATGGATGGAAATAGATCCCTGAGACTGTGGCCAACAAACATAAAGGGAGCTGCTCACAGGTGGCCGGTAGAATGCAGAAGTGTATTTAAGTTGTAATAGCCCCAGAACAAAGGTCAGTTCCTCAGATAGATTCCATTTCATCATTACGTCTGTGGAAATTTTGGGAAGCACTAGATGCCTACACCAAGAGTCCATGAGTCATTTGTTTCCTTGAGAATCTGGAAACTTTATGAGATTGGCTTTAGAAAGTGCTTCCTTCTCGCCAGCTGGTCCTAATGCTTATGCTTTACTTTCATAGTGGAGGGTGCCCTTGGGGGAAATAGAATGTCATGACTTTGAGGTGGGTCAAGTTTTAGGAAGTCAAGTACAGCACTAAGTCAAAAACAGATGGTCTGGATACAAAAAAAGAATAGAGCCACTTGCATTCCAGCCACGATTGTGGTGCTGGTCTCTGGCCCACGAGTCATCAATACATGTGTTTTTAGACACGTAGAGAGAGAGAGAAAGAGATATCAAGGGCTCTCATTTAAAATGTGAAAGTCTGAATTTGTCATCCAAACGTATCTATGGTTAGACTCCCAGTTGGATGTGTTTTCCATTTGCCCGATTTTAAGTGTTAACCTGGAGAAATGTCCAGACTGCCTTTTCTCCTCCTCTCCCATCTGAGCCACAAGCTCCTGGCATTTGGTTTTTATGTAGGAAACCAGATTAAGTAAAACAGCTTCTTTCCCTAAGATAAATCCTCTGGTGGCCAGTCTGGGGCAAGCTGTCTCCTCTTGTGCAACTACACACTCGGTATTTGAATAAGAACACTGTTAATATTTCTTTTAATTGTATTTTCCTCACAAATCTATTCCAAGAGCCCGTAATACTCTTAAATGGCAAGCCAAGGGGATTATGGTGGCAACTTTATTCAAACAATACCACTGCTCCTTGAGAGGGATTAAACAGGGCTTCCAGGGCTTCTAGGTGGCCATCTGGCAGGGTACTTAGCTCTCAAGAGGTTGCCCAGTGCCCAGGATCAACAACCAAAAGAATGCTTTAGAGAGAAGGTACTGAGTCTTAACTGATGCAGGACTCAAGTAACCTTGCTGTGAGAGTTTTACAGCTTTCTTCCATAGAAACTTGTGGATTCTGTCCTTTAGGGAGCATCTGGCATTTAGCAAGTTCCTAGGATTGCGAAAAAAGAAGAAATAGGTCTGCTCAAACCCCATCTTAAAGCTTAAACAGGCTGCACATGGGGCGTGAGGAGAGTTGGAATTTTGGAAGGTGGGAGGGATCACTCTTGGTCAAGTTCAGTATACTTCATGATATTCATTCTGGCTCTCTCCTTACTGGTCGTGTGAACTTGGGCAAGTTAATTGAATTTTTCTGTTCCTCAGTTTCCTTATCTGTAACATGGGGACAATAATAAGTAACAATCAATGATGTAAGCAGAACTAACTGAAATAATGTTTACAAAGCACACAGCAGAGGCCTGGCACAAAACAAGGACTCTATGAATGTGAACTGCTATTATCAAAGTTTTTCTATTTTCTCCCTTGTTCAGGTTGGACAAGTTGTTCTCAGTACTGCTAGGCCTTTTCTTTCTCAACATCTGAGACTCAAAGGCATCCAGAGGCTCCTATTGGGGTGACTGACTGACTGGGACTGAAGAGTTCTGAGGGACGTCAGACCTTCAGTGCCCAAACCAGGAGAGACCAGGGCAAACTGGGCTGGGCAGTCACTCCCTTTGGAAAGGTCCCACACCAGATTCCCAGTTCTGTGAGGTCTTCCTTAGGCTAGGCAATGCTTCAAAAAAAGTAAATTCTGATGCTCTTTGAAATTCACCTTGTTTCTGGAAAATCTTTAGAGCTTTTCCCTTACATCATCTCTGCAGACATGGGGCAAAAGGCAGTGCTGTGTTTCATAGGCCAAGGGAAAGCGGGGTTCTCTAGGCATCTTCAGTGGCTTGTTTTTCAATTCAGGGCTTATAAATCAAGGGCCCAGGTGTCCGGCAGGCTGGGAGGTGGACCATGGAAAGGAGTCAGGATAAACTGAAATGATTTTTGCCATTGGCTTGGGCAGTACACCTTGCCAAAAGGTTTTCCCCTCAATTTTAAACAGATCAGTGTTATAAGGGGAAATGTACTCCATATGTTGCTCATGCCTTTTCCCTCAATTCACAAAAATGCCATCTTCTTAGAGGTAGAGTTTCCAGGAATTGTTTGGAATCTTTTTCCTCAAAGAAAGTACCACTCCAGTAGTCACAAATAACTCAGTTTTTCTTCACAGTTCTAGGTGGGGAGAATAAACCTGATTTTGGTTTCTGCCTCAATGGCCCTAAGAGCATTCTCTCCTAACCTTTTAAAATCTCCTGTTCCACAGTATAATTTTGTCCCTTTCCAAAGAGTACAGATTTTCTGTTTTGTTCACTTCCAAGTTTACCTGAATTTAATAGAGGTCAACAAAAACCTGACAGGCTCAATTATTTTTATTAGTGGAAAGAGAAGTCACAATCCAAGAACATTACTTCTACTTATGGATAGTATCAAATGCTGTTTTTTTTTTTTTTTTAAATCAGCCTTACTTTGGAGACATAAATCATCATTAAGGAGATAAATAGGTAAGAAATATTATCCCTAGTTTGCTTATTTTTTTTCCCTAAAAAATATTCTGTTAAAAAAGAACCATTCTCACAAAACAGATGAACATGGGAGGTGGGTACAGGGGATAGGAGAGGCAAGCCAGAAAACAGACTCTTAACTATAGAGAACAAACTGATAGTTTCCAGGGGGGAAGTGGGTGGGGGGATGGGGGAAATAGGTGATGGGGATTAAAGAGGGCACTGTGATGAGCACGAGTGTTGTATGGAAGTGTCGAATCACTATATTGTACACCTGAAACTAACATTACACCATATGTTAACTAACTGGAATTTAAATAAAGACTTGAAAAAAAAGAACCATTCTCCTTAGCTTAATCTTATAATTTTTCTCTAGCCCATATTCTCTCCCTCTACTCTGAAAGTAAAAGTCACCTGTTTTTCTATGACCCCATCAACTGCCTCTGAGCTCTGATGTGGTTCAGTTTGTCCGTGGTCTGAGGACCAGACAGGACTGAAATCCTTTGTGGTTTATCAGTAAGGGGCCCCACCCGGGGCCCCACCCCCACCTCCCCCAGTAATTAGGTCACCTCCATTTGTTTGGCCAGAACTGAGACTGGAAGCCAGATTGGTTCATCACCAGAATAGGAACATGGAACTGACATTGGTTTTGCAGATGTGCAAAAAAAATCCCAGGAGTTTTGAAAAAAAGAAAGAAAGGGAAAGGGTTTTGAGAAGACAAGACAACGGGTTTTTAGAGGACTGAAAACAAAACAATTAATCATATGGTGACTGTTACACTTGTTTCTATTAAGGTGACTCACTTTCTCTGCATTTTTAGACTAAAATTCAATTCCATTTTTATGTAACTACTGAATGACTATCACAAGTTTTTCCTTTGTTTCTCTCTTTTGTTATTGTTGTTTCTCAAAGTCAAAAAAGATTTTCAAATTGCCTTCTTAATCCTGAACCAGAAAAGAAAGTGATTTCATGTGTGAGATAATGAAGTAAAAGGGCAGTGTTCGATCAGCTCCCGATCAACTGCAAAGACTTGCCATTGGGGGAAAAATAAAAGTCTAGAAAAGAGTCTTAGAATTGTCATAATAAATTGCCTGGGCAACCAAAGTTTCTCAGGACCGTTCACCATTTCTGACTTGAGGACAGGTTTGCCTTTTAGTACCAGAAAATTTCCAAAATGGTGAATGTCATCTCCCATAGGTGATACCCTGGAGTGGGTCTAGAAATCATATAAGAAAATATTGTATTTTTTTCTACCTCCCATTTCCCCAGTTCAGCAAGAAATTATGACTAAATAGCAGAAGTTTCCTGAGTCTTTAACAGTGCAGGCAGCATGGGCCCTCATATAGCCAGGAGGTTAACTTTACCACTTTCCATTTGTGTGACTGTGGGCTAGTTACTTAGAGTCTCTAACTCTACTCTCTCACCTATAAAATAAGAATAATTACAAGAGTAGTAGTAATAATGATAATAATAATAATTCCTGTGCCTGAAATAAACACTTATTAAAAGTCAGCAGACTAATCGTTCCTGCTGACAATAGCTATCAAGTAGATTAAACTCTTGGAATGTCAGTGAAAACCTCTTCCTCTATGCTTGCATTTCTTCACCTTCGGTTCATTCAGTGGTTTTGGAATTTAGTTCTGGGGTAATGGAAACACTGTCCAGTAATAATGTCCCTTTAATTAGGACAAAACTGGCATTTTATTTTATTATTTTATTTTTTAAATTTTATTTAAATTTTACTTAGTTAACATATAGTGCAGTATTGGTTTCTTTTTTTAATTTATATTCAATTATCCAAATATACTACATCATTAGTTTCAGATGTAGTGTTCAATAATTTATCAGTTGCATATAACACCCAGTGCTTGGGGGGCCCGGGTGGCTCAGTCAGTTAAGCATCTGCCTTCGGCTCAGATCATGATCCCAGAGTCCCAGGATTGAGCCCCATGTCGGTCTCCCTGCTCAGTGGGGAGTCTGCTTCTCCCTCTCTCTTTACTCCTCCCCTGCTCGTGCTCACTCACTTTCTCTTGCTCACTCACTGTCTCAAATAAATAAATAAATAAATAAATAAATAAATAAATAAATAAAATCTTAAGAAAAAGATAACACCCAGTGCTCATCACATCGTGTGCCCTCCTTAATGCCCATCATCCAATTACCCCCCACCCACCTCCCCTCTAGCAACCCTCAGTTTTTTTCCTATAGTATTTACCCCAAAGATACAAACATAGTGATCTGAAGGGGCACCTGCACCCCAACGTTCATAGCAGCAATGTCCACAAAACCAAACTGTGGAAAGAGCCGAGATGTTCACTGACAGATGAATGGATAAAGAAGATGTGGTATATATATATACAGTGGGATATTACTCAGCCATCAGAAAGGAAACTTACCATTTACATCGATGTGGATAACTGGCATTAAAAAATAGTTATAATTTTATTATTTTCTGTTTTAAATCCTGTTATTGGTACTTGGAGAATACATGGAGATAACAGAGCTGGTTTATTTTATATGTACTGTGCCTTTCTTTCTGTCACCACCTGCTCCTCCTCCATGGATGACACTTTCCTTTTGGGTGGGGTAAGGAGAGAGAATATTTGAGGAGTAGCCCGGTCGAGGTCTGGGAATTATCCCAGATTCATAGATTCATCTTCTGGGCAAAAATTACTTTTTAATTACCAGATAATGCTTCTGTTGACATTCAGATCATTGGTGGCGATCACACAGACCAAACAGAATGGATATGAGGTCAGGTTCAATATAGAAAGACACATGATCACCAGATCATTTCTGGTGTCTGACTCATATCAAATTTTATTTGCTTTATCACTTTCTGTTAAAAATGGAAATAGATTAACTCCTAAAATTGAGGATTACTTAAAAAAGAACAGTTCTAAGAAATTGATTTGCTTCAATTCAACTCAACAAATATTTACTGAGCATCTACTATAAACTAGAAAGTGCCAAAGTCTTAAAATTCAGTAATGTCCTTGTCCTGATGGAGCTTATAGTCTGATGTAGAATAAAGATATTGAACAAGTCAATTACCAGTATGATGAGGGACTAGACAGGGACTATGGGAGGGTACGGCATGGGAATTAATTCAATATAGAGCAGAGATTCTTAAACTTTCCTGTGCATATGAATCTTCTAGGAATTTGTTAAAAGTTAGTTTTCTGGTCCCTGGTTATTCTGATGTAGTGGTCCATGGGCCACACTTTGGGAACACTGGTGGAGTGGCTCAGGGAAGGTTGCCTTGAGAACTGAAGCTCAACCAAGGTCTAAAGGATGAGAAGGAGTTGCCTTTCAAACTGGTGGTTGGAAAAGAGCTGTCCAGTCAGACAAGAGCAGGAAGAAATGCATTAGAGATGGGGCAAAAGGGACACATAATGATGGGCTTCCTTCCTAAGGGGCCCCAAACCCAGTGCATTCAGGGAGACTCCTAGTTCCATTGCTTCTAGGTGTTCGTCTGAGGAAAAGAACATTTTGGTAGGGTTGCCTTCTCAGGTGAACACTTGGAAAGCAAGGCCTAGTTTTTCAGGGAAAACTTCCTAATACCAAAATGGAAAAAAACCACACACACACACACACCCCCCCCGAAACAGGGAGAAAGGAAAGTGTGCACCCTGGGTCTAATTTCACCCTCAGACATTCCCACCACTAGAAATGGAGTGGTTGGAAAATGCCTTCATAAGCAGGATTTAGGGGTATAATTAGAAAATTATCTCTTCCTAGAACATTTTGTGAAATTCTGCCTCGAGGTGTCAACAGGTCTCTGTGGGGCTCTCTCCAGCAGAGCTCAACTGACACATGTAAAATTCAGTGGGGTTCCAAAACAGCCACTGTAGAATCTCAAGTATGTGGAAGGAGTTTGCTGTGTTTGCCAGTACAGTTTTTCCAAAAAAGAAAAATTCTGCAGAGATCAAAGATGGGTGGAGGAAGTGGGCTCTAGCCTCAGGAGGAACGTTTTGTCATCAGAAGAATTCAAGCTGGTGAGTTTCTGGCAAGACAGGTCATTGGGCCATGAGAAAGAAGTGAATCTCCGAGTTTTTGATGCGAGGCAAAGAGGAATGGAGACCCAGTGAAGAAGGAGAAATGAGGAATTAGGGATAGCCGCTCTCATCTGAGTTATGTCCCTGACCACAGACTGTCTTGAGGTCTCTGGCATCTTTTTCAGTATCCGGTTCTAGAACAAAACTTACTCAGTGCTTCCTCAGATGCCTGCTCACTACATATCACCAGCAGCCATGTATTTGAGAAGAATGTTGGGGATGATGTATGGGCAGCTCAAATAACACTCCAAGGTTTTCTCTTAACATTTTTTTCCTCTTTTTAAAAATTTAATTTATTTTTTTAAGAGAGAGAGCGCGCATGTGTGTGTGTGCGCATGCACGTGGGCGGGGAGGGCCAGAGGGAGAGGGAGAGAATCTTAAGTAGACTCCCCGTTGAGTGCGGAGCCCCACGAGGGACTCTATCTCATGACCCTGGAATCATGTCCTAAGCCGAATTCCAGAGTAGGAGTCTTAACCACCTGAGCCACCCAGGCGCCCCTCCTTTCCTTTTTTTTTTTTTTTTAATTTTGGGGAAATCAGGCTAACCCAAGGAGTAAGGAAGTCCAAAGTGGTAGTCCCTGCAATGTGTGTCAGAGGGTGAAGGATGAGGAGAAGCGGATGTTGGAGTTCACAGATAAGAGAGCTCTGTTCTGGAGTGAGACCCTTAGGGTTCTAATCCTGCCTGCATTTACTAGCAATGTGATTTGTGGAGAAAACCTAACGCCTCTGTGCCTCAGCTTTACATCTGCAAAACATGCAATAGTATCCACCTCATAGGGCTGCTGGGAGGATTAAATGAATGAATGTAAAGTTCTTAGAGCAGTACGTGCACATAGTAAGTGCTTAATAGATGCCAACTATAATTTTGTTAAACATATGTACATTGATGTAGACTAGTAGGCATTTAGTTTAATTATTTATTTGTTTTAATTTATTTTATATTTTTCTTACTTGATGGCACTTTCTCCAAATTTCTCTCTCAGAATAATGCCCCATGTTAATCAGGGCCTGAGCCCCATCATGTGGATCAGAGTGCCTTTCCTACACCCCTGTCTAATGCATCAGGACCAAAATAAAATGGAAGCAAGAGATAGTGCAGCGACTTCTTCCTGAGCCTGCTCGCAAGGATAGTCGGGGAGGGAGCTATTCACCTGCCCTTCCTACAAAATGATGGTTCATTACAGGATAAAGAAGGAGGATAATGTTCAGCTCACTGAGGTTCTGAAGACTTTTGGTTTCACCAGGAATATGAAGAGAAAGGTGCTCTTCCATTGGATGTGAAATTGAGCTGGCACCTGATGCCATCTTAGGGCTTGAGGGCCTGGTTATTCTGCCCAGACTGCTGCATTATAATCCTTCTCCTCAAACCAGCACAGCTCTACCCCTTGGTGTCAGCAATGGTGTGACTAGAGGGTTAATTTCGTGTGTGGGTGTGTGTTTGAATTTTTATAATCCATCATGTTTCCCTTTGCACATGGCCTGCCAGGAAGATCCAGGCCCAATGCGTATCCTGCCCCTCACAGCTAGAGCCTGTCATGATGCACGTTTGGAGTACCTTCTTTCTCCATACTCCATTTTACTTTTCTACCTCTAGTTCCTCTTTGACTCCTCTTCTTCACTTATCTTTAACCTATTTGATCTTACTGCATTGTCTGCAATCATTAAAAGCTGACCCAAGGAACAGGGAAAGTGAGACATGTAAAAAACACATATTATATAAATCAATCCAAAGTGTCGGTCATTCAATGAGATTGGTGCGGATCCTGGCACCATAAATTTAGCTCTCTTCCTTGGCACTTTATATGAGAATGTCCTTTTTGCAATGATTCCAAGAAAACCCAGATATTACTAATGAACAGCCAAGTTTATATACCTCTCTTAAGTAGTTACTAAATCTACCAGTGCAGAGGTGTAAAGGTCAGGTCTGAGTTTATTATTTAGAAATGACATGAAAATACGCACATTTAGGTGAACTTCCCACTCTCCTTAGCTGGGTTCTAACTAAGGAGAAAAAAGAAAAAAAGAGAAGAAAACGACTCTGGAAACAAAGCTGGTTTTCACTGAGAAAAATTTCCTTGCTCTTTCAAATAAGATTATGTTAGGAAAATAGAAGACCTGAACTGGAGATTAACATCTTTTCTGATGTTTCTGTCAAAGTTCACGCTGTCACTGTTTTTCCAGTACTAAGGAGGGCAATTGCGAGCACAAATGTGTGTGGTTTTTGGGGGGTTATAGAGAGGACAAGACTAGGTTGCCCTTTGCTCTTCTGAGGTATATACACAGCCTACAGATTTTCCTGTCCTAACAGTAATTTACTTACCTCTCGCTCAGTTCACTGTGGTTATGATTAAGAACCATACAATTTGGACTTTTTCCTAAAGTGCCTAACGTGTTTATAAAAACATAGAAAGAGAAAAATATAATGTGTGCTATGAAAAAAATATACTGACATTTTAAAACAGGTATTATTATTTATCATAATGTTTGCTCTATGCTGGAAAGATGTTAAAATTGGGTGAATTGAATAAATAAAAAATTATTCATCTTTTACTTTGTTCATTATGCCCGTAAAAAGATTATACCTGGGGGCAGGAGTTTATTCACCCGCAAATCAGAATGAAGTCCCCCTACTTCTTAAAAAAAAAGTGAACTTTTAACTTCTTTCAATTTTTAAAACATAAACCATGTTCTTTATGTGCAGATTATTATGTAAATCAAATGATCTGCCTTGTATTATAGTTTTCTCAACCACTACTGTGATAGATCTCTCTCAGGGCCTTTAAAAAATGCCGTCACATGAGCTTTTCCCAGCATGCAAATAATTCAAATACAAAGGGAGAGAAATAAATAAAATCAAGTGGTGTGTACCCTTCTTCTGGACTTTCATGCTGTCCTTAAATTAAGGAGAAGGCAGCATGATAATTCTAATAGAGAAAGAATATAAGGACCCCTCTATTTACTACTGAGAAGACTTCCCAGTGGTATAAATCAGTGGTCAGGAACTCAGAACATAGATTGCCTATAGAAATGATGGAGGTTGCATTCCAATCTGGTTCTCAGAGGCACACTTAATTCACAATAGAGGCTCCATAAATTTGTTAAATGAATAAATAAACTCTCACAGAGTCAGTACATTAGAACCACCTGAGGATTATAATGGGAAACCGGGTTGGGGAATCAAATAACTCTACCATTAGCTTGTTTTGTGGGGCCAGGAACAGAATAACACATAATGTTGTCACCTGTTTCCTAGGTAGAGGGTCCAGCCTGTCAAATCTGAAAGAACACCCACCTACATGCCTTGCTGGGCAACTCTTTCCCCTTTTATCTTCTTCCCCAAACTCCCAACATCTAGTACCGACCTTCTTGCTGTTCTAAGCTGCCTCCACCATACCTGGCCTCAGACTGTCCCGGATACCTACTCATGGTACCCATGTTCAAAAGTGCCTGGCTCAGTCTTTCTTCTCTCAAATCAATCAAAACTCCCGCTCTGTCAGTGGAGGGGCCCTCTGACGGTGAGAGGAAGAAAGTCCTTTCACACTCCTAGAGGTGTATGTATGCAATTTTCAAGATTCAGAAGGGTAGCGCAGAAGTGTAATGATATAACATGAAATGGCCCAGATGGTTCATAGTCTGGAGGGTGCGGACAGAGATGCAGGAGGGAGTGAATGCTGAGGCAGGGCACAGTGCCTGGAAGCTGAGTCCAGGGCTGCTCTGAGGAACAGGGGCAGCTGTGCTACATGTTCAGGACTGTTATTAACTACTCTCTTTGCATTTTTTCCTCTCTCCCTCTTTTTTTTTTTTTGTTAGAGAGAGAGAGCACACGTGCACATGCAAGTGGGTGGAGGGGAAGAGGGAGAGAGAGAATCTTAAGCAGACACCCTGCTGAGCACGGAGCCTTATGCGGTGCTGCGTCTCACTACCCTTTGATCATAACCTGAGTGGAAACCAAGAGCTGGATGCTTAACCAACGGAGCCGCCCAGGCACCGCTCCTTATTTTTGATGTAAGATATATACACTTTGTCCTGTGACCAGGTTGTAAGTTCCTTGAGTGTAGGAAAACCCTATGTGTAGTACTTCTTTACCTTCCCCTTCAAAGTCTTAAGGCACTCAGTAGATTCTCGTGGAGCTGAATTGGGTTTTGGTTGTCTGGTGGAATTCATTTAATTGACTTGGCAATCTCTAAAAAAGGAATGAGAAGAAAACACCATGCTTGAAGTATAATCTTTATTACATAATTATTTATGTATATGTCACCACATTTTAACCTAATGATTTAGATAAACTTTACATAATTATTTATGTAAAAAAGATGGCTTTTTACTAATACTATGAATTCTAATTTTGAGAGATCTAAAACCCTGGCACATCACAGAAGGAGCTAATTTAGTTATGTTTCCTTGTGTTCAAAGGTGGTGGTAAAAAGATTTAATGATGATAATTTTCAAACTTTTGACAGGTGTCTAACCTTTAAAGGAATTGTACAGGAGATTTGACAGGATTATAATACAAATTTTGTGAAGAATTTCTTTACAAGTTTTAAATAACTGGAGAAATCTGAGTTATCTGGGAATGACGGCTGAGAATCCCTTATGAGTAATATCGACAGTGATGATTCAAAAGAAATCTCAGTCCTGTCCATGTTTCTTTTAACTCTGCACAGGTGCAGGCAGGAAATGGACAAAGTCCCCTTCCACTCTTGCAGTTGACAGGTTAGGTACCTGCTACAAAGTTATTATTAGGTTCTGCCAGTAACTCCTATATTCTGGATTTGTAATAGACTTAAAAAAAAAAAAAACAATTTGACCCAGGCACGTCTTTCGGACTCACTGTCTACAAAGTGCAATACAGTCCATGAGATAATGGAAGTGGAATGAAGCAAAACGATGCTTCTCTCCTCAGTTAGGACTACCCCTACCGGTCTCCATCCAATGACATTTGCATAAATTTTCTTTGCCTCAGCCTTTCACGTCTGTCTTGAGAAGTGGTAGAGTGTAGAGATTAAACACATGACCTTTGGAGTCCGGTTGCCTGGGCTGTTATTCTGGTCCTGCTAGTTACAATCTGCGTGTCTTTTCTCAGTTTTGTCATGTGCAAAATAGGAAGTAGCACAAATCTCATAACTGATGATACTTTGTGAGCTAATACAAGCATCTGTCCTTGGATCTTTAAAGTCTAATCTAAACAAAGCATCCAGAGTGATTCTTTTAAAGCGTGAGTCAGATCCAATCACTCTTCTACTCAACACTCCCACAGAATCCCCATGTCTGTTAGGGTGAAAGCCAGAGTCCTGATGATGGTTTATAAGGATCTGCTTGGACCTTTCTGGCTTCAGCTTCTACCATTCTTCCCTTTGCTTATGAAACTCTAGTTTCTCTGGCTTTCTTGCTGTTCTTCAAACACACCAAGTGAAAAACTAATGAGGTAATGTGTGGTGATTAACATAGCATAAAAAAAAAACCCACACCAAGCATACCCCCACCCCATTCAGGGCATTTGCCCTTGCTATTCCCTCTGCTTGAAACACTCTTCCCTGGAAATATTCATAGCTCTCTCCTTTGTTTCCTTTAGATCTTTGCTTCAATGTGACCTTTACAATGAGGCCTTCCTTGACAATGTCTATAAAAAAGCAACTTCAGGTTCTGGTTTCTGAACTCATCTCCTCCAGGCACACTGAGTCTACAGCTACATATGGAATAATTTTCTCTTAAAAAACTTAAAGCAGACTGAGTGATAATTACGCCTTGGGCAAATGAGAAGAAAACCATCAAAGAAGGTCAAAGAGGTTGAGAAACAATCTCATCATAAACCCTACCCCCACCATAGTCACCTACAACTGGAGGGAACTTAAAACCTGGAACTTCTCCCTGAGGAGTAAAGTGTTTAAACCTCACATTGGGCACCTCAACTTTTAAGACATGCATTTGACAGATGAGTCCCCAAAACATCTAATTTATTTTATTTTTATTTAATTCCAGTATAATTAACATATAGTGTTATATTAGTTTCAGGTGTACAATATAGTGATTTAATAATTCTATACATTAATCAGTTCTCATCACAATAAGTATACTCTTTTTTTAAAAAAGATTTTATTTATTTATTTGTCAGAGAGAGAGAGCATGCACAAGCAGGGGGATCGGCAGGCAGAGGGAGAAGCAGACTCCCTGCTGAGCAAGGAGCCCGACGTGGGACTTGATAAAGGGTAAAGTGAAGGAGGCTCACCTGCTTATAGTAAAACCTTGGCCTGACAGGCAGCCATCTAACTTAACCATATATCTAGGAGCCTGCTGGAGTATTCTCCAGAGACAGAGACTGGTTGGTGGGCACCATTTTTTCATTGCCCTTTTGCCACACTCCAAAGCACCAGTATCTCCTGGAAGAGAACCTTACATGTGTGTGGTACACTGAGTTCTGCAGTTGCTGCCCAGAGGATGCCTCCTGGTTGCCTGGCTCTGGAGGCCAGGGGAGCTTGTGTTCCTGGTCACGTGGGACTGTAATAATTGGTGTCACCCAGAAAGCTCATACTCCTGTCTGGTACGCTGAGTTTTATGTTACCTCTATATCGCCTGGCTCTGGTGGCTAGTGGGGCTTACATTCATGGGTCCCACAGGACCATAACCAATGGAGAGAGAGTTCTTAAACAGCTAGCACCCTTCCAGGACACAGCAAGAAGCAACAGACCTGGGAGCTGACTCTTTCTGTGAAGGAGGTCTATTTGATAATCATCATGACTGTGACCTGAGGGGCAGATTTCTGATTAAACACACACATGAGGGGCTGACTGCAGTCCTTTCTGGAGACCTCAGAGGATGAGTGATATCTGCCATGCTCCAGAGTGCCAATGTCTCCTGCGGGGAGCCTTCCATACATCTGGTGTTTGCTTCTTGCTGCTGATACCTAGGGAATGCTTCTTGATCACCTGGCTCTGGTGGCCAGAAGAGCTTGTGTTCCTGGGCCCCAAAAGACTGTGGCAAGACAGTTCTTGGCAGGCTACCACTTCCAGGGCACTTCACAGATAGTGGACTGAGGCACACCTTCCAGTCTTTCTGTGAAGGAGGTGACTTTGCTTGTCCTGGGGCTTTGGACTGAGGGCCAAGCTTCAGATTTGGCATACATTTAATGGAACTACTTTCAAGGAGTGTAGGCTATGGATGCCATCTTGGTGCTCGCCCTCTGCTTTGTTCTAACTCTTCAGAATCTTCCAGAAAGAAGCTTATACACCCATCTGGAGCCCCAATATTTGTGATTGTTACCCAGGGAGCACCTCAAGATTGCCTGTCTCTGGTGGCCAGCAGGGCTTATGCTGTGGCCTCTCAGGACATATATATTTGCATACTTTAAAGCTGCTCCCTGTAAGTCTGGCTTCCAGTCAGCCTTAACCTAGGTGTTAAGACCCTCTCCTCTGGGATGCTTGGCACATTCTCAACTACTAGGAACTATTAAAAATGTATTAGGCCACTTAAATAAGCACAAAGGTTTAAGATATGATGAACAGCTGGGGTAAGGCTGAACAAAAGGTTCTCCTATATGAGGTCACTCCTTCAAGACTGGGAGAGGTGGTTGTTTCATCTTCTGTGTTAAAACTACAACAGAGCATTAAGCACAATGAAGAAATGAGGAATATGTTCCAAATGAAATAACAAGATAAAACTTCAGAAAAGACCTTAATGAAATAGAGATAAGTAATTTATCTGATAAAGAGTTTAAACTATGGTCACAAAGATGATCACATAATTAGGGAGAAGAATGGATGAATATGGTGAGAACTTCAACAAAGAGTTGGAAGACACAAGAAGTTACCAAACGGAAATTATGGAGCAGAAGAGCACAATAACTGAACTGAAAAAATACACTACAGGGGTTCAACAACAGCCTCGATGAAGAAAAAGAAAGAATTAGTAAATTTAAAGACAGGGCAGTGGAACTTATCAGAGCAGCAAAAAGAAAAAAGAAAAAAGAAAAGAAAAATGAAGATAGATTAAGGGAGTTATGTGACAACATCAAACAGACTAACATTTGCATTATAGGACTCCCAGAAAAGGGAGAGAGGGGCAGAAATCTTATTTGAAAAAAGAAAATAGTTGAAACTGTCTAACTTGGTGAAGGAAACAGACATCCAGATTCAGGAATCCCATAGAGTTCCAACCAAATAAGATGAATCTAAAGAGACCAACACCAAGACACATTATAATTCAAATGTCAAAAGTTAAAGACAAGGAGAGAAACTTAAAAGCAGCAACAGGAAAACAACTTGTTACATACCAGTGAACTCCCATAAGATGATCAGCACTTTCTTTTTTTTTTTTTTTTAGCAAAAACTTTGCAGGCCAGAAGGGAGTGGTACAATATAGTCTAAGCACTGAAAGACAAAATTTCCAACCGACAATATTCTACCTGGCAAAGTTAACATTCAGAATTGCAGGAGAGATAGAGTTTTCCAGACAAACAAAAACTATCACCACTAAACTAGCCTTATGAGAAATAATCTGATGGGAAAGAGTACTAATTAGTAGCAAGAACACATATGAAAGAGTAAATCTCACTGGAAAAATAAAAAATATAGTAAAGATGGTGAATCAATTACTTCTGAAGCTAGTATGAAAGTTAAAAGACAAAAATAGTAAAAATAATATGACTACAATAATTAGTTAAGGAATGCACAAGACAAAAAGATGTAAATATAACAACATAAACATAAAAAATAAGGTGGGGAGAGTGAAAATGTTAGGCCATAGAGTGGGATCGAACTTAAGTTGTTATCAACTTAAAATAGATTATTATAAATATAAGTTGTTATATATAAGTCTCATGGTAATCACAAAGTGAAAACCTGTAGGAAATACACAAAAGAGAAAGAGAAAAGAATACAAATTATTAAACCACAAAGGAAGAGAGCAAAAGAAGAAGAAAGGAACAGAGGAACTACAAAAACAGCCAGAAAACAATGAACAAAATGGCAGTAAGCACATACCTATCAATAACTACTTTAAATGTAAATGGACTAAAAAACAAGACCCATCTATATGCTGCCTAGAAGAAACACACTTTAGGTGTAAGGACATGTACAGACTGAAAGTGAGGGGGTGGAAAAAGATATTCCATGCAAATGAAACCAAATATATTTATGTCAGACAAAATAGACTTTAAAACAAAGACTATGTAATAGACAAAGAAGGATGTCACATAACAATAAAGGGGTCAATCCAACAAGAGGATATAACATTTGTAAATATTTATGCACCTAATGTAGGACCACCTAAATACATAAAAAATATATTAACAGACCTGAAAGGGAGAAATGCCCAGCAATACAATATTAATAGGGGACTTCAGTATTCCACTACCAATGGATAGGTCATCCAAGCAGAAAATTGATAAGGAAATATCAGCCTTAAATGACATGTTAGACGAGATGGACTTAACATATATTTACAGAACGTTCCATCCCAAAGCAACAGAATACATATGTTCTCAAATGCACATGGAACATTTTCCAAGATAGATCATATGTTAGCCACAAAACAGGTCTTAATAGATTTAAGAGGACTGAAATCATACTAAGCATCTTTTCCAACCACAATGGTATGAAACTAGAAATTAATTACATGAAGAAAACTATAGAGAGTTCACAAATATGTGGATATTAAACAACATGCTAAGAACAGCCAGTGGGTCAAAGAAGAAATCAAAAGCAAAATCAGAAAATACCTTGAAACAAACGAAAATGGAAATGTATCATACCAAAATTTATGTGATGTAACTAAAGTAGTTTTAAGAGGGAAGTTCATAATGCTAAATGCCTACCTAAAGAAATAAGAAAAGTCTCAAATAAACCACCAAACTTTACACCTCTTGGAACTAAAAAAAGAACAAAGCCCAAAGTTGAAAGGAAGGAAAGAAAGATGAGAGTAGAAATAAATGAAATAAATTCTTTTTTTTTTTTCAAAGATTTATTTATTTATTTGAGAGAGAGAGAATGAGAGACAGAGAGCATGAGAGGGAGGAGGGTCAGAGGGAGAAGCAGACTCCCTGCCGAGTAGGGAGCCCGATGCGGGACTCGATCCCGGGACTCCAGGATCATGACCTGAGCCGAAGGCAGTCGCTTAACAAACTGAGCCACCCAGGCGCCCTAAATGAAATAAATTCTAAAAAGACAATAGAAAATATCAATAAAACTAAGAGCTGTTTCTTCAAAAGGATAAACAAAATTGACAAACCTTTAGCTAGCCTCACCAAGAAAAATAGAGCACTTAAGTAAAATCAGAAATAAGAGGGGAGATGTTACAACTGATATCACAAAAGTACAAAGGATCATGAGACTACTATAAACATTTATATGCCAATGAATTGGACGACCTAGAAAAAATGGATAAATTTCTATAAACATACAACCTACCAAGACTAAATCATGATGAAATAGAGAATCTGAACAGATCAATTATTAGCAGGGAGATTGAGTCAGTAATCAAAAATCTCCCAATTAACAAAACTCCAGGACCAGACAACTTCAAAAGTGAGTTCTACCAAACATTCAAAGAATTAATACCAATCCTTTTCAACGTCTTCCAAAAAATAGAACAGGGCAGAGGGGTAGGTGGGTGGCGAATCTTCCAAACACATTTTATGAAGCTAGCAATTTCCTGTTACCAAAATCAGATATAGACAACACCCCCCCCAACACACACAGAAATTACAGGCCAATATCTCTGATGAATGTCACAAATTCCTCAGCAAAATATTAGCAACCCAAATTCACCAATACATTAAAAGGATTATATACCATGGTCAATGTGTTATACCATAGTAACAGAATGAAGGATAAAAATCATGTGATTATCTCAATAGATGCAGAAAAACTTTTAACAATATTCCATTTTCATTTATGATAAAAACTCTCAACAAAGAGGGTATAGAGGGAATGTGCCTCAACAGAATAAAGGTCATATCTGACAAGCCTAGAGGTAACATAATATTCAATGGTAAAAAGCTGAAAGCTTTTCCTCTAAAATTAGGAACAAGACAAGGATGTCCACTCTCATCACTTTTATTCAACACAGCCTGAGTAAATAAGCAAGAAAAAGAAATAAAAGGCATCTAAATTGGAAAGGAAGATGTAAAACTGTCACTATTTACAGATGACATGATATTTTTATATAGAAACCCCTAAAGACTCCATTAAAAAACTGCTAAAACTAATAAATGAATTTGGTGGGGTGCCTGGGTGGCTCAGTCAGTTAAGTGTCTGCCTTTGGCTTAGGTAGTAATCCTAGGGTCCTGGGATTGAGTCCTGCATTGGGTTCCCTGCTCCACGGGGAGTCTGCTTCTCCCTCCCCCTCTGCCTGCCTCTCCCCCTGCTTGTACTCTCTCTCTCTGTCAAATAAATAAATAAAATCTTTAAAAAATAAATAAATGCATTTGGTAAGTTGCAAAATACAAGGTCAATACACAAAAATTTATCGTGTTTTTTTACATTAATAACAAACTATCAGAAAAAGAAATCGAGAAAGCCATTCCATTTACAACTGCATCAAAAAGAATAAAAGACCTAGGAATAAATTTGGCCAAGGATGTGAATGAAAGATCTATATATTGAAAACTACTTGATGTTAATGAAAGAAATTGAAGAAGATAATAATAAATATATATGTGTATATATATGTCATATATATCTATATATGTACATACCTTTATGTACACATATAAATATATATATGTATATGTATATATGTATATGTATATATGTATGTGTGTATGTATGTGTGTGTATATATATATAATATATATATACATATATATTTCAGTCATAAAAAAGAATGAAATCTTGCCATTTGCAACAACACAATTGGACCTTGAGGGCATTATAGTAAGTGAAATAAATCAGAGAAAGACAAATACCATATGATCTCTCTTACATGTAGAATCCAAAAACCAAGCTCAAATATACAGAGAACAGATTGTGGTTTGTAAGAGATGGGGGTGGGAGAAGTGGGTGATTTTTTTTTTTAGTTTAAACAAATGGATTTTCCACATAAAGTATCATGTCACCTGCAAAGAGAGAGAGTTTGACTTCTTTGCCAGTTTGAATACGTTTTATTTCTTTTTGTTTTCCGATTGCTGTTGCTAGGACTTCTAGTACTATGTTGAACAATAGTGGCGAGAGTGGGCATCCTTGTCGTGTTCCTGATCTTAAGAGAAAGGCTCTCAGCTTTTCCCCATTGAGGATGATATTTGCTGTGGGTTTTTCATAGATGGATTTTATGAGCTTGAGGAATGTTTCCTCTATCCCTATACTCTGAAGAGTTTTAATCAGAAAAGGATGCTGTATTTTGTCAAATGCTTTTTCTGCATGAATTGAGAGGACCATATGGTTCTTCTCTCTCCTCTTATTGATGTATCCTATCACATTGATTGATTTGCAAATGTTGAACCACACTTGCATCCCGGGGATAAATCTCACTTGGTCATGGTGGATGATCCTTTTAATGTATTGTTGGATCCTATTAGCTAGGATTTTGTTGAGGATTTTGGAATCTATATTCATCAGGGATATCAGTCTGAAATTCTCCTTTTTGATGGGGTCTTTGCTGGTTTGGGGATTAAGGTAATGCTCGCCTCACAGAATGAGTCTGAAAGCTTTCCTTCTGTTTCTATTTTTTGAAACAGCTTCAGGAGAATAGGTATTATTTCTCTGAATGTTGGTAGAATTCCCCAGGGAATCCATCAGGCCCTGGACTCCTGTTTTTTGGGAGGTTTTTGATCACTGCTTCAATTCTGTTACTGGTCATTGGCCTATTCAGGTTATCAATTTCTTCCTGTTTCAGTCTTGGGAGTTTATAGGTTTCCAGGAAAGCCTCCATTTCATCCAGGTTGCTCAATTTATTGGCATATAGTTGTTGATAATAATTTCTAATAATTGTTTCTATTTCCTTGGTGTTAGTCATGATCTCTCCCCTTTCAGTCATAATTTTATTAATTTGGGTACTTTCTATTTTCTTTTGGATAAGTCTGGTCAGTGGTTTATTGATCTTATTAATTCTTTCAAAGAACCAGCTTCTAGTTTCGTTGATCTGATCTACTGTGTTTCTGGTTTCTAAATCATTGGTCTCTGCTCTAATCTTAATTATTTCTTTTCTAATGCATAGCTTAGGCATTGTTTGTTGCTTTTTCTCTGGTTCTTTAAGGTGTAAAGTTAGTTGCTGAATTTGGGATTTTTCTATTTTTTTGATTGAGGCTTGGATGGCTATGTATTTCCCCCTTAGGATGGCCTTTGCAGTATCCCATCCAAAAGACTCCACCCCCAAATTACTAGAACTCATACAGTAATTCAGTAATGTGGCAGGATACAAATCAATGCACAGAAATCAGCTGCTTTCTTATACACTAACAATGCAACTGTAGAAAGAGAAATTAGGGAAACAATTCCATTTACAATAGCACCAAAAACCATAAGCTACCTTGGAATAAACCTAACCAAAGAGGTAAAGGATCTATACTCTAGGAACTACAAAACGCTCATGAAAGAAATTGAAGAAGACACAGAAAGATGGAAAAACAGTCCATGCTCACGGATTGGAAGAATAAACATTGTTAAAATGTCTATATTACCCAGAGGAATCTATACCTTCAGTGCAATCCCGATCAAAATTCAGTGTCATTTTTCAAAGTGCTGGAACAAACATTCCAAAAATTTGTATGGAATCAGAAAAGACCCTGAATCGCCAAGGAAATGTTGAAAAAGAAAAACAAAGCTGGGGGCATCACGTTGTCTGATTTCAAGCTATATTACAAAGCAGTGATCACCAAGACAGCATGGTACTGGCACAAAAACAGACATATAGACCAATGGAACAGAATAAAGAGCCCAGATATGGACCCTCAACTCTATGGTCAAATAATCTTCGACAAAGCAGGAAAAAATATGCAATGGGAAAAAGACAGTCTCTTCAATAAATGATGCTGGGAAAATTGGACAGCTATATACAGAAGAATGAAATTCAACCATTCTCTAACACCATACACAAAGATAAACTTAAAATGGATGAAAGACCTCAATGTGAGACAGGAATCCATCAAAATCCTAGAGGAGAACATAGGCAGTAACCTCTTTGACATAGGCAACTTCTTTCAAGATTCATCTTCAAAGGCTAATGAAACAGAAGCAAAAATGAACTTTGGTGACTTCATCAAGATAAAAAGCTTCTGCAGAGCAAAGGAAACAGTCAACAAAACAAAGAGGCAACCCACAGAATGGGAGAAGATATTTGCAAATGACACTACAGATAAAGGGCTGGTATCCAAGATCTATAAAGAACTTCTCAAACTCAACACCCAAAAAACAAATAATCAAGTCAAAAAATGGGCAGAAAACATGAAAAGACACTTCTCCAAAGAAGACATATAAATGGCTAACAGACACATGAAAAAGTGTTCATCATCATTATCCATCAGGGAAATTCAAATCAAAACCCTACTGAGATGCCACCTTACACCAGTTAGAATGCCAAAAATTGACAGGGCAAGAAACAACAAAAGTTAGAGAGGTTGTAGAGAAAGGGGAACCCTCTTACACTGTTGGTGGGAATGCAAGTTGGTACAGCCATTTTGGAAAACAGTGTGGAGGTGCCTCAAATAATTAAAAATAGAGCTACCCTATGACCCAGCAATTTCACTCCTGGGTATTTACCCCAAGGACACAGATGTAGTGAAAAGAAGGGCATATGCACCCCAATGTTCATAGCAGCAATGTCCACAATAGCCAAACTGTGGGAAGAGCCGAGATGCCCTTCAACAGATGAATGGATAAAGAAGATGTGGTCCACATATACAATGGAATATAACTCGGCAATCAGAAAGGATGAATACCCAACTTTTACTTCAACATGGATGGGACTGGAGGAGATTATGCTAAGTGAAATAAGTCAAGCAGAGAAAGTCAATTATCATATGGTTTCACTTATTTGTGGAACATAAGGAATAGCATGGAGGACATTAGGAGAAGGAAGAGAAAAATGAAGGAGTGGGAGATCAGAGGGAGAGATGAACCATGAGAGACTATGGACTCTGAGAAACAAACTGAGGGTGTTAGAGGGGAGGGGGGTGGGGGGATGGGTTAGCCTGGTGATGGGTATTAAGGAGCACGTACTGCATGGAGTACTGGGTGTTATATGAAAACAATGAAGCGTGGATCACTACATAAAAAACTAATGATGTATTGTATGGTGATTAACATAATAAAATAAATGGAATAATTTTTTTTAAATAATAAAGCCAAAAAAAAGCACCTAACCAAATTTAGGAATCTTGGGATACTTTCCCATTGTTTGTTCCTTTCCCATAGCTATCCAACAAATCAATTAATTAAAAAAAAAGATAAAGCAATTCCACCTGACACCACTTGTATCCTTTCCTTTCTCCATAGCACTTTATACCATCTGACATGTTATGCATCTACTTGTTTGCTTATTATCTGCTTCCCCATTAGAATGCAAGCTTCATCAAGGGGAGAGCTTTCTTTTTCTTTTGCCACGGAATCCCCAGTCTCCATAACAATGCCTTACACATAGAAAGTAGTACTGAATGAGCATTTGATGAATGAATGAATGAATGAATGAATACACTCAAGATAGTACCTGCCATACCTGATGGTATCTGTTGTCTTCATTGTCATCATCATCTTTATTATTATCTCACATGAATTGCAATCTCCCCTGGATTTTCTCTGGAATGTTAGTTGCCAAAAAATTCTTGATTATTTGGAAATGACTACTGATCTTTACATTCTCTTTGGGCACTAGTCAGTCCTTAGCTACAGTTACTAGAGGCAACTAGAATCTATGTGGATTTTGTGCCTTGTATATTATGACATGTCAACAATGTTTTTTTTAATATATGTGTATTTTTTATTATGTTCAGTTAGCCGCTGTATAGTCGTACATCATTAGTTTTTGATGTAGTGTTCAATGGTTCATTAGTTACGTATAACACCCACTGCTCATCACAACATGTGCCCTCCTTAATAATGTTTAATATGATCAAAGCCTGGCTTATGCAAGTGTGAAGCAGATTAAATTTGGCACACTTCATCTCTCCTTTCTGAACTTTTCTTTCTTTTCTGAGCTTTCTGTCACTTAGATCAAAGCTTAGTTCTCCCATCCTGGAGAAAATTTGCCTTATAAACAAATTCAAAGTTAGCTATTAGTGATTTAAAATATCATCTCTTTCAGAATGTTTGTATTTTAATATAGGACAGTAGGGACAGAGTGATACATATCCTGATGCTCAGAATCCCTAATGGTGGAAGATGTTGGAGTGTGTTAGAATTGGGGAGGCAGAGAGGGAAATATTCCCACTGTACTTTAAGTGACATTATTGGGGAGACTTCTTGGCCCATGCATAGTTAGTGGTCTTGATCACCTCATTCTTCACTTACAAGCTTACCCCTTCTAAATAACAAGTATGAGAGGGCAGAGGACAATAATGGACTCCAATAACACCAAAATGCTCTCCAGTTAACACTATCATTCTTTCATGTAAACTTGATATAGGGAAAACAGCATGGGATTCTGAGTTAGAAGTTCTGGCCCTGCCTCTAATTAAGAAATATTACTTTTTCACTGCTAAGGGCCTCAGTCACACATATATGGGATATGATGGCTAATGATCTTCCAGAACTAAAATTAATGATTTTTACAGTTCCGTAATTAAGTACAAGTTGATAGCTGAGCTTTTTTTTTTTTTTTAAGATTTATGTATTTGAGAGAGAGAGAGAGCACATGAGTGGAGGGTAGGGGCAGAGGGAGAGGGAGAGAGAAACTCAAGCAGACTCTAGGCTGAGTGCAGAGGCTGAAGCAGGGTTCCATCTTACCACCCCAAGATCAGACCTGAGCTGAAACCAAGAGTCGAACACCTTAACTGACTGAGCTCCCCAGGTGCCCCCCTGGGAAGCTCTTTTCCCCCAGGGAAAAGAGAGTGGCTATAAGTTTTCATAAATGCCATAGGTTACAGTGCCATGGGATTCAGAACCAGTCTGAGAAGGAGTCTGATAATTCAAGAATAATCATTAAACTTTTACTTTCAAGAGGACAAAATTAGGAGGATGATATGTCTCACTTAGTGAAACTGATTCCTTAGAGTATCTAATTTTCTTTTCTGTACTACCCAGGGTGGGGTTCCCAAAAGTTAAGGAGAATAAGGATCCTCTCAGGTATATGTTGTATCCTACAGACACTGAATCACTACTGCTAGAGGACATGCTTCTCTTTCCCCATTAGGGAAAATCTTATATATGAAGTCTAGGGGGAAAGATTTCTAAGGGAGAGTTTGTACTGTGTTCACCCATATCATGTATGTTTACCTTTGGTCAGCACCCTATTTTTCTCATGTTTTAAATGGAGTGAACTTTGCAAGCAGAAAGGAAAACAGAAGCACAAGATCTTTCACTATGTATGTGTTTTGTGAAAAATAAATTGAAACCAAACGAATTCAAGGCTGATATTTTGCTTACTAGACTAGAAAATGAGTGCTCTGTTTCCCAGATCCTTTGCTATGGTTTTCGATGCTCTCCAGTGAGCACATCCCCTGGTCCAGAGGAAAAGAAACTTATACTATTGTCTGAATATTCCCCTTATTTTACCTTTCTTTGTATAATAAAGTTCTTTTTTGAACTTAGGAACCTGATGCAAAATCACGAATCTAGGGCGAGAAGGGTGGGGAGGCCTATGCATGGGAAACTACTAGAACTTTCTAAGCGTAAGTCAGACAACCTACATGTCTGCAAACATGGAGCCTCCAACCAAGTACACAAAATGTGGTCCAGCACACACACTGCCAGGGGTAGGGGTGTGTGTGTGTGTGTGTGTGTGTGTGTGTGTGTATTCAGGCACATGTACATACAACACAACACAACTCAAGGGATGCCTCAGCAGTGTGGCTTGGTAGTGACAGTGTGTCTAAGTCTGGGTCTCTCAGATTTCACAATCAGTTGATTTAATAAAATTTAAAAAGTCATATTTTCTCTCAAAGTTTTGATAAAAATAGGGAAAAGGCAGCCCAGCTGATCTGGCAGAATTAAGAATACTCCTCCTGATTCTGTCTTTGGTGGCTTGGAGGTGGGTTAGTAAGTGAAGAAGATGAGATCTGAGTGCTTATCTCCTCTCACCATCGAAGGTGATATGAAACATGCCACCCTTGCAAGAGTGTGACCTCTCACACCATGTGGGTCAGCTTGGAGAAGGGTGCATGGCTGCGTTCTGCCCCCGCAGCATGGCGGGAGGTCTGGGCCTCTGTGTGTCTATGCTCAGTTCACTGCTGCCAGCCCTAGCTGTAGGGAGTGGGGCACACTCTTTCACCAATCTAGGCCTCAACTTGCCTGTGGAAATGAGGAAGTGTAATATGATAACCTCTAAGTTTCCTCGTGTTCTCACACCTTGTTGCTAGCACCTTGGTTCTTGGAGCAGCAGCATCGACACCACTTGGGAGCTCATTAGAAATGACATCCGCGGCCTCAGCCCAGACTAAATGCATGAGAATCTGTCTTTTTTTAATGGAGTGTTTTAGCTTGTAGCTGTGACACCCCAAGATGGTTCATGTGCACATTAATATTTAAAAGGCATTGCTCTGATGTTCTTTTTTATTCATCTGATTATTTAATCAACAATCATTAATGTCAGCACATTATAAGCGTGACTCTATATTGATCATGACTAGATTGTTTCATCTACACTTAAAATGAGTAAGAATGTATGACTCTGTGTGTGTGTATGTGTGTGTAACAGAGAACGGGGGAGAGATTTTTCTGTAAAATGGAGAAATAACCAGGTTTTTAAAAATTAGATTTTTATAGTTTGACTATTGTAAACATTGCTGCGATAAACATTGGAAAGAGCCCAGATGTCCATCAACACATGAAGAGATAAAGAAGATGTGGTATATACATACAGCAGAATATTATGCAGCCATCAAAAAAAAAATGAAATCTTGCCATTAGCAATGATGTGGATAGAACTAGAGGGTACTATGCTAAATGAAATAAGTCAATCAGAGAAAGACAATTATCATATGATCTCACTGATATGAGGAATTTGAGAAACAAGACAGAGGATCATAGGGGAAGCGAGGGAAAAATGAAACAAGATGAAACCAGAGAGGGAGACAAACAATGAAAGACTCTTAATCTCAGGAAACAAACTGAAGGTTGCTGGAGTGGAGGGGGGTGGGAGGGATGGGGTGGCTGGGTGATGGACACTGGGGAGAGTCTGTACTATGGTGAGTGCTGTGAATTGTGTAAGACTGATGAATCACAGACCTGTACCCCTGAAACAAATACATTATATGTTAATTAAAAAATTAGATTTTTAAACTTTTTAAACTTGACTTTACTTAGAATGAAAAATTAACTATGTTTTTCTTACAATGGAGATAGCCCTGTGCTTAGAGTGAAAATGTATTTGAGAAAGTAAAATAAAGCCTAGGAAAGAAATGTTTAAAGGGTCTTTGATTTGAAATTCTAAAATAATTTTTCAGCAGTATCTGAAAAATACTACTCAATTATGTTAAATTAAATAAGCTTTGTGCATTCCTTCTGTCCAAAGCACAGTGCTAGGTCTGCAGAGGACAGATATCCAAGGATTCTAAGATTCTAAGGTGTGAGAATAGGAAGGGACCATGGAGATGGTTTCGTCCATCCCAGGTCCTCTCTGTATAGATGAAAAGACTAAGGCTTAGATAGATTGGTGATCTCTATCCAGTGTCACACAGGTAGAGACAGAGCTGGGACAATCAGGTCTTAGAAAGTAAGGTTGGGGGTTTTGAAGATCAGTTCAAATAAGTGCTAATGAGGGCTTGGTCGGAATGTTGGCAGTGTGAGTGGAGGAGAGGGTAAGAGAAGAATAAAAGAGATGAATGAGAAATAGCTGGAGTAGTCTCTTCAGAACTTGAGTACTCCTTGCCTGTAGGGCAGTAATGAAGGGTGGACAGGAGTCATAGGTGGCCACAGAGTTGTGAGCATATGTGATGTAAAGAATGGCATTTTTAAAGAGCAGAGGGATGCAGCAAGGGGAGGTTTTAACACTGAACATTTATCACATGGAGAAATTCAGGAGCTTACCTATAACTCTCCTACCAGTAGTACTTGTTTCTGTTTTTAACTTCCAACCTCACTTTGGCAATGGTCCTTCTCCACTTCTTCAAATCGGATTCATCTTCAAAGGCTTTCCCCTCTTCTATGGAGCCTTCCTTGACAATAAAATCTCATTCTACGCTCATGCCAAATGCTTGGAGCTCTTATTGTTCTTATCACTCATCAAGTACTTAATGATATACAGCAGCAGGTGATCTGTTTTATTCATTACTGATACACTCATTCAAATAATGTTCTGTTTCCAGGCGCTGTGAGCACAGACTGTGTCCTTCTCCACATGAAGCTTACATTATGATGGGAGAGACACATCATAAACAACAAATAAAGATACAATACATACACAAAGCAATTTCACATAGCGACAACAAAGCAGAGTGATGTGATAGAGACTGGGGACTACTATTGAATTTTTTTTAATGGAGTGTTTTAGCTTGTAGCTGTTTTCTCTCTCCCAACTAGACTATAAGTTCCTCAAGGGTAGGCCAGTTTTTTTTTTTTTAAAGATTTATTTATTTATCTGAGAGAGCGAGGGAGCAGTGGGGAGGGCAGAGGGAGAGGGAGGGAGAGAGAGAATCTTAAGCAGACTCTCCACTGAGTGCAGAGCCTGACAGGGCTCGATCTCATGACCTTGAGATCATGACCCTGAGATCATGACCCGAGCAGAAACCAACAGTCAGACACCCAACCGTCTGAGCCACCCAGTCGCCCCCAGGGGTAGGCCAGTTCTTTGTTACTTTGGCATCCCTCATAACAGTGTAGCCTACTGATGACAGAGTAAGATCTTATCAGCTTTGTTTTTGGAATAAATGTCTGTTGAATGTTTTACTCTAGATCCTTTTCTATGATCAACTCTGGTTGATACTAATATTTGTATTTTTTGCTGGCCAGGTAGCAATGGTGCTGTCGGTATGGAGGAAAATACTGTTGGTATGAAGTGGGTTGTATGTTGGGAAGTGCAGAAGAAACGAACAGATGTGTATTCACAAATCTTCCCAAAGAAATTGGCCTTTCAGATGTAAGCAGTGTATGACTCTTGAGTATCTCAAGGCTCCTTTGTCTGTTGGCAGTGAGAATTTATAACCCTCATTGTTAGAATTGTGTATTTTTCAAGCTAGAGTCACTCCTAGGTGCTGAAAGATTCTCAAACCACCTCATTTGTGCCAAAGTATTTCCAGTTAACTCCCTAAAACATGCTTTTATCTCAGCTTCCCTGAACTTTTTAGGTAATGCCAGCATTTTAAACAATTTTGTTGTTTTCCTTTTAACTTTCTGATCTGACTAATTTAATTCTGAGTCATAAACCTCTAAAGTTTATTAACAGATCTAATCATCCCAAAAGTTTGTTTAGAGCAGCTACTCCTTTAATTTCTCATGGAGTTGACAGGAAATATTTCCAACTTCAAATAGGCCTGCAGACTTTTGTGTGTGATTTCACATTTTTGTATATTTCAGGTGGGG
This sequence comes from Leptonychotes weddellii, assembly GCF_054177405.1. Lineage (NCBI taxonomy): Eukaryota > Metazoa > Chordata > Mammalia > Carnivora > Phocidae > Leptonychotes > Leptonychotes weddellii. The sequence continues at coordinate 151,356,392 of NC_138369.1, read as the reverse complement.
ATTATAACAAACTGACTAAATTACTACATAGGAAATTTCTTAAATGAAAAAAAAAACACTCAAGAAAAAAGCTGGTTAGAGAGGAATGTGATGAAAGTATAACAAAATAGATCTGAATCAGTTATGCCGAAGTTTGGCACACGAATTCCAAAGTAAATACCCCCGTTTCTACCTTGGTTACCACCTTAAGGTCTGGAAGTCATAATCTGGTCTGAGTATGACTGGTGTTCGTTTCTGGTATGATGGTGCTGTTACCCTGTCACCCTGGGGCCTGAGGAGAGACTTCTGGGTGTCTGTGCAGAGGGCCCTGGCAGGTCTAGTCTCTGGTGAGCTGCTGGCCACATGCAAACAGGCCCCCAACCCTTCCAGACACTGTGCCCTTTGCCTGTCTTCTCAGATGGGTATTCAGATGTTCACTCAGCCTTGCTTTGGTTCCCCCTTTGACCTTGTTTCAGGGTTTCTCCCTGACTGAGCTGTCTTTGGCAGCTGGGTGAAAGTATCCCAACTCTCAGAACCTTACTCCTTGGTCCAGGCTTCTCATGTAGGTGTCCCTAGCAGATCCTTCCTAACCCTGGGGTTAGGACCCAGACAAGCTTTAAATCTTGTTAATTTTGACATTTGGAAGAAGTTCTTTAAAAACATCCAGGAATGTGCTATAGAAGTTGAAAATTGTGATACATTGACTCTCTGCTTTTTTTCAATTCAGACATTAGGATAAGTAATATTTAGAATTCTAGGTGTGTTATTAATGAAAAAAGATCTTTGCCTTTATACCGACCTAGCTGATTCTCCTTAATTTGCTTTTTAAATTCTTTTAACAAATACTGAGTGCTTCTCATGTGTCAGGCAGGAGGGCAGGTACGTGTGGTTCCTCCTCTAATGAAGCTGATATTCTACGGGACACACATGAAAAAGGAAACCAAAGAATAAATGAAATGATTAATAATGTGGTCTTGCTCTGATGGAAACAAATACAAGAATGAGTGGGTGGGGGAGGGAGGAAGAGAGAGAACATTCAACTGGTCTTACAGTTGTCAATTATTTTTATTTTTAATTTTCTTTTAATGGAGAACTTGACCACTAACTGCAAATCTCACTCACAGAGTAAGTAATTAGTGATGAGAAAAACCTTCAGTTTTCTTTTGAGACTTATTGATACAAAAAACAAAAACCAAACCCCAAACAAGGGGCCATTACAATTCAATTATCTTAGGGCTTATGCTGGTTTATTATTGAGAATGGTTTTTTTTTTTAATGGCTTAAAAATCATTCATGCTTTTTCTCTAAATTATAACCATTTTCTCCCCCTAATCTTGTAAGATTAACATGCAATGTCAAGACTACCATGGCTAATGTGAAATACCTCATTAGTAATTTTTAATTCTGATTGCATGTTGAAGTGGTAATATCTTAGACATATTGGGTTAAATAAAATATATTACCAAAACTAATTTTACCTGTTTTACTTTACTTTTTAAATGTGGCTATGAGAAAACTTTTAATTACATGTATGACTCTCGTATTGTTATTGAGTTGACTGCTATAGAATCTTGTTATGAAAATTTGATTATTATTTGGATGGACTCTGGTTTAAGATGTACACCTTTAATAATTACTACTAAAAAAAGAGAAAAATATGTAAGTTGGTTGGAGAGGATGTTAATTATATCCCCTAACATCTTTTATAAAAATCCACTGCAGTTTTTACTTTTGCCAGTAGTCAAAAATTTCTTGAAAAGAGGGAGTTTGCATTTTGATATATTCTTTGCTTCTTAACCATATGCTAGATATTTGTATTATTTGGCTACACTTTGTTAGTGACCTAATCTTGTCACACTGGTCTATCAAAAACCTCACAATTTTGTATAAGAAAAAAAGATTAAGAAAAAGAATCCCCCACATTTACAAAGATTTATAGATAGTAAAGAATTGAAGAGTGAGAAAAGTAATTTAGATTTATCAAGCATGAAAGAAATACTGAAATTAACTTTTGGTTTGACACATTTGGTTTGACATTTCTCAGATGATATAATGGTAGGAAGGAGAAGGAAATGAAAAGATCATTTTCAAATGGTAAACATGGCACCATACAATTATTTTTCCCCTGTGTTTTTTTTTTAAGATTTTTATTTATCTATTTGAGAGACAGAAAAAGAGAGGGAGAGGGAGAGAGAGCATGAGTAGGGGCGAGGGGCAAAGAGAGAAGGAGAAGCAGACTCCCCACTGAGCAGGGAACCCGATCCCAGGACTCCAGGATCATGACCTGAGCCAAAGGCAGCCGCTTAACCAACTGAGCCACCCAGGCGCCCCTCCCCTTTGTTTTAAATATAGTTCCTGACACTTTTATTCCAGGCAAAACCCAGAAGAGTCCGGAGGCAAATTAAAAAAAGTATCTGACAGAATTACTAAGGCCAAATACAGTATGCTCAGTTGTTCATTCAAATGGTTTTGTTATTCTTCCTGGCTTCGGTTAGTACTAAGATCCTTTGTTTCTAGGCCACCACTCAATGAGAACAGAGAAGAGATGAGTGGGAACAAAACGGAAAAGAAAAGATCGCCCCAAGGTGAAAAGAGACATTTGTCTCTGGGGCACATACAAATGCCCGTTACAGAAGTCTGCCCTTCTCCAGTTTCTCTTCCCACACTTTTAGTTATCCACCATCCAGAAGCAGATGATCCTCCTTCTGACAGATTGTGAGAAGTCAACAGTAACCTAACACTACATCACCATGCCAATGTCATTCATCTCTCTTGGTCTCATCACGTAGGTGTTTTATCATCTCATGTCCTCCCAAGAAGGGTGAGTATAGTACAATAAGATCTTTTGAGAGAGAGAGAGAGACCACATTCACATAACTTCTATTATAGTATATTATTATAATTGTTCTATTTTATTATTAGTTATTCTTGTTAATCTCTTACAGTGCCTAATGTGTAAATTAAACTTTATTATACCTGTGTATGTCTAGGAAGAAGCAGAGTATATACATATGAAGTATTTGGTCCTATCTGTGGTTTCAGGCATCCTCTGGGGTTCTTAGATAAGGAGGGGACTACTGTATACTCAGTGTTCAATTAGTGAAATTTGTTTAAACACAACCATAAAATTCTCCTAACCTATATATCCATCCATTTTCTTGTGGTTATTTGAGATCCATTTGGTTTCTAAGCCACGTAAGGTTTCAGTTGTTTCAGACAAGGCTGCTGGTTGCTAAGAGGTTATTGACTAAACCTGGACTTGTGAGCATCCTGGATCCTGGACTCATGTGGTTTCTGCAGTTATTCATAATTGAATTATACATCATTATCGTGGGGTATGTGTGTGTGCGCGTGCGCAGGAGGGGTGAGTGGGTGTTGAGAGAGGGAGGAAAGGGAGAGTGAGTGTCTGGCCTGAGTAGAGAGGCCTTCCTACTGCCTGGAAGAGAAATGAGACGCCCTGTAACTTGATTCTTCTCTAAGTCCCTCCAGGAATAACATAATTTCATTAAAAAGCCATCATTTTTAAACTTGAAAAAAGAAGTTTTTTTCCAAGAGAAGAAAAGCATTCCTGTTCATGTGTTGTAACATTAACACTTGGCAGTTTAATCCCACCATTTGGGAACATTTTTGTGAAGCAATACAATCAGCTACACTGGAAAAGCTAATAATGAAATCTGCATTCTGCTACTAATTGGCTGTGTGGTTTCAGGAAATCTGCTTTACTTCTCTGGGCCTCAGTTTCCTTATCTGTCAAAGGAGAGGGTTTGGATTACAAGAGCTTTTTAAAAAAATTAATCCCTACGGCTAATTCTGCCCTTAGGTTCCCTGTCCATGAGGGTAGTTGGTGGCAGAGAGGGTTTGTAGAGGGGTGGTTTGAGGTGCTAGGAAGAGAGTTAGAAAACCAGTGTATTAGTTCATCTGGGGATCTTGTTAACTGCAGATTCTGACTCAGTAGATCTGGGGTGAGGCCTGAGTTTTTACATTTCTAGCAATATCCCAGGTGATGATGATGCCACTGGACCATGCACCACACTTTGAGGAGCAAGGTGCTAGGCGATTTTTTCCCCAGCCTTCTCATTCAACAGGTGAAAGCGGGTCCTACACAGGCAAAGTGATTTTCCCAAACTCACACAATAATGAGTGGTGCACCTCGTACAAGAATTCCTGATATTATCACTAGCAGTTTGATGACAGTGTCACTTTCTACATCTCTGATATCCTTCCCCATGCTAACACTCTGAGTGATAGTATTTTATGGCTTCACATTTCTTAGGAGCCACTCTGGGCTCATTGTTTTGGCCACACCATCTCATTCACTTTCAGTTTCATGTCAAACCATATGTAGTGGTGGCTAGAAAAATTAAATTTGACAGATTAACTAATTTTCAATTCAAGGCCTTAATCTCCATTTAGAATGACCCTTGCATGTCTATGCATTGTGCATGGAGAGAAAGTAAGAGTCCGCTAAGGAAAATTGCCGATTCCATGAATTTGAACAGCTGTCCATTAATGCTCTTCAGGTGATACCAGCTTCAGCAAAGGGTTTTTTTTTTTTTTTAAGATTTATTTATTTATTTGAGAGAGAGAGAGACCACACGCGTGTGTGAGCTCACGAGTGGGAGGAGCAGAGGGAGAAGGAGAGAGAACCCCAAGCAGACTACCTGAGCGGGGAGCCTAGATTGGGGCTCTATCCCAGCACCCTCCGATCATGACCAGAGCCAAAACCAAGAGCTGGATGCACGACTGTGCCACCCAAGTCCAGCGAAGGTTTTTAGATGATCAGGGCCCATATTTTTTTTTTTCAGGGCCCATATTTTGTGAGCTTTATGTGTTAAGATAAAAAGAAGTTAATTACTTCTCAAAGCAAAGAAGTAGCCAATGCAAACCATGCTATAGCCAGTAAAAGAATTTCCATGTTGTCCTTTATTTTCATTTATCATTCATATCCAGTAAAGGTTTTTTGAGTCCTTGAGGGTGCAAGGCAGTGATTTAACAAAATCAATCCAGAAAAGACAGTCTGCACTTCTATGTACTTTAGAAAAATAAGATAGCATGCATTTTTATTTTTTTAATTTTTTAATTTATTTTTTAAAATTTTATTTTATTATGTTATGTCACCATACAGTACATCATTAGTTTTTGATGTAGTGTTCCATGATTCATTGTTTGTGTATAACACCCAGTGCTCCATTCAATACGTGCCCTCCTTAATACCCATCACCATGCTAACCCATCCCCCCACGGTTCTCCCCTCTAAAACCCTCAGTTTATTTCTTGGAGTCCATAGCATGCATTTTTAAATATCCATTACCCTAAAGTTTGTTCTTCGTCTCAGGCAAATAAAATTTTCTCTAACCTAGATAGATCAGCATTTCCCAAAATACATTCCTTAGAACACTAGCCCCAAGAACTACTCTTAGGGAAAAAAAAAAGGATTTTGTCATTAAGCGAATTCAGGACTGTCTGTTTAATACACACGTAAGTTTCACAAAGCACATTAGAATATGAAAATTTCTGAGAAGTCTTACAATAAAAAAATTCTTTTCATTTCATTTAAAATAATTTCCCAAAATTATTTGACTGTAGATTTCCCCCAAACTTCCCCCTTATCTTTTCTTTTTTCATGCAATGTCTATTAAGATTTTGTAGAACTAATGTTCTATGGGATGCACTTCGGGAAAGACTGGTCTGGATTACTTTTCCCAATGTTTTAGTTTGCTTTTTCTGTGGTTATCTGGCTAATATCTTATATTAAATATATCAGGACAAACTACTTGGTAATACTGTTTTTTAAGAGCATATATTTTAGCTATTACATATTTTAAAGAAAAATGAAAAGGAAAATTTTTAGGAAACAGAGTATAAATAGTAGCCTGAGCTTTTCTCTCTGGCTGTGAGAACTTGCATCATCTCTCTGTGAGCGGTTTGGTTTGTTGTACTTTGATGTTCCCTCACTGGCGAGGAACTTGAACAGGTGGGAAAACATCCTAGAATTAGAAATGTCTTCTTTTGCTGAAGTTGGGCAATGCATTTTTTTTTTAATTGAAGAATAACTGACATACAATATTGTATTAGTTTTAGGTGTACAGCATAGTGATTTGACACTTACATATACACAGTATGAAATGATCATCATAATAAGCCTAGTTACCATCCATCACCATACAAATTGTTACAGTATTATTGACTATATTCCCTATACTGTACATTATATCCCCATGTCTTATTTATTTTATCACTGGAAGATTATACCTCTTAATACCCTTTACTTACTGGATTGCACATTAAGGCAGTATGTCTTGAAGTATCAGTGAATTTCTTTTAAATGGCACATAGACAAACATGAAATATTTTATAGTTATATATTTAATTTAATGCATTTTAGAAAAATTATAATAGCATTCTGAAACATGATTTCATGTATACAATTGCTAAAGTAGTATTTATGTTTGAAAAACATATGTAGATTTGAAGACAGATGCCAAGTAAAGAATGGCAAAAAGAAATTGTGAAAGGGGTGTACAAATGGTTTAAGCTTGAGAACCAATACCTGGAGGATTAGCCAAGAAACAAATTCTAGGGTATGGCCTGTATCCTTCTAGAAAAACCAACACCACTGTGTTTGAGGAGAACCACAGTATAATGAAAAGGTTGCTGGATGTAGGTTGAGGAGATTATGGTCCATGGAAAGAAGCATAATAAGACATGTTCCTCATGAGAGACGATGGACTCTGAAAAACAAACTGAGGGTTCTAGAGGGGAAGGGGGTGGGAGGATGGGTTAGCCTGGTGATGGGTATTGAGGAGGGCACATTCTGCATGGAGCACTGGGTGTTATGCACAAACAATGAATCATGGAACACTTCATCTAAAACTAATGATGTAATGTATGGGGATTAACATAAGAATTAAAAAAAAAAAAAAGACATGGTTCCTGCCACTGAAGGGCTCACAGCCTTTGTAAGACAGGGCATACTAAGACGCCACTCTCAGCCTGATAGCCAAAGAATTGAAAGCTTCATATATAACCCACACTGGACATGTTACATAGATGGCTTAGGGCCCATAAGACTTGAACTGAGTTTTTTGTCTTTTGGACAAATAAGGTAAGTGGTAAATTTAGCCTACAATGCTGAGATAAATAACCCACATTTGGCCCCTTAAGATTAGCCATCAATTAATACCACCAGCTCTTTTGGGGCGCCTGGGTGGTTCAGTCAGTTAAGCGTAGGACTCTTGGTTTTGGCTCAGGTCATGATCCTGAGATAAAGCCTGCATCAGGCTCTGTGCTCAGTGGGGAGTCTGCTTCTTTCCCTCTCCCTCTGCCCCCCTCCAACCCCTGCTCATGCTCTCTAAAATGAATAAATAAATCTAAACAAAAATGCCACTGGATCTTTTGTGTTCTGTGAGTTCTGTGAGTCAAAGAGGCCATTACAATAACTTGGCTGCTTTCTGTTAGATGAATACTTCTCTACTGAGAATACTTTTCCACCCAGGGTACACTTGGTGACATAGGGACACATTTTTGGTTGTCCTAACTATGGGGGCAGCGCTATTGGCATCTAGGGGGTAGATACCACGGGTGTTTCTAAAATTCCCAGAATGTACAGGACAGCCGCCCACGACAAAGAAATATCTAGCCCTAAATGTCAATAGTGGTAAGGGTGAGAAAACTTAGGCTAGACTGACAAGGCAGGCAGAACTGGACATGATGACTGCAGAGCTCAATCACAGGCTCACTGGACATATTTGACCAAAGTTTTAATGCTTCCAATGCACTATTTTCCTTCAGGGAAAAGGTAGTAACACAATAAACTATTGGTGGTATGCTGGGTACTGGACCGTCAAAATGTCCACGACTTAATCCCTGGGGCCTGTGAATATATTATTTCACATAGCAAAAAGGATTCTGCAGATGTGATTAAATTAAGGATCTTGAGATGGGAGGATTATCTTGGATTGTCTAGATGGGCCCAATCTAACCACAAGGGTCCTTAGAAAAGGGAAGCAGCAAGGTCAGATTTCAGATTTTTTGTGTATTAGAACATAAAATGCAGCTAAACCTACAGTTATTTGGAACGTTTTTTCTCCAAGGGTATGGGGGGCACTTTGGGGTTTTGCATAAACATCGATGATCATACTGATGAAGATGTGCTGGTGGGTGTAACAGTGGTTGCTAGACTCAGGCGAACTCAAGCAGTTTATGGGTGACAGAATTCATCAGGTGTGCTGGAAAACGCAGACCACGAGGAACGATCGTGGCAGTGGCTATACAATTACTTGAGAAAATCTCCAAAATCACAAACATTTTGTTCTGCTCTCACTTAAATGACTTCATTAATTTTTACAACCGTGTTGTTACTTGTTAAGATTATTATTAGAAGTTTCTTACCGAAGCCTCCCTGCAGTGCTGCTTTTCAATTTGAATCCCGAATAAAGATGGTTTCGGGTTTTTTTCTGGTCCATTTCAAGTATGTTTGTAAGTAATTAGATGGCCTCCACAGTGCAGCCTTCTAGAGTCTTTCACGTGTAACACACAGTGTCTGCATTCACTGGGGTCCCTGTGTGCACACCTGCAGCCTCCTGCCAGGGCACAGAGCCCCCCACCCGACCTCAGCACATGGAGAGCAATTCCCTTATTTCCCCCCCCTCCATTTGTGAAATCTGAAAGTTTTACAATCATCTAGTCCACAAAAATAGTACACACACACTCACACACACACACGAAAAGATAAGCATCACTAACATTTACATAGTGCCTAACAGCCCACCAAGGGCTTTTTACCGTCACTGTTTTATAATCCTTAGTACACTGTTATTATCAGTATTTTACAGGTTAGGAAATGGGACTAAAAGAATCTCAGGGATGTGTCTCATGTCAGAAAGGCAGTAGAAGCAGGCGGGCCTTGAAATTTATTTCTCTGACTTGGCAGTCGCTGGTCTGCCTGAGGCTAGGTGACTCCATTGCATTTGGACTTTCAGAAAGGGACAGAGTGATAGAGCTTGGCCAAGGTCATCGTGGTGGTCACACTGAGCACGTATGGCAGGAGAGCCCCACTATGTGGCCCAGACACCTGGCCCCTAACATTCTCCTGCTTTTAAGACTTTATTTCTCTGCCTCTGGACCTTGGGAGCTCTCATCTTGAACCTTCACTGTTCTTAGGCTAGCAGAAGAAAGTATTTCTCTGGCTTCTGGCTTTAGTATAGTTCTCTCCCCAGGCTCCTCCTGTTCTTACTTTATGGACCCTTTTATGGACTTACAACTCTGAAACCTATTAAATAAATCAACATGAAGTGAAATAAGTGATCAGCTACTTAATTGTTCTGTTTCTTCGTTTTCATATACTGTAAAAACGGTTTAGACTAAATGCTAAAGTGTATCACTAATATTATATGGTATTGCCATAATTCTATTAAAAGCCCATGCAGATCTTTGGTAAAAAATGTAATCATTCATTCCACTATTGCTTTAAAGATGCAACATGTTCTTTAAATTTATTTTGCCCTTTCTGGGAAATTGTAGGATCAATTTAGGGCTACAAGGTTAGTTCTAATGAAGTGAGGTCGTGAAATTTTTAAAAGTAGCTACCTTGGGGGATTTCTGCTCCAGCATTTGATGAAGAAGAAGGATATTAAGATGTTTATTAGAGGCAAAACTGTTTTATGCAATATTGAAAACAAAAAAGACAAAAACAAAAACACTGTATGATTGAAATGGTTGCCAAGTCCCCAGCCGAGTACCTCACATGGGTAAGGTAGCCTGACTCTTACAGCCATATTTTTTTTTAATCACAGAAAACTGCTCTGGTAGATGAATTAGCACTCTTACTAAGAATCTGTTCAATTTATTACCATATTACAGACTTAAATAAGTAAAATCGACATGACTTGGCCATAGGCTTTTAGTAACCAGGGGTAAATTCTACATGTTTGGATTGAAAGCAAAATCTTTTATTCTCGGTGGAAAGCCATCAGGAGAATTATAAATGGAAAACCAACACAGGAGAATTTTTAAGAAAACTCTAAAATTCTACAACATAGAGAAAAGGGGTGAAAAACGTATATTTGGCATAAGGTATGGCATAGACTCTGTAGGGAGGGTTAGTCTCATTTCTTCACATTGACACATTTTTATTTGGCAAATTTTTAAGTTCATTAGGAAACAGAGAAAGAAAGATGATTGAGGATGGAAATAATAACATACTAATTTTGTTATCCAATAGAATGTGATTAAATTAATATTATTTCATGGTTATGTATATAAAATAAAATCCAAAATAAAAGGCTGAAATGTGTGGCAATTGGAAGATATTCATATTTTGGGCACACCAAAGGTATGCAAGTTCTTATTCTTTCTTCTCAGCACTTTTTTTTAAATTTTTAAATTACTTATTTATTTATTTGACAGAGACACAGCAAGAGAGGGAACACAAACAGGGAGAGTGGGAGAGGGAGAAGCAGGTTTCTCGCGGAGCAGGGAGCCCGATGCGGGGCTTGATCCCAGGACTCTGAGATCATGACCTGAGCCGAAGGCAGACGCTTAATGATTGAGCCAGCACTTTTGATGATAGTAAGACAGTGTGAACAGTATCCCTGTCCATCAGCTTTGATGCCATACTTTGCATTATTCACATTTGTCTTCTTTCTGCCTGAGCTTTCACTATAGTTGATTGACATTTTTTCCTCAGAGTCTTTATTACATTAAGAATAAATTTAATTTTTCCTCAGAGTGAATCATTAAACGAGTACATTAACATTTTTTTTAGAAGATGGTAAAATTTGCAAATTACGCAGAAATATTCTCTTTATGGATAGCTTAATTCAACTGGAGGTGTCACTGGAGAAAGTGGGGAGAAAAGTACTGCCTTTTCTTCTCCCCTTCCAGCTGTAGTTATACCAACAAATAGGATGACGATCCAGTCCAAAAATATTTCCATTTCTTTTAAGAGGGAGACCTTGAGGTCACTTGAATTCTTGTACTGTCGCCCCTTCCCAGAGCCTTTTAAAATTTTGGCAACTTTTTGCAATTAGGTAATGGAAGTACAATTCCCGTTCAGAAAATTATTCTACAAGGTGCCAAATTCAGACATTATAAAGCAAACACACAACTCTACCTTAAGAAATGATTCGATCATAAAACAATACTGACAATTTGCAAGTAGCAGTGGGAAATGGGTTACTGAGGCTTGACAACTCTCCATTTCAGTAGGAAAAAGATGTACAACTGGTTTGAACCCAATGGCAAACTCTTATTAACAAATACCAACTACTCATCAAATAAGGCTTTGTGTTTACTGGTCTTTCCTTTCACAGCATTTAGGCTCAAATGTTTGATAAGAATCCAACAATCCGCCAACCCTCCTAATTTAGGAAGGGAAGCAGAGAGATTCATTGGATCTGAATCTTGACTCTAACTTGGTAGCTGGAGAGCATCGGGCAGTTTGTATAACCTCTCTGAAGCCCCATTTCTCCAGATAAAATGGGAATAATGACCCCTGCCTCCTAGGATGGTTTTTAGGGTTGTAGAGAGTATATGTAAAATGTCTAGCACAGTCCCAGGCACCTAGGAGGTGCTCGATACCCAGTGATTACACTTGAGAAGAGAGTCCTTCTTTATTTTTTTAACTTAAAAAAAATTTTTTTTATTATATTATGTTAATCACCATACATTACATCATTAGTTTTTGATGTAGTGTTCCATGATTCATTGTTTGAGTATAACAACACCCAGTGCTCCATTCAGTATGTGCCCTCTTTAATACCCATCACCAGACTAACCCATCCCCCACCTCCCTCCCCTCTAGAACCCTCAGTTTGTTTCTCAGAATCCATAGTCTCTCATGATTCGTCTCCCCCTCCGATTCCCCCCACTTCATTTTTCCCTTCCTACTATCTTCTTCTTCTTTTTTTTTTTTTTAACATATAATGTATTATTTGTTTCAGAGGTACAGGTCTGTGATTCAACAGTCTTACACACTGTATCATATGATCTCACTGATATGAGGAATTCATAATCTCAGGAAACAAACTGAGGGTTGCTGGAGTGGTGGGAGTGGGAGGAATGGGGTGGCTGGGTGATAGACATCGGGGAGGGTATGTGCTATGGTGAGAGAGTCCTTCTAAATTCTTAACTCTAAGTGGGGTCCCTGTTGGTATGGCTGGCTTGCATCATCTGCTGCTGAACGGCCTGAGTGAATGCAGGGAGACTGGAGGATTTCAGATCTGATGTCACCAACGTGAGGTCCCAGGAGTCCAACCTGTTTGACTGTTCTGAAGAGTTTACTTCATCAGTTCACTTAAAAAAAAATAGCTTATTTCAGATCTTGGCTCCCAAACCTGGTTTCATGAAATGTTTGATTTTTTCAGCCTGTTTTGATCTCCTAGAGGCAAAGTCACAGCCTCTCCTTGCCCACATTCATAGCACTTTTGCTTGGCTGAGGGAATTCACTGATGTAAAAACAATCTTTGCAACGTGACAATATTGGGTTAAATATTTGGGTTCTTTCAATGTGAGCTTGTTTAAGGCCCAGTCTGAGTAACTGGAAAGAATCATTTGACTGGAAGGATTCCTGAGGGTTCATTTGGAATTACTGAGTCACTGAAGCTCAGGCTGGAAGAAATCATGTGGTCCTATCCACCTGCTTCCCAGCAGGACCACCCAATCCTTTCACAAACTAGAATTTATCTTGTCCCCCCAAACACTGCTGAGAAAGGAGTTCTGGAGGTTTCAAACACTCATGAAAGACACTTACATATTATGCTTAGTTACAGCTCTTTCTATATCAAAACAAAGCAAAAACTCTGAATGGTCTACTAGTCTTAGTATGTGAAGTAAGTTTCAATTTATATTTTCTCTCCTGTGATTTTATTCTCATTTTCCAACCAGGAACCTCTATCTATCTATCTATCTATCTATCTATCTATCTATCTATCTATCTATCTATCTATCTATCTACCTCTCTATCTATCATCTATCTATTCATCCATACACCCACCCATCTACCTACCTCTCTATTGATTCATTCAACAAATATTTTATGAGTGTCCATGATGTGCCAGACCCAGGGCTTTGTATGATTTTGGTAAATACAGATAGGAGCAAAGGATAGACTTTGTCTTCTAGAATTTAGAGTCTCATGGGGGAGAAAGACATGTAAAAGAATAATTTAATAATTTAAATACGATAAGCACTATAATAGAAGAATGAAAACATTCTCTGAGCACAGAGGAGAAAGGAAGTGACACCTTGCTGGTGCTTTTTCTCTCTAGACTTTTTCTGGAAAAAGCACCTTTCATTCAGAAGATAACAATTCTCTATTCTCTCTTTCTGTATTTAGAAGCATATTTCATAACACTTAATGTCAGGAAGTTCTTTTTTCTGTGACATAAGTCCCTTGTGCAGGAGGGAAAGTGGGAAGGGAACTCACACTGACCGAATGAGAAACACAGCAATGTAGTGGGGTATTTCTTATTTTTTCTCATTTTCCAGATTTTATTCACCACTGAATTTCTGATGTAAGTAGGTACTCAGTAAATAGTGTTGAATAGGTGAAAGAGGAAACTGGGGACGCCTGGGTGGCTCAGTCGGTTAAGCGTCTGCCTTCGGCTCAGGTCATGACCCCAGGGTCCTGGGATTGAGCCCCACGTCTGGCTCCCTGCTCAGCGGGGAACCTGCTTCTCCCTCTCCCTCTGCCTGTCGTTCCTCCTGCTTGTGCGCACTGTCTCTCTCTGACAAATAAATTTTAAAAAATCTTAAAAAAAAAAGAAAGAAGAAACTGAACATCAGAGAGGTTAAGTGACATGCCTGAGGTTACAAAGCTAGTAAATTCTCGTGTTCTGTGGTCTTTACACAAATCCAAGCCACTAAATCCTTTTCCAGTGATTTCTGAATTGGTGGAAATGAAGAACATCAAGTCCTATTTCTTTGTATAAAAGGTGTTCCTACACTTGGTCAAATCCAGTCGCTTCCTTTTGTTACTCCCAATAAAATGGAAACTAACTAAGTAAGAGTCAATCCATTGCAGATATGCATTAGAGCCTAATGGTGAACAGAGCTGGCTCTGGGTTCAAAATCTCAGCGCCTCTGCTTGCTAGCTACCAAAAAAACTGTAGTTTTCTCATCAATAAAGTGAGAATAACAGTAACATTTCTCTCCTGGGCTGTCATGCTGATAAAAGTAGACAGCAAATATATGATTGATGAATCACAGACCTGTACCTCTGTAACCAATAATACATTGTCTGTTAATTAATTGAATTTAAATTTAAAAATAAAATAAAATAAAATAAATAATAGAAAAAAAAGCAGATAGCAAATACAATGTGCTTAGTGAAGAGGCTGAATTTAGAAGCTCTGAACACACATGGACTAATATTCGGTTATACCTGTCCCAAGTCTCAAGATATCCTTGAGGGTGGTGAAAATCTCCCTTAGTGACTTGTTTCAGAGACCTAACCAGGAAATTCTTTGGGTCTAACCCAAAGTGCCGCCTTCTGCTGTAATTGAAAGCAGTTTCCTCAGCTTCTAGTCTCTGAGGAAATATAGAGCAGCTAGGCCTTCATGTTCTTGATGACTTTTACTAAGCCAGCCACACTTCAGAGTTTGTTTCTGGACTAAATACACTCCCAAGTCAGAAACTCTTTCTACATAAACGTTGTTTTTTTTTTTTTTTTTCTCTCCCTCTAATCTTTCAGTCTCCATTGGACCCTTAAGGAACAAGGCAATTGGTGTGAAAATTTTGGAGATGGAAAACACAGAGAATTTTCGTAGAAAATAGAGTCTACAATTGCTGACCTAGTGTCACTGGAAAATCTCAGCCAGGGATAGGTGAAGTAACAGTTGCTAATGAAGTAATTCAGAGATGGAAATTTCTCTGGATATTAAAAATACACTCAATCCATATTTATGTATCTTTTGGCCACAATAATTCTTCTTTTAAATGTGTTGGACTATTTTTCTTGCTATCCCAAATAGAGATTCTGACTTGTTCATTGCTGTGCCAGAAACAGACTGAACCTTTTCTGCAAACAGAAACCGATTTGTGAATAGAATAGAACAATTCTGAAAAGACCTGTGGAGATAATTTATCTCATCTTTCACATTTGACAGTTAAGCAAGGCTTAGAGAGGTTAAATGATTTGCTCAAGGTCATACACGAAGTTGGTGAGAGTGAAGTATTCTGACTTCCATTAAAGGTTCTTTATTTGATATCAAGAAGTGCCTTTTATGTTGTTGATTTGAATAAACTAATAGGCTACTATTGATATGTGAAATGACAGAGGGAGACTTTCCATAACATATTGAACAGATATAATATTCCCATTTTCTGGGCATTAGACAGAGCAGATAGTAATAAAATCCTACAAGGAAAACACAGGTAGGAAGGTTGCTCCTTCCTTCTCCTTTTCTTTGCTGTTCTACAAATGTCACTTTCCACGTGTCCAGCTTCCATCTGGATTGAACATAGAAAAGGGTAGTCAGTAGTAATATTATTTCATATTCTTAAACTGATTTCCCTTGGCTTTTATAATTACCCAATGACTCTTTTCAAGCATGTCTTGGACTTAGAAGATTGCAACTTTGGCTCAGAAAGGAGCAGTCTTATTCCTCAGGCTATTTTCTTAAGCTCTGAAAGCTTTAGTGAAATAATGCAATATTATGTCACATATGGTGCTCATCTCAGAATACTGCTCTACGCTGCTGAGTTCTATATCTGTAAGACATATCCATATGTTGGTAAAGTGAGTATGTGCGTCAACATTTATATGGAAAATGATCTTTTGTACTTTTCATCCCTCAATATTTGGGACATTTTAATTTGTAGTGGGAAAAAGAAAAATCCAAACATATCTTTAAGTATAGGATATCAAACATGAATCCTAAGGAGCTGGTTTTTGAATAAATTATCTTGTATTTCCTAATGTGAAAAATACTATCCAATAAATTTTTGTTGGTATGCTCTTCTTTTTCTCAATGACCTTTCCTCAAAATTGCAATTACTAGTAACTGTTTTGACGGAGAATTTGAACAATTCTGTCACAGATTTTTTTTAAATCACACATAAGGAGGAGTGAGGTTTTGAATGGCAATATAGTTACAGAAAGAAACCCCAACAACAACAGAAAAATGAAGATCTAGTCTACTATTTGGGAGAACTTCTGGATGCCCAATGCATTTACTTTCCTGGTTTCAAATCTCATCTTCTAGATGAGCATGGGGTAGCAACATATCCTCTAGTTCAAAGGTGTAAAGTGCCCCGCCTTCCATATTCACTATTGTCTTCCCTTTCCATGGAATGAATTAGTTATGGGACTAAAAGGTACAGGACAGGGAATCTAGTCAATGATACTGTAATAGTGTTGCATGGTGACAGGTGGTAGCTACACTTGGGGTGAGCACAGCATAACGTGTAGAGATGTTGAATCAGTCTGTTGTACACCTGAAACTAATACAACGTTGTGTGTCAACTATACTCAAACAACAACAACAACAACAACAGCAACACATTAAGGAGCTACTTTTCACGAAAAAAAAAAAGCCTCCTCTAGGCCAATGAGGAAAATTTCATCCCAGCCACTTACATTACATGGTGTATTGAATCCAAGTCAGCAAGGCCAAACAATGATTGAGAAACAAACCAGCAGTTGTTTGAGAATTATCACTGGCCAGTGACTCAGTCCTCAACCTTTCAGACAAGTTGTTTGGGGAATTGTATGGCCTCAAGCAGTGAAAGACAAACTTGTTCATCCACATATTGAGGGGCCTGAAAGCAAGGAAGATGGTAATTTGTTCCTCTGTATAAATGTGTTCCACCCACTCCTAGCCACAAGTGGGAGGGAAGGATGGGGCTTTTGGCCTAAAGGGTGGAGTCATACTTGTCCCCCTCATTTCCTTGCAGGGATGTTGGGGAGACCAGTGAGATCATGTCTATGAAGTGGATTGACTGGAATGTGCTCATGTGGTCCAATGTAAATTATGCCAGCCAGATTTTTTTTTTTTTAATTTCCCTTCTCTTCTCACAACTCACAAACCATTGGCAACCTGTGCAGATTGTCCCATGTCCTTAAGTTCAAATCTCTCTGCCAACACGCTCTGGGTAATTCATTTATGCTCTGTGTGTAAATAGCCAAATCCTAGTTCTTTGTCTTTCACAACCTTCCCATAGACATCTGGAGCTGCTCTGAGTGCAGAACTGTATGTAAAAATACAGAAGGCCCCAGTGTCCAGCATCTTCATCAGAAAGCCACATAATATTTGAATACTCTAGAGGTTGTCTGAGATGGTATTCAGAAGTTATCTATTTTGTTCAAAATTACTTCTTTAGACACCTTGTATACTTTCATGAGATATACCCATAAGATGTTCTGTATGAAGAAGCTATCTGATTAAGTGGAAGATTATACTTCTAAGAGAGCCAGAGTGACCTGTGACTGTCATGGATTAATTCAGTCTTTTTTGGTACTCTCCCTGTAAGACAGGAAGCCAATTCAAAACCAGTGTCATGATCCTGGAGTCCCTGGATCGAGTCCCGCATAGGGCTTCCTGCTCGGCAGGGAGTCTGCTTCTCCCTTTGACCCTCCCCTCTCTCATGTGCTCTCTCTCATTCTCTCTCTCTCAAATAAATAAATAAAATCTTTAAAAAAAAAAAAAGAAATGTAGCAGGTAACAAAAGAGAGGAGGAGGAGGAAAGATTTTTAGAAAATAATTAATAAAAATTAGTTATGTTTACATGAATTTTGTTTTTTTAAACTTTAAATTCATTTAGCCAACATATAGTACATCATTAGTTTCTGATGTAGTGTTTAATGATTCATTAGTTGCATATATCACCCAGTCCTCATCACATCATGTGCCTTCCTTAATGCCCATCACCTGGGTACCCCATCTCCCCATGCCCCTCCCTTTCACAACCCTCTGTTTGGTTCCCAGAGTCAAGAGTCACTCATGATTTGTCTCCCTCTCTGATTTCTTCCCATTCAGTTTTCCCTCCCTTCCCCTATGATCCTCTGTGCTATTTCTTATATTTCACATATGAGTGAAACCATATGATAATTGTCTTTCTCTGACTGACTTATTTCACTTAGCATCATACCCTCCAGTTCCACCCATGTTGATGTAAATGGTAGGTATTCATCCTTTCTGATGGCTGAGTAATATTCCATTGTATATATGAACCACATCTTCTTTATCCATTCATCTGTTGAAGGATATCTCGGCTCCTTCCACAGTTTGGCTATTGTGGACATTGCTGCTATGAACATTGGGGTGCATGTGCCCCTTCTTTTCACTACATCTGTATCTTTGGGGTGAATACCAAGTAGTACAATTGCTGGGTCATAGGGTAGTTCTATTTTTAACTTCTTGAGGAACTTCCACACCGTTTTCCAGAGTGGCTTTTGGATCTATTTTGAAGCACTGGTCTCATCAGATTATTATTACTCTTACAAGTCATTTCTTGATGCTTATTCTTTCTTTATTTTTTTAAAAGATTTTATTTATTTATTTGACAGAGACACAGCGAGAGAAGGAACACAAGCGGGGGAAGTGGGAGAGGGGGAAGCAGGCCCCCCCCCGAGCAGGGAGCCCAATGTAGGGCTCAATCCCAGGACCCTGGGACCATCACCTGAGCCGAAGGCAGACGCTTAACGACTGAGCCACCCAGGTGCCCCGATGCTTATTCTTTAAATTCCTTTGCACATACCTGCTAAACTGATGTTTCCAATGCTATTGTGAATGGCATATTTTAAAAAGTTTCATTTTTTATTTGTTTAATGTGTGTATATAGAAGCTAATCACTTTTTGAATATTGGACCTTGCACCCAATGGGCTTGATAAATGCACTTCTTTGTTGCAATAATAATTAAAATAGTATTTTTTTTTTTACTTTTAAATTATTATACCTTTTATTTCTGTTTCTTGCCTTATTGTACTGACTAGGACCTCCAGTATAATTTAAACAAAAATGGTGGTAGTGGGCATTCTTGTTTTGTCCCCAAAGTCACAAGCATGGACAATGTTTGCTGTAGAACTTTTCCTAAGTATGCTATTAGATTAAGAAAGTCCCTTTAGTTTGCTAGGCGCTTTTATCATCAATGGGTGTTGAATTTTATCAAATGCCTTTTCTGAATTTGAGTTTATTATGTAATTTTCTTCTTTTTGATGTTATTGTGGTAAATTACATTGATTGCTTTGTGAATCATCAACCACCTTTCATTCCTGGAATAAAGCCCAGTAAGTCAGGCTAATATTGTTTTGATATTTGCATTTATGCGTCTGCTATTTTTCTTTCTTGTAACGTCCTTGTCAGGTTTTGGCCTCAAGATTATCCTGGGCTCATAAATAATAGAGAAGTGTTTTTTACCTTTTTTTTTTTCTATCCCTGGAAGTGTTTGTGTTACATTGGAGTTATTTATTCTTTAAGTTCTGTGATAATTTACAGGTGAACTATCTGGATGTGGAGTTTTCCTTGTGAAAAGGTTTATAAAAATAGGTTCAATTTCTTTAATGATACTGAACCACCCAGATTTCTTATTTTTTCTGTCAGTTTGGCAATACTGTCATATTTACTGGCATAAAGTGTTTTATTTATCTTCAAATGATCTTTTTAATGTCAGCTGATAGTTTACAATGCTATTATTCTTACAACCACTAATAATGCCAAAAATGATTCTTCATTCTTTGAAGCTCGCCAAGCCATTTCATATTGATTATCACATTTATTTATGTCATTAGATGAGATGAAATAATACTTATGTGAATCACACATTCTTTTTATCTCTATGATTTCAAATGTTTCCACTAATGGAAGTATTTTTTTAGCCAGAGAGGGAGGTAAAATACTAGTTATGTTTGTGTTTGGAGGCTTGTGGCTCGGGTGAACTGAGGTACACCACCAATATCTCATTAATGGTTAGCATATTACCTTTTCAGCTGCCTTTTGTTTTTGAGATTATTCCAAGGGTGAGTGGGTGAATGTATGAACTCCCTGGATGAAGAGTGTAATGTTCAGTGGGGATGACAGGGGAAGTTTTTAACTAAAATACTTCTGCTGTCAGACATTTCAACATCAAACAGCAGAGTTTAGTAACTCTGTCACAAAATTCAACATCTTTAGCTTCATTAGTAACCAGCTGGGTGACTTGGGCAGGTAACCTAACTAACTACCTTATGTTATTTTTTTCCAGTATCTGAAGGGGAGTTAATACAATTTTCCTCTTGTGCATCTCTGGTGCTCATGGCAAATAATGAAATATTGTATGTGGTATCTAATGCTCCAGGGATCATCCAGAAAGAAGGTCCTAAGCTATGAAATTGTTAAAGGTACTCCTGATCTTTTATGTTTTTTTTTTTCCTCTGGGCCAGAAACAAAGCACGAAAGATGGTCATGGAAAGAGATTTCTGAGGGAGCCTCAGAATGTCAGTTTACCATAGTTCTCACTCTCTCTGTCACGTCCTCAAGGCATTCAGGCCAGTCCCATCGTGAAGCATCAGATGGAGCTGTGTGAGAAACTGCTAGTGGAAAGTACACCGCCCCCCCCAGACTACAGAGGGAATGATAAATCGAAAGAATAACCAAACAAAAAGACATTCCTCTAGTTATTCCTAGACTGCCTTAGGAAGACAGTGCATTTTGAGCTTGAAGGCACTTGCAGAAGCCACTGAATCTTGTGTCCTAATATTCCCCTAAAGAAAACTGAGCACCCAAAGATTATGTGACACCTCAGTGGAGAAACATCATGCTTTAAGGAAAATCAGATTACAAAATTCTAGGCATGAAAACAGATAAACTAGGGTCACTATTACTTTACAAAGGAACTTTATTATTCAGTAAATAGTCCTCCGCAGTATTCATTAAGCAGCAAATCTTTAATGCATTTAAGAAGTGTTTAACTTGCAAACATTTTGTTTGCATGCAGTTTTAACAACATATTTGTTAAGGAAAGCAAGGTGTGCTGATATTCTTTCTGTGATTGGCTCTTGAGAGCTCAGTGATACACCTGGGTGTTTGCCAGGGCACACATGACTGGGACAATTTATGGCATTTTCCCAGGTGGTGAGGTATGTGAATGTTGTTGCTTTTATTGAACGAAATGTGGAGTCTGAGCTGTACAGCCAAGTAGAAAGGGTGGGCCATGAGCTGGGGCTGGAGTGCCTTTCATGTCTGAGGCAGTGGCAGGATATTGCTTTCCTTCTTGTCAGCCACACCTTCAAGACTTTTCTTTAAATGGATACAATACATTTTATCACAAAGGTATATTAAAAATGGAACAGAAGTTGGGTGGAGTAGCAATACCACAGTCCAAAACCTTCACCTCCGAGTTGACAGGGTGGAGTGAGCAAGGCACTCCTTGCCAAGCATGTTTATCTTGGCCCACAGGACCAGCAGGGGTGGGGGTGAGGGCCCTCTCTGGCCGCAAAGCTGAAGGGTTCTTCTGTTGCCTCAACTCCCTTCATTCCCAAGAGGTTTCTTGTAAACAGTCTCAACAAAGGGTTTTGATTGAAAAAAGTGAGGGTTATTTGGATTCATTACCTTTAAGGCATCCATTCATGAAGAAAGCAAGAGATCATGAAAAGTGATAACATAGGATTGTTTCTATATGCCTCAAGATATTGTGCCTTGAGATTTTCCCATAAAACTGTGAAATCATTAGGCTAGGTTATGGCTAGGAACACTTTCTTACAGATGCCTGTGCAAAAAGCTTCAGGGAAATTGGAAATATAATGACAATAACATAAACTGAGGGCTGTTCTAAGTGCTTTATGTGTATTAATTCATTTAGTCCTTGTAACAGCCCTATGCGGTAGGTACTATTTTTTTTTTTTTAAGATTTTATTTATTTATTTGACAGAGAGAGAGATAGCGAGAGCAGGAACACAAGCAGGGGGAGTGGGAGAGGGAGAAGCAGACTGCCCGCTGAGCAGGGAACCCGATGCAGGGCTCGATCCCAGGACCCCGGGATCATGACCTGAGCCGAAGGCAGACGCTTAACGACTGAGCCACCCAGGCGCCCTGCGGTAGGTACTATTATCATCAGCAGCAGCATCCCTATTTTTCAGATGTAGAATATGAGGGACACAGAGGTTAAAAAGCTTGCTGTGGTAACACAAGTCATAGTAAGTTGTGGAGGCTGATTTGAAACATAGGCAGTCTGACTCCAGAACTGGGAATCTTAACACATTGCTCTGCTACTTCTTTAAAAATGGCACATAATTGGGGTGCCTGGGTGGCTCAGTCGTTAGGCGTCTGCCTTCGGCTCAGGTCATGATCCCGGGGTCCCGGGATCGAGCCCCGCATTGGGCTTCCTGCTCAGCGGGAGGCCTGCTTCTCCCTCTCCCACTTCCCCCTGCTTGTGTTCCCTCTCTCGCTGTGTCTCTCTGTGTCAAATAAATAAATAAAACCTTTAAAAAAAAAATGGCACATAAGAGGAGATTTTAAAAGACATACCCCCAAATCAACAATTGCCTCAGATTCAGAGTGAAATGAAGGCAGGAAAATAAAATCATAAAAAACAAGAAAGAAATATTTCCTCTCAAAATAGTGTTCTCAAAATCTACTTTCACATATTTATGTTAAGGACTTACAATAGGGAGATTGATTAATATGGTGAATAATAGATTAGTCACACCAAAGGCAAAAACTGTTTTGATATATAAAGATACATAAAATGACTTAGACTAATTCATGGGTGGTAGTTTCATACGGCTTTTTTTTTTTTTTAAGATTTATTTATTTATTTATTTGCCAGAGAGACAGCAAGAGATGGAACACGGTAGGGGGAGAGGGAGAAACAGGCCTCCCGTTGAGCAGTGAGCCCGATGTGGGGCTCGATCTCAGGACCCTGGGATCATGACCTGAGCTGAAGGCAGACGTTTAACGACTGAGCCACCCTGGTGCCCCTCATATGGCTTTTGAAAGGAAGAAGGATGTCCCTAATAACTGAGTCTGAAAATTCACTCAGATCTCTTTTTAGTAGAAGACTTAAAGATTTGAACTCTTAATCAAGAAAGGCAAGCAAGCCCTTCTCCCTTATATTTCGTCTGCCAGAGTAAGTGATATTAAACTATGTGTCGCCCATTTACCAATCACAAGTTGTAACTTAAATAGACTTATGATCTTGTATCGTTTTTCACAACAAAGTGTTTCTTAATGTTAAAAAAAGTTCACGGAAGAGAAGATTCAACAAAAACGAAAGTTTGATAATTCAGAGGAATGAGTCTATTTCTTACAAAGCATTACTTCAATAAGATATTAAGCAAAATCCTACAAAAATCCCCAAATTTACTTTTTTAGCTACAGTATTGATTTCTGGAAAGTTGGTAGACTAAGCAGATGTAAGAAAGATATCTTCTAACTTGAAATATATAAGAATGCCAGCTACAGAATAAGTTAAAAAAAATTAGCTATAAAGCTGAGTTCAAATGCCAGAACGGAGTATCTCTAAGTGGCAGGAAAGGAAGAGAACTTAAGTCATTGTAATGAGTGGTGGTTGATGCCAGGCAGGTTAAAGGTAGTTGCATGGATATATAAAGCTAATGTCTAAAGCTCTTTGTACAGTGGGGAAATAGATCTGGAAATAGTTTGTTCAGTTCATGAAGGGAGCTAGGAAACTCTGGTCCAGAGACAAGCCTGGTGTATCGCGTGGTGATGTGGCATGGAACAGATCGTCTGCTCTGAGCCACGGGTGGAAGGACCTGTGGAAATTGGAAGTCCAGTCTAGGCTGCCTGTGGGACCTGAACTTGAATGATCCAAGTAGTGCAGAAACACAACTTTAGAGTCCAAGGTAAAGCTGGGGTGAACTGGTGAAACTTGTAGAGCTCCAGCAGAGGAAATGCAAAGCTAGTCCCCAAAAGGAATCTCCACACTTCTGGGTATAATCAGTATGGGGGTGAGAGGCAGCTTTCTCTGAGGCCAAGCTCACAGATGGAAATTACAAGGCACAAGCAGGAACTCACTGCTTAAGAGAGAGTTAGTTGATGCAACTAATGGAAGAATTCTATTAGATAAATTAAACTATTGATAGTATAATTATCTAAAAGGTGCTTAAGAAAGGTGTAAAAATAAGTGTATTAGGAATGATAGAATCATAAAGAAAAATAAGCATAAAATTCAGGATCATGGTTACCTTTGGGAAGAGAGAGAGGGAAGAGACAGGAGAGGCACACAGAATAATTTAGTATCCAATAAAAACAATAAAAATTAAAGCCTTAAAAAACACATGTAATGTTGTGAGTGAGGAATGCACAATAGCAGAAATATTAAAAGTAACATTTCAAAAGAGAAAAAAGCACATAAATTATTTAAAAAAATGATTAATGATAAAAGGATGAATAAATTCATGAGAGAAAAGAAGGGCATATTGAACAAAAGGGCAGATTTTTAAAAAAAGAATCAAATACCAATTATAGAAATGACATGTGTTCATTAAAAATGAAAATATGTTATTAAAATATGACCTCAAGCGATGGGTTAAACCAAGCACTAGATAAACTGAAGGCACTCAAAGGAAAGCACTCAAAACGCAATCTGAAGACATAAAGAGATGGAAAATAGGAGTTAAGTAAGCATGGAAGTCAGGGATGAGCAGTTTTAATACACATCTAATGGAGGTAACAAAATCTTTCTTATGAACCAAAGTAATAGTTATTTTTTCCATAAAAGAAGTGATGTCATCTAGGAAATTTAGGCACTGAAATAGTGAATAGGTTTTCAATACTTTTTTTGAAAATGCAGAAGTTATTAAGTAAATTTTCCTACTCTGAGCTGTGGAGACTCCCTATGGATTAGTTCATTTTGTGTTTGCCTCTCCAGAGCCTTCTAGGTTTTACCATTTCTAGATAACTTTGTGTCTTTTCTCTGTTAAAAGCTCTTAGGCTCTAATGTGGATAAACTCCATATAATTCAATTAGTATGTTCTATAGATCAATCAACTGACTCAAGTTCCCAAAGTCTTGCTTTTTTCCTCTGTAGCAGGTTTAGGAGAGATAGTCTAGATAATTGAACACATAGTTCTTTCAGTGTTCGGTGCACATAATCAAGAGCTGTAAGTTTTCTACCTTAGAACATCCTCTCATCAAAGAAATTAAAAAATACTTCTGAACCTTACAGCATCTGAAGGTTTTGTCTTTTCTATAATACTTTCAAAGAATGTTTTGATATCACATATGTCTTAATTATTACCTTTATTTTTTTTATATTTTAAAAATAATGTTATTCCTATTCCTTTGAAATTATCTTCCTTCCCATTGGTCCATGGTCCATAGTCTTTAAAAATTTTATATCTTCGGGCGCCTGGGTGGCTCAGTTGGTTAAACGACTGCCTTCGGCTCCGGTCATGATCCTGGAGTCCCTGGATCGAGTCCCGCATCAGGCTCCCTGCTCGGCGAGGAGCCTGCTTCTCCCTCTAACACTCCCCCCTCTCATGTACTCTCTCTCTCTCTCAAATAAATAAATAAATCTTAAAAAAATTTTTTATATCTTCAAGGATTTTGGTTCTGTTGCAGATTTGTAGAGAATTGGCAGAAAGAAGCTGTACTTTTTAAATTTCTCTCTATGCCCATTTATGTACTATTTCTCTCTCTCTCTCTCTCACACACACACACACACACACACACACCCCAGAAAAGATTGCATGTGCTACAACTGGTGAAAGAAACGCAAAGAATCTAGCATTCCAAGAGGCAGTAAAAAGAAGGTGTCTCCACTAATGGACTCTAAGAGCCCCCTGCTTTCCTTCTGAAAACTGGCACCAAGTGTGATTACCCATCACCATTGGACAGCAGTACGACTAACTTTGACTAAGATTTTAAGTCTGACTTTATATGAATGGAAGAATCATAAATGTGTAGTCCCATTCACTATATTTCATATAATCATACTTGACATGCAAGAAGAGATATGGTTATTATCACTCAATTTTTGGTTCAAGAAATTTCTATAATGGTTATAATTTAAAAATATTTGTCTTTTAGGTAATTACTGCTAATGTAAGTGATAATACTTTTTTTTTTTACCTCATTTGAAAAATGTGCTCTTCAGCTAAAGTACTTTATATATATATATAAATATATATATATTGCATATTAAGGCAAAATGCTAAGTCTGACATAAACATGTGAACTATAAACCATCTCTTATCTTGGGTCCTAGAGGTGATGTATTACATATGTGTTTGAGTCAGAAATTGTACAGGATTTTGGTGAGCTCGAAAAGGCTCTGGAAAACTTTTTTTCCTCCTGGAATGGAGTGACAACTATTTGTAAACATTTCATTATTACCTTATGTTCCTGTAAAGCATTCCAGGCACCCCCCCACCCCCAAAGAGCTGGTATGACACCACAGCAATTTCCTCATTTATTTTTACTTAAATAGATATTAGAATTGAAATCTAAACTTTCTGTTTCTTTTCCATTTGCTTTTGGCTTTCTCTAGAATTCTTCTTACTATAAAACATATCTTCCTTCTATCTCCTAACATTGTCATTTTCTCTCTTCTATCTTTTTTAAAGAGATGGAGATTGACTTATATGGTTATTATGTGGCATATTAGAGTGGAATCTCATTTTTAGTGCTACAAAGGCATTTTGTTCATTCATTCAATGTTTATTAAATATTTACCATGTGCTAGGCTTAATGTCTCTGAGCCTTAGTTTCTCCATCTGGAGTCTATACTATGCATTTACAGACCCTGCTCCTGTCCAGAATCACTTTCATTCCTTCTTCATTGATCTGATAACTACTCATCCTTTAAATTCAGCTCAAATGACAGCCCAGCCTCCTTAGTCTGGTTCAAAGCCTAACCCCTGTACTCCTGCCCTTGTGCCTTTCCCCTCCACAGCATTTATCATGTTTTACTATAGAATTCTGTGGCAGATAAACTCTAAAATGGCCCCCAATTATCCCCAAATCCATTTTGTTAGCAGACTTTCTCTGTTGCCTTTTGACTTGCATTCTTTGATAAAAGCAGCAGCCATGTTGGGGAGATCCACGTAGTAAGGTTTTTAAGTTAGCCTTTGGATAATAGCCAGCAAGAAACTGAGGACCTCAGTCTAATAGGCTACAGGAACTGAATCCTGCCAACAACCACATGACCTTGAAAGTGAATCCTTCTCCAGTTGAGCTTTCAGATGAGACCTCAGC
Source organism: Leptonychotes weddellii (assembly GCF_054177405.1). Classification (NCBI taxonomy): domain Eukaryota; kingdom Metazoa; phylum Chordata; class Mammalia; order Carnivora; family Phocidae; genus Leptonychotes; species Leptonychotes weddellii. The sequence goes on along the minus strand of NC_138369.1, from coordinate 151,329,278 downwards.
TCTGGCTGAAACCCTGATTGTAGCCTTGTGAGAAATGCTGAAGCAGAGAATCAGCTAAACCATGCACAATCCCTGACCCACTGAAGCTGTGAGATAATAAATGGATATTGTAGATTATTTTAAACTGCTAAGGTTTTAAGTCGCTTGTTACATAAAAACTTACTTATCAATTTATTTATTTACTCTCCCATTGGATTATAAGCTTCTTCAGACTGAATGCCCTGTGCTGTTTACTTTTTTTGTTTGTTTGTTTACTTTTGTATCATGAGACCCTAACACAGTACCTGGCACATAGTAGCTGCTTAATAAAATTTTTTTGAAGAGTGTAGTCATGAGGCAAGTCCACTGGCTTTTGCAGAAAGGAACTCAGCTTTCTGCCACCAACTTTATAACTTCATTTCATTCAAGTTCTGAGCCTCAAGTTTTTTTTTAATGTGAAAAATTAGAGGGTTAGACTTAATGTAGCTCAACTCAGCTCAAATAGATTCCATATCTTTTTTTTTCTTTAAAAGTAAGTACTAATAATATGTGTGAAGCTGTATTCTATTTTAGTTGATGACTTGGTCCTCAACGTATTTCTATATTAGGGTATCTTTTTAACTCTGATGTGCAAAAAGTAATTATGGCAAGACTAGTGTATCTTTGACTTTTAAAAATGACTTTATTTTAAAAAAACCTAAAGGATTAAATAGTGAAACACAAAACTGGAATGAACTCATGAAAAATTGAAATCAGTTTTAAAAAGGGCATTTGATGACATGTAGCATGACATTTAACAGCTTTCTTAATTAAGTGGACTAAAAGCCAGATAACACGATAACACAATTTTAGACAGGAATTTCTTTTTCCATACTGACAGGAAACATTTGTTTTGTTTTAGCCAGACGGTTTTAAAAAATGCTATTTATAATAGCTTTGCCAAAGTTAAAAAAGAGGTCTATAAATTCTCATTCATTTTTAATTTTTTTAAAAAAAATGTTGTATTATTTTACAAATGTTTCTTCCCTTTCACTGAGTGTTTAGCTGATAGGAAAATCGTGATGGACAAGACATGTTTCATTTTCTGGGCCAGCACATACGGAGAAGATAATTCTTATTAAGCATATTAGATAATTTGAGATTAAATCAGTTAATTATCAGTTGGAGCTACCTTTCCTTCCTCTCCACCCTCTTCCTTAACTGTTATTTCTCCAAGGGCAAAAAAGCAGGCACAGATGATATTGAATTTTTGTTATTTAGAAGAAGAGAAGAAGGCATAGCTACATAGAACAGATTGGTGGCTGCCAGGGGAGGGGGGTGGAGGAGGTGGAGGGGGTGGTGGGGGGTGGGCTAAATGGGTCAAAAGGTACAAACTTCAAATTATAAAATAAATAAGTCATGGGATGTAATGTACAGCAAGGTGACTATAGTTACTAATACCATACTGCATATCTGAAAGTTGTTAAAAGAGATCTTACAAGTTCTCATCACAAGAAAAAAAAAACAAGAAGAGTAGATGATAAAGAACCTTTTTATGTAAGTCTTGGGCTCCTCATTTGTCCATCTATGGATATTTCATTCCTTCTAATTTTAATCTGTACAGACAACTCCTGAAACAGTGATTGAAAGAAGGAATTAACATTCCTTGTGGTGTCTCAATACAATATTTTTGTATCTCCCCCTAAGCACATCCTGTTCTACTATTTCCCATTATAAGAGAGGGATAGGAAACAATGATCAAATTCACTCTAAAGTACTGACAATACATTGGAAGAGAAGAGAGCCACAGATGGAGAAAAACTTCCTCTCAACAGTAAGGACAGTCTTCTGAGGGAGGCTGTATTATTTCTTTTTTCTCCACCATTCACAGTGTAACAGTTGTTACAAAATAGTAAGGTATACTATTTTTATTATAAATAAAACTAGCAATAGTAATTTACCAGTGATGCCTCTTGCAATGAAATGAAATAAGTTCATGGCTCAGAACTAGAACCTAAAGGAATAGTTTAGGGAGTACAGAGCTCAGTTAGGTGACAGCATATTGTAACACATAGAACTAGGGCTTTAGAATTAAATGAATGAGGGTTTGAATTCAGGTTTTACAATTATCCACGTGCTGTGCAAGTTACTTAACCTTCCTGCATCTATTTCTTCATCTATAAAATACAGATTAGAATTCTTTTCATGTAGCATTATCGCAAATACAAAATAAAATAATAACATATGATAACTGTTCTCCATGGAAAGTGGTACAAAAGAAGCAATCAATGGACAATAAATTAGCCTGGCCTTACATTGACAGGTGAGGAAAATGAAGACTGGAGGTTAAGACATGCGAGGGACACGTGGTTAATTGCAAAATTTTTGATGGGGCAAAGGGGATTTCTTCCATAAACTCAGTTTTGTTTTAAGACTATTTTTCTCTCCTTTTAAAAAACACTTATTTGAGAGTAAGCGAGAGTGAGAGAAAGCACAGAGGGATAGGAAGAAGCAGGCTCCCCGATGAGCAGAGAGCCCGACTCGGAGCTTGATCCCAGGACCTTGAGATCATGACCTGAGCCGAAAATAGACGCTTAACTGACTGAGCCACACAGGCGTCCCCAAACTATTTTTCTCTTTAATTGCTGTGGCACTTGTTTGAGAAAAGTAGACATGTCCCTTATTACTGGGAGAGTGAGGGAAGTACAGAGAGGGAAACTGGTTTATATAGGATGTGAAACAAGTTTTGATGGAAAGTTGAAACCAACAGAATTAGATAAATCCTCCCTCCCCAAAACCTTTCACACTAATCTGAATTTTTGTTCTCTGAATGTGTATATTACAGAGGGATGTAGCTAATGTGTTCAGTGAGGATTCAAAAAGTTCACTGAAGCTGTGAATGTGCAAATAAAACCACATGGACCGCCACACTTTATCTATCCGAGTTGTGAAAGGGAGAAAACCCAGTGAGGAGGCCCACAATATGAATCAAATCCCAAGCAGGAGAATTCTTACTTATGAATTGTGAGTTGTGGCACAATGTTTCCAATTTGGGACTCTGGTGACATTAGATTCCAGGAGCTAAGGAAACATTTTGAAGCTCAAAGAGCTTGCTCAAACAGATAAAAGTTGGTCTCATCAAACGTTTGTTTTTAATTTCTCACTAAGCATGCATTTCATTTTTAAAACACGGCCCCTGTTCTTTCTCCATATGGGAGATTTTCTAATGATTAGAGCATTGAGACAACCATGTGAAGGTTCAGAGTGGGGTTTAGGAATTCCCTCCAGGGTGTGAGGTCTCAGTGACTTCATCAGGATTCATGACATGATACCTGCAATCTTATTTCAGCAGGTTTTTCAGGGTGAGGTCTAGAATTTCTGGTCACTGTCTCAAGTACCTAATTCCAATAGTAAGAATTAATAAGTATTTGTTGAGTATTTCCATCATTGCTTACAGAACAAGGCACTATGCTAGGCTCTGAGCGATGGGAATAAAAGACAGACAATCTTTCTTGTAGCACAAATAACAAGATGTTGATGGGACTTTTCCTGTTGCACTGAAATTGATGTGTAGGGTCCCAGTTGAAAACAGAGAAGTGGTAAATCTAAGAGGATTCACCAATTGCTCCTCACACCCCAATGTGGCCTTACTAAGGTGACCCCAGAAATACCAGGCGTGGGATAATCAAACTTAACATTTCTTCTCCTCCCCATCAGCCCTCACCCCAATCCCACTCTATCTGAGAAAGTGTGAGAAGATGGGGAGGTAGGAACTGAGAACTTCAGCTGATGGGGGCGTCAGTGCTCCTGGTGAGAAGCCTGTTCTGTGTGAGGGGAGACGGTGGATGCTTTCTACTCCCCAAAGGTCAGTGAGCAGGGGCCAGAGAGCTAGGGGCTCCAAGAACCTCATGTGAAAGTTGAGAATGCCTGTAGGAAGGGGCACCCAAATCTCCAAATCAGTGAACTTGAGGCAATTTCTGCTGTATATAAATGATTTTAGAAATCATTTACAGGAAAAAATGACAATGGTCATTGCTGGAAAATAAAAAAAGGTCAAAGAGTCAGACCTTAATTGGGATTTGGTAAATTTATAGAGCATATTGCAGTGAAAAGACAAAACAAACAAAGACAAACACTACCCCCACCACTTTGATCAGGACTCCTTTAAAAGTCAACAACAACAAAAGAGCACCTGGGTGGCTCAGTTGGTTGGGTGGCCAACTCTGGATTTTAGCTCAGGTCATGATCCCAGAGTCCTGGGATTGAGCCCCATACGTCAGGCTCCCCACTGAGTGGGGAGTCTCCTTGAGGATTCTTTCTTTCCCTCTCTCTCTGCCCCTGTCCCTGATGCAGTGCGTGCTCTCTCTAAAACTAACAAATCTAAAAAAAAAACAACAACAACCCACAACAACTGTGTATTTACTTGAGCTTTGTAATCCAATGTTAAAAAAATATTATGAGGACAGGAAACAAGAATTCTGAGGGGACTTGGAGAAAACAGAGAAGGGATGTGAGCCCTATCACCTTGGTATGTGCTCTGCCTGGAGAAATGGATAAACATGCACTCTGAGGACTTTCAAATGGATGCTTTGTGTTTAATGGAATGGTCAGTGAAAATGAGGCACAGTCTTTAGCAGATAGTGATTTTGATGAGGAAAGAATCAGTATTCCTCAGTATTCTCATGTCTTATGGTCAATACCCAAAGCCCTTTATATCTGGATTCGGCAGAGTGGATTCTCCTACCTAGAGTGAAAACTAGCTAAAACAAATTGGTCAGAGATGCCATTGTCTTTCTTTGAGCAGCTGAACCACAGTGACTTGATTACTCCCTGTTTGAGCCATGCCCTTCTCCAGCAGCCATAGAGACAAGTAGAAAACAGACTTCTTCAAAAGCCAGTGGGTAGTAGGCAAAATTACCTCATGATTTCAAAGCTGAGTTGATGCCATTCTGTGAAGAGAAACCTTTGGAAAACCTTTTAAGTCTTAAGTCTGCATTAGGAGCCCCTAACTCAGAGACCTGGCTGCTCTCCCCCACCCCACCCAGTACACTGTATAATTCCTTTACCAAAACATATTTCACATTGTTTTCTTGACCTTAGTGGAACTGAATAAGGACCTTGTTTATTTTTTCTGATCATTAAATCCCTAGGGCCTCATATAGTCCTAGCTTATTATAGTGGGTACTTAATAATGATTTCCCGACTGAATGGAGAAAGGAAGAGAAGCTCTGGAAGAGTGACACAGGTTTGAAGAATTCAGCTCTGCTTGTCATATGGGTCTGTGGTGGAACTTGCCCTTCCCTTAGCAATAGTGGAAGTGGCATAGACTCTTTGCAGAGGCAGAATGGAAGAATCAGGCTGCCTGGTCGTATAACATCGCAATGTTGTCCTTCAAGCACACAGGTCAGATCAATGGCCTTCTATGTTAATTCAGATCATTGTCTAGGAGAAGTGATGGTTGGCTATTGTTAGGCTCAGTCAAATTTTGTGCTGATGCACAACATACATGTATCAGCCAGATCTGAATAAACATAGGACAAGGTACTGCATATCTGAAATTTATATAAATATTTAAAGGCAAAAATGCAAATGCCAGTGTGGTTAAGAACCTAAGGTCACATGGCCAGCTAGTGTCAGAAATGGAACTCCATCTAGCTCTCTGGACCCCTAGTGCAGTGTATTTGCACTCTGCCACTGACTCACAGCCTTTTATTTTTTTGGCGAACATATAAAATACTACTGCTTTGCACACTGATATCTGAAAAATATTCTAACGGTTCTGGATCACTTAATTGTTGCCGTTCCCACTTATCTCCAGGGCAGCCTAATATCTACCTTGATGGACATCTGCAAGGTGCCTTAAAAGCTTTTAAGTTGCTTGCTTAACTTTGCAATAGTTACACATGCTTGTTTAACACTTCTCAATCCATTCAAAAGTGTGGAGATAAAAGTATAAATACTGCCTACCCACTCTCCTCACTCCCCATTTCCCAGGGGGTAACTAAAGTTAGTGGTTTGATATGTAGCATTCAGGCCTTCATATATTCACATACAATACATCATTGTTATGGGTTGACTTCTGTCTTCCCCAAATTCATGTATTGAACTCCTAACTCCCAATACCTTAGAATGTGACCTTATTTGGAAATAAGTTTGCTGCAGATATAATTAGTTAAAATGAGCTCATATTGGAGTAGGGTGGGCCCCTAATCCAATAAGCAGGCGTCCTTATTTATACAAAGGGGAAATTTAGACACAAAACTAAACATGCACACAAGGAGAATCCCATGTGAAGATAAAGGGAGAGACTGGGGGTGATGTATCATCTACAAGCAAAGGAATGCTAAAAATTGCCAGAAAACCATTAGAAGCTAGTACAGAGGCAGGGAACATGTTCTTCCTCATAGCTTTCCAAAAGAACTAACTTTTTGGACATCTTAATCTTGGCCTTCTGGCCTCTAGAAGTGTGAGACAACACATTTCTATTGTTTTGAGTCACCCAGTTTGTGGTACTTTGTCATGGCAGCCCTAGCAAACTAATACAGTCATTATAATCAAGTCCTGAAAATTGCTTTTTGATTCAAAACATAGATCTTGTACATTCTTCTAAGTTCATACATGTGTATATATAACATCTTTTCGATGGATGCTATCACTATAATCAACACCATTTTCCTTTTTTTTTTTAATTGTGGTAAAATACAACATAAAATTTGCCTTCTTAACCATTAAGTGTACAGTTCAGTAGTGTTAAGTACATTCATATTGTTGTGCAATCAATCCCCAGAACTCTTTTCATCTTATAAAACTGTCATTCCATACCCACGAACCAGTAACTCTTCCATTGCCCATCTTCTGAGGTTCCTGGCAACCACCATTCTTCTTTTTGTCCCTATGAATTGGACAATTCTAGGTACCTCATATAAGTGGAATCATACAACATTTGTCTTTTTGTGGCTGGCTTGTTTCACTTAGTATAATGTCTTTGAGTTTCATACATGTTATAGCATGTGAGAATTTTCTTCTTTTTTAAGGCTGAATAATATTCCATTGTGTGCGTATACCACCTTTTGTTTATCCCTTCATCCCTCCATCAGTAGATACTTTGGTTACTTCCATCTTTTGTCTATTGTGAATGAATAGTGCTGCTACGTAGCAAACATGGGTGTAAAATATATCTTTGGGATCATGATTTTAATTATTTTGGATATATACTCAGAGGTGGAATATCTGGGTCATATGGTAATTCTATTTTTAATTTTTTGAGGAACTTCCATATTGTTTTCCACAGGGGCTGTGCCATTTTACATTCCCACCAACAGTGCGTGGGGTTCTGATTTCTCCACATCCTCACCAACATTTGTTATTTTCGGTTTTATTTTTTTAAAATACTAGGTATGCTAATGGGTATGAGGTGGTATCTTATTGTGGCTTTGATTTGTATTTCCTTATGATTAGTGATGTTGAGCATCTCGTCATGCATGTACTTGTTGGCTATTTTTGGATCTTCTTTAAAGAAATGTCTATTCAAGTCTTTTACCCATTAAAAATTTTGTTGTTTTTGTTGTTGTTCTGTTGTAGCAGTTCTCTGGCTAATAATCCCTTATCAAATATGTGATTTACCAGTGTTTTTTCCCATTCTATAGGTTGCCTTTTCACTCTGTTGATTTTGTCTTTTGATGAACATCGTTATTCTTATGTCCTAAGGCAAACATGTGAGTATTTCTGTAGGATAGATTCTTGCTTATGTGGAATTACTATTTCAACTTCTGAAAGTTGTACCAGGTTAAACTCTTACCAGTGGATGTATGATCATTCCCCCATCTCCATTCCCTTGTCAGCACTGCATAAGAGATAGATTTTAAAAATTGACATAGACATTGAAAGGGATATTTATATACATAGTTACTCTGTTCTTCAAACAGTAAGAGCCTGTTACATCATAGTTAGCGATTTAACAAATTTGGGTCAAATCATGTCCCTTGGAACTTTAACACATACATACAGTAAAAACCTGTAACTCAGACATTGGGTTCTTCCCCCAGGACTAGAGGAAAAAGCTTTTACTTTACCTTGACTAAAAGCTCTATAATTAGTTCTTTTACCTCAAGTGATTTACTTTAATGAATGGTGCCATTTTATAAATTGAGTAAATAAATCCACTCCAATTCATAGCTAGAGAAATTATAGGAAAAGCCAGCATGCCAGATGATTCACTGTATGCCAAGGATTCAGTCTCTTAGCCCAGAATCCTTTCCCATTGCCAGCCCCACTGCAGCACCAGAGACTTCTAGTTTCAGGGGCTGGAAAGGCCAAGCCAACTGAAATATCTGGCATTGGGATGAAGGGCAACAGTGGCCCAGAGATTTGGTAGGAGTTGTGTCACTGCAACTGAGAAAAGGACCTGGCCCAGGAGGACATTTCCTTTGTAGTTCTATTTTTAAAAATCCTAATTATAGGAAGAGAATCAGGGTATTACATCTGGGGACCCGAGGGGGACACTTACATTAGCTGTGTAAGACCCTATGAGATCCCCACACTGACATCAGGAAGGTTACAGAAAGTCGTGGTGGCCTTACATGTTTCCTCTTCTTTCCCTGCTGAAGTTTCTGTACAGAGCACTTGCGACAGATGAACCATGCTGGTGGAGGAGCACTTGTCCTTCTGTGTGATCTCATGCGGCACACGAGTGTCTCACTGTTCCTAAGGACCTCTACTGCAGTTGATTAAAAACCAGAGAAGTGGGGCCTGGTGCTTCCATATGGCTTTTCTAGTTTATTGGCTCTATTTGCTTGTAAAAATATGTTTTCAATTATACTTAAAACATTTGATTCAAACTACTTTGGGAAAATCAAGATGTAGTTTTTTTGTTTGTTTGTTTGTTTTTGTTTTCTGCCCACATCACATACATTTTGGTTTATCAAGGACTTAAGGTGCAGTGTACTGACGTCAAATAGCCAGTGATAGAACAGAGTCTTGGGAGAAAGGTGGAGAGTAATCTTAAGCTATAAATGATAGAACAGTAACAAAAATCAGTGTTTATTCTGGACTTGTTGTGAGCATAACAGATTACAGGCATGCCCATAAATGACAACACTATATGTAAAACCAAAGGGAAAAAATGAGACTGCTTGGAACATAAGATCAAAACAGGAAATGTTCGTTTGAGGTGAGCCTCTTTTCCTCAGATAGAGATTTCTAGATGTTTTTTTCAGCCAGCCATATCTAATTATTTTTCTTTGACAATAATGCAAAAATTGGAAACGGCTTTAAAACCACAGGCTCAGAGGGGATAAAGGGGACATTTTTGTTTTTTCTCAGAAGAGTAATAGCTTACAATGAATTTTCCATAGTTATTTATTATTAGTCCTTTGTCCAGGTCATGGACAAGGGAATATTGTTTTATTGAATGTTGATTAAGTATTCATTAGTCCAGACAGAATGCTAGATGGATTAGACTGGGCTATGCCTCAAACAGGAGAAGGGAGGTCACAGTAAGTGGGAATTATGACTAAAGTGCCATGATAACAGCCCTTCCCTCATACATATGACTCTTGTTGGAACTTCTGAGGGCCAACCATGAGACAGCTATGCATTTGCTCACCATTGATGAACCAGGTCAAAGATGTCCTTCTACAGTAGTCATATACCACATGTAGAGCAGCTGGGGGCTCACAATACTCAGTTAGCTACCACTGGGAAGGGTATTTGCTTCCTATATCTTGTTCTCCCTACTTGACCAGCTGTTGTAATTGTCCCACTTCAAGCCTAGAAGGTTAGGTGCATAAGTATCCCCTGGGATGCTGGTTAAAAATGTACATTTCTGGCCTACCCCATGAGATCCGGAGTCAGTAGGACTAGGTGAGGGGTGATGACTCATGATGCGGGTAGTCCTTGGACCATGTCATGGCACACTCTGGGAAACTTTGCCCAAGATAAGGATGAGAGAGCCTGGCTGGGGATTATGATTATCAGTTTTTGCTTAAAATATATTATTGCTAAGGGCCTGTCTTAGACATTTTATTCCAACTTTGCACTGTTGGTTGCTAAAGACTTCTTGATTTCTGACTTCTTTGGCCAGACTTTTGACCACTCTCCTTTTCTAGAACCCTGGTTGATCCTTGAATCTGCTGCTTTGTCTCTTATCTGTGTTCCTCTAATTATCATTTATGTATCCTTCATTCATTCTGTCGTTCAACAAATATTGCATATCTGTACTCAGTTTCAGACTCCTGTGCTGGGGACACACTGCTTAGAAGACAGACTCAATTCAGGCCATAACGTCCTTTATAGACCAGCCGAACGGACAGTTAATGAAACAGTCACAGTGAGAGTGTTAGATGCCATAGAGAGGTTTTGGGACAATGTGAGAGCCTACAGCAGGGCCAACTAATCCAGTCCTGGGGTCAAGGAAGGCTTCTGGGAATGATCAGGTAGTTGGTAGATGATGAGAAGGCAGAGTGTTCCAGGCAGAAGGACAGAACAGTGTGGATGAAAGAGTTATGGCACTTGAAGAGAAATGTGACTGTAGAGTGGGGTTGGTGACAGCAGGAGGTCTGACAAGGAATGGATCTGGAAAGATGGGTAGGCCCAGACCATGAGAGGACTTGTAAATCCTGGGAGAGAGTTCGGACTCTAATTTGAGGGCCATGAAATATCTCTGAAAGATTTTAAACAGAGCTGAGTCACGATCTGGGCTGTGCTGAAAGAAAGCACTCCAGCTACAATAGAGAGGTGGTACAAATGATTCAGAGTGAAGTCCCCAGAAGGCAGGAGTGGTGGATGAGTTGCACCCAGGGAATATGGGAGGAATATCTCTTCCACTGTAACAGGAAGGAAGGAGCAAAGGACAGGATGGTCTGTAGGTAAGATGTGTAGTGGGAAACAGTAAGTTGAGAGTGTTTTTATGGAAATTTCCTCCCAGGGAGAAAAGAGTGAAGGCACCTGAGATGTCCTTCAAGTACTTTAGGTGATAAGATTTTAGTACTGAGATAAATTCTTCAATTGGGTGATATGTGGATAAGCCAGATGCTCAACCTTAGTAACCAAAGAACTTCACTAGCCACTTAGAAATGTACCAAGACTTACATACATACATATTTCAGATTGTGAATGTACTTTCACAAAGTTATAGGACTATAAAGTTATATGACTGTATTAGATTGTGAGAGATTTTAAGAAAGCAACATCTAAGAAAACAAAAAGCATGACATCTCATCAATGATGGAATGTAATAACCACCTTCAGTATCAGAAATCTGTGTGGAGACTTAGTGTATCTTCAGCTTTCTGAACCATGTAGAACTTTTCCTCCCGAAGGAGGATGGAGCCAGCTTTTCCAGGCACAAAGTTAGACCATTTTCCCATCTGTCCTAAAAGCAAGTTAAACTGAGAAACCATCTTAAGGCTTGAATGAATAAGGTCTGACATGACAAAAAATACCTGACTCAACATTTCATCAAAAGGCAAAATTCAGCCCCTTCTTCTGTCAGAAAGTTCTGATAACAGAAAAGGCTTCAATGGGAACTACAAGCCCAGGCGGACTTTTCTAACACTGGACAGATTTGGACAGATTTGGAATGTGCTGTTCTTGCTGTTAAAGACGTTTTTCCACTCTTGGCCTTCCAAAACCCAGAGTTCAAAGCTGCACTACTACTTTTTTATGCAAGAGCAAATTGACCACAACACTATTAGAAAAAGACATGAGTCAGTGTGTTTGGCTCTTTGTTTCTTTGTGGTGATCTTTGGAAAATAAAGATTGTAAGGAAAGAAAAGCAGGGAAAGACCAGTTTGCATCTTTTCCTTGAGCAGTGTTTGCTTAAAAAATAATAACCCCAAACCAGGCTATTATTGGGATTTATATCAAGCATTTCCAAGCTTTGAAACAGGAACAAAGTCCACCAGACCCTTGTGAGGTAAGCTTTTGTTTTTCTCATTATACAAATAGATAAATTGAGTCACTGAACAGTGAGGTAATTTCCCTGGTCTCGGCACCAGTAGAAGAAAAGAAAGCATGAACTCAAGGTTTTGGATTCCAGGTAACCACTTTGGTCATGTTTTTATTGGAAGCTGACAACCAAAAAGTTAATAATCTATTATACGGCATGTTAGGGACATGAGGTTTTCTAGCTTACCATGAATTCTACTTCATATAATTCATATGCATAAGTGTGTGCATGTGCTTACATACTCATATATATTAGAATAACCTCAACTTTCCCAAATCTTTAGAGAATGAGACATTTTGGATAATTAAACATTTCCCAAAGCTGATATTTTTACATCTGTGAGCACCAAAATATGTTTGTTTTGATAGGATCTATTTAAAAATATGAAATTTCCTTAATTCTTAAAAGACACTACTAAATATGTCAATAATTATATTCAGCTGTAATTCAGTGATTCCCTCAGAAACTTCCTAAGACGGGGTGCCTGGGTTGCTCAGATGGTTAAGCATCTGACTCAGGTCATGATCTCAGGGTTGTGAGATCAAGCCCCATGTCAGGCTCCCCGGCTCAGTGGGGAGTCAGCTTGAGATTCTCTCTCTCCCTCTCTTCTTTGCCCCTCTCCCCACTCACGCTTGCGCTTTCTCTCTCTCAAATAAATAAATAAATATTTTTTTAAAAAAGAAACCTCCTAAAGCTATATGGCTACTTGTCTCCTCAATGAATGCCATTATGCTTTTAAAAACACTTATCTCTTTATAGTTTCTTTTTCTCTTCCTTTATTGCTGGGCTTCCATACTTCTGTGGAAGTGCATTTACTTGTTGCAGTCCCTTTCCCTATTCTAATTAGGTACCTCAAGTCAGCTAGCTCTGTTCTGAGGACTTGGAGAACCAAATTCATTAGAATGATTTGTAAAGTGGAAACAAATAGTTTTGAAGTGAGAAGTCCATGTGATGGCTATGAGTATGAACCTTAATGACCACTCTCTTTTAACCACTGAGCATGTCTGACTTCCTTTTTGTCTTCAGTTGTGTTCTGTAGGGTTGAAGTTTTCAGAGATTAGAATTCGAGATTATGAAAATGTATGTTAAATATATTTTAATTCTAAGACTCAGCTCAGGATAATTTATTTTTTCTCAATGGTTCAGATAGTTTTTTTTTTTTTTAAAGATTTTATTTATTTATTTGAGAGAGAGAATGAGATAGAGAGAGCATGAGGGGGGGGAGGGTCAGAGGGAGAAGCAGACTCCCCGCTGAGCAGGGAGCCCGATGCGGGACTCGATCCCGGGACTCCAGGATCATGACCTGAGCCGAAGGCAGTCGCTTAACCAACTGAGCCACCCAGGCGCCCCAGTTCAGATAGTATTAATCCAATAAGGATTTGTTGTAAATAAAGTACCTGACTCTATTCCAGGACCTCAGGATCTCTCAGTGTCATTTCTAGGACCATCAGTATTAATTGCATCTCTCTGGCAACAAAATAAAAAATTCACAATAATTTTAATTAAAAGAATACCAGTTAAAAGTTTATGGTTTTGTATATTTATATATACATATGTTGAATGTCTGAAATATGTCTATTAAGGTGCTGACTTATCACTTTTTTGGCACCTAGCAAGCGGGTCGGGGTTTGAATTTATTATCCTTGACATTGATGGGGACCTTTGCTGAGTTGGGATGGGCAGGTTGTAAGAGGACGATGGCCCCAGAGAAGACTCAGAACACCTTGACTAGCCTGAAAGATGCACAAAAAGTGGCCTCCCTTTTGAAGATAAAGAAGAAGGGGGTTCTTACAGTCTCTGTGCATTTATACTCCAAGTGGCTTTCTATTGGTTTCTATGCCTTTCAGCTGCAGCTCATGAGGGCAGGTGTGTCTAGCACAGGGCTTGCACATATACCGATATCTATGTGTTGAAGGCATGAACAAGTGAGGTTGAGATTGGAGTCCTAGACAAACAAACTAAGGTAATTGAACTTGAGGGACAAAGTCTTTTAAAACTCTTATGGTCCTTCTTCCTTTGTCTTTATGAACTAAAATGCCTTCCACTATAGCTTGCAATTTTCCTTATTCTAACATTGGGCTTCTTAGAACCATTTTTTTTTTTTTTAAGGAGCCTGGATTGAAAGATTTCTTGATAATTAAGGCATAGGGATAAAAAAAGTTAGAATATTTTTTATCAAGAAAATAAAATTCATGTAAGGAAGGATTTTGATGTGCTGGCATTGAATGTTATAGGGAGCATGCATTTGGCTTAAGAAGGCATATTACTGGGCGCCTGGGTGGCTCAGTTGGTTGGGCGACTGCCTTTGGCTCGGGTCATGATCCCGGGGTCCTGGGATCGAGTCCCACATCGGGCTCCCTGCTTG
>NC_138369.1:151249348-151314908 GCF_054177405.1 Leptonychotes weddellii | reverse complement strand
ACTTCTTTTCCAGAGAGGAAGACTTGCTAAAATAATTAATCAAAGCCCAGCACACTCTTTGAGCCAGGTTTAAGGATGGACAATAATGTTATTCTTTAAAGAAAGGAGCAGAGGTGCCTGGGTGGCTCAGATGATTAAGCGTCTGCCTTGGGCTCAGGTCATGATCTCCAGGTCTTGCGATGAAGCCCTATGTCAGGCTCCCAGTTCAGCGGGGAGTCTGCTTCTCCCTCTCCCTCTGCCTGCCACTCCCCCTGCTTGTGCTCTCTATCTCTCTGACAAATAAATAAATAAAATCTTAAAAAAAAAAAAAAAAGAAGGCATATTACTGCACCAAAATGCAGGGGCCAGGATGCATTTGGGACCCTGGCAGCCTCGGTGGGAGTACTGAAGGATATAGCAGCATAAAACTCCAGAAGCCTGTAGGATGAGCTAAGACCTTAGATGAGACACCCAGGACAGCCATCTTTTTCCTGATGATGCCACAGCTGTCTATACATGATGTGCTTTGCCACAAGAGGGAGGTGGCCTCGAACTGGGAAGGGGCTGTGCAATCATGGACTTTCCTCCTTTGGGGAACTGGCGGAAGAGGGATGCAGTGCCATTTAATGCAAGTAAGCAAACAAACAACAACAAAAACAAAACAAAAAACAGCCCTTGTATCCTCCCCCAACCCAAAACCCCAAAGACCAGAGATATAAATCATCCCATAAAGAGCCCACACTGTCACCATTACATGCTCACAGCATCATCCTGGAGTGGGAGTCCAGCATTCATCAAATGAACTACAAGGCAAAAAGATCCTTAGTGCCCTTATTTGCAATATGTAGAAAGCAACGCTCGAAGCTTCTACTCACCTAAGTGGCCATTATGCTGGCACTTAAGTAAGCATTCAGTAATTGGTAGTGATTGTTATCAAATGACTTTTACTGAGCACCTTGTAAGCACCAGACATGTTCTCATATATTATCTCATTTAATATTCATTACAGTCAGGAGAGGTAGACTTACTTTGGAGAAGAGGAAAGAAAGACTCAGTGAGACTCACTGTCTTGCCCAGGGTGGCTGCATTGTTAGGTGGCAAAGTGGGACTTGATCCCAAGACTTTTTATGTTCAACTCAGTACTTTTATTTGTGACACTACAATGGCTTCTCATAGATGATTTAAGATCTTTTGTTTTCGTCCCCCATAAATGACATATATTTTGGCATTAATGAACAGGGGGCTTTAAAAATACTCTTTAAAAATGACAGGCAGGTTTAAAATGGATTGTGTGGTTCAGTCGGTTGATTGCAGCTCATGTCATGATCTCAGGGTCCTGGGGTTGAGCCCTGCTTTGGGGCTCCGCACTCAACGGGGATTCAATCTGTCTCCCTCTGCCCCTCCCCCACTGAGGACTCAATCTGTCTCCCTCTGCCCCTCCCCCACTTCTGGTGCACGTTCACTCTCTCTAAAATAAATAAATAAATCTTTAAAAAAAATTGGATTGTGTGTCCTTTAAAATCATGAACTGTGTAGAAGACAGCCTACAAAACTCTTCCTGCTGATCATCAGTGGCATTTCTTATGTCACTTGTCCTTCCACCACTGAAAATCTGCTTGCTACAGATTAGTAATAGGATGTTGTGAATGATTCTTTGGGGATAAAATGTCAATGATGTAGCAGTTAATGGGGAGAGCTCAGGAATCTGATCTCCTTGTTCTACATTCTGGGTCCTTTACTTAAAACTATGTGACTTTGAGGGAGTTACTTAACTCTCTCACATAATTTCCTGTTTATAAGGAAAGTGATCAGGATAAAATGCAAACAAACAAAAAAAAGCTTCAGCATTCTGTTTGGCACAGAGTAAATCCTCAATACACATTAATTGCTTTTATTGTTCAATAATATCTTATTTGAATTCTATTTTCTTGAAAAGTACATTCCTAATCACTGAATCCTGTTTACTAACTCTTACACATCATTCTGCTTTTCTTTGTTATAGTTTCTGATTTATGTTGCCAGGATGCTCTGGATGTGACACTGTTAAGGCTCAGCCTGAATTAGTAGGAAGAAGAGGGCTTCAGGAGTAGGATGATCCAGGTTCATATTCTAATTCCAACATTCACTATCTAAATTATGTGAAATTTACTTAATCTTTCTAAGCCTCCACTGTCTCATGTGTAAAATGTAGATAAAATCTTCCTCTAATTCAAATGAAGGAATGTATATAAAATACGTCATAAACAGTAAATTTCTCTATAGAGTTTATTATTGTATCACTCTCTTCATTTTTAAAAGTTCCCAAATTAAGATACTAACACTTTTGCTGATGTGGTGATAATGAATTCTATTTTATAAAAACAAGGTACTAAGCCTCTCCAGTATTCTCGATGTGTTGAAAAGGAGTCATGGATTCTTTCTTTAGCCACTGGCTCACGTCTGCAGATGGGGATTTTATTTATATGTATTCAAATGTGATTTAAACATATGGCGATTCTTTTATGGCTAAATATAAAAAATTTACAAGTTAAATATTATTGCTATCTTTACCATTTACTTTAGAGCTTGCTCATGCTATAATTTGTAAATACTTTACAAGGCAGGGGAAAATACCCACCCAAAAGTATTTCTCGATGTTGTCTGGCTCATGATAGCTGGGTAAATTCTTTTATTTTATTATTTAAAAAAAAGTTTTCATTGAAAGTTTTTCCAGTCACTCCAAATAAACTTAGCTGTAAATGGAAAAGGTACAGCTGATTGTTCTGGCTTCTTGAGCGTGTCTTCTGCCCGTCCTGCTCTTCCCTGAGTCAGAAGGAAGGCATGTGGTGTGGCCGACCTCCGAAATCATTAAACATCTCCTGTAAACTGTTGCTGTTAAAGACTCACTCTGGTTTATTTTCTGAAGGCTTATTAATAAGTTAGAATCTAATCTGCAGCCAGACTGTTTGATCACTTTGCTCTTGGCTTTGCCAGGCACAGGATTTTATTGCATGGTTGGCCTGTTGGCATGATGATTCCTGAAGGGCCGTTGGTAAGCCAGCAAGTGCCAGGGGCACATCACTGTTAAATTCCAAAGACATGTGACCTCCCTTGACCTTCTGGTAGAGGGCTTAGCCTTCTTCAAAGAGCCTCAGGTTGTTCACTAGAAATAGAGACAAAAATGCTCTGGGAAAATCTATGATAAAGAACTACCTTCCTTCAGAAAGTCATGGGGCTTCAGGGGGAGATAAAAGCAAAAATCTCTTACTGAACAGGATAGTCTTTCTCTGTAGAAATAGTCTTATTGAAAATTGAAGCAATTCTATGAGCAGGTATTTGAAACACGTTTTTCCCACAAAAGGGAAAAGAGAAGAGATGGCAATGAATAATGGAACTTTCTCTTTGAAAGTCTCATTTCAAATCATTCTTTATCTCATTTTGTTTGTATAGTGATAAAAGATCCAGATGACAATACAGTGCCATTCTGTGTGAGTTAAAGCCACAAGAAAAAAAAAAAAGAAAAAGAAAAAAGAGAAAAAAAGAAATACCATCTGTAGTATTTTATTAAAATTATATATGTGGGGAAGAGGACCTCTTTAAGATAATATAACAATTAGAGGCAGGCATGGTAGGCATGGTAGGGAAGCAATACACTGAACACTATTTAAAGAACACTACTGTGGTCATGGCATTCACTCAGGATACATAAGAGCATCTTACTCAATTTTTTCAGTAGTTTATATGCTCATCAAGGGATACAAGACACGGCACATGAAAATTTAAATATTTTGTGTTGTCCAATACAGTAGGCACTAACCACATGTGGTTATTTGATTTTAAATTTAAGGAGATTATAATAAAATAAAATTTAAAAACTTAAGACCTCAGTTGCATTAGCCACATTTCAAGGGCTCAGTTGCCAGTATGTGGTTGGTGGCTATCACACTGGGCAGCTCAGATAGAGCACATTTTCATCACTATAGAATATTCTAGCAGACAGCTCTGATTTTCAATATAGTGTACAGGCAACATGTAAGTGACATTTATAGCAACTGCTTGTCAGTTGAGAATAGAGAAGGATCAATGCAGCCTGCAGTATTTGGGAAGACTTTAACAAGACCTTGAATTTATGGTTATTTTGGCAAGTGTAAAGAACAATGGGGGGGGGGCACCTGGGTGGCTCAGTCGTTGAGCGTCTGCCTTCGGCTCAGGTCATGATCCCAGGGTCCTGGGATCGAGCCCCGATTGGGCTCCCTGCTCCTCGGGAAGCCTGCTTCTCCCTCTCCCACTCCCCTTGCTTGTGTTCCCTCTCTCACTGTGTCTCTCTCTGTCAAAAAAGAAATAAAATCTTTAAAAAAAAAAAAAAAGAACAATGGGGGACATTCAGTAGAGAAAAGGAAAGAGGATGTTTGGAGGAATAACAGCCTGACTGGCAAGTTAAGGTGTTTGTTCCATGTTTCATGTCACTAATATTTCTGAGCAGGGTACTGACAGTCCTGGGACAGTGGCACCACCCAACAAATAATTTTTCCTTATGTAATTTAGTAGAAAAAGGCCAATATTTAATATTAGCATACCAATGGGAATTCATCTTGCACTCCATGCTTAGCTCCAGGGGTGTAACACTGTACATAAAAGTGTCACACCAGTAACACTGTATGTATATGCATGGGTGTGAATGGACTTAGGTAAAATTGTGTTTTCTTGGAACAATCTATGGGGATAAAGAAAAGCATATTGAGAGGTTTCTCACTCACCATCACCATATTCTATTCCCCTGTCCCTTTTTTCCTGTCCTCCTTTTCACATTTATTAGGTTCCTACTGTGTGTTAAGTATTGAGGGTGCAGAGATAAACAAAACCTGAATCCTTCTGCCAGGAGCTCACAGTCTTGCACGTAGAACAGGCTGGTGCTATTATAGCTTGGACATGGCCATGACAGGGCTGTGCACAGAATGCCAGGGAGCATGGCCGAGGTGTACAATGTAGCCTGGGGCAGGCGGGTTGTAGGCACGTCTTCTCAAAGCAGAAGATACCTGATCTGATTCTTGGAGGAGGAGTACAAATTAATTCAGTAGATTAAGTAGGGAATACCACATGCGGAGAGGGAAGATCAAGGACAAAAGCAAAAAAAAAGTATGCAGAATGTGACCATATGGAAAGAACTAGCTCTTGTTTCTTTTGTCTTTGGCACGACACAAAGGAAGGGCTCAAGGTATACTTATTTCCATATATATCCTCACTGCCGGTTAAGCAGCAGGTGTAGACAATATAGACATTTTTCTCGGTGACTCACATGGCATGAGGGAATCATTTAAGCTGTCTTGACTCTCATCATCTGGCTATGGATGATAATAAACGTAACGCCAAAGAGAATGATCTGTCGAGCCAGATTCAAGTTCGTTTAACGTGCTGTAATGCCTTTGTTCTGTCCGTTCCTCATATAATCATGGGAATTTCTACTGCCTTAGGAATGACATGCTGGGTTGTCACTCTCTCTCCCAGAGTGATGCCAAGCAACTTGGGATCACTTGGGGAGAATTTATGGAGAAACCTTAGCCCTTACAAATTACTCTAGGGAGAAATGATAGCTTTTTTTTTTTGTTTTTTTTTTTGTTTTTTCTAGTAACACAGCCCTTACTTTTTTGGCTCCAAAGTGACAGCATGCTTTTAGGAAAAAATACAGAAAAGAAAAAGAAATTAAAATCACAGTATTAAACAAGAACCAGAGCCAGTCGGCAGTATCTAGGAACAGAGCCACTGGAATTCTCCCTCTCTTTTTATGAGTCAGAGGCATTGTCACAGGGAATTGATGGTTTTTCTTCCTTTTATGACACTAGAAGACACCATGGAAGGCAGTGTGGGGGAGCAGGGTGGAGTGTGACCTCGATGGGAATCCCGGCTCTGCCGCTTGCTCGCTCTGTGACCAGCAAGTTGCTTGATTAAGTAGAGGCTCCGTTTCTCTCATCTCTAAATTGAGAATGATAGGGAGGCCTGGGTGGCTCAGCTGATTAAGTGTCTGCCTTCGGCTCTGGTCGTGATCTCAGGGTCCTGGGATTGAGCCCCGCATCGGGCTCTCTGCTGAGCAGGGAGTCTGCTTGTCCCTCTCCCTCTGCTCTAACCCACTTGTGCTCTCACTCTCTCCCTCTAATAAATAAATAAATAAAAATAAAAAGCCCTGCTCTTGTAGGGTTGATTTAAGGAACAGAGATTATGATACAATGTCTGATCCCATTAGATACTTAATCAACGGTATCAATTATTATAACTACTAATGATGAGTTTGAGTTGCTCCTTTCGATGCCTGTGAACTACTTATTTTCTTAAAGGAGAGGATGCTCTGGTCTGCCACTTTTAGGGTACTGACCTCTGGGCATATCTTTGTGAAGGGGAAAGAGAATTCCCAGAGTATGGCCCTAAGAGAAATAGGGAATATGATAGGGGTTGGAGGTCTGAGTATTGTCAATAAACCAAATAATCCCTGATATAGCAAGATATACTAGAATACCAGTAAGTGTGAGCCTGTTATAGGAATTAGCTCCCTATTTATGGTGAGAAAGTAAATGCTCAAGGAAGAAGTTTGGCTAATGATCTTAGTTATTCATAGTGGTTAAGGTGACACAGAATTATCAGATCAGAGATTGTTGAGCTAATTTGTGAAATTATGTAGGCTCCTTGTTTGCTGAACTTATTGCTTATTGATGGTCATTTCTCTATTCATACACCATCTCTAAACAATGGGAAAGAAGAGGGAAGGAAGAGATCATTTTAATCTGTCCAATCTCCCTTCCTTCTTCCTTCCTCCCTTCCTATCATCTATCTATCTTTCTAGATTTTTAAAACACTTATTCTGGCATTTCTGCTATTATTTTTATTATGAAGAACTGAGCCATTGAACCAAGACATGTTCATCTTCTTTTGTTCCTTTTTCACCTGGGTTTGGAAATTACACTGGGATTGTTTCTTACTTTATGATTTGGCATAGCACGTAACCTCTACTGACACTCAATGTGTATTACATAATAACTAGCAACCTGAAATTACCATGTCCCAGTAGATCTTGAAATAATGAAGTAGGACAATGATTCCTAAACTGTTCCCAAGTTGTTCCACAGAATACCAGTCCCAAGAGATGCTCTCAGGTTGGGAAGATTTGTCAGCAAATGTTTAGGGCACACTATTTACTGTAACATTTTTGAAAAATGAAAATATAATTAGCTAATATAATATATATTATTATCTAATATAATATATATATTAGAAAATATATATATTAAGGTCTTCGTGAAGTCTTGCAGTGAATTAAACTGATCATATTGTTTCATTGGAGTATTTCTAAAATAATTTGACCGTAGAAGCTTTTTCTGTATAAACACATATTAATATCTCAGGTACTACTGTTTTTGAAACACACTTTGGAAAATGTTGAAGAAGCGACATTCAGATTTTACATAATATAGCATCATTATTAAAAATATCATCTTTCGGGCTGCCTGGGTGGCTCAGTCAGTTAAGCGTCTGCCTTCCGCTCAGGTCATGATCCCAGGGTCCTGGGATCGAGTCCCACATCAGGCTGTCTGCTCAGCGGGGAGCCTGCTTCTCCCTCTCCCTCTGCCTGCCGCTCCCCCTGCTTGTGCTCTCTCTCTCTGTCAAATAAATAAATAAAATCTTTAAAAAAAATCATCTTTCTTTAGTTAAAATAGGATTTTAAAACCACAAAAACCTTTTTATATGGGAGGGAATTAGCTTTTAACTAATGTCAAACTACGGACAAGTAAACACAGAGACCTTTTGAGACTCTTAAGCCATAATTTAATTGTTTCTTTTCCCTTTTCTACTTACCCTTGACCTCCTCTGGCCCTTTGGGACATAAGGAATTGTCCTTTGTATTTTAAGAAACAAAAATGCTTTTGCTACATCTTGAAAGGTTGGTTATGTGCTTATTTGGAATTTTATTCCATTTTGACTCAATTCCACTTAAATACCATGAGCCATTACCAGGTGTTGTGAGTATAATCCATTCACTATATAAGTAACAGTAACAACGTATGCTTAAGTAGCATCAGTCTGCAAAATAATTGGCAAGACTTCAAGTGTCTCTAAATGATAAAGAGAGTGGTTATTTGAAAACTGTTCTTCTATTTAAGATAAATACATTAAGGCACAGAGATGACTGATGACTTTTCCAAGACCCCAGAAAGAGTCAAGGTGTTTTTGAGATTAAAACACAAGATTTTCTCGAATGGGGGCTTCTTAGGCCACGTGCATACCGACTTCATATGTTCATCCCTACTGACATCAGAAATAGAAAGAGGATTGCCCTGTATGTCTGCGAATGTTGTAAGTCGTACAAAGCAAGCAGCCCTTCTCTGGTGTGCCAGGGATTTTTCTTTTATGGTCCTAATTGATCTCTATCCCCCAAAGGGTTCTGAATTATGCAAGTGTCTCAAGTCTTAACAAGCCATCCCCAACACAGCTGTGCAATGGAAATGTTCCACGGAAAAGTATTCACTTTGCTCTCGGCAAGGCCCTGGCTGCTCCTTGGAGAGACCCGGACCCAGGAGTGCAGGTTTGGGGCCATCTCGGAGAACTCTGGCCCGTTTCTGCCTCCTTCTTCCTCCCAGCTCCCTTCCCGCTCCTGTTGACAGGAGGGTCTAGTCATGGCACAAGATTCCCCTTGTAAGCTCATGAACTCTCAGTGCCTGAGCTTCTCTGTCCTCCTCTCCCTACCCCAGCTGCCCAGGTTTGTTTTTTACCGAGGTGAGCATTTAGTCTTGGCTGGTGGTGGCCCCGGAAAGAACATTTTCTAAGATTGCTTTGGTTTTCTTTCAAATAAACCTCTACAAGCCTGGACATTGCTGGCATTGCTGAAACGCAGGTGATTTATTCCTAGAGGCTTAAATTGTTTTTTGTTTTTTGTTTTTTTTTGTTTTTAAAGAAAACCAACAATGTGATACACTCCTATAGTACATTCTATCCACTGGTTACAAAGGACATCTGGCTCTGCCTTTTATCAGAAAAATTCAAATCTAAAGGCCCCCTCTGGGAACAAGTCAGGTTTTTTTGAGACACTCAGCCCCGTGGCTCCCTCTACTGGTCATCGACTTTCCTCCCCACTCGTTTGAACACTTGACTGGAATAAACTGGGAGCTAGGAGGGGATCTAGACATGTTGTTAAATCAGGAGTTACGGATACAATAGCATATTTTTGTTGCACATCTTTGTATCTGTTATTTTTCCCACCTCGATTTTGGCCACCTACGCCACAAATTCTTAGCTCAACCTAGTGTCTCCTTTCACGTCGGTCTTGGCCTTACCTTGCATCTGCCTTTTAACAAGAGGCCACTTGTTTGGATTTACAGCACGGATGAACACCATGACCGCTTTTTTTTAAGACTAGATTATCAGTAAGTAAAGATCTTTAAAGAACTAGAATGATGTACAGTCATCACTTTGAGTTTATGAACCAAGTATAGGTTTCCCTTTTGAGTGCACATAGCAGGATTGTTGCAGGAACATGCCAAACAGGGTAATAGCTGCCCCAGGACAATGCTCTTGAACCAGTTCTTAGGATTCACTGTCCTCCTGTGGAACTGAAGACAGTGGTGACTTAACCCACTCTGCTGCCGGGCAGCATAAAATTTCTGCATAAACCAGCCAGAGTTGCCCTAGTACATGAAGCCTGAGTTATGGAGGTCACTGGCCCAGACTTTTAGAAAAACAGCTGTTTTATCTAGCTAACAGAGAAGACTGGAGAAGCGCCCCAACAGGCTGGACACATTTTATTTCCTGGAGAAGCCAACAGCTGACACCCACACCCAGGCCTATTCAGTTAGAATTGGAAAAGTAGCACATGAAGTGATTGTCTTTAATCTCAGCACATCAAATGATGCCAATGCCTAAATATCCTGTGATGTAAACACATCAATAGAGAGCTGAAGAGAAGCAGTCTTCAAGAGACTTACTTAAAAGAATGTTTTCACGATGATGCTGATGATGCTTAGTCATAGCCTATATAAATTGTAACATACAATAAATCAATTTCAGAAACACAAGTACTATTTCAAAGATATGCAAACATTGTCAGGCTTTAGAGGAAAGTGAAGAAGCAATCTGGGGTAACATCTGTCCACTTATTCAGGGTGAATTATTTCCAGAAACGATACAAGAATATTCTTTTCTACCTTCATCATTTTCTATATCGGAGTAACTTTATATATCACCCCAAATTGTATCATTATCTTAGTAGAGAACATTTTGATGACTTGACATCTATGGAGTTAGTATGCTAGGTCAGTGGAGTCAGAGGTCAAATGAGGCTCTTTTCCCAGTCAAGAGTTAAGAAGAATTTTAGCCATGTGAGTCAGTACTCAATGGCATTGTACTGAAAGGAGCCTGACCCAAATAGGATTTTATCTCCCAAACATTTGAGAGATTCTTGGATCAGACATGTTAAAAATCTCTTCTCCAGCACCTCAAAACTCTATGGAGTTTCTCCCTCTTCTGTCTAAGATGGAATGAGCTCTCTTAGCTGCACTTATCTTTCCTCTACACTCTTGGCCCCTTGACCCCTCTCCTCTGACATGACATATTTCATGCTTATACCCGTCAATCCGTTTGTTTTTCAGAGTTTCCTCTGGTTGTTCTTTATGCATATCTCGCCTTTTTTTCTCATTAAAGACCTGGGAAGCAGTAAGGTGATTATATTGCCATCACATTGTCTATTGGGTGGGAGAAGAAGAAGATCATGCCATAAACCATCACAAAATAATACACTTGTTCTGTCACATAAATATTGGAACCAGACTATAAGGCATCTTCGACATGTACTATATGGGGAAAACACACTATAGTTATCCAAGATAGAGCACTGTTCAAAGAGTTTGGCTACCTGAACTGTAGCCCTAGTTCTGCTATACATGTCTTGGTGACCTTGGGCATGACATCAACCTTTCTCACCTGTAAAATTGACTTTAGTTAAAATTAGCTCCAAAGATCCTTCTAACATTTATATTCTGTGATTCTCTAAGTGTAATACCCAAGAAATTAGAATAGGGACTAGATAAGTGTTTAGAAACATCATTCAGAGGGACCTGTTGGAGGCAATGGCAATTTTAAATTACCTTTCTTCTAGATAGAAGGCTTTACATTTACAAAAGTGTGAAGCCTTCTTATTTGCTGGAGTGAAAATTTAGATCCTGTTTGAGAGAAGTATGAGACTTTTGGTAATGAGAAAATCCACAAGTATAAGTGGTACTCCAGAAACTTGATCTGTAATAATTGAAAAGAGATTTCTTCCACTGAAGGAAAAAAGAGGGTGTCAGAGGGGGGGCATGAATGCATCTGCAAATCTGGTACTGAAGGAGAGAAGGGAAGTTTTCATTTTCTAGGAAGAACCATGGCAGCGAACCCAAAATTCATAGAGGAGATTGAAAGTGAACCATCAGGTGTATTTTAGTATTTAGTATTGTACATCATCAGCCAGAGGTGCTATGAGTTGCTTTTGCTGTTATGCTACATTGAACAGTTAGAATTTAGTATTATTTTAGCTGATTACGCTCTATAATCAGTTTTCCAGGAACATTTTTGTTTCAGTCACTTCAGTTTGATTCCATGCAATTTCAATGGCTTTGTGGATTTATGTCCACAGGGCCCCCAGATTATAGACATTCCGACCCTGTGTGACTCCCTCCAACCCCCTTCCTGCAAATCTATTTGCTTGAGCATAGACTATAAAGAACCTCCTTTCTCAAACAGCAAACATAGTTACCAAAGCGATAGTGGAATGTCTGATTAGTGGCTTCTCTGTTGGTGCTGAAATGTGGTTAATTTTCTTTCCCACTCTTCACTCCTTGCTTCTCTGGAAAAGGCAAGTTTAGCAAAGCTCTCATTCAGTACTGTGGGGTGTAAACAGCTGTTAAGGACTGTCAGGTCATTGGAAGATCTTTTTCATTATAAGCTTAGCATTTTGTAACAACTAGTGAGCTGGTCTTTTTAAAATTTTTTTTAAGTTCTAGATGCTTTGGGTATTAAGAGGTCCATTTCACAAAATGCTAAAGTAAAACATTCTCTAAATTCCAAAGAGCATTCATTCTCCCCTTAACCTCCTCTCGCTCTCCTTTTGTTTTTCTTTTCACTCAATAATTAGAACAGTGCACCTCTCAGGAGACTGGGTTCTATCTCAAGATCTGTACCTTCTTTAAATTATGCATATGTATGTTTATGAAGACTTGGTGGAAGAGAAGGAAGCCATGCATGAAGAAAGACCTGGTTTTCAGAGGAGGACCAGAGGTTGGGAAATGGGTCCACATCTCAATCTCTCCACAAGTTGCCATACCAAAGTGGGTGACCATAGATAAGAAGGAGTGAACTGCTGCTTCTAACTTCTCACTTGCATATAATTACCCAACACTGGGCCCTTTGGGAAAGTTAGGGGTGGGTTTGTTGATGTGAACCACCCATTAATGTTCTGAGGGTTTTTATATTCATAATACAGTTTTTAAAATTGTAACTGGCAAAGTGCTATGGGTTTTAATGGGGGGCAGACCTGAGATCGTTTTGGTCTTTAGAACAACTAGTCTCCTCTGTTCGAGAAGGGCACAGCAGAGATGGATCTTAACGTATTAGTGGAAATACTATTGATTTAAGACCGAAGCCAAGATCATATATGAATATTTGCTCCTCCACATCTCTTCATGTCCCACATCAGTAAAGGCAAAAAGAAGTTGCGTTTGTAACAGAGATTCTGCTCTTTCTCTTCTCCTAGGGCACTTTCTCGGGGAGATTCCTCCCGGCTTCACTCTCAGTTCTCATCCCCATTCTCTTCTCTTTGATTTTTGTAGCACAAATGGAAAAAAGTGGGATATACTTGCTGGTCATGGAAAGAATATCGTTTTAGAATTGTGACAATAATAGAAAATCTCAACTGTGTGCTTCCCTAGGTGTAGCAGGCCCTCGAAATCAGTGGAACGTCTTCTCTTTGTCTCTAGTGAAACAGGCGGCTGCTCCCTTTTACTTTTTTGAGAAACATTAAAGGAGTCGGGCAAGGCTGCTGCGATGGCGTCACTTAGATATGGTCATGAACCCAATCCAGGAGCGGCTACATAATGGCATAAAGAGAAGACTCATGTGAGATCTCTACAACCGGTGCAAAGGGAGATGTTGGGGTAACTACATGAAAACCCAACACTGATTTTTCTAAAAACTTAAGAGTCATTGTGCCTGATGTGTAAGCTATAGGGAAAGAATCATTTTAAAAGTCCAGTAAAGGGCCCTGGGAAAGTTAGGTCATGAGAGATCTCCATGATCTCACCCAGTTATTTAGGGTGTTGAACTTGATGGCACAAGGAGTAGGCAGTTACTCTTAAGTGGTTCATAGCTGGTAGAGTGGATCAGCTGCCAGGAAAAGCAGAAGCAAACTCTGGGAGAACAGTTTTCATCCCCAAATTTAGGAATAACAGGAGCTCTTTTACGTGGGAGCACTTTTTCTCTCTCTCTCTCTCTCTCTCTTTTTTTTTCTCTCAGAAAAGATAACTTCCCTCAAGGGAAATCTGGTGAATGAAGTAGTCTATTTTCACCCTTGTGATGATGGTGTGAGTCCGGCACTACCATAAAAGAAGAATTAACTTGGACATGCCACACACTTGGTTTGGCCTTGTCCCATACCTGTGCTCTTGTTGTGGTTGATTACCCACTTACATCAGATATGAAGCAAGCAGTCTGCACTGTGGCTTGAGATGAAAGGTATTTTAATATGCTCAGGTCACATACTATCGGCCAATAGTAATTTTATATCATTTTCTTTAAGGAAACCACACTCCTTGAAATAATTTTTTCCAATGAAGCCAAATTTTGCATGATAGAAAGCTTTCCGGGTAAGTCTTTCATTTGAATAATAGCACTGAATTGCCTCCATGACAAGAGAATTTTAATATATCTTTTATTTCTTTTGATATGCAAATGATATGGAGAAAAGCTTTGAAAGACCCTCAGTTAAACTTTTGATGATTCTACTTTCTTTAATGGTGAAGGATTATTTACAGCTTTGGTGAGGTTCCCCTTTTTAAGTGAAACGATATAAACAAACCAAAAAAGAAAAAAAGAAGTGAAACTTTTCCTCTTTTACTTTAAGAACCATAAGGGCTGAAATAGTGGTTTGGTTTCCTGACTGCCCACTTTGGTTTGCCGGCTTGTGCAATTAATTCCCCAGAGGAAATATTTGAAGAGGGTTTTTCTCCCACATGAGAGTTTCATCCCACACAGCCCACAGATTTTGACAGCAAACTTCATGGACCAAGTGTCTGGTTTCTACAGAAGTAGCTGTGGAGTATGTGTTTCCTGTCACAGGTGCACGGTACTCTTTCTTTGACCTCAGAAATAGGAAGATATAGCAGTCTTTACATGGGATGGGAGCTTAAACACTGGATAGCTCTAAGAACCGGGTGCTAATCAGGTCGATTTTAATTTACTAGATGAGGGAAAAGAAGGTGGCAAGCAGCGTTCAAACTTCCAAAGCCTTCGAGCTGATTTTTCTTTACAACCGTCTGGTGTACCCAGAAGAATTGTATAATCTGGCCTGTATTTTGCTCTTGCTGTGAAACATATTGAAACGCTTTATGTTTAGGTGTATGTATAGAAATTCATGAAGTTCTTTTATACACTTTCTTGGTTCCAACACAGTTCTCATTTTAGAAAAGTCTTGAAACGATAACTTCGTGAGAGCACACTTTGCCCCAGCTTGTAAATTTGGATTTGTTCTTTCCTATCTACCAGCCACCTGATTACCGTCTCTGTGCAAAGGGCACCCGTTCACATCATTTTTTCCAAGCACTTAAACCTGGAAAGATACTTTTTAAAGGACTCACAGAAGCTGTCTTAAGGGGGTTTGGAAAACATCGCAAAATTGTTAGCAGTCGTTTTGACTGTGCTATTTTTAGGAAACTAATTGTATTCTTTTAAAGTACATTTTTGACAGTGGGACAAAGATTTCCTTGCCCCCACTGAGATACGAAATATTTACGGTGAAAAACGTCAGTAGAACACCCCACACAGATACATTTTAGCTTCAGCAACAGTCGGCAAAGGGGGAAAAGTGATTCAAAAAGAGAGAAGTTTTTGCAGTATTTGTGCTGCTGTTTCTGCCCAAAATGAACTTTTATTTTACCGTTCAAACAGAAGTTTGTTTTCAAACCAGTTGCTAGTTAAAGGAGCCGCTGATCTGGCATCCGTAAGAGTCAGCTCGAACCAAAGAGTAAGCGTGTTGACCAGAGGAGACTTATTTCCCACCCTCGCAGCAACCCCTAGTAGGTCAGATGCCTGCAGAAGTGTTATCTTTTATCTTACCTTGAGCACGTAAGATCCAGGAGAAAGGCTCAGGGGGCTCCCACAGGAGAGGACCGGGAAAGTGCTCTGATCGGCGCTGGTAACATGCACTTGGCTTTTATGGGCAGGTGGGAGGAGCTGCTCCTCGTAGTAGGTGGGCAGGCAAGGAGCGGCGGGCGGGCAGCCCCGGGAGAAGCTGGACACTCTGCTCCGGGGAGGGGCGGAGAGGGCAGAGCAGGAGCCCGAAAGAGGGAGGAGAGACGGGGCGGGAGAGGGGTGTAGAAGCGGTGGAAGGAATGGAAACGGGAGAGGGAGGGAGAAAGAGAAAGAAAAAAAGAGGGAACGAGGAGCACTAGAGAAAGGGATGTAGAGCACAGAGGGGGAAAAAGGGTTGGGGAGAAAATGAACAGAAGACACAGAGAGACAAACACGCAAGGTCTGGAAGGAAAGGGGAATTGGATTATTTTGTTTTTGTATGACTTTTTTTTTTAAGAGGGGAGTTGTGGGTGACTGTTACGACTAAAGGTGTTTTCTGTGACTTTGAAAAACTAAATAAGGGTTCAGGAAAACGGAAGGGTTCCTAAGCTAGGCCAAGGAGGGGCAGCTGGGCGTCGGAGGAGCACAGTGCAAGTGCTGGCGGCCGCCTGGCCGGCAGCGGCGCGGAGCCGAGGGCGCGGAGTCGAGCGCGCGGCGCGGAGCCGGTGCGCCTGCGCCCGCAGCCCCTGTCAGTCCCGCCGCCCGCCGGTAAAATCCGCCCTCCACTCCTCACTCCCGGCAGTGCCTATTTGACAAGAAAGGTCTCCCTGTGCTGCCGGTAGCATGCAGCATCCAGAGGCCCCTCTGGAGACTTCTGCAGCATTAAGGTAAATCCAGCAAAGGTTGGGGAGGATCAGCTGAGATTGGCTTGTGGAGAAAGGAACCTCAAAACCAACCTCGGTCCTCCAACATCTGCTTATGTACCCGGATTTCAGGACTCTGCCCTCTGGTTATTTTCGGTATTGAAAAAACTTTCATTCCTAACAATTGGAAAACGTCTTAGGACCATAGCTCACTCTCTGTGTGTCTTAAACATTAAGAGAGGATTCAACCAACAAACGGCTGAAGAATCAGGCTGAAATTCTTGAGAAATACATTCAGAGAAAGAAAAACAAGCTCCTTTAGCTGCTGAGTGGTGACTCACTTCCCAGCCCAAGCTTGATTTCTGCCACCAAGGGAATTAAAACATTTTTTTTTTTTTTTGAGAGAGAATGAGATAGAGAGAGAGCATGAGAGGGGGGAGGGTCAGAGGGAGAAGCAGACTCCCCGCCAAGCAGGGAGCCCAATGTGGGACTCGATCCCGGAACTCCAGGATCATGACCTGAGCTGAAGGCAGTCGCTCAACCAACTGAGCCACCCAGGCGTCCCGGAATTAAAACATTTTTAAAGGGAGAACCTGAGCCTTGAGGATGGGGGGTACTGAGAGGGGAAAGGGAGGGGTGGGGGTAGGGTAAGTGGACTGAGAAGAATAAGAGGACTTTTACTTAATAGGTCTTTACATAAATATATCTAGATAGAAAACCTGATTCAGTGTTCACCACATCCTCATGAGGTGAGTGTTGTGTAGATTTTTTTTTTTTTTTAAGAAGGGACTCTTAAAAGGGTTAAGCACCTAGCTCAAACTTACAAGATGGGGATTCTCAGCTACTGAGCTTTCAAAGCTTGTGAACTCTGTGCACCAGGCTGTCATATAAAACACCTAGCTTGGTCTCAGGTTAGATCCTGATGTCTTTGAGGGTTACCAGGCTCCAAGAGAAGGAAAAATGATGGACAAGAGCACCATTTCTCAAACTGGGTACTATGACATCTTGGGCTGGATAATTCTATGTTGTGGGGACTTCTGTGCACTGCATAATGTTGAACGGCCTCTCTGGTCTCTACATACCGGATGCCAGTATCATCCTCCTTCCTAAGTGGTGAAACTGAGAATGTCTCTACACTTAGGCAAATGTCCCTGGGGTAAGGGGGCAAAATTCTCTCCTCCCTATAAGAACCATTGGTCTAAAGAAGGTCACAACTATAAAAAAAGATTTAAAGAAATCCATTAAGAAAATGCCCAATAGTGGCATTGGGTAACAATAATACTAGTTGCCACATGTGGGAAGTTTACACTGGACTTAGTTTTTTACATAGC
Source organism: Leptonychotes weddellii (assembly GCF_054177405.1). Taxonomy (NCBI): domain Eukaryota; kingdom Metazoa; phylum Chordata; class Mammalia; order Carnivora; family Phocidae; genus Leptonychotes; species Leptonychotes weddellii. The sequence goes on along the minus strand of NC_138369.1, from coordinate 151,297,459 downwards.
CATATTCCCTTCTGTCCTCTGGAGCCCAAAGCTTCCATTGCTTCCTTTGTAACTAAGCTTTTTCTCAATTGGATACATGTGGAAATCAACAAAGTAGAACCCCATGTGCCTGGGGTTTGAAGGAAGATTAGTGATATACCAGATGAAAATTTTAAAATTTATCATAGACAAATTTGACATTGGAACAATTATTCCAGATGGTATGATTTTTTGGAAATTGCTTCTTTGTTTTAATATTTTTAATTTTTCATGTCTATCCCCCCATTTGCATTATATTCAGTAACTTTTAGGCTGCTAAGAAGTTATATCTAGTGGTTAACTAGCTAGCAGAAAATAAATACTCAATGGATATTTATAGTATAATTGAATAAATGACACTGTTGAGCACTGACACATAGAAAATAACCACTATTATTAGTTTAATGAATAAAAAAAGAATTAATGAATGCTTAGAAAGCTAGAATGTTCACATTAACTTTCTTGCCTATTTGCTATTTGGTTTTACTCTTTTCTCATCCTCCATAACTCAGTTTTCCTCTTTCTAAATAGTATGTTTGTCTTTCAAGGATGTGGCCAAACCCATGAAATTAAGTCTATGAAATGAATAACCCTTGTTACTAGACCTAGAAATAGGACTGCACTGACTATTCTGGCTCTGACCCCTGAAGTCAGATGTCATTTTATAGGCAGGGTACCACTTCTGGCACTTTTTAATTTAGCAAAGAAATGTATTCTGGACAAACTAGACAAGACCCAGTTAGAGGAGCATCTGGTAAACATGTCAGGAAATATCCTCATTAGATTACAGCAAATCATCTTTTCAATCCTAATTTTATGCCTTTCAAATATTCCAGTTCCATCACACAGTTGTAAAAAAATTAGAAACAGAAAAGGCAAGAAAAGTACATTCAAAGGGAAGGCAATTGATGGCTGTACTTTTCTTCTCCTTTTTCTTCCTTCACTCCCTCCTTTTAAACCTGAATATCCAGCCAACATAACAAAAGAGCTCCTTTCATTTTGTTTGGATGGTGCTAATGATTAGTTCATTTCTCCGGTTCACACTTGCCTAAATCTGATTCAGTAGCAGATCTGGAAACAAGTAAGGAATCCAGGAATGTGATTCCTTTGCTGGTTCTTAGCGTGCCCTCCTAGAATCTCTCTGAAGGTGACTGAGGTTTGAAATGACCTAGTTTGGTCTTCTGCGGAAAGAAAGGAATCCAATGACAACATACTAGATGCTCTGAAGTTTCCATTGTGTGGATAATATAACAACAGCTCCAGATTATTACCTTATTTTAAAGAGCTTTAAATATGGACCCCCCTTTTTTTGCTTATTTGGAATTAATCAATTAACACATATTTATTAAGAATGGATACCAGATAGTGTGGGGTATTCAAAGCAGAAGAAAACAAGAATGTAGATCTGTCCTCACGGAGGAAAAGAAGCATGAAATTTTGTTAGTTGGGTAGCAAAGAGGAGAAGTTGGCAATGAGCTGAGCCATGGAAAGTAGCATTTGGATACATGGGTGATGAACAGTAGGACAAGGAAGAGGATGTGTTCAGCTGAGGAAGGCACAGTAATATTTGGGGGGATAGTAAATTGGCCAGCATGATTAAAAGGGAAGGGTCTATGTAGCAGAATAATGAGGTGAAGGAACAGGAAAGGAGAGGTGGGATCAGCCTGCTGGAGGCCTTATATGTCACCTCGGTAGTCTGAACAGTGCACTGTAGGCAATGAGACGTCTATTAAGATTTCGCTTTTCTTTGAATAGTGACTATATAGTAGCTTTGCAGATAAATGAACATGGTATGTCTAGGGCCATTAGGGTACTTAGAGAAATTGGAGTGTCTTTGTCCTGTGGACTTGGAGGCCTGTGTGAGGTGGCAGACAGAGTGGTGACTATTTCTGTCAGTGCCCTGTGTGGTTGTAAGGAGAGAGAAAGGCAGGACTCTCCCAGAGTATGGCCAGGATGACAGATGTGATTAATGTGAAGCGTGGTGTCTGCTCTGTGTGTCATTTACCTCTGGCAGCTTTATGGTTCTCAGAAGGTATCCACTCCCAGATAGTAGGTCTGATGAATGAGATCATGAGTTCTCAAGGGTTCTTGGATTAGAGAACAGTGGAACCTGGCATTAAAAGCTCTACCTTCACATGTACGCTTTTAAACAGCTAACTTGCAGTGATTTTACATGTGTTACCCTTGGCAAATTTCAGCCTCTCATTTTACCTGCCACTCCTAAGTGCTTCAAAATGCAAATGAACATGGCTTTTAGTCTAAGCAAAAATCACTGACGATTTGAAGTTTGATGTACAGACATTTTCTCTCCATCTATCAAATGATCCATCAGTGAGTCAGCCTAAGCTTGTTCTAAGTATCACCACATATGATCTTGGCTTGTGAGGCACTCACAATCGCCAGCACCCAAGGGCATTTAAAATAGGGTTTTATTTACAGAAATTGAAAAGGCTCAGAGCATAGAAGAAAGGCACACCTCTCCTGCATTCCAAAGGAATGCCTGGATTCTGTGAGTCACTGTTTTCCTGTTGGTCCAGATGGTAGAGAGCTGACTCGGGTGATCCTACAGACGACTGCCTCACAGCTCCCACTGACTTTGTAAAGAGCACTGGACAGAGAGTCAGGAAATCTGGGGTTTAGTCCCAGCTCGGCCACCAACTACCTGTGAAAACTTGGGGCCGATGTTTTATCATTTTTGGATTTAGTGTCCGTATGCAAAATAAGAAAACTTAACCAGACATTCTCTAAACTTCTTGCCACCCTTCAGATGCCTACCCTGTGCCAGTCCAGTAGATGATCCTCTTACTCTTCCCCATGAAGTCAACCCAACATTCAGTGATGCACATGCTTAGCTTTAGGTGTGGGAGTAAGAGCTCATAATGCATGAATCCAGTTTTTGCTACAAGGGGATTACACCCCAATATCAAGCCTTGCCTGTATTCCAGGCTCAGAATCCCAAAGTGGGGCGTACCATCGCCACTTAGCTAGCCCCTAACGGTAAGCACTGCTGCTCTAAGTCGTAGGGCCTGGCAGAAGTCTCCTGTGTTAGCTGTCAGCCTCGAAACCTGGAAGCCTTTTAACTCTCTTTCTCTGAATCAAGTAGTAATTATCATTTTGCCTGATGGAAATGGGACCACACCACACCTATCCCTGGTTTCTGAAAATTCTATCCATTGTGCCAGATTTACCTGATGTCCAAATTAATTGATTTGATTTCCTAAGGAGCTCTCTACAGGTCTCCCACTTTCCTGGAAATTCCCCCCTCTCCCCAGTGCCTCATCGCTTTATTTCTTTAAGGGGGAAAATCTTGGTTGCCCTTTTCAATATAGTTTAAATTGTTATAGCTCCTTTAGTTTCCCAAATGATTTGATTTTTACTGGAATCTGTGAGCCTTTTTCTGGCTCTCACCCTCCCCATAACCAGTGACAACTAGAGTTACTCTGTTCTTTTTTTATACCTTAAAAAATTTCAATGTAGGAATTCTCTCATGGGGCCAGTGCAATGAAGAGGGGGAGATATAGTCCAGGGATTATTTCTTACTCAGGAGTGGAAAAGCAAAGGCCTTCCAGAGTGCTAGTAAAATACACTTCACCCTTATTTTATGGCACCTTAGACCCTATCTACTGTCTGGGAATTGTCCTGATCCTAGAATTCCCTTGCTAAATAATTCTTAACTCTGCTTTGTCTTCTATCCTCCATTCTTTCTGATTGTGGTTTGCCCTCTTAGGTTCTTGTTAATATTTACCTCATGTTCAATTATAATAAATCCCTTATTTCCTGCTCAGAGTTGCATCTTACACAACTTAAGATTTTCATGAAGAACTCCAGTTTGACAGGCAAAAATGTTTATCTGAGATGAGAGATCTAAGTACCCTCACCTTAGACTACTATGTCCTATCCCCAAATCACCTTGCATGTTGCCTTGAGAGCAATCACCCTAAACCCAGCAATGATTACGTCATGCCTTCGTTCAGGCAACTTTAATGGCAGCACATTATTCGATTTGTAAAAAAATCTGAATTTGTATTCTGGCATTCAAATCCCCCCCCGCCCCCTTCCATGATTCAAGCCCAGTCTTCATTTCCAACTCCATTCACATACCCTGTGCTTCTGTCAGGGGAGACAATTTGCTTTTCACAAGGTCTGTGCCCTTGACTCTTCATCTTCCACGTGATGGCGCTTGGAGCTCCTGTTGCCAGAACCACCCGTGGACACAGGCTCACATCCTTTATTACTTCAATACTACCTTCTTCAGGAAATGTTTTCTGATCCTTTTTCTGAAGCTCCCGGGAAAGTTGGTACTTCTCTTATGACATTTTTTGCTATGTAGTGTTTTATACATATGCTCACCTCTTTCCTCCTTAACTTCACTGCTTTCTCCTTGAAGGTTTAACTCCTTTTCCTGACACTAGGCCTAGCATAGAATGGGTGGTCAATATAGGTTTGTGGATTGTGGAACTTTAAAAAAAGTAAATTATTAACTCCTCTCCTACCTTTCTCTATTCCTAACCCCTTATACCCCATTTAGCTCAACAAAACAAAACAATACAAAAAAACTAAACAACAACAACAACAACAAACATTTAGAGCTGCTGGTATATTTCTTGTAGCATTGTAGAAGCTGAAGTCCCAAAGACCAACATGGCTTGGTTCCCACTTTCAAGGAATTTAAACAGTCTTGTCGGGGAGATGGAGAGAAATAGATCATTTTTATTCAACATGGCAAATTCTATGGGCAAGATAAGTACTGGGCTCTATGACAGGAGCTCAGAGGAGGTCTTTGCTCATTAGGGGGAGCTTTGAGATGGTAACTCAGAATGCAAAGTGTAAGTCAAAAGATGGAATCAAGAAACACACAGAAAAGAAAAGCTTGGTCCTTACTTGTTAGGGTGAAGATATAATGATATGCTTTATGTTTTTTAGTTGAGAATCATGGGGGGTCAGTCTGCATTTTGTTCTGCAAACTGAGTCTTCCTGCCTGGTAAGTCAGTGGAAGTAAAAGGGTTATTTGAGCAGGTGTGTTTTTTTTTTTTTAATATATTTTATTTATTTATTTGACAGAGAGAGACACAGCGAGAGAGGGAGCACAAACAGGGGGAGTGGGAGAGGGAGAAGCAGGCTTTCCGCCGAGCAGGGAGCCCAATGTGGGGCTCGATCCCAGGACCCTGGGATCATGACCTGAGCCGAAGGCAGATGCTTAAACAACTGAGCTACTCAGGCGCCCCGAGCAGGTGTGTTTTAATATTGCTTTGAAATAAAAAGGGCCCAAATGTACTCTTCTGGTATATACCGTCACACTCTAAGGCTTTTGATTGACTGAGTGAATGAACAATAGGCTGCAGCTAATGCTGAATGCACTTAAGAACTGTGGCCACTTATTTTTGGACCCTCCATGATGGCTAGATACCATCTCATGGTATCTCATTCTCATCTATTTCCTTTTAAGGGAAATATCTTATAAGATGTCCTTATAGAACCTCCATGACAAGAAAGGGATAATTTAGAGTCCTACATACCTTGGCTACTACGTTATTCATGGATTTATGTCTTAAATGTGGACATATAATGGTTAGCCCTTCTCACCTCAGCTTAGAGCCACCATATGGTTTTGTAAGCACACTCAGGGTGCCAATACCAGATCTTTTCATCTCTGGTAGCCCACTTGTTTTCCTAGAAGGAAAGTCACAATCTTGGAGTTTCACACGATGCATAAGGAAGTAGTTAAGTCTATTTGCAAGAAACCTTAAAAGCATCACAGCTATTGACGCGTAGTTAAATGGGCTTTAGATTACTGTGGAAGGGAGTGGGAACAGAAATGACCTGTTAAGAAGTGAGACTTAAATTTCTGTGCAAAAAGTGGCTAGATCCCTTGAAACTCTTGTAACTCTTGTAAGCTGTTACTTACAGCTTTGTTTCCATTGGACTTTAGAGAAGGAGTCTGTGTTACTCTGTTTTGGTCTCATCTTATTTTTCCCATCCTCATTTCTTCCATGTTCTAATTCTTCATTCTCTTAGTTTTCAATTTAGTTTTATCTTGTGTGTATTTTGCATCCTTTCTGGAACCTTCATTTTTATTAGACTTCCTGTGCTAGACTTATTATCAGAGAGTTTCAGGTGGATACTGGGATCGCATCTGGCCACGTGGGATAGGAAGACCATTGTTCAGGATCAGATGGGCTTCCCCATTCCCCACTTTTTTTTTTTTAAAGATTTTATTTATTTGAGAGAGAGAATGAGAGAGAGAGCAGGAGAGGGGGAGAAGGTCAGAGGGAGAAGAAGACTCCCCGCTGAGCAGGGAGCCCGATGTGGGACTCGATCCTGGGACTCGAGGATCATGACCTGACCCGAAGGCAGTCGCTTAACCAGCTAAGCCACCCAGTCGCCCCCCATTCCCCACTTTCAATGGACTAGACCGAGAGGGTTTCTTACTGGACATTTCTGAGGATAACACGTTTGTATCAACACAAATGAATATTATTTGCTATTTTAATTTGTGTTATCTTGTGCTAACTTCTGCCTTCTAGATTATAAATTGCTCAAATTGAGAAGTCAAAAAGACTGTGAGCTCCTTGAAAGCAGGAAACTGTTGTTCAAAATACTAGCATAGGGCTAATTGCACTAGTAAACTTTTGTGGTTAATTTCCATTTTGAGACTATGAAGACGACCATCTTTAAAATCCATGAATATAACCATGAATATATTTTCATCTGAATATTCCTCTTTATGACAAAAGTATATATAGGCATATGCATAAAAATGATAAATTTTGGGTATGTGGGACAACCCTTTTAGGTCCCAATCTGGGTCTTAATTTTTGAAGGCAATGTCAGTATCACTAGTTTAACTCATAAATTAAGAATTCCACCTATCATGTTGTTAGTATAGGCAAGAATTTGGGGTCTTACGAGGGGAAGAAGTTGGCCTATTCAGTGAAGTGAGAATCTAATTCTCTGTTCCTTATAAATAATAATAATAACAGTAATAATAATAGTAATAGTAACACTCTGTGGGAGTCTAGTGCCTAGGAATATTTTTTTAAGATTTATTTTATTTATTTGAGGGAGAGAGAGGGAGGGAGAGAGCTCACCAGCACGGGGAGGGGCAGAGGGAGAGAGAGAGAATCATTAAGCAGTCTCCCCACTGAGCGCAGAGCCCAGCCACCACGGGGCTTGATCCCAGGACTCTGAGATCACTACCTGAGCTGAAACCAAGAGTGAGATGCTTAACTGGTGGAGCCACCCAGGCGCCCTTAGTGCCTAGGAATATTAATAGATGTTATGTAGAAAAAAATATGTCCAAAGGATTTATGTTTCAGAAATTTTGGATTATTAAAATTAGGCAGCTTTCCTCATTGCAGGGCTATTCCAAGACTTCAATGGCTAATGTGCTTTTTCAAGTTCTGAAAGATAGACATTATACATAGTGTTAATTCTAGGATTATTTGGTTACCGAACCAACCCCACACTGAGCTGCCTCTCTTAAGGGTCTTTTCACAAAATTATCTTCTTTGTATGCCCTAAATTGGGAAACACTGTCAAAGAAATTGCCACATCCCCACCTCTAGGACCATCACTATCACCACTCCCTCTTACGTACGGATAGCGCTTGAGGCTTTTCAAAGTATTTCCACATATATTATGTCATTTCATTTTCATTAGCTGTGATTAATGTAGGGCAACTCAGTAGATGAGAAAAGAGATACATTATTCCCGTAGTTGCTGCCTTCGTGTGTCAGAAAATTATTGAGTTGGGCAGAGGTAAAGAGAACACAGGTGCATGGCTAGCAAATCCTTGGAATTGTAAAGGCTAGAGTTTTTCTCTGCTTTTATTTTGCAAACATTTTGTTCCCTTTAAATACTTTGCCCAGAGGAAAGTTTTCTACTGTGTGGGGTGATATCCACATAATTTCAGATACTGTCCCATGTGGAGGGATATAGACTTCAGATAGTTTGACTCCATGTCAATGTACCAAATCTATTTGCCTGTGTAAAGCAGACTGACTCAATATTAGACTGTAATATAATTGGGAGAAAATTGGAGAAAAGTTTGGAAATTTGGTCAAAGCATTTTATTTATAGCAGAGAATTTTGTGCAGATTTGTTAGAAATTCTTAACATAGACAATTCATTGGATGGTTTAAAAACTTCCCTCTGTCCCCAATTTGTATTTGGAAATTCCTGTATTTTGGATGTGTGTAGTTTGCACTAAATTTCCATACTGTGTATGATTTTTTTTTCATTTGATACTAACATGAGGCTACTTTCTCCGGGTGGGTGTAAACATGTTGTGGGCAAGCAAAAGTTAAACAGCAATCATCTGAGCCTGTAGACTTAATTTAGTAATCAGTGTTTTTTGTTTCTGTTTTTGGTTTTCCCTTGAAGGGACATTTGGAGAGACAGAGAGGAAAGGGCTTGTGAGTCTTCTAGACAGCATTCATCTAAAAAGGTATTCCTTTCTACACCTAATCCATTTCTTCCATGTACCTACCCCTTCCCTTGAAGCCGAAGACACTGGTATTGTGTAAAGGGAGTGAGTAGTGCCCAAGAGAGCCATCTCCTGATACCCCAGAATGGCACAGATTTATACAAGGCTAGTAAGAGCAGAAATTAAAAAGTAACCAATGTAAAAAAAATAAGTAAATGCAGTGGAGTTCTTCAACATAGTTTCGACATTGACCTTTGAGAAATTGCAGGGTGAGTGGCTACAAATGCTTTGTAGCATCTACCTCGACACCAAAAAGAGACAGTCCAGTGCGGGATGCTGCAGTGCCAATCTAGGGCAGAGGCCCTGCCATTGTACAGATGTCTTCTATGCCACCTTTGGAGGGGCAGGGACAGCTTGGTTGGGATGCTTGCCTGATGATCAGCACCAGGGTAGTGGGCCATGGGGTCCTCTTGGCGTATTGAACTATTCTGAGACGGGGAGAGTCATAGCTGGAAGAATCAGGCTAAGACTTGATCTGCGAGGGAAAGTTGAGAGGCAAACATCTGTGTCTTGTTCTCCAATACATTTCCAGTGCCTGCCATAGTGCCTGGACACAGAGTCATTTTCAGTAAATATTTATGGAAAAGCATGGATCGATGAGTAAAAATGACAGAGGCACCAAGCAAGAAACAAGACGGAAATCAGGGTGTTGTGCTACCAGTCCGAGAGGGCACCAACGATGAAAAGATGAAATCTTATTGTACCAAGTTTTGCTTGGAGTAAAAGCGACATAGCGTTGGAAACAGAACAGAGGAAAACCAAGGGTGTGTTTAGAGTATGACTCTAGGTACCCTTATTAGAGGTTTGATAGATTGGTGGTAAACCCCAGATAAATACTCTTGTATGTTATATGTATGTATACTTGCATGTGCTTGTTAACTATTCCACAGTAGGGGGTCAGTTCTTCTCGACTCATCTTTATAACATCCTCAATTAGGCAAATCCCATTAGATATTGATAAAGTCATAGAAAGACCCAATAGGAAATGCAAATCTTATTTTATCTCCTATGTAGGTAGTGCTCCTAAGTGAGCAGCACGGTCATACCCAGATGCCCAGTAAACAAGAATGTATTGAGTGGTGCGGAAAACCAGTATAAGGTTAAAGTTTAACCAGAGACAATTTACCTTAGTAGGATAACGAATGTGGATGTCTGGAAGAACTCATAATTCAAGCGACAGGCCAAATTGATTATTTCTGGTTCTTGTTTTATCAATGTTTGTCGGTTCTCTAGACTGTTTGGAGAAACAAGAGGTTTAAGACTGTGTCTTTCTCATCAACTCTCATATTGCATTAGCAATGGTTATAGCTCTGGTTTCTATTTATACCATGGGACTGTTTTTAGCAAATCTAACTTGTGGCAGTTTGCCCATTATTTACATGTTGCTTTAAAGCACGTTGGTAATGGAGGTCGAATAGCTTTCTTTTCCTGAGATGAGAATAGAAATGTCTGGGTTATCATGGGACTGACCGTGCACACACTTCACTTGTCACCATCTTATTAAGTCAATTTCCCAAAAGGAATTGCCAAACTTCTTGGCATGTACATTTATCATCCGTACATGGGAATCATTAGACTATGTAAATGATGCCTTTTTGGAGTCATCTGTGCTTTATGTTCACTGGGTGGAGTTACTCAGTAATATGAATAAACCACAAAGTCTTAGACAAAAAAGTTCTTTGCATTGGGGAATAATATAATTTTAAAAAATGTGTTTGTTGCTTCCATGTGAGTTTTTGTTTATGTTTTGGATTACAGCTATTGCCACCACTGTGCAAAAGCCAGAAAGAAATCTAATCGGGTGTTGCCCACAGGGTTGCGATTTATTATAGTTTTCAGTTTTCACTACATGTTACTGAGTCAATAGGCCCAGATGCAGAATACCTCCACTGGAGAGCTCTAAGGCACACACATTCAGAAACATTGTTTTATAATTAAAACATGGTCCTATCTCTTTGGATCTTTTTAAAGATAAAATCTCCTTTAAAAATGATCCCGCTCTTCTAATTAGAAGTTTCCGCAATTCTTTCTCACAAATATTATGTCTAGTTTTGGTTTCCTGGAAAACATGTGCCCAATAACCCTTTTCTAAACATATAGTTCATATGATTTCTTACAGTTCTCTAGCTTACATCTCTTTGCCAGCATATCTGCTCCTTCAGCTATGTAAAAGAAATTAAATTCTGAAAAACAATAAAATTTTCAGAGCACAGCTGGAAAGAAATTCCATGTAATTCTCTCCCATGTTTTCTTTAAAGTCTAGCCTTGTACCTCTCCTAGCTGCTTCACTGACTGTCAGATATTTTTATTCTTCTCTTTCTGGTGCCTTCTGTATCCAGACTACTGTCAAGTCCTGTTTATTTAGTCAACATTTCATCCACACATCCATTCATTCAGCCTGTATTTATTGAACCTATGTGTTGTGCATGCCAAGGATTAATCTCAGGGCATCATGGACACAGCTGTCTGCACCACACATTCCCTATCACTCACAAAGTACAGGCCCGATTACTTCTCATTCCAACCATTGAACTTGCTGCTTTGGGGCCTCAGAACAGTGGGCTGGCCTGCTGTAGCTCAGAGTACATTAAAATACAGTACCACACTCTTGTTTCTTGATTCTTTGACTCTTCCTCACTCTTTATAATTGGTTACTGGAGTAGGTGGAATAATGGCTTCCTAAAGATGGCCATGTCCTAATCCCCAGATCCATTGTCTCAAGAGACTCTGCAGATGTCATTAAGGACATTGGGATGGGGTTATCTTGGATTATCTGAGCGGGCCCAATCTAATCACATGAGCCTTCCAAAACAGAGAACATTTCCTAGCTGTGTTAAGAGAAAAAGATGTAAACAAAAGAAGAAAGGTCAGAGAGATGCTACCTTGCTGACTTTGAAGACAGTGCCAAGCGATGTAAATGACGGCTAGAAGCTAAGAAAGGTGAGGAAAGGGATTATCCCCTAGAGCCTCTAGAAAGGGATGAAGACCTGCTGATACCTCGATTTTAAACAGTGAGATCCAGTTCATACTTCTAATTTATAGAGCTGTAAGGTAATAAGCTTGTGTGGTTGTAAGGCACTAAATTTGTGGTAACTTGACATGGTAGCAATAGACAATTAATGCAGCTCCATTCCCAGTATGGGCTTTTGTACTTCTCAGATTGATTTTTAGCATCTCCTGCCTAGTGGCCGATTTCTCTCCTCAGGTATCTCTTCAACCCTTCTTGTAATTATTCTTCGCTCTTATAGTAATTTCCTCCTTCAATAAACCTTCTACACTAGTCTGAGTTTCAAGGCTTTGTATTATCTGAGCCCAAGCTATCTTTCTGACCCTATCTTCTCCAGTTTGTCATGGTCAAGGATGTTCCAGTTAAATTGTACTGCTCACTCTTCTCACACATAATCTTGACTTCAGAGACTTGAATCAGTCAGGATGGGCTAGGTCATGCTGTAGAAACAAAAAACCTCAACATTTCAGTGGTTAATGAAATGTCCATGTGGGTCAGTTGGGGGCTCTGTTCTACAGTTCCTCCTGTGCCTGAGGGAGCAGCTACCATCTCAGCAGTTGCCAAGAGGTGTGTAGGAGATCAGGAATTATGTTCAACCCACAAGTAATATCTGTTCCTTTAACTTTCAACCTGTTCTCCAGAACTGGCCACATGGTCCCACCACACAGGACTAAAGGGTATAATCCAAACAGTTATGTGGACGATGGTCATGGCTATCAGTCTATAGCCCTCTGTAAGAAGGACTGGGGAACAGCTTCCCATCTACCAAGTCTGTTCATAGTTACATGTTCCTGCAAAGAAAGTTTGTTGGGGTGCATCTGGTCATGAAATGGTAAAATGGTTAACTTTACTGTGGCCTCAACCTTTCTCCCTGAAGGATTATGAGAACTCTAAAGGGAAGAAAAGGTTTGTTCATTCAATTGCCACAGTTATGCATTGAACTCCTACTGAATGCAAAGTATAGTCAAAGGCTTGGGAACCATAATGATGAACTAGACATCCTGCAGGGATACAGGTATAGGCAGGGGCTTTGGGGTAAATTGCTCTTCCCAATTTTGGCAATCATGAAGGAAATGATCAAGAAGGCAGGTAGGACAAATAAAGGAGTGCGTTGAGCTTATCAATTTTGCCCAGCATTTGCATAGGCCTTTGAAGATAAGTTTGTTCTAGTTTACTTCACAACTTCTGGAGGAACTTGCAAGAAATGGAACTTTATAGAATTTGAAACTATCTAAGGAAGCATGTGCTAGAGTGGAAAGAATACATGCTTTGGGGTTAGGTATATCTGAACTGGATTCCCAGGTCTGCCCTACATTACTGTGTGATCTTGGGAAAATTAGCTAACCTCTTTGAGACTTTGTTTTCTCATTTGTAAAATGTGTAATATATTGCTCAAAAGATTAATGAGAAAACATAGAAAATGCACTTATCTTGGGACTTGACATAACCAGGCTCTAAATAGACACTGGGTTCCTTCAATTTCTCTTGTGAGGCTTAATAGGTACTAATATTTCATTTTACTTTGTACCAGGTTCTACATAGAACCATTAAAAAAATTGTTTCATGAAGACATTTATTTCATATAAGTTTGGCAATCTTACGTAGTTTCCTTTCTTTTTTTGCATTTTTATTGAGGTAAATACCATAAAATTCATGCTTTTGAGGTATTTTAGTGATTGTTATATTAACAAAATTGTGCAAACCATTTAATTCCATAACATTTCATCACTCCCAAAAGGCCATTAGAAGTCACCTGCCATTCTGCCTTTCTCCAAGCCCCTGGTAACCACTCACTACTTTCTTTCTCTATGGACTTGCTTGTCCTAGACACTTTATAAAATGGAATCATGTAATCTCTGGTCTTCTGTGTCTGGATTCTTTGACTTAGCATATGTTTTCAAGGTTCATTCATGTTGTAGCATGTATGTACATAGCATCAGTACTTTTTTACCACCTTTTATTGTTATACTACCTTTCCATTGCATGGATATACCACATTTTGTTTATCCATTCATCAGTTGATAGACATTTGGATTGTTTCCACTATTTGGCTATTGTGAATAATGCTGCTGCAAACATTGATGTACATGTTTTGTGTAGTAATATGTTTTCATTTCTCTTGGATATATCCTAGGAGTGGAGTTTCTGGGTGATATATAGTAACTGTTTGAAATGGTAAAATGGTTAATTTTACTATGGCCTCAACTTTTCTCCCCAAAGGATTATGAGAACTCTAAAGGGAAGAAAAGGTTTGTTCATTCAATTGCCACAATTATGCATTGAGCTTCTACTGAATGCAAAGTATAGTAAAAGGCTATACTGTTCACTGTTTGAGGAACTACTGGACTGTTTTCCAAGTGGCTGCACTATTTTACATTTCTACCATAACAGTTCCAATTTCTCCAAATTCTTGTCAACACTTACTACCTTTTTTTATGACCTTATTGTTTGTCTTTCTGATTACAACCATACTAGTGGGTATGAAGTGGTATCTTGTTATGGTTTTTATTTGCATTTCCCTGGTGACTAATGATGCTGAGCATCTTTTCAGGTGTTTATTGGCCTTTTCTATAACTTCTTTAGAGAAGCTTCTATTCAAATCAGTTTCTTTTTATACCATCTCCTCTTGTTTTAAATTTTTTGTTTTTCTTTATACTGCTAGTTTTTCTGGTTATTCCCAAGTGGACACAGAAGTGGGGTTTGAGTGAGGTACCAGTTTCTTACCTGCATGCTACTTTTCCTTTTTGAGAAAGAGAGGGGGGTAGGGGTAGGGGAGGGGCAGAGGGAGAGGGAGAGAATCTTAGGCAGGCTCCATGCCCAGCACGGTGTCGGGCTCCATCTCAGAATTCTGAGATCATGACCTGAGCCGAAATCAAGAGTCGAACACTTAACCATCCAGGCGCCCCAATATCTAGACATATTTAAATGGATATTATAATGTAACAAGATGCAGTTACAGGGGAGATAATCAAATACTGTGGAAGCTCCAACAAGGGGGCACCTTGCTATCTCTGAGGCCATCTGAAGTGACTTCAGTAAAGAGTGTATCTGAAGTGTCTCCCTGAATCGAGCATAACCTTCTCCTTCAGTGTGCATATTTTGTTGTATTAAATAGAGAGATATTTGCACATTAAAATATACATACCTCCAATTATTAATGTTTATTGAGTTCATTAGAAAAACTAATATTAGAGTGCTCTCCAGTTCTTGACTCCCAGTGTTGGAATCAAGCTTCGTCTTTGTATTTAGGTCTCTAATGTATGTTGGATGAATGAATCATTTTAGATAGAAGGGGAAATTACAGACTAAAATTTTGGAGGCCTCAAGTATAATTTTTCTTTTCACACTTGATCTTCAAATAATAATAAGGCTCACTTTTAGGGCACTTTAATCCTCAATAGGAAAAATTCATCTTCCTTATGGAGAATTCTATAATGCTCATTGTTAGCAAGTAGTTATCATTCCCTCTTATCTGATTAGAGAGTCCTTTACACATTTAGCCAAACAGATCACAAATCTGTTCCTTTTCCTCCAATATTATAAGGTCCTTTTAGATTGAAAGGTTTAGAGAGTCTGTAAATGGAGGAATGATTTGGAGTCACTTAAAATTTCAGCTGTTCATTTTATAGAAGAGCAACTGAGCATCAGTTATGTCAGATGATATTGTCCAGGATCCTGGCATCCAATCTCCCCTTTTACATGTTCCTTTCTCTCCCATATTCTTTTTGCTTTCTTTCCAAAAAAAAAAAAATCAAGTTAAGACTGAATAAGTGGTCTGAACAAAAGTGAGTCTTTAACATTTTTTAAATTGGCTTGAGGTATATAAGAGTATTTTGAGCTTTAATGGACTTAATGCCTTAATGGACTTCCGAAAAGTCTTCCTAAGACTAAATTTGTTAGTAAGAAGCTAGAGCTGCAATACTAAAATACCATAGACTGAGTGGCTTGGACAACAGAAATTTATTTTCTTACATTTCTGGGGGCTGGAAGTCTGAGACCATGGTCAGGTTCTGGTGAGGGTCCTCTTCTTGGCTTGCAGATGGCCGCCTCCTTGCTGTGTCCTCACATAGTAGAGAGAGAGATCTTTTTCTTCTCCCTCTCCTTATAAGACCACTAATCCTACCCCAGTAGGAGCCCTCCCTTATGAACTCATTGAACCCCAAAGCACTATCTCCAAGTTCAGTCACATTGAGGATTAGGGCTTCAACTAAAGAATTTGGAGGGGGATACAGTTCAGCCCATAGCACTAATGGACTCATTCTTTAGTTTAACATTTCTTCCCTTCTTCCCTCCCTCCCTTTCTTTTCTTTTCTTTTTTTTCTCTCCTTCCTTCCTTCCTTTTCTCCCTTTCTTTCTTTCTTCCTTCCTTCTTTCTTTTTTCTTTTCTTTTCTTCTTCCCTCCCATCTGCCTCCTTCCTTCCTTCCTTCCTTCCTTCCTTTCTTTCTTTCTTTCTTTCTTTCTTTCTTTCTTTCTTTCTTTCTTTCTTTCTTTCTTCTTTTTCTTTCAAACATTGTGTGATTGTGTGTGTATATAATAACTAACATACATATTACTATTTCCTAACCAAAGTTTAAATATTGTTTCCAATCACCGTGGAGCTTCTATTTGAACTGCTAACATGAAAGAGAGCTAAACCAGGGCACCATAAATGTTGTTATTGTAGCAACTAAGCACTGGCTCTGTTATTCAGAATGTTCAAGCAGGATCTAGTTTAGGGGAGTATGTCCGGGACAGGCTAGAGGAGATTCTAGCACTGGATAATTGTAGGAATAGATAACTTTGGAGATTACTTCCAATGTTAAGATTTTATTATTCTCAGCAGAATTTTGGATGCATTTTTACCTCTTCTTTCCTACTGAACACCCTTGGTGGAGGTGCTAACAAGCAATGAGATGTCCCTAATTGCAGAAGGGTGCAAGGACCAAAACTAGGTTTCTGGAAAATCCACTGTCAAAATATGGATTAAGAGTGATGGTCAGTAAGTAATGATGATTTTGGAACATTAATACACTAGCATTAAAAGGGGAAGATACGGTTGCCACCCAAAGGAGCAATGGTTAGTAAAGTAAGACTAACACAGAAACAGCTACTAATAAAAGAAGGCTTTATGTGAAAGGGACTGCTAACATTATTTATTAAATTTATTCAATATTTTGATATAAAGGAAATGTAAGGAACATTAACTACCATCTTTGAAACAAATATCATGGCTTATCTTTCTCAAATTGTAGGTGACCATTATTTCAGGAATCTGTGAAGTCCTTAGGAAGGGGTATCATATTCTAGAAATATTTCTGCTCCCAATATCTAGCACAATGCCTCACACAAAGGAGTCATATGGTAACTATTGAATGAATTAATTAATGACATCTGAATAAAATGGGTTACTTACTTCCTGTATTTATTTAAAAATTATTCCTTTTTTGAGTATATTTTCGAGAGCTCTGTTGAATTATCATTGGCTCCAGTCACTTGCACATATTTATAGTACACAATTTGATAAGTTTAGACATGTACACTCATGAAACTATCATCACAGTCAAGATGTTGAACATACATATTGCCCCAAAAAGTTTCCTCTTGCTCCCTTGTAATCACTTTCTCCTGCTTCTGTCCATTTAACTTTTCCCCAGGCAGCCCTTAATCTTTCTTTTATCAATTAGATTTTATTTTCTAGAGTTTTATATAAGAGGAATCATACCATTTGTACTGTTTATTTTTTTGTATGGCTTCTTTCACTTGGTGTAATTATTTTGAGATTCAGCCATGTTGTTGTGTTGTTGCATATATCAATAGCAGAGGGAGATGTATGTCAGTTATGATTTTGGGAACAACTTCAGCAGGGAGACAATAGCTCATCCCACTACCTCTCCTCCTGTAAGTTGTACTGGAAATTGCAGCCAACCAAAATTGTAGAGAAGCGGGGACCAGGGTAAACTTAATGTGAGAAGCAAGCGGACGGAGCTGGGCAAGGGGAGTACTGTAGAAGATGCTGGTGACACCCTGCTCAGATCCCTCTTACTAGGAGTGTATGCCAGCCCCCTGCTGCTGCAGATTCTGGTGCTAATGGCTCACACCTACACATAGGTTTTTGCACGATGGTCCTAGACTGAGGGACATGGCACTTTTCTCTCTCTGCCTGGGGCAGCCCCATGGCCATGCAGTAACTATGCAGGGGTATAACAGACCAGCCTCCTCCTTTCTGGATGGGATAGCCTTGTTTTTCATTTAATTTTACTCTATTATGTATGTCGGGATAGCTTTTAATACACTTTATCCTGCCGTGCTCTCTGTGGGATCAGGGTGGGGCTAGACTTCCTCTAAAATCACATGGCTGACTTGCCTTTTCTTCTGCTTTAGCCTGATTCCCTCATTGCCTGTATAAGTTTCTCCTGAGAGTACCCCAACAGTAAATCATTTGTGCAGGAATTCCTATTTCAGTTTCTGCTTCTAAGGAAACTGAGTTCAGGCCTTCCTTTGTAAACACTTCAGATTGTAGTTAATTTAGTTACTACTCCTTTATCAGTTATTAGTTACCATTGGTCCAGCAGTGTTCCAATAAGTTGTTGAACTCTCTCATACTCTGTTGTTTTCTTTCCCATTATTTTTGTTCTTCTAAGATGTACATCTTTTTATTCCTTTACTGACATTTGAGCACGTTTTTGGAGAGAGGAGTTATATGCATGTAGCCAATCTTGTAAGGAAGTTTAAACTGTTACTCACATTCAGGTTTATTCTGTATTTTCTACTAAATGTGCCATTTCCATTAGATATTAAAGATTTCCATTGAAAACTATTTACATGAAAAGACAATAAAAATTAGAAATTGTAATGCTTTGATTTTTAAACAAGATTGTCAGGAATTCCAAGGAACAGTGTGTTGGGGTGGAGTCATCCATTTTGCTTTTAGTTTAGTGTTTCCAAGGAACATTTCATTGAATACAGGGACATGTATGAAATGTCTGTCTACCTTGAACAGATTTATTGATCTCTGCTAGAACAACAAATGCCAACACTTTTATTAATGAGGTAAAATGGGTCATTAGGATTATAATTACATGCCTCACTGAATTTTCCCCAAGTTTATTCAGCTCAATATTGTTGTTTTAAAAATATTTAATTACCATGGTCATATTTCTTGACTTGCAATAAATGTGTGTGTATACATATTGTTTATGTGTATGTGATATATATCACAGTGACTTGATGATGATTAGCCAAGGACCTATTTGGAGTTCTTGGAGAATGTCATATCAGTTATTTGTGGGTCAGTCCCTACTGCATTGTGCTATATCTATTTGTGGATGTCTTTTCTCCCTACAGAGTTTAAGGCAAGAGTATGCCTTATTTATCCTTCTGTTCCTATGGAGTCTGGTATATGGTTGATATTCAACTGAATATTGGTTTGAAACAAAATAAAACAAAACAGAAAAACCTAGCAGATGTCTCTGAGAAATTTCCTAATCACCAATGACTTGCAAGTTAGTTCTGGTATCTCTTAATGTCTAATCTCCTGCAGGTAAATAGTCTCTCTTGCCTCTCCTAATACTTTCTTGTTCCAAATAAAATTGGATCAGAGATTGTGGCACAGCTGGTTTGAGTGCAAGGCACCAAAGCACAGCTCAAGTGAAGTCATTCTTGGTGCAGCTGGTTGGGTCACAGTCATTCAGTTTCACTTCACAGAGGCACAGTATTTATGTTCTTCCTTCCACATCTGCAGAACTCCTTTCAGAGTCAATGAGAATTACAGGCTTTTAGCACACTGAGACGTTGTATGAGACTTTATTTTGTGCTTATTTTTAAAAATTTTTAAAAAATTTTTGCCAAAGGACAGGACTAATATTTGGGTGATACACAAATAGTGTTATAAAATCTACTTAATCAAATAACTTCACAGTTGGAAGGGACTTTAAATTTCATTCACTTGAACAACTACCACCCTGTTTTACACATGAGAGAATTGAGGCTTAAAAACTTCAAATTACTTGATTAAATATAATTACTGGTAGATGCAGAATTAGTGATGTCATCTCAGCGCAGGCATATTTTAGGGAACTGACAGTTCTCAGATATACAAATATTTAACAAAGCAGGTTATAATAAACTTCCATTGTATTCAATATTTAAAAATTAGTATTTTTAAATATTCAGTTAGCTGGAATATTAGAAGTTAACGTCTATTTAATTTATTTCTGAAAAATTAAGGGATCAAACTTTTTTAAAAAAGATTTTTATTTATTTATTTGACAGAGAGAGAGAAAGCGAGAGAGGGAACACAAGCAGGGGGAGTGGGAGAGGGAGAAGCAAGCTTCCCGCTGAACAGGGAGCCCGATGCAGGACTTGATCCCAGTACCCTGGGATCATGGCCTGAGCTGAAGGCAGATGCTTAACGACTGAGCCACCCAGGCACCCCAAGGGATCAAACTTTTGATATTGAAAATTATTTCAACATACATCAATGTCTGCTACTAGTTTATGTCTACAGGAGGCCATAGGGCCATTTTAATCCTAAATCAATGAAGAAAAGACTGTCATTGCTCCAGGATCATTGGTGTGAGATTCTGGAATTGACTATACAGAATGAAAGAGATCATTCTGAATATATACTGACCCTAGGACATACATCCAGGAGAAAATTTTTAGACTAAATTCCTTATGTAAGTTTGTTTTAATGCCTTTTAATTTTTCTGACAAAATGTTGAAAATATTACAAAAATGTTTGGATTGTTTGAAAGTCAGACTTATGTAGGTCTGCTAATTTATGAGCAGTTCTAAATGTTAATGAATGACTTTTGATCATGCTCGTCCCCCAGAAGGTTTTCATCTACACCCTGATATTTTTTAAGACCTCACTCACATGTCTTCTTTGTCAACATTAATTTCTTTCTAAAATATCAGGAATAGAAGATACTGGAAAGTCAGAAAGGTCTAGCAATGATAGTATCAAGGGTACCATTGGTGAAGTCCAGAGATAGCAAATAGGTATCTTGAGAAATGCGGGCTGCAGAGACAGTGAACCCAGGCCAGTAAATAGAGAGACCCTAAGGACTCAGGGTCCAGGTAGTATCAGAAAATACAGCATTAGTAATACCGGCCAAGAGTCTGTATAAGAGGTTGAGGATTTGACTCAAAAGATCTGAAGAAGTAGGACCATACACACCACAAGCAAGAATGAACTTCAGCGTAGATTAGGTATTGGGAGGAAAAATTTGAAGTAAGGACTGCTCTTTATATGTTTTCTTCCCAACACCTGGGGTATATGTAGTCCAAGTCAAAAGATGAGACACTTGGATGAAGGCAGGTGCATCGAGGGCTGAGCAAGATGGCTTCTAAAACAGGGATTGCTCTCTTGTTTCTTCTCTAAGTCCCTCTATTCTACACATGGTAATTATTCCAGAGTCTCACTAAGTGAAAGTTGTATGCATGCACATGCATGCATACACACATGCTTCCTTCAGTGGAACTCTGGACCAGACTTGAGACACATGTGTTTAGTAGTAAATGGATTATTTGGATTAAAAATTTGGAAGCAAATGCTTTGATTAAATGGATAGAGAAGCTGTGGTATATATATATATACACACACACACACACAATAGAATATTACTCAGCCATCAAAATAAATGAAATCTTGCCATTTGCAGTGACGTGGATAGAACTAGAGGGTATTATGCTAAGCAAAATAAGTGAATCAGAGAAAGACAACTATCATATGATCTCACACATATATGGAATTTAAGAAACAAAACAGAAGAGAGGAAAAAATAAAACAAGATGAAACCAGAGAGGGAGACAAACATAAGAGATCCTTAATCATAGGAAACAAACTGAAGGTTGCTGGAGGGGAAGGAGGTAGAGGAATGGGATAACTGGGTGATGGACATTAAGGAGGGCACGTGATGTAACAAGCACTGGGTATTACATAAGACTGACCTCTACCTTTGAAACCAATAAACACATTATATGTTAATTAATTGAATTTAAAAAAATAAAGATATCTGGAAAAAAATTAAAAAAAATTTGGACACTACTGAATGCTTTACTAAGCTTAATTTATCATAATTTTTACTGGTCAGAATAAGAGTTACCATCTTTCAATTATTACATGTAGTTCTGAGGCTTCCCACTCAGACTTCCTGTCATACGCAGTTCTGTATTTACTGAGGTCACTGCTGACTTGTACGTTCTTTTATGACTCTTTTAGGACTGTTGATAGAAAGGATTTCCTGGGACCTATGAGGTCAGTGAGAATTTGAATAATGGAAAGAATAAAATAATGCTTTAGCTCTTTAGAGCTTGCTTTTGTAGAGAACATCAGGAAGATGAGCCATCAATAAACAATTTCAAACAGCATAGCTTTTTTTTAAACTAGAGTAACCATGTAAGTTTATATGGAAATGGGTTATAATGTTACAGAATTTAAGAATATTACAGAATTTAAGTTGTCATTGCAACTAAATTGGAAGCCCCATGAGCATGTGAGAGCCCAGCAGTTGTGATAAGAACTGTTTTCTTATTTAGTTCCACCACAGTATTGTAAGATGATTTGAAAAAATTACTTTTCTGGATCCCAGTTTCTTTGTTTGAGACCTAATACTTTTACACTGAAGCTGTAGGGTCCTTTTCAGCTCTGTTCATGATGTACATTTTGTTTTTCTCACAAAATTTTGGCAAATAATGGACGCTCATTCAATTAATACTGTCTTACTGATGTTGACCCTCACAAAGCCATGTGCTTCTTAGAGAGAGAAATTGTCCCATGGGCTGGGTAAACAAGAGGAAGAGGAAATGGGTGAATAAACTACAAATTGAGCGTCTCACTGAAGTTTATCCTAAGGATGATCCTCTGAACTCCGGACATCTGATAGCACGCACAACTGCTCTTGACAAGTAATATTGCTGGTGACAAAAGTTATGTCAACATCTGAGTGAGCTGTAGATTAGCAGTACCTGAGTTCTTGGGGAGGGCTGATAAGTGAGACGCAAGGAAAATAAGGTCAACAGGAAGGGCATCCAAGTAAATTGGAATGAAGTCCAACCTACAGAATGTTCCCAGCAGAGGTGTAAGACATTCAGTTGTAATTGGCAGAGAAAATATTTGCTCTCTACTTGAGAAGAGCCAGCAAGAACAATGGAAGGTACCTGACAAAAGAAGTGAGACATTCCAAAAAGATGGAAAGACTGATACTCTCATGCAGCACAAACAGACCCCTCCTCTTACACTTTATAACATGTCACCTCTTTTCTCAAAAACAGTTCCCTTTTTTTTCCACTTCCTTTTGTCTTCCTGTCACCTCTTGCAAGACCTGAAATATAGATTATAGTTTCTGTATGCCAATGAAAATTTGTATTTGAAGCATTAAGTTGAAAGATGCTTACTCAGAGGCCCCTGAGAGATTCTCACAACAGAACTGCTTCTGGGGACTTGGGAAATGACCAGTCTCTTTGATTTCCTGGGGAAAGCCACCACAACAAAGTCCTCAAGGTCAAAGCTCAGCTTTACACTGAACAAGAAATTGCAAATTTTGACTTTTTGGTGGGTTCACAGAGAGGTCACCAGGACTAGTTCCTACACACATTGCCAGTAACAACAGACTTGTCCACAATGCAAAAAAAAAAAAAAAAAAAAATCTCCAGGATATTGTTGCAGAATCTCTGTGGATGAATTTAAAAACCTGATGAAATGATTGATCAAGTGGCTGTAAAATTTGATTAAATGGCTTGGCGTATAACAGCAAACATAAACTTAGGTGCAGTAAGGCAAGATTTCTCATTTCTATGACTTCTGCAATATTCAATTCGTAGTCTTTATGTTTTCCAAGAAGAGGCAAGTGATCTCAGGCCACTCCCTGTGTCTTCTTTGCCCTCAAATGTAATTTGATGTCCTTCTACTCTCTTGAATCTCTTTTCACTCTTCTCTGCTATTTCAAGCAGTAGTCTCAGTGAACCTTGAAAACCAGGTCTAAGCCTGCATGGACAGACTGTCTGCAAAGCTCATAAATTTGCTTCAAGACCAGGTCATCACTGTTAAACTCAGGGCTCTCTTTTGGTCTTTGGCAAAGCATCACAGCTATCTCTGTGTTTGGGGAAGCCAGGTTGTCTGAAAGGAAGCATTGTTCATTTACAGCACTCTGTTCAAAGCATCCTACTTGGAAAGGTTGGACCAGGGGTCACTAGACCCTTTCCAACTACAGCTTTTGGGCAGTAGGGTAGTTGTTTCATAGGTAAGAAAGTTTACATTTCACCCAAGAAGAAATTCTTTATCTTCTAAAAATAAAGGGGCACATCTGAAACAAAAAAGACTTTTAATTCAAATGTAGTTGGCAAATCTAGTTTTATAGCAGTGAGGAGAACTTACCAACAGAAAACCCAAGCCCTCCTGGATTGGAAAATAAACTACCTATGAAAAGAGCTTGTGCTCTTTCAAAGGGCCTGATCCCCATTGGATAAAAAGCCCTTCATTACTGCTCCCCTCCCCACCCCCCATCACTTTAATGTAAGTTATGAGGAGAAAAAGTCTTTGCTTTTGATCTTAGATTTCAGGCTTGGTGTTTTAATACATCACTGTTTTTAATGCAAACATTGTTTTAAAAAAGTTTAAGCCTTGTCTGAGTCCCTGGAGCTGTAAGCTCATTTTGTATCGATTAGGGGCTGAAGTCTATGGGTCCTTGGTTGTGTTTTTCCTTTTGGTGGAGTTGTAATAAACTGTTCTCCACAGTTTGGACTTTGGGAATTGGCCCACTGAGCTCAGCGGCTGTGAGCCTCTTGCTTTCCCGGGAACCATGGCAGATAGCATTGCTGTGGAATGCACAGGGCTGCTGAGAGCTCCAGGGCAGCCTGCTGAGAAAGCCCTTCTGAGGGTCAGTTTGGAAGGGGCCACAAGAAATAAAGGTGAGGGTTAATGACTCCCTTTGTGAGTCTTCCTGGCTGTGGTACTTCACCTCAAATGGAAATTTCAGAAGTTTCTGTACTGTTCAGAAGAGCATTCCTGGAGTTGAGTAGCAGAAAGTTAGGCCAAGCATAATATAGCGACTCTGCCGAACACAGCTCTGTCTCCAGGAACTCATCATCATCATCAAATAGTATTTATTAAAAGCCCACACGCATATGGTGCAGAACAAACCACATTAAACAAGCACAGTTGGGTTGCTGGTCCTCTAGAGGGCCACAATTTAAAATACTAAAAAACCAACTCTTGCTTCTGGTAGACTGTGTTCTGACAAACCAAGAACACAGGGAAAGGAGATTGCTTACACAGTGGCTAATATTAATACTACTACTAATAAATTAGCATAGGTATCATCTTTGTTTTTCAGTTTTGAAGGTTTCTATTGAGATACCCTCAAGCTCAGAGATTCTTTCCTCAGCTGTGTCTAGTCTACTAATAAATTGATCAAAGGAATTCTTTTTTTTTTAAAGATTTTATTTATTTATTTGAGAGAGAGAAAGTGCAAGTGGGGGTTGGGGCAGAGGGAGAGGAGAGAGAGAGAATCCCAAGCAGGCTCCCCGCTGAGCATACAGCCCAACGGAGGAGGGGCTTAATCTCACCACCCTGAGATCATGACCTGAGCTGAAACCAAGAGTCAGATGCTTAACTCACAGAGCCACCCAGGTGCCCCAAAGGCATTCTTTATTTCTGTTATAGTGTTTTTCTCTAGGTTTTTTTTTGTTGTTGTTGTTCTTTAGGATTTCCATCTCTCTGTTTACATTGCCTTGTATGTTGTCTACTTTATTCATTAGAACCCTTAGCATGTTAATAATAGTTTTCAATGCCTGGCCTGATAATTCTATACCCCTTCCATGTCTGCTCCTGATGCTTGCTCTGCTTCTTCAAATTGTGTTTTTTGCTGTTTGGAATGCCTTATAGTTTTTCTCTGTAGCTGAACATGTTGTACCAGGTAAAAGGAACAACTGTAAAATGAGTCTTTAGTAATGTGATGGTGAGGTGTCAGGGGAGGGGAAGCATTCCACACAGTCCTATGATTAGGTCTCAGTGTTTTAGTGAGCCTGTGCCTCTGGACTGTGAACTTCACAAGAGTTTTACAGGTCTTTTTTTCCCCCCTTAGGTGGTTATAGGATGGCTAGAGTGGGCTGGAGTTGGGTATTTCCCTTCCCCCATGTGAGAGAAGAACAGGGAGCACTCTGGGATAGTTCAAAATGGTTCCTTTCTTATTCCCTCTGCGGGAAGCTGAAGAGGATTTTTCTCCTGATGTTTTCTGAGGGAATCTGGTTGGTGCTCCTGGAGGTAAATCTCACAATATTGTGGGGTCCCCCTATGACTGGGTCTCTGTGGAGTTTTTAACTCTCAGACTTGTCTGTGGAGCCTCCAACAATTCGGCAACTACAGTTCCCTGTTTCCTACCTTTGGTTCCAAAGGTAAGTCTCTGTTCCAGGAAGCCGTGACTCCCTCTATTTGCCTCTCACTAATCTTGGGGGCAGTGGATTGCCCTGTGTTCTCTCCTCTATTACAGATACAAGATGAGTTGTTGATTTTTAAGTCTGTTCAGCTTTTTGCTTGCTATTGGGACAGAGTGGTGGCTTCCAAGCTATTTGCCTGAGGAACTGGCAACTAGATGCCCCTCCCCCACCCCTCTCTTTGCTAGTTTTTCCCAGTTGAAATAGAGAGCTGACTGAATAGTATTAGTTGATGTATTGCACAGAACATTATCCGTTTTGTAATCAGACCTCCCCCACCATTACTGCCCTGCCCTTGAGGCAGAACACAGTGAGTGGTAGAAGGGAAGATAGGCAGGGCTTATTTGTTTAGACCCAGGGCATCAACTGAAAGGTGGAGATGGATTCAGGGCTGGGGAGGTTGTGTGACTAACACCACACGTTGTGCAATGAGAGCTCATCGCTCAGCCTGAGTTTGTTTGGTCTCTTCCTATTTTTATTTACTAGTGACTAGATGATATTAATTTTTCCATTTATAAGTTATTCTCATACCTGTTCATTATGTGGAATTCTATGAACATTTTTCCAGATAATTGTAATAGTCAAACCCCACTTTTGCTTGAGCATGTCAAATTCCCCACTTAGAACATCATTTGTTCTCCTACTTGATCATTATACTTTTTTTTTAAGGCTTAGTTATTTATTTTGGAGAGATAGAGGATACTGACTTTTATAAATATCTTTTCCAACTACAATTTTGTTGCTGTTGTGGAATTGTGTAATAAGTACTGTATCATCTAGATCATCCTGTAGGTCTGTGGCACCCATTCCCACACCTGTGAGGAGTAATGGCTGTGGACACCTTACAGCTGAGTGTTTCTGGAAATTGTTCTAGAACAAAGGGAACTGCCTTGTTCAAGGGTATCTCTCTCCCTGGAGACAGGTCACATTGATGTATGTGGGGGTACAAAGACCCTGCCTCCTTGGCTCAATTCTAGAAAACTGAGTAGCTATTCTAGCTCCAGGGCTTCTTGTAGGATTGGCTGAGGCCCCTTACAACTGTACTACAGTTCAACTTACTCATATATGGGTGTTGTTCAGCCTGGGAGTCTGTTCTCTGGGGAACCCAGCTTAAGTACTAGTTGGTCAGTAGTGGTCTGAGATTCTACAATGGAATTTTGGAGCTGGATCAACTACTGGCAGGAGGACAATGAAAACCCCATCCCTGATGATGGGTTGGACATTGAGCCTCTGGCATGCTGTAACAGTGCAGTTAGAACATTCTCAAGTGGTGAAATGAGATGGGATATAGTGAAAGGGAATATTCTGGTAGGATCAATATCTCAGGCATTTGAGAAGTTCTGGTAAATTAGTGATTATTAGGCCAGTGGAATCAGCTGGCTTTAGCTATGTGCAAGCAATGCATTGGGGAAAAAAAACAATTAAAAGCTAAGGATGGCTAATTACGAATTTAAGGTGAAGTGTGCAAACCAGAGGGCTGCCTTGGCACCATCAAAGAGAATTTTACCTCCTACAATCAGAGGAAGAAAAATTTGAGGATCAAGTTTGATTATGAGCTTAGTGGAACTTCAGAGTAGGTTGAATTTTCAACCTCAGCAAGTCTACTTTAATAAGATTAGGGCCCTGGTTAGAAAGCAGTAGGATCCCAAGGCTTGAAATGGGGACATCTGTGTTTATGTCTTTAGAAACTGTGAATCTTCAGATCTTCTTGAACTCTGGACCCACAGAAGTGGCCCACTCCACACTGTTAAATGCTAGTCCTCCTTGCATCTTAAGGATGACACAGGATGTCAGAGACCACAAACATTCCCTTCAGGAACTGTCTTTACCTACACTCCTGGATGCCAGATCAAGAACTAGGGTTAATTCACAACGTAACCCAGCCAGGGAGTGCTGGGCCTGCTAAAGGAGCAAAGAGAATATATACCTAAGGAACTACAGGGCCAGGCTAATATGTACAGGCAGGCGCACAGGAGGGTGTGTGTAATGTATTTATATCCTTAGGGTGTTGGATCAAGGGGTGGAAATAGAACATCAAGTTGGATAAGGGAGAATTTATCTACATGAGAGTGCCCTTCCAGGTTATAGGATTTAACACCCTATCAAGAACTCAGGAGATGGAGCTAATATGCTGCTCAGATGGCTCTTGGAATCTTGCGAAAAATGAGAACCCACATTAAGTGAAGTAGAAATGTCTGGACTCCTGTGGCAGATAGTAGAGGCAGGGATCAAAAGGCTGAGAGATCAGGGCCTGCTCAAGTAGATATCTAAATAAGTCTGGAACACCCACCAGCTGACTACATTCCACAGGAAGGCCTGATGGCCATGTTATTCACTAAAGTGGTGAGGAATTTGGAAGACATGCACCTGCATGGCTGAGAAGCTGATTGATCCCTGTCCTATTTAAGTACAGGCTGGTAAAAAGACCATGTGGGAGCACTTAACTCTAAACAAGGTACATGTAGTTATCATAATGAATAGCTGGTCAGCTTGGCAGCCAGGGGACCTGACCTGAATAGAGCTCTGGTGACGATTTAAAAAAAAATCAGGGGCAAAATAGATGGGCAGAATATTACTTACAAGAATATTACTTAATTTATACTGACAAAAGAAATCAAGAATGGATGATCAAAATGCCAAAACAGACACCCAAAGGAAAGTTGTACTTTCTGGACCCACTGACACAGGAAGACGCCTGATCCCCATAAGGAGGGAGCCTACAACACCATGGCAATTAAATACAGTGATAATCCCTCAGTTCTTTCCCAAACGGACTTAGAATATTTACCCAGGTAACTGTCCGTTGGGAAATGGGTAATACCTAGACACTGTAAGGACTAGTGGACACAGTGTCTGAGTTGACATTGATACCTAGGTACCTGAAACATCATCATAGTACCCTTGTCAGAGTGGGGAAATGGGGCCAGATAAGGGATGAAGTCCTGGTCCAATACTAGATCACATGGATTCACTGGAGTCATAGACTCACCTTGTTATTATTTCCCCAGTCCCTGAATGTATAATTGGAATAGACATACTTGGTAGTTGGCAGTCTATACATACTGGGTTCTAAGCCTGTGGGGTAATTGTCATTATAATTTCCACTGGGAAGATTTAGTGGGGGCATCTGAAACTGGCCTCCCCTCTACTGTCAAAACAGTGAATTAAAAACAATATCTATCTTGAGTAGAGGGGTGGTGACAGATATTAATGTCATCTTTGGAGATTTAAAGGAAGCAGAGAAGTTCCTTATCACATCTTCATTTAATTCACCTGTCTGGCCCCTACAAAAACCAGATTGGGTCTTATAGGAAAGTATATTCAACCAAAGGGTAGTTCCAATTGTAGCTTCTATATCTTTGCTAGAGCAGAACCTCAGGTACAAGGCTTATCTGAAAAATGCATTATTTTCCGGGTAGAAGCAGGTCTTATTCGCATGAGAGAACGAGAGTATACATCTGTGGTCTTACCCCAGGGCCCTGTTAACTTTACTACCTTCTATCATAATGTGGTCCAACAGGACCTGGACCACCTGGAGGTCCCATAAAATATCACACTGATTTATTGATGATACCATGTTATTTGGACCAGACAAACAAGTATGTTGGAGGCCTTTGTAAGACACATGGTAGGAAATAACCTGCAGATTCATTTTCCCAGCACATTAGTGAGGTGACGAGGATGTCCCTCCAATGTGAAGGAAACTCCTACCATTAAGAATGAAGCACAGTGCTTTGATGGCCTCCCTGGTTCAGAGGCAGCATATTTCACACTTGGATATACTACTCTGATAACATTTCCCAGCTGACAGAAAACTGCTGGCTTTGAGTGAGGCCCAGAGGAGGAAAGGCTTTGGTGGCAGCTCAGGCTATTACATAAGCCCTGCCAATTGGGCCTGCTGTTCAGCAGACCTTTTGGTAATAAAGTATCTGCAGTGGGAAAAGATATTCTGTGGAGATTATGGAAAGGTCCAGTAGGGGAATCACAATGTAGACCTCTGTGGTTTTGAAATAGTGGCATACCATCGGCAACTATTGTAATGCAGTAGATATTGTAATGCATTTGTGGTAGAGAACTATAAACTGGCTGGAAATAGCTCTTGGTTTGCTGCTGGGAATGAATGGAGGTACAGTGTCTTACCTTGAGACACAGGATGACCTTGTAGTTAGAGCTGCTCATCATTAGCAGAATATTGTCAGATTCACAAAGCTATAAGGTCAGATAGCAAACAGTTATCCATTTTAAGAGGGGAGTGGCATATCTAGGGTCAGGCATGAGATGGTAGTCCAGACACATGTCATCTAAAACTGTGTACCGGAGCCTCTCATTCATTTTACAATCATGAGGTGTTCCTTAGGATCAGCCAATGGAGGGAGAATAAAAGCAGAGCTTGTTTCACACATGTGTAGGCTTGATATATAGGGGCAGGTTATAAAAGGATTCCTGCTATCCCGCTTGGGATAACTCTGAAAGAGAGTAGTGAGGGAAAATTCTCCCAGTAAGCAGAGCTTTGGTCATCCATTTTGTGTAGAAAGAAAAGCAGCCAGAAATAAGAATATACATGGACTCCTGAGTTGTAGCTAATGGTTTGGTGGTTGGACCAGGGTGGGGGTGGTTATGGTGAAAGGAGAAACATTGGAATATTAGAGAAAAGGATGTCTGGGAAAGAAGCACATGGATAGAACTAGCAGCTGGGAAAAAAGTGTGAAAGTCTTTTTATGAAATGTTAACTCTTACCGGAGGGCATCACCCAAGGAATAAGTACTAAACACCAGTGGACACAATGTCTTGGCCTGTTGTTGTCAGCTAGCCTTTGCCATTGGTCTCCGCAGTGCTGGCACAATGAGCTGTGGTGGCGAGGATGGAGGTTATGCATAAGCCCAAAAGTATGGGATCTCACTCACCGAGACTGATAGAGCTACTGTCACTGCAGAATGTCCACAACCCCACCAGGACACTGCTCTCCTACATCCTCTCTGAAGCAAAGCCTTAATCTGTGTGTGGGGAAGGGTGACTGTAAAAAGCCTTTGCATCTGGGGTAAGTGAATAGAGAAAAATCCTCTATCTCTGAGGAAGGCACAGGTATATATTTGTCCCAGGTCTAGAACTACAGCTGGAGGAGGGGTGGGAACACTGAAAATAACACTCCTGACCCAGAGGCTTCCATCCCACCACTCCTCCAGGGCAATTAAGTGTCAAGGAACAAATACCAGCTGAAAACTCCTGGTGGAGGGGGGGGGGGTGGGTGTTGAAACAGTATGGAGCCATCCCTTCTCTGAGGTAAATGCAAAGCGTAGGTGTAAGACCGAGGGATGATGAGATGTTAGGAAAGCCCTCTAGGAAATATGTCTCTACCCTAAACACAAGAAGAATGAGGTGTATTGAGGGTAACCATAGCAACAGCAAACATCTGAACACACCCTTCTCCAAAGAAGATATACAGATGGTGAATAAGCATATGAAAATATGCTCAACCTCATTTGTCATTAAGGAGATGCAAATTAAAACCACAATAAGATACTACTTTATATATATTGGAATGGCTAAAAGAATTAACTGATAATACCAGGTGCTGACTGTGATTGGAGCAACTGGAACAGCCGAGCATTGCTCGTAGATATGCAAAAATCTACAGTCACTTGGGAAACAGTTTTGCAGTTTCTTACAAAGTTAAACATGAACTTACCATATGATCTAGAAATCTTCTAGGTATTTATCCAAGAGAAATGAAAACTTGCGTTCACACAAAATCTGTATGGAAATGTATAGTACCTTCATTCATATTTGCCTCAAACTGGAAAAAACTAAGATGTCCTTCATGTAGTAAACAGATAAATTGTGGTACATTTGTACCATGAACTACTACTGAGCAATGATAAGAATGACCTATGACTAACACAACAAGGACGAATCTCAAATTTGCCTTGCTAAATGAAGGCAGCCAGACCCCAAAGGTTACATGTTGTGATTCTATCATATGACATCCTAGGAATACTGTATGGATGGAAAACAGATCAGTGATTGCCAGGAATTCGGGCTCAGGGGTGGAGGGGGTGCATGAGGGAATTTTTGCTGTGATGAAACTGTTTTCTGTCTCAACTGTGGTGGTATTAAAGGGCTCCATTTATTTTTTCGATACCCATAGAACTGTACATCACCAAGGGTGAATTTTACAGATTGTAATTTGAAAAAAAATCTCAAATTGCAAACAAGTTGAAGTGACCAAAGGGAAACTTTGATAAGTTTAATGAGATAAAAATTTAAAACTTTAGTAAAACATCTGTAATATAAAAAAACCTTGAGAGAATAAAAAGATGAATAACAAAATGTTAAAATATTTGCCATAAATATAATAGACAAAGGGTTAATATAATTAATATGTCAAGATTAAGTATGTCTCAAATTACGAGGCACAAAAAAGAACCTGAAAATTTTCAGAAAAGGAAAGACAGTGGCTATTAAAAATAAAAAAACATTTTATTCTTACATAATAGAAATGCAAATTAAGGGAAATGTAATATTTCAAACATCTAATTAGGATAGACTTACAAAAATATTAAAATCTAGTTAAGGCTGGATTTGTAGAATTGTAGATGGTGTACCTTTTTGTAAAAGGAATTTTGCAAAGTATGTCAGTAGCCTTAAACATATTTTTATATTGATCCAGAAATTCTCCTCGTAAAGTATTCTAAAGCAATAATTACATGTATATAATATATGTAGGCTACATGTATATATACAAATATATAAGAAATAATTATATTTATCTATACACAAGAATGCCAATGGGAGAGATATTTAGAATAGAAAACATTTGAAAAAATCTAATTTTTAACAGTAGAAAAATATCTAAATTTAAGATATATTGTAAAATGTGGTATTATGCAAGTATATAGTGTTATTTATAAAGCACCTTAATTACGACATGAAAATAGTCAAGATAGAATTAAATATCATATGTCAACATATGATAGACTTCACCAATGTATTAAAATTGGCTATCTCCACCTGGTGGAGTCATAAGTAAATATTATTTTCCCTTTCTTTTTAAAATATGTTTCAGCCTTGCCCAACAGAGAATTTTTAATTTTTATAACCTGAAAAAAAATTATTTTAAAAGGTACCTTGGGGTCTGAAGAATCTTTCTGGTCCTGAGCTACATAGATGGAGGTGAAGGGCAGATAAGTAAGAGTAGCTCTTTTCTCTAGTTGTCCTAGGGAAAGCCTGGTTCTTTAAGTTAACCATTTGGCTGCTTTGGCTAGTACAAAGCGGGATCCAGGATCCCTTCTTGGAAATCTCACTCAGTTTCACAGTTGTTATCTTAAACTGGGAAAAACATGGGCTGTATGGTATGGGACGGAATTGTTTTCTCTAAGGATGTGAAAATAGAAAATATCTTGTTAAAACCATTTGGAGTGTAATCTGGCAATATCTAACGAAACAAAACAAAACAAAACAAAACAAAACACACAGACACAAATCCGTCAACCCATCAATCTCTATCCTGGAAATCTAATCCATAGGAATGAAAGTGCCGGCACCTAAAGATATAGATGCAGTCACTTCTGCTATAACGCTTTACTTTAAAAATGTGAATTTGTTCCAGTGCAATTGATATATTAGGGAACACTTTGAGCATAACATGAATTTTGCTTTGGCTTTATGCAGTTTCCTTTGCAAGAAATACTAAGGGATGGCAGGAAACTGCACCCAGCTGAACCAAGCTGCCTGGGAAAACACGAAACACAGACACCTCATACATCTCCATCTACCTCAGTTCTCTGTGTGTGTTAGGAGCCACACCCATCCACATCTGCTGTTACACTTTCCATCTGATTCCAGATAACCCACCCTCCTACCACTTGACAGTAACTCACAAGCTACAGTGCTTCTGATGCCCACTTCCTCAAGCAAATCTCAGGTCTTTTTGAAGGTTGAGTGCCATATCTATTGTATTTATGTATTTCTTAACCACTTATGTATAAAATTGTGCTACTGTTGTTTTTATTGGTTCCTATCTTTTTTTTTTAATGTTGCTTTTTTTTCTTAGCATGTTGTGCCCCTAACCCCATACCATGAGAAGCCCTGTAGTTTTCATTGCACAATTTTGCATGGCCAGGTGTTTTTTAGGGTAAAAGGACATAAAATTAATTAATTAAGTGCAACAGGAGCTTTTAAAAACAAACAATCCTAGACAATGAGGGCTTCTTAATTTGTTGCAAGATCCGGATTCATGAATAATTCACTATAATACAAATCAGATTGTGACTTCGCAGGGGCTGATAGGCTTCCCCAAAAGACAAATGGTGTGCTTTAGGAGTGTAACTGAGGGAGAAATACTGTACTGACTTAATCTCTAAGTGTTTTAGACATGGTTGGGCAGATGAAGTTCACATAGAAATCATCACTGCAGAGAAGCATGTGACAAATGCTAAATAAGAGGCGTGAGCGGGATATCCTAGGGCTTAGAAGGTTCCTTTTCTAGCTGAAGCCTGTAGGAAAACATCATAGAGGAGATGGATGTAGGATATCTTTAAATTATAGATGGGACTATTATGTGAAAGTTTTAAGAGCAAGGTTTTGGAGTTTGAGGAAACAAAAGATACGTTTTGAATAGTAATAGTCTAGAGGAGTTAAGTTTAGGTTTATTTTATAAACATGTGAATATCAACTCAGTGTGTTAGTTGAGTACCAACCAGAGATCACAGATGAAAAGATGTGAGTATACATGGAGGTCACATTCTGATTTCAGGAAGAACCACAGTAGCCACTTCTCTCATGCTCTCTCATTGCATTTATCAGTCAGAAGAACCACTCAGGTAGACTGGCCTTCGGAGTTCTAGTTATGAACCATACTTTATTGTCTGTGAAATTGGAGCAAGGCACTGCGCCTCTCTAGCTGGAGCTTTCTCCTCTTTGAAAGGAGGTTGTTCAACAAGATAGTCTCAAGTTTAGAATTCTGCGGTTCTTTGATAGATAAGTTTCCATGGATTTGCAGGAATCCTGCTGTTTTGTATCTGCCCTTCAACTTTACTGAAATAAGGGTTCTTAAGATCTGGATTTATCTGGCATACAAGAGTAGTTATCAAATAGAGTTTCTTATTTGGGTGAAAGGAGATCCATGAACTGACACATTCTAATATGCTGGCTGACACCCACCAATTCAATTCATTCTCTTTGCAGGAAGAAAGCATAACCAGTTGGTATAATATCATAAATTATACACTCACTATAGCTATTCAGAAGTTGTGGAACTTTTTCCCCTTGAAATGTCACAGTGATTTTGACAGTGAAAATTCATTACATGCAGCCATGAATATTAATTCTTGCTCACTTCCAGAGGCCACAGAGAGGCACCTACTCAAGTTTCCTCTGTGCCCAGGATATTTCTTAAAGACACACATACATTTCCCACTCACAGTTTTGAAAATGCTATCTTCAAGAATAAGTAAATACAAACAATATGTGAAAATCAGAATTATAGACAGCTCACTGTGTGTACGTATGGCTTCTTATATTTAGGAAGTAAGTTATAAAATATCAAATCTGACTTCTCTTTTAGAGTTAGTGAGAAAGGATTGGAACAAGCCTTTAATGGAAGAGTAATAGCCAGCAATATGTTTTACAAAGTCATTAGCAATGTCTTAATATATTTATTTTCTATTTGGAACTGTCATGTTGCAGGTTAGGGTTTGGCCTATTAACCCAGTCTCCTTTTCTGTTGAGCACGTTGTAGTAGGTGGTCTCCAAAGTCTTTGAGCTTACAAGCTTATGATTCTATGCCAGTTATAAACAGTTTCCTTTTGAAAAGTCATGAATTTGTAACAGATGGAATATACATGAACACATAATTTCTTTGAATGGCTCTTAGTTTAGAAATAGGTCTAGGAGATGTATGAAATTTGGTTTTGCATAGTTTAATTTGCTATGAATTCTTGAATGATTCAAAACATACTTTGCCATTCAAAACATTTCCAAAATGACTCCTAAACTGAGGAAGAACTTGTCGTGAAATAATTGCAAAGTAAACATAAAATTATACCTATGCTGTAACAAACATTATTGAAGGGAGGGAGTGGTGTCTCTCAGCTAGCAAGTGAGGATTTTTGTTTCCGTTGCTATTATTTTCGCTGACTTACAAGTGATTGCTGCGACGTTGTTTGTCTTTTACTGATTCTCACTTTATATATTTATATTATTTATATTTTATATATATATATTGAGACAGAAATAGTCTATCAATTTGGATTTAAAAAAGGCCAAATTCCTAAGTGCACATTGCTACTAGTGTTGCTGTAAGAATTAATAAATAATTTTGAATCAAAATATAAGGGTATTTAGCAGTAGCCACAAACCAGAGAATCCTCAAAATTCAATCTTTTCTTGTCATTGTTCCAAGTTCTCATTCTAGAGTTAGGAGAATGCTGGCTTAGCCTGCTTTCTGCCTATGATTTCTGTGTTCCTTTTTGACTTTCTTGTGCTTTCCCTCAATGCAAAAAATATGTGATCGAATGAATACTTTGTTGATCCCTATTCTCATTTAAATTCACGTTGGGGGTTGGCTTCCACTTCCGCTTGGAGCGGGTACCCCCCCAAGTTCACACTGATCAGGTGGCTCTATTGGTGGGAAAAGTAGAAGAGGAAAGGATATGTTACCCTGGGGTTTGCTGCCTGATTCAGAGAGCTTGTCTGCAATTATTTTACATTGGAGGTTAGTGATTTGCTTTGTCCAGGCCAGTTTGGAAGGCTCTCATGACCATTATTGTTTGTTTTGATTTATGTTGGATTGAGAGAAATGTTTAAGCTTTTATTTTTTTTCTGAACGGTTGCATGTTTGCGTTTCAGAGTTTTACTGTTGGAATTGTCATGCAGCCTGAGCCAAGGTTATTTGGTCCTATTGGCTTTTGATTTCACATATGCCAGTTTGAAGGAGTTCCAGCAGACAATTTGTTGTTTTGCAAAGTAGTTAGTTGTTTGTCAGAGTTCTGATCATGCCTGGAGGAAGATCTTCTAAGGCAACTTGAGAAAACTATTATAATGAAAGGAATTTGGAAACATGAGTTCTGTTGCTGGACTCAATTACTGAATATTGTGGATCAGTCTCCCCTTTCTGCCTCAGTTTCTCCATCTGGACTATGGGAATGTGATACAATAC
This sequence comes from Leptonychotes weddellii, assembly GCF_054177405.1. NCBI lineage: Eukaryota > Metazoa > Chordata > Mammalia > Carnivora > Phocidae > Leptonychotes > Leptonychotes weddellii. The sequence goes on along the minus strand of NC_138369.1, from coordinate 151,260,378 downwards.
AGGGATGGTGTTGTGATAGGCCGTAAGTTTGAATTAAAAGGTCTTGGCAAATCCTTCAAGGTCCCTTTTAAAAGATGCATATTTGAAGCTGCACTTAAGTAAGCAAAAATTATTTAAGATGTTCACTCTAAAAATTGCATATTTGAAGCTGCACTTAAGTAAGCAAAAATTATTTAAGATGTTCCCTCTAAAAGATGCATATTTGAAGCTGCACTTTAGTAAGCAAAAATTATTTAAGATGTTCACTCTGAAAAAGCACCATAGGAATATATAAACCAATAACCATGCCTGAAACATTATTCTAGAAAGCCAGCTGCAAACTGTATAGAAAGCATAGTCAAGTGTGATGCGCATGGAGAATTCTCATCAGACAACTGAATTAAATGGCAGATGGACATGTAAAATCTTGGTATGTGGGGAGATTTAACATGTAGGTGTTCACATTTATTCTAAGGAAGGTATTTTGTGGCTAAATTTTCCATTGATTTGGATTAGTGCAAACACACAATAGCTACATTACTCTGCTTTTCCAGTGTTTCTCATAAAGACATTTTGCCTCTGATATGAACAGAAGTAAATTAAGTTTGGGACTAGAAATTTGGGCCTCATGTTATATGGAATTCTTTACAGGAGTCATGATACTCGTTTGGCCATTTCTTTTGCATGTGCTTTGGTTTCATGAGCCTTGCTGCTTCTTGATCTGACCTTTTCAGTACCACATTAAACTGTCAGTTTCTAGTGCTTATTTGGAACATTTTCAGAGTGAGCATATGGATTTTATAGTAAGTCTTTATAACACCATTTTGACTCTTTGGTAACTTTTTCTCATCATAATATTATTTGCATTATATTGAATCATGTATATTTTGCTGGGCCAGCATGAGATTAGGATGTAATATAGAGAACGTGTTTTAAAACCATTTATGTAAAAATGAGCATCTGGATGAATGCCAAGGCAGTCTAACTACTGACTGGCAGGATGTATAATGCACACTGTGGGCACGGAACATAATTTGAAATGATTTAGTAGGAAGAATAAAACATCTTTACTGAAATCCAAGGGGCAAAGGAATGCTTTTCACTACAGTTTTTTAGAACTTGAGCAAAGAACATGAATATTTATGTACCTTCTTATGGAATGCATAAACTGATATCATTTAATTTGGATGCTCCAAAATAACTAAATAGAACGCATGAGGCAGTTCCCTATAGTGTAGGGACCTAAAAGCATATGATTTTTATTTCTCTTGCAATTCTCATCTCTGAAAACAATTCTGGAATGCTAATGACCAGGAGGTCTGTCAGGAACAAGTGGAATGCAGATTTGATTTGGTTTCAGTTCATTCATGCTCCACCCAATACTGGATTCAGACAATGAAAGGTCTGCCTGAGGACTGCACAGTGGTCAGTCAGGACCACCCAAATGTTAGATGGTTAGTGGAACTCAAGCAAAGATCAGCAAAGGACCCCCACCAATAGCTAATTCCTTTAACACCATCTTTCTTGCATAGTGATTTAGAATTTGTAAAATGCTTTCATATCCATTTCCCCTTTTGAGCCTTACAAGATCTTTTGTCTAAGACAGATAAAAATCCAGTTTTGTAGGTGGGGAAATTCAGGCTTGAAGAGACTAAGTAATTTGCCCAAGTTACAAAATAGTAAGTGGTACCAGGGCTCATTTGCAGTTCTTGGGACTCTGAGCCCAGGGCTCAGCCTGCAGAAGACACAAGTAAGATAAGACAGGGAATATATCTGCGAATTATGGAACCTACTTCTTTTTTTGGTCTGTGCTTAATAATAGACTGAAGTACTCTGGGCCACCTTAATTACTTAAATACCCAGATGCTCAAAATTCTCTTTAGTGCTGCCTAACTGATGTGGCCACTTCTGTTTTTGTCTGAGGGACTGGAAAAAATCTTTCAGTATTCCAAGTCATTAGTAACACCAAATGTGCTAGCAAAAGTGTATGATAGCTTTCAGTTACAGAGTGCAATTCTTGTCAGGTGAAAATGGCCCCTGTTGTATTTGTGTTTAATAAGGATTATGGTTTGTTGCTGAGTTAAGGAACATAAAAGGAAGAGAAAAGCCACTGGCATGGCAAGCACTTTCTCTCTTCCTGCATGGCTTCTCTTATCAACTCGTGTCCAAAAATTCTGGGCATGAAACAAAAGGGGTAGACTGGCGACTGCTTCTTGTGGAATCAGAATTGCTTCCCAGATGGCTCCTTAAATTTTGATCAGTGCTGCCTCAGCTTTTAAATGCTTTAAACTTCCTGCTAGAATCTTGATTCCTTCCAACCGCTACAATTCTGACTTAACCATCTCGAGATGCCATGCCATATAACCCTGAGAAATGCCTCTTAAAACTCAGTTATTCCTCAGGAGAATCTTATCTCTGCCCATCCTGGTCAGTTAGTGTTTTCCTCCAGTGGGCTATCTCACAGCAAATAGAAAGTCCACAGCCTTTTGACCCAGTCTGAAAGGGAAAATTCCCAGAAAGACTTAAAGAAAGAAAGTGAGCCAGGAAAGAGAAAGAGATTAAAAAAATGACTCTAAATGACAAAAATAACCAGTTAACAATTCTGTGGTCACATGGATAGTTTTGTTCATAGAAATTTAAAGAGAAATATTGTTCAATTTACAAATGTCTGTGTATATGTATATATATATCTTTTCTATAAAAATATATATATTCTTTTCTTTTATAGAAAAGATCTTTGTGAATTTCTGAAATATTTCTCTTTTACTAATTTGATCATCAGTCAGTAGTCCAGAAAATTAAAATATATGTGAAGGCAAAAATAATTGATTTATTTTTCCTAGACATCCAATTTTCATTTCCTATTTATTGGTTTATGTGCAAATCACTGTGTATTTTGCTGGGCGAGGTGGATAACAGGGAGGGAGGATACCTGCTGATTCCTACCCTCCAGGAGCTACATTAAAGGAAGATAAGAATAGCTCACTTAAAACATATTGGGACTAAATTACAGTAGTTTCCCCCACCCCCCATCTCGGTTACCTGCTGTCAGCTTCTGTCTGGAAGCAGGTGATCCTTCTTCTGACTTACTTTCAGTCATTAGTAGAGTAATGCTACATCACAGTGTCTACATCATTCACCTCACTTCATCTCATCACGTGGGCATTTTCTTATCTCACATCATCACAGGAAGGGTAAATACAATACAATAAGATATTTTGAGAAAAAAACATGTTCATATGACTTTTTTTTTCAAACTGTATCCGGCTTTATTAAAGATACTTTTCATAAACAATCATGGTATTTCAGGCAGGACATGGGCAGTCAGTTGTTAAGAGTATATAACAAACTTCACTCATATATGGAATTTAAGAAACAAAACAGATGAACATAAAGGAAGGGAAGGAAAAATAAGGTGAAAATTGAGAGGGAGGCAAACCATAAGAGATGCTGAACTCTATGAAGCAAACAGTGTTGCTGGAGGGGAGGTGGGGGAGGAAGGGATAATCGGGTGATGGGCATTAAGGAGGGCACGTGATGTGATGAGCACTGGGTGTTGTATGCAACTGATGAATCACTAAATTCTACCTCTGAAACTAGAAAAAAAGAGTATACTACAACTCTCAAACTCCCTTCTTCAGTGGAAGTGACTATATCATCCTTCATCCTGCCTCCTGAATGATTCATCAGTTTTTACAGACTACATGTGTGTTAAAAAGGTGCTTGTTAGTTTTTGGACTTCATGGCTACTTTTTTAAAATAAAATCCCATGACTTCCCTCAAACAAGAAAATGATAGAAAATTGGAATTGTCTTTCATTTCTTAATTCTCAGACTCAACAAGAGAGGCAACTGGAATTATCTTTCTCTTTTTCTGTGTGTTTCTGGTGTGTGTGTGTGTGTGTGTGTGAGTTACATATGCCCCCAAATTTTTTCTGAGGAAAGAAAAGAATAATAGTCAAATATCTACATAAGAAAATTTCAGGGAAAGATTTTTCTTTTTTTCTTTGGGTGGGGGGGGATACACATGGATAGTAATCTGTTCTATAAATAAAAAGAATGCTTAGGTCAATGACTTTCTTTGTACCTTCATCTACCTCAGAGGAGAGGAGGACTTCCTGAGTGCAAACATATTTTGTGGGGTCTTTGTTGGGAAAAAAAAAACAGTGGAAAGAATGGATACTTGGAAAATACATATTTCAAACAGTTGGACAAGGACAGCTGGTTCATTTTTTTCTTCCTGCCAAGCCATTTCCACTTACAATTCAAAAAACCACAGTTTGATATTGGATTTAGAACCAAGTTTTCAGAGAAACACATTGCCAGGGAACATGCATGGAATTCCCACTGATAATAGCATAAAACACAAAAGGATGGAATCTGACCGCCCACGATGGTCTCTCCTTCTGGCATATCAGGTAACCAACTAACAGCATATCTTTGGACACACCAAACGTATTTCTAGACTGTAAGCTACTTGTGGATAGGTGCTGGCTTAATTTATCTTTTACGCAACTCTGTAAATAACAGATACTCAGTAATTATCTGTAAAACACTATATTTAAGACTACAGTGTCAATGAGACTCCTGTGTTAGTAGGTTCTGCTAAGAAGCAGATCTGCTAAAAAAAAAAAAATAGATACAAGACAGAATTAAACTTGCAAGAAAAGTTTAGGGGAAATGCCTGTGAGCAAAAAAGGGGAGGAAGCTGGGAAAGCCTGGGAGAAACTTCAGACTATAATGCAGGTCTGACTCCAAATGAGGGAAGGTAGGAAGGAAGTTTGGACAGAAACGTTGTAGACCAAAGTGCAATTCTAAGAAGAATTTGGTGAGGACACTGAGGAGTCCTCAAGCCAAAGTTGTTTATCAGAGGAATTTCACATCTCCCAGGAGAGGGCCTGATTTTAGTGTCCCTGTTGCACTCAGTCATTGGTTGGGAGTAGCTGGTGGAAATTGTGACCTCAGAGTAAAGAAAGAAATGAGATTTCAGAATGCAGCCCTGGGACTCTTAGTCAATTATGCTCCCTGGAGAAGGAGATCTGAGAGGCATATTTTAATGGCCAACACAGTTGGCCTTCCTTTACCACAGTAAAAATTTGTGCATCTCTCCAGTGATAAGTGAAATTTTTCTTCATGGACAAGATCTATTGGTGGTTGTAAAGATTAACTGAGATAATATATATAAAGGGCTTAGCACAGCACATAGCCCATAGTGATTGCATGATAAGGGGCAGCTCTTTTGTTATCATTAATGGAACCTGTCAAGCTACCATTTACTGAATCTCATTATGTACTAAACACAATGATGGATACTTAACATGCAGTGGGACATACCAGAGAGAATACTTGTTTTGGTGGTAGACAAAATGAAGTTCAAAACCAGGATGGGGCACTTACCAGTTGTGTGACCACATTGGGCAAGTTATTGAAAGTCTCTGAGCCTCAGTTTCCACATCTGTAAGACAGATATAAAATGCCCGGAATAGAGGATGGTGGAGGGGTTAGAAGAAATTAAGTAGGAGTACCTGGTACATATTAGGAATGCTGTATACGGTTCTTGTTATTATCATTTCCAAGCATCACAGAACCTAGCAAAACTGTTGAGGCTGAGCTGTATGGACTGTGTCACCAGGGCTCTCCAAGCCTGCAGTCTTTCTTTTAGGTTTGGCCAAAGGGAAGCCCTTGCAGGAAGCTGTGTGAGGGGTATGACAGCTCAGGGATATACTTCCTTGTCCCCTTCCCTGTGAGACCTGGCTGTGTTCCTCTACCAAAATGTCATAATTCTTCACAAGACAGTGGACTTCATCCAGTTCTTTCTCCTGAATTCTGATAACTGCTTCCTTTCCTTTCTCTTCAGGTTCACTGGTGGTGAGACCTCAGCTGTCACTGTCCCCAGGTTATTGCACTCATCTTTGTAGCTCTCCTAAATCCACACATTAGTGAATCATCTTGCTGAAATACCTCCCTCTGAATTATTCTACTCTGAGTAGGTCTTCACTTTCTTGCTGGGACCACCAATGGATTTTAGTTCCCCATTCCTCAACCCTACATCCTCTCTCCATGAAATATATCAGCATTAGGTGTTCTTTTAGTTAAAAATAGTAACTTCTTAAATAGAGAAGATGAAAGACAAATAGAGTGATGAGGTGGTCCTATATTTGGAATCTGGCACCAAGATAACTGGTTTGACTTATGAAAAAACTTATAAGCTCTTTCAAAGAAAATAGTCTTTGTAAACAACCATGCTAAGACTTAGGAAGGGTAGTGTGGACAAGAAGCTCTACCCTTGACTGCTGAACCCCTGGATGATTAGGGTACATCCCTTAAGTTCTCTGACCCTTAAATCAGAATGTAGGCAAATGTGTGGCTGAGACCATTTTGGCTGGTAGAATACTGGCCAATAAAATGCTATCTATGGAGGGAGATTTCATTTTTGGGTTCTTGGAAAGGTGCTTTAAAATTCTTGGTCAGAGGACAAATATATCAAGGCAGATGATTTTGTCTTCTGTGTGTGCTTGGAATCCACTTGGAAGGATCTTCTGGTTGACATTGAGGACATTTCCAGGCAAGAACAGAGTGACTGCTGGTGAGTCCTTAGGTGGATGGTGGACTGGCAGGGGAAACATTGTACCCAGGAAAGGTTTGCCTGTTTTTCCAGCTGGAATGAAGCCTAACAGCCCTAGAATGAAATAGCTTGAAATCAGTGGCCCTAGGTAGAAAAATGTTATTAAAGACAAGAATGGAAAATCAGACACCATCAGTGTGAATGTGAAAGCTCCAGCCAGCAGACAATTTCAAACAGATTTGCAGAGAATTTTTCAAGAGCTACTCAGATGGATTCTGTGTTTTCTTGGACCTCAAGGACCAGACAAGGGACCCATATGATACCTATAGACTCGAGACATGACCTGTTCTCACTCTCTGCTTTTTGGCATTGAGAACAAGCAAGGTCTCTCCCTGGGTGGGAGGTGTTTTCCTAATGGTTAAAGGAAAAGTTTTGGCTCCTGGTTTGGAAGTGGCCACACACCACCCTCATTAATTATGTTTTAAAGGATGTGAGTGAAACTATAATTGAAGAGAAATTGGATTGGCTTTGCTTTTTTCTGGGGGAAGAAACTCAGAGTGCTCAACAGCTGAAACAATAGATGCCAGGAATAAGAGGAGAGCAATAATAAAATCTGACTGAAAGCTGTGAATGGAGCAAAGTTTTCCTTGCTTTTTCATATACCCCTGATTGCTTCATCCCCTGCTGTCTTTCACACGTCATTTAGGCATCCTCTGTGGCTTGACTTTATGCTGCTATTAATCTCATTTTTGAAAAAAGTGACAGACTGCAGAGCACCACACACTTTGTCATCACCACAGTCTATCACTCTCTTTCATCTCAGGTGCCAAGGACACCAAGCACAAGGTCCTTTCTGGAAAAATACAAGACCATGTAGGTGTGTGTGGGTGACCCCCCTTGCCAGGGAGGTCGTGCTCAGAAGAAGAAATATAGGATTTGGAGTAGATGTTCTCATTAAATGTTTACTAGCTATGCTATTTGGGTAAGTCTCTACCTCCTTGAGGCTCATCTGTAAAGTGGGGCTATTGTTAAAACTCAACCTTGCATGATTGTTGAAATGAGTGAATGAAACAATGTATGTAGATATACTTTGTGATCTGTAATTTACTAGGTAAATATTAGTTGTAATTAATATGATCCATGTAAGAAAAACACTTTCATTCCTTTCCAATTGACCTGTTTCCACATTATCTTTTGATGCAGTAATCATTTTGGGGAATTTACCTTTGTGAAATTGATCCACTCATATTTATTAAGCATCTGTTTTGTTCAAGGCCTTGTGCTACATGCTCTGGAAAATAAAAAGGTGATTAGCACATGGTTCTTGCTCTCTTGGATCATACAAACTAGTCAGGGATTTAAGACACTCAAAAATAACTACTTTTCTCACCATAACCTGTTTTTTCACTTTATGTGGCCCTAATGGTGGTGTGATCATGAAGCACTCTCTCCTTTCCTCCCTTTCCCTATTCTTAGAGTATTAGTTGGAATTCTTTGATTTTAGGCAATAGAAATGAACTCTGGCTGAGGTGAGCAAAAATGAGAATTTGGGTGGGGCATTAAGGCAATTAGAGTCAGGAAGTGTCTTGGTATGTTCCCTAAAAGCAGAGCCTGACACAGGGATTGAGGTGCCCATGGTTTATTGAGGGGTTGCTCTTCAGGAAAACTTGTAAGGAACTGAGGGAAGTGGTATAGGTAAGAACAAACTGCTACACAAGGATGTGGTCTTAGGTAAAGTCTATGTTTAGCTAGGAAGTGTATATTTTAGGCTGGACTTTCATACCTCCCTATCAGTCAATCATTGGCTGCCTTGGAGTGGGGGATATTGAAACCTCCAAGGCATTTCCGAATGAGATATCCCAGTCAGGCAAGGGCAATGTTCTGGAGAAAGTTGCAGGTGTAAGCTGTTAGATGCAGCACACACAGAGGCTGGGTAGTATACACCAGCTGGTAAAGGGGATATAGATGGGGTACCACAGCATCTACTATAGGAGGGCAAGAAGGTAAGAGTCAGGAAAGGTCATGACCCAGAGCGCTCTGAGAGATATAGTGGGTCTCAGTATCAAAATGAGTTATTATGGTATTAGAATGAATGAGCACCAACCACTTTCCCATCATTGGAATACTCTGCTTAAATTCAAAGTCCAAAAAGTGGGGCTATGATTGGACATTAGAATAGAGAAGTTACTTTTTCTGTGGGTTACTAATCTGGGAACATACAAAATAGGAATTGAAGTAAATCCATCTACACTAGGAGAAAATGAGGCCATTCTTCCTGTACCTAGCAGGGGACAAAGCTGAGAGATAGAGTCTGAGATCTAAATTTTCAGGCATGGTTTTACCCAAGATGAAGGCAGCATCATTTCTTAACTTCCCAGGTAGTCAATAAGCTCCCTTTTGGCTTAAACTACCATTTATATCACTTGGAATCAAATGATTTGTGGTAGGCAGAACATTTTGGCCCTCTGATGTTACTCCTGTGAATGTTATGTTACATAGCAAAAGAGACTTTACAAATATAATTAAGGTTACTGATCAGCTAGACTTAAAACAGGGAGACTATCTTGAATTATTTGGGGCAGGCCTAATATAATCACATAAACCCTAAAAAGCAGAGATCTTTCTCTGCCTGGTAGCAGAGGAGTAAGTTAGAGATTTTAGGTGCTACTGTTGGGTTGAAGATGAAAGGGCCACATGTTAAGGAAATGGGTATCTTAGTCCTACATCAGCAGGGAAATGAATTCTACCTCAAAGTGGAATCTCCCCCAGAGCTTCTAGATTAAATCCCAGCCCAGCTGACACCTTGATTTCTGCTTTGTGATCTCTGAGTAGAGATACCTTGGGAGATGTTATGCCTGAACTTCTGACCCACAGAACTGCAAGATAGTGAGTATTGTTTTAAGCCACTGAATTTGAGGTTATTTGTTACAGCAGCAATAGAAAACTAATACATGGGCCAAATAAGTGGTACTTTTTCATTCGGTAACATTTATGGTGCCTCTGCCTTGTGACTAAATGTCTAGAGCCACATGGACACAAACACTAAATACTAAAAGTAAGAAATTATGCAAGGCTTTGCTTAGAGGCTTTATGGCCTCTTGATAAAGAATGTTTGCTCCAGTGGTAAGGACCATGTCTTATTTGTCTGCTTTGTGAAAACTTCCTGGCACACAGTAGGTATCAACTCCTATTCTACTCAACTGAATCGTTTTACAATACTGTTAGTTCAATAGTACACAGTGCTAGGGAGTAAAAAAAGCTAAGGACTTTATTGTACATTGGAAATCATTCTTTAAAGAATATTTTCTGGTTCCTGGTTTGACTTTCAATTTATATTATAGGTAAAGATGAAAAAAATCTTTTGAATGTGTAGGGTTTTTTCCCCCTTAAAATAGAGAATTCCTACTTTGGTTCTGGAACTAAGATTAACTGTGAGTCCTTATGGCTCATGATTCAAATACCCCAACCATCAGCATATGATTCAGGTGTATGACTGGGAGCAGATTTAGAAGTTAGCAAACTCAGCGATTATATCTGCTTCTCAAAAATTTAATATAATTATGCATAACTAGTGCTTTTCTCTTAGTGTGACTCATAATGGTGTCCAGTCTAGTTACCAATATTTGTTCTCCTGTAACTGTTCCAGATTGTGCAGGGTGTCCTGGTCCTGCCTTTGCATTTTGATACTCTAGAATAAAGTTCACACATATGCCAGGCAGGTGTCTGAAGCCTGCCTCCTCACTCTTTTGATCTCCACTAGTTCCAGTTATCAGTTCCTCTCCTGGGGCTGGTTTTGGGAACTGGCAAACAACTGGTCTAGTACACTTCACACTAACTCCAAACTGTCTCCTGACTGGCTTTCTTCCCCTCCTTTTATTGCCTATCTCTCCATTGAGAATGGGGATGCACCTTACATGACCCCAAGCTTCTCTTTCCTTATGGCTCCTGTACTTGTGAGGAAATATCCAAGTGTTCATAAATTTCTATAACCTTCTATAGGATAGCTAATGACTGTTTCATAATTCAGAGCTGTAAGGGTTTAGGGTTTCAATAACTTTGATCCATATAACATATCTGGGAAAAACCAAACAAACAAATAAAAGAACTATTCTATCATGATTGATTCTGTTTTTTACAGATGTGCCACTCTTGAAGTACTGCTGTCCTTGGAATTGTAGCTTCACATCTAAAAAGGGGCAACAGTATTAAGTAAAAGTTTGGGTCTCTCTTTGACGTATTCCCTTGAGAAGTATAAAATGTTGCCATTATCTTGACAGTTCAAAAGCTAGGCGATGGACTCTGAAAAACAAACTGAGGGTTCTAGAGGGGAGGGGGGTGGGAGGATGGGTTAGCCTGGTGGTGGGTATTGAGGAGGGCACATTCTGCATGGAGCACTGGGTGTTATGCACAAACAATGAATCATGGAACACTTCATCTAAAACTAATGATGTAATGTATGGGGATTAACATAAGAATAAAAAAAAAAG
>NC_138369.1:151229234-151248848 GCF_054177405.1 Leptonychotes weddellii | reverse complement strand
GTTGTTGATGTGTTTCTTTGCTTTTGTTATTAATTGGCTGCTCCCATGTTAGGGGCATAAATATTTACAATTGTTCGATCTTCTTGTTGGATATACCCTTTAAGTATGATATAGTGTCCTTCCTCATCTCTTATTATAGTCTTTTGTTTAAAATCTAATTTGTCTGATATTAGGATTGCCACCCCAGCTTTCTTTTGGTGTCCATTAGCATGGTAAATGGTTTTCCACCCCCTCACTTTCAATCTGGAGGTGTCTTTGGGTCTAGAATGAGTCTCTTGCAGACAGCATATCGATGGGTCTTGTTTTTTTATCCAATCTGATACCCTGTGTCTTTTGAATGGGGCATTTAGTCCATTTACATTCAGGGTAATTATTGAAAGATAGGATTTTAGTGCCATTATATTGCCTGTAAGGTGAGTGTTACTGTATATTGTCTGTGTTCTTTTCTGGTCTATGTTACTTTTAGGCTCTCTCTTTGCTTAGAGGACCCCTTTCAATATTTCTTGTAGGGCCGGTTTCGTGTTTGTATATTATTTTAGCTTTTGTTTGTCCTGGAAGCTTTTTATCTCTCCTTCTATTTTCAATGACAGCCTGGCTGGATATAGTATTCTTGGCTGCATATTTTTCTCGTTTAGTGCTCTGAATATATCATGCCATTCCTTTCTGGCCTGCCAGGTCTCTGTGGGTAGGTCTGTTGCCAATCTAATGTTTCTACCATTTTAGGTTACAGACCTCTTGTCCCGAGCTGCTTTCAGGATTTTCTTTTTGTGTCTGAGACTTGTAAGTTTTACTATTAGATGTCAGGGTGTTGACCTATTTTTAGTGATTGAGGGGGGTTCTCTGTGCCTCCTGGATTTTGATGCCTGTTTCCTTCCCCAAAGTAGGGAGGTTCTCTGCTATAATTTCTCCAATATACCTTCTGCCCCTCTCTCTCTTTCTTCTTCTTCTGGGATCCCAATTATTTTAATATTGTTTTGTCTTATGGTATCACTTATCTCTTGAATTCTGCCCTTGTGATCCAGTAGTTGTTTATCCATCTTTTTCTCAGCTTCTTCATTTTCCATCATTTGGTCTTCTATATCACTAGTTCTCTCTCTGCCTCATTTATCCTAGCAGTTAGAGCCTCCATTTTTTATTTCACCTCATTTAATAGCCTTTTTGATTTCAACTTGGTTAGATTTTAGTTCTTTATTTCTTCAGAAAGAGTTTCTCTAGTATCTTCCATGCTTTTTTCAAGCCCAGCTAGTATCTTTATAATCGTCATTCTGAACTCTAGTTCCAACATCTTACTAATGTCCATATTGATTAGGTCCCTGGCAGTTGGTACTGCCTCTTGTTCTTTTTTTTGAGGTGAGTTTTTCTGTCTTGTCATTTTGTCCAGAGGAGAATAGATGAATGAGAGAGCAAAATGATAACAGGGTAACAACAATTCCAGAAAAATATACACTAAACAAATCAGAAGAGGCCTGAAACTGGGGGAAAAGAGAGGAAAAGAAAGAAAAAAGAAAAAGAAAAAGAAAAAAAAAGAATATGATCAAATATGATCAGTCTGGTGCATAGATCAGTGCCACACACTAGGTTTTGGGTGTATTTTGGTGTGTTAAAAGAAATTGCCTCCCAAAATTTTAAAGAAAGAAAAACTTATATATGTTCAAAAATAAGGGTAAATACTATGAAAGGATGGAATATGACTGTATAGATGAAAATTATAAAAGTTTTTTTAAAAGGAATTGGTAAGAAGTTGGTTGAAAAAAGAAAGAAGAGAAATTTAAATTAAAAAAAAGGGAGAGAATGTGATCAGGCAGGAGCCTAGAACAAAGCCATACACTAGAGATTTAGGGTACATTTTGGTCTGTTAGAAGAAGCTTATCCCAAAATTTTAAAGAGAGACCAACTTTATATATATATATACACATATACACACACCAAAAATAAGGTTAACTACAATGTAGGGATAGAATATGACTCTAAAAATGAAAAATAAAAAAGATTTTTAAAAAAGGGATTGATAAGATGTTGGTTGAAAAAGGGAAAAAGAAAAATTCAAAAAAAAAAAGAAAATTAAAAAAATTTAACATTGAAAGACTAAAAAATCAGGGGGAAAAAAGCCATAAATTCTATATGCTGTATTCCCCTAGTGCTGGAGTTCTGCTGTTCTCATTGATTGGTAAACTTGGTCTTGGCTGGCTGTTCTTGGTGATATTCTGGGGGAGGGGCCTGTTGCAGTGTTTTTCAAATGTCTTTGCCGGAGGTGGAATTGCACCACCCTTGCCAGGGGCGGGCAAGTAATCTGCTTGGGTTTGCTCTTGGTAGCTTTTATTCCCTGCAGGCTTTCTGTACAGCTTTGGAGGACAAGAGTGAAAATGGCAACTTCCCAATCTCCGCCTCAGAGGAGCCGAGAACTTGGGGCCCCACTACTCATTGAGCCCCCAGAGAAAAGCAGTCAATCACTCCCATCTCCTGGTCTCCGGCCCCAGTCCGTGCTCACCCGGCCTGTGACCGAGCATTTCCATCTCTGGCACATGACCCCATTTGGCATCTCCAAACCCAGCAGATTCCTGTGGTGCCCTCCCGCGCTGCTCCTCCCGGGGGAGGAAAGGGAGTCTTCCTGGATCTGCCACTTGTTGGGTCCCTGCTGGAGGAGTAGTGGCCCCACTGTGCCTTGGATCATGGTTTATGGCAAACCTGAGCTGAGAGCCCACTCTTTGGCTCCGTCTTTGCAGCTGGCTTCCCTGCTCCGATACCTGGGAGTTCTGCCATGCTCAGGCACCCCCGTCTTTCTGTGACTCCGAGGGTCCTGAGACCACACTGTCCCAGCGAGGGTTCCACCCCCTGCTTAGCCACTGGAGTGATGTCCCTCAGTGGAGCAGACTTCTAAAAGTTCCAATTTTGTGCTCCACTGCTCTATCACTTGCCAGTAGCTGGCTGACAGAGGCTCCCTCCTCCATGGGGTCTATCTTCCCGAATATTGCCTCAGATTCACTTCTTCACATGTCCTACCTTCCAGAAAGTGGTTGCTTTTCTGTTCAGAGAGTTGCTGCTATTCTTTTCTTCGATCTCCTGTTGAGTTTGTAGTTGTTCAGAATGGTTTGATAGCTATCTAGCTGAATTCCTGGGACCAGATGAAATTTAGGTCTCCTACTCCTCCACCATTTTGCCCCTCCCCTGCCCCTAGAAATTCTGAACTTGGTAAGAGTATCCTATAAAAACAAGGGCATACTAACATTTGTAGGCAAACCTGTATCAAGATCACTTCCAAAAGATTATCCCTAAAGTAATTTCTAAAGGATATATTTCAGGAATGATGAAAAATGTTTCTAGATGGAAAATCAGATTCAGTAAGAAAAAGTGAGCAAAGATAATGGTAAACTTATTTCATTTTTCCCTCTTTTCCCCTATGATCCTTTGTCTTGTTTCTCAAAATCCTCATATCAGTGAGATCATATGATACTTATCTTTCTCTGATTGACTTATTTCACTTAACACAAGATAAAACCAGAGAGGGAGACAAACCATAAGAGACTCTTAATCTCAGGAAACAAACTGAAGTTTGCTGGAGTGGAAGGGGGTGGGAGGGATGGGGTGGTTGGGTGATGGACACTGGGGAGGGTATGTACTATGGTGAGTGCTGTGAATTGTGTAGGACTGATGAATCACAGATCTGTACCCTTGAAACATAATACATTATATGTTAATAAAAAAATTTTAAAAAAAGATAATGGTAAACTTAAAGATGGGGATGAGAAGTAGCTTAAAACTAAAATACTGAAGTACCAAAACTAAAATATTGGAAAACAATAGAACTCAAGTTGGAAGGGAAGGGACTGAAGTTAAAATTTTGTTGTATGAGGAGTAAAGACATTGATTTTGATGGCATGTGTGCTATAATTTCTAGGAAGACCACTGAAAGATAAAAACACTACACAAACTACTAAAGGAAAACAAAAGAGAAAAAAATAATTTTTTAAAAGGTAAGAAATGAGAGGGAAGAGGAATATGAAAAAAACAGAATACACATTACCTATTAAATACCTATTAAAATAGTAGATATAAGTAAAAATGTCAATTATAAAAAAAATATATATGAAATAAATGATTTCGCTAAAATATGAAGATTGTTAGACTGGTTGATAAAAGGAAGATGGAAAAATGTATTAGGCCAAGTCTAGCTAAAAGAAAGATGCTGTAGCTATTTTTATATCACACAAAATATGCTTTAAAGCATAAAACATAATTAATCTCTTCTCCTAGTAATAGAACATTTAATAAACCTGGAAAATATAATAATTTAAAATTTGTGTGTACCTAATGACATTTCTCAAAATTAATAAAACAAAAATTGAAAGAACTAATAAAGAATAAATTCACAATTGTAGAGGGTTTTAATATACCTGTCAGAAACTGATGGTACAGTTAGGAAATCAGTAAGAAAAATGAAGACTTAAACAATATGGTTAAAAATCCTGTCTCAATGGGCATGTATAAAAACATGCCCACACAATGCATAATATGCATTCTGTACGAGAACACAAAAGACATTTGTAAAAATTGACCATATAGCAAGTCTCAATAATTTTCAAAGTTCTGTATTGTCTTTGAACATATTGCAGTTAAGCTAGAAATCAATAACCAAAAGATAACCAATGGGACTCCATATAGAGAGAAATAAAGAAATACATTTAAGTGGGGCACTTGGGTGGCTCAGTTGGTTAAGCATCTGACTCTTGATTTTGGCTCAGGTCAGGATCTCAGGGTTGTGGATTGAGCCTCACATGGGCCTCTGAGCTGAGTGTGGAGCCTGCTTAAGACTCTCTTCCTCTCCCTCTGTCCCTCCTCCCCGCCATCTCCCTTTCTAAAAAAAAAAAAAAAAAAAAAGGAATGGTATTGCTGCAGAGCTACTCTCTCTTGTTAAAAAAAAGAAATACCTTTAAGTAAATCAATCACAAGTCAAAGAAAATGTCATAATGAAGTTAGAAAACATTTAGGATGGAATGATAGTGAAAGTACTGCTATCAAAACTTATGAGATGCTGATAAAGCAGCAGTTAGAAATTTTAGCTCTTGGTGATTATATCAAAACAAAAACACAGATTGAAACCCAATAAGTGATATATTAAGAGGATAGGAAAAGAAGAGCAGAATATATGCAAAGAATCTGGAAGAAGGAAATAACGAAGATCTGGGCCAAAATTAATGTAATGGAAAAGAAGCATTTAATAAAAAGGATGAACAAAAAACTTAGTTGTTTGGAAAGTCTAATAAAATTGACAAATTATTGTCAAGATTGATCCAGAAAAAAACTGTTCCAACTAGACAATATGAGGAATGTAACTATAACTGCCAGCATTAAGGAGGTAATAAAAGGATAGTATGAACAACTTTATGCCAGTTAATTTGAAAATTTATATGAAATGGATAAATTCCTAGGAAAATGTAACTTAATGAAACTGAGTCAGAAGAAATAGAACACATGAAAAATCATCTAATCACTAATGAAACTGACAGGTAGTTGAGGATCTTCCCACAGAGAAAACTCCAGGCCTTAGATGGTTTTACCATGGAGCCCAACCAAACATTCACGGAAAAAATACTTTCAATTTTACAGGAACTATTCCAAAATAGAGTAAAGAGGGAACATTTCCCAACTCATTTTATGGTGCTCATGTAACCTTGATCCCCAAAACCTGATGTCGACAATGGAAGAAAGAAAAAAATTGCTGGTGAATCTCATTGAGGAGCATAGATATAATAATTTGCAAAGCTGATTCAGCTATGTCTAAAAAAATGAAACAGCATAGATATTTAGTTGTGTTCATCCTAGAAATGCAAGTTTTTTAAAAAATAGAAAAATCAGTGTTACTGTCCACATTAACAGATAAAAAAAATGTATCGATATATACCGAAAAATAATTGGATAGAACTCAACATCCATTCATGGAAAAAAAAAAAACCCTCCTAGTACACTAGAAATGAAAAGGAGTTTGTCATCCTTTAATTAAATTGAATTTTTAAAAAGCCTGCAGCACATAGCAAACTTAATGAAACACTGAAAGTTTTCCCTTCAGTATTAGGAAAAAGACAAGTGTGCCTATTTTTATAAGTCTATTGAATATTGTATTGACGGCTCTAGCTAGCACAGAAAGTAAAGTTGAAAAAAAAGGCATTAGCATTGCAAAGTACTAAACAAAAGTGTCATTAACAGATATTGATTCTTTGCATAGAGAATAAAGAACTATAGATAAAATATTAAAATGAATAAAGCTTAGCAAATTTGCTGTATATAAATTTAACTGCATTAATGAAAAGAAAAAGATTCCATTTATAGCAGCTTGGCAAGGGTACTAATATCATCCATCAAAGAGGTAAAGCAACTTACACAGATACCACATACGTGGGAAGTGGAGGTGGAGGGATATGAACTTAGGCTTTCCAACTCTAAGATCTGTGCTTTTCCACATAGAGTGGCCCTGATTTTGGTGTGCTCAGCCCTACATGACTCCTGGGCCTTGACTACCCATCCCACTTCCTGGCTAGAGAACAGTGACAACTTGTGCATCTCCAGGTTCTTAAACACCAGTGGCCATATTCATTCCTTCATCTCAGGTTATTCCAGTCTCTCTTGGGGGTAAGATCTGGATGTCAGCATCTCTTCCATGAGCAGTTGCCCCAGCAGCCTTAGTGTGGGGTCTGGCCTTATTGGAAGAGAGTCTGCCCTAGAAGAACTGGGTGACATAATCCAGAAATGTGGGGGGAGTTGAAGTGGGGCAAATTTTGACCAAGTGGAGAATACACATGGAAAGGAGCTAGCCGTTAAGAGCTTGCCTTCCTCCTTTACCCTCCACAAATGGCTCCATGCAGACACGCTGGAGATGTCTGTCCTTTGTGACAAGGCAACCAGCTGTGCTCTCCTATGAAGCTGCGGCCATTTTTGTAATGCTCCATTTTATATGTGTTCTTCCATTTACCCTGACTCGTTTCCTTTTCCTCTCACTCTTGCCTTTCTGAGATAAAACTTCCAAAGCACTAAAGCTTTGCCTTGGGGTTGAATTTCTAGGAAACCTGGGTTTTGACATCCATTAAGGCGCAACTTCTCCAAAATTCTAACAGGTGTCCCAATCTATTAGTGGGCTCTGAAATCATTTTCAGTATATTGCTATCAGCATTTGAAAACATAATGAAATAGAAGAGAAGCAAAATATCAGAGTGCATCATAAAGTGAGGTTAAGTACCATTTCCTAAAACTGTTACTTCAGTTATGTGTGTGTGAGGATGTATGTATGTATTGAACTGTGATGTTAAATGTGTGTTTTACAGTGTGTCATAGTCAAAGTGTGAAAGCCACTGGTCTACGCCAAATGGGTGCATAGAGTGATGAATTCATGTTATAACTGTGACTTCTGGTTGCACTGTCACAAATGTCCTGGGGGATATTTTGGTAGCCTAACTCCTTACTTTAACAAATAATGAAGGGGCGCCTGCGTGCTCAGTTGTTAAGCGGCTGCCCAGGATCCTGAGATTGAGCCCCACATCAGGCTCCCTGCTCAGCGGGAAGCCTGCTTCTCCCTCTCCCACTCCCCCTGCTTGTGTTCCTGTTTTTGCTTTGTCTCTTTGTCAAATAAATAAATAAAATCTTTTAAAAAACCCCAAATATTAAAATGTCAAAATAGCCTTCGTATAATTTAGCTGTATGGGGTCAGCTTATATTTGTTAGCTGCCATGTTAGAGAAAATATTTTGAAATATTTCCTTAAGGCTAGGTGGCATGCTGTGTTTAGAAAAATAAAGGGCATTATCTAAAGAATGAAATTTAATGATGTCTAGATGTGTTTATGGTTACACAGGCAGATCCATTTTTCTAATAACAATCACTGATAATCTGGACAACCAACACAATATGCGTCATATTTTTCCTTAATGATGATTATGTCTTTGAAATATATGCCCACTCTTCCAAGTGCAATGACCTATTCGATCTCCTTGGAACATCCTGATTTGGAGAATGCTGGGGGGAAAATACAAGTCTCAAAGCTGTGCATGCACTTGCTGACTTTAAAAACAAACACCCCTAGCAGGTTTTAGTTTGCAGTGTGTGTACTGATTTAACCTGAAGATACTAACTGAGAACAGCTGCTGAGTTGCACTTGGTTAAATATTCTGAGATAAAATATTCTGGCAAGGCACATAAAAGAGAAAAACAAGAAAGTTTGTGAAGATAGAACAATCTTTAAGGTATGATCCAAAAATCAAAGTAATGGCAAGTGTCTTAATTCCTCTGATTCTACAAAATCATACTAGAGAAAGCCAATTTGAACGGATTCACACAACGTTGAAAATTCAAGGACATGATATTAAGTTGCCAAAGCCCTATTGAATTGCTTTTAATTTTATAATAATTTCTATGTAGCCAAATGATAGACCTAGCATTCTTACTTGGTAGTCATAACACAGTAATTTCTACAATTACTGCCAACCCTACTGAGAATTTAATGCATTTAGAAGTCCCTGAAGAGAAATTTCAAAGTTCATTCTATCCACACCCAGATGGTCAGATTGTTAAAGCCTGGCAAAGACAGAAAGGTTGTTTATTTTCCATGTACATTTCCATGTACAATAACAATTGAGTACCACTCTGTATCCAGATAATAAAGGATTTGTAAGGCATTTGGAATATTTTTACTTATTCATGTATATTAGTTGTATGCTAAGTGAATTTAAAGAATACTGTTTAAGGGAAGGACGAACACTATTTCATTCTTGGAGAGCTATTTTGGAAGGTATGCCTTGACCAGAGGAAATTTAATTCCATATTCATTCTTCTTGCTCTGGAGTCAGTAGTAACAAAGGCCAGGTATCCTATGAAGGGAATACATTTTGCAGAAGCAACTCTGACCTAGGATAACAGGTCTGCTGGTAATCTTCATATCTGTGCAGAAGTCTCATTATGGTCAGCTTATCTTTCAGTATGCTTGTTATCACCTTTGTGGCAGATCACCTTCCCCGTATTCGTCTTCTTTGCCAAGTTCAGTGTCTCCTATTAAAGGTCTACAGTTTGTCTCCCTATCCTCTGATTTTGGGATTGGTCATGAGACTTGTTTTGGCCAGTAGCATCAGGTGCTAAGTCCAGTGTGCCAGTTGCTTTCTTGTACTTCTGCTATATTTATGAGAAGAACATTCCCAGACTAATGCTAGTCCCAGGAGAATGTTGAGAGACATGTGGAACAGAACCGTCCAGCCAAGTCCAATCTGAATTAGCTAACTTGCAGTCAACTTGCATTGCATGAGCTAAATAAGTGCTTATTGTTGCATATCAGTGACATTTTGTGGGTTTGTTATGTAGAATTATTGTAGTATTAGCTGACTGACAGGCCCTCCACATCCACTTAAGATTTTCAGTAAATTTCTTGGCCCTGTCAGATTTTGGAAACTTATCTTTGTTTTGTGGATGAAATGAGAGATTAAATTGGAGCTCTGGTTTTAGTCTTGAGCTCTAAATCCACGTGTCTCCTCTTTCTGGGGTTCACAGGAACTTCAAACAGAGGTCCAGTCTGGCAGATTATCTATACATTTATAATCCTAAAATAAATGTGTTCAGCTTCTCTGGCCAAGACTTTGTAGTCAGTCAGTTTCCATGGATGTACCTTCACTAGTTCCTGCCCTCCCTCACCATGTCTGAGATTATAGAAGGTTTCATGTTAGAACCCAGCTGAGTTGTAAGAACATTACCTCGAGTAATTTTGACATATGCAGGAGTTATCATTGGGTATATGGAAAATATTGACATGATTAGTATAACTCCTGTAGGAGAAACTTTTTTCCTAGGTGGTATTTATGGAATTACCTAGGAGTAGATCCTAAAAATCTAGGATCACAATCACTATGCTGTACAGTTGCTACTTTGTAATAAGTTCATGTTATCTCACAGAAGAAACTCACATGTGAATGTGCCATATCTTGTCCAACTACAGATATGCTGCTTCAGTAAAAGTACCTGGTAAGGGAGGTCCTTCTCCATCTACTGAGATCTCTGTAGCATACAGTAACTTTTAGTTGAACATATACTGTCCCTGAAAAAATGCCTCGATCCACCAGCAGCAGTAAATATTTCTAAATCCAGATTTACCTTGGCCAGGAGAATCTAGATCTAGAGGTTTCTTGGAATTCCTGAGATTGATAAAATGTGTCTCCTCCCTCAACCTAGAGATGGCCAAATAAGGCCCATTCTTTTTTCTTTTCTTTTAGGTAGGCTCCATACCCAGTATGGAGCCCTATGCAGGGCTGGAACTCACAACTCTGAGATCAAGACCTAAGCTGAGATAAAGAGTCAAATGCTTAACCGACTGCATCACTCAGGTGCCCACAAATAGGGCCCATTCTTATAGCTGGACTCATACCACTGAGTCCCTGATCCTGTAACTATAAACTCAATGTCCTTCAGGTGACAGATCTATCTTCTTCTCATTTTCTGAATTCCTCCAAACATGTTCACATAACTGAATCCTCTATTATTTGAGAGCAAATGTCAGTCTGCCCACTTGGCACTGTCTGGCATGGTCTCAGCTGAACACACTGAATCTGAGAAAGCCATTTGTTGTAGAAAGTGTTTTTAGCCTATGAAGTCCATACTGGCTGTGCTCCTGCTTAATATATATATGAAGGGATACTAGACCTAGACATGAGATTCTAAAAAGAATCTTCAAGTGCTTTATTATTCTGGTAGAAAAAGAGAAATATATACTTGGAATTCCATTAAGACAGGTCACAAATTTCTCCATGAGCTAGGGTAGGTAGGTTGGAGACTCTAGTGATTACTCAGCAAAAACTCAGTACTCTGTGTTACAACTGGAGAAACTAGTGTTCCCAAACTAGAGTATCTTCTAGTACCCAAAGAGTCTTAAGTGGCTCCCTAAGCTTCCCCAGGGAACACTGACTCTCCAAGATGTAATATCCGTTGCTCCTGAACCACATTCCAACTCAGTTACCTGTGGCTGCCCACAGAGGGCATATAAGCCTGAGATTGGAATGCCAGAGACTATCTAAAATATCCCCTAAAACATGGGGTATGTCGTGATACATGCCCAAATAACTCTAGAATTGCCAGTTTAAGCTTCTAAGGTATGTCCAAACGGTACTGGAACTGCATATCCTGTCCTCTTGGAAGTTTAAAGAAACATCAAAAGAACTTGGTTGAGGCCCTAGAAGCAGTGAGGTAGGTATTCCAGAAGCTCAGCCTAGTAAATTCAACTCATACCAGGATGGACTGTGAAACACTGATGCAGAAATTATTATTTCCCTACCCCTTCCATAATTGTAAGTGTACCCAAGCAACCATCTGAGATTTATTAGATTAACAAACAGCACTGGAGAGTCTTTGATTTGTAAATGCTAACTTAAGACTGGATCAAACATTTCCTGTGACTGTCTACTGACTCTATGTACCACTAGACCTTGAGAGTTCTGAAACTATAGCAGATAAGCTTAACCGGTCAGCCAGACTCTGATATTAAAAGATACAGTGAGGGTGGGATATTGGAGAATCTCCTTGCTACCAACTAAAGCCCTGCAGTGAAACCACAACTGGGAACCGGGCTGAGAAGCCCCAGGGAAAGGAGCTGTCCCTAGTTTTGGTGCTGACTGCCCACAGCTTGTTTGCCCTACAGGGAACAGAAAGAAGTGTGTGTTAATCAGCGGGTAGTCTTGGTGAGTCCTATCTAGAGACATCTGAGGAGAGAAGAGAATAGGAGAGGAGGGGAGAAGAAAGGAATGGAGAGGAATAGCATAGATCTAAATATGAACTGGGTAAAGATGTCCAGTTTGGAGGCTGTTTTTTCTAGCCCCTTTGCAGCTAATCAAGGGAAAATCCCAGTGCCAGCTTGACTATGTGAGGAAAACCAGATACAACCTGATCCTGGAATTGTTTTGCCATATATCCAACAACCATTGAAGGAAACAACTTTTTTAAAGGTCAGAACCATAATCAAAGGAAGTTTAGTTACAACTTTACAGTCTCAAGCTGCTGTCCAATTTAAGAAGGGAGGGTGGAGGTTGTGCAAAAGGGTATGGACACTCAGAGGTTTACAAAAAAGGTCAAGCCAGCATAATCTTTTGTGTCTCATCTGGAACTACTAGTCATGTTGTTGTTAAGCAAACTCAGCCAGGCATATCCAGACTAATATTCTACATCTGTAACCATTAATTGCTCATCAGTGGAAAGAAAGTATAAAATCTGCTGCTGATGGGAAAGGTTTCAATAAATCTTGCCATTTTATGGATGGTGCCCTGGAATATAATGGTTCCAGTCCTTGCTTTGATTCTCTTTCTTTGAGGTCTGTAGCTGTCTGATGTGTACCAAGTCCTTTTCTCCACCAGTCAGACTTAGGATTCAGGGTAATAAAGAGAAGATCTCTTCCATCATATCCTACAGTTGAAGCATTGCCTGTATGTCTATACACTGCTTTGAAGTTTTATTCTATGAGAGCTGGACACCAGATAGTATTTGATCCCCCAAAGATTCTTCCAGTCTTTCCAGGCTTTTGGTCTATTGTCTGTTGTCCATTTTTGTATGGATATATCACCTGTAACAGCACGTATTACCTATTTGGGTGCTAAAGTTGACTTCTGCCTGTTATCACTGTTGCTATGTCTTCCTCTTTGCTACCAACTGACTGATTCTAATCACAGTTTTAACCCCTATTTCAACAGATCTTTCAGAACAAAGAACTATGAGAAACAGTTCAGTATAGTGGTTAAGACAGACCCCAGAGCCATACTGTGCCTGGGTTTAGATTTTGTCTCTGACTCTGACTAGCTCTGTGTCCTTGAGTAATTTACTCATACTCTCTGTGCTTCCATTTATTTGTCTATAAAACAGAGATGGTTATAATAGAGCCTACCTCATAGGACTGTTTTGAGTATTAACTGAGATCCATTATCTACAAACTGGGCCAACAAAAGCATAACACATGCCTTTTATGCTAATTACCTTACATGAAACATCTTTCTTTGATCCTCATGAGTCACTGAGGTAAGACCATTATCCTCACTTGATAGTTAATGTCAGAAAAAATTAATAACATTTTAAAAATTAAAGATTAAACATCGACCAAACTGTATGGCTAGCACTTGAATATAGACCTGATGCCAAACACTAAGCTTTTAACATTATATGACCTTGGATTATTAGCTAATTACCCCAATCCAGGCCTGTTTCTGCAACTCAGTTAGACTTGTAAGGCTTTATCTCACCTAGCCCTGGTCCTCTCAGATTCCTGGTCAGCCTTGAGATTGTGCAATTTACTTGATTACAGCAGCATAGATAGACTGCGCTGATCACAGCAGGAGTGAACACCATAGAACAATAATCCTTTTGTTTTTTTTTGTCCTGTTGTGATCAGCTCATTCAAATAAGTAGTCACCTAGCCATGGTCTTGATTGTGTGGGACAAGTGGGCTTCTACTTCACCCAAGGAAATCCAGATGGATATATGAAGTTGCCATCTGGGTCTATAGTGATGTTCTTCCAGAAACCCAGTGTGAGAGTGGGTCAGCAAAAAAAGGTAAAAGAAATTTAATAATGGAAATGAAGAACATGTTTTCTTTTGAAAGAAAAAAAATTCAACTTAGTATAATATACTGAACCATTTTGAAAATATTCTATCAAGACCTGGGGTAGCACAATACAAGATGTTTCAAATAGAAAGTTCATTTTTAATTCAGAATAAAAACAAAAGTAAATTATGAGGGCACTTTCTTGCAATGAAATCTAAAGAATAGGCGGTGACTTGCCCTAAATACATTTGAGTTTGGAAAAACAATGTAAGGTGTATGTGTGCGTGCGTGTGTGTGTGTTTGTGTGTTATGGACTGAATGTTTGTGTCTCCCCAAATTTGTATGTTGAAATCCTACCCTCTAATGTGATGTTATTAGCAGATGTGGATTTTGGCAGGTAATTAGGATTAGTGGTTATGTCATGAAGATGGAGCTTTCATGATTTGTACCTTTTATAAAAGAGACCCCCAGAGAGCTCCCTCACCTCTTTTACCATGTGCAATGACCATATGAGGACCCAGCAAGAAGTCAGCAGTCTGAACCAGACACCCAGTCATGCTGGCACCCTGCCCTGACACTTCCCAGCCTCCAGAACTGTAAGAAACAAATGTTAAATGTTTTTTGCTACCCAGTGTATGGTATTTTTGTTATAGCAGCCTGGAAGAACTAAGACTGTGTGTGTGTGTGCGTGTGTGCGCGCGCGCGCACGTGAGGTTTGTTTTTTAATCCCCTCCCTCAAAAAGTAGGGTGAGAAACCAATTTGAAAAAGGCAGTGTTATGGTTCCTTTAACCCAAAGAAGGTCCAAAATTGCTAAGCTATTTATATTGCTTTTTTTGGATCTCTCACAGTGGAACTTATGTGTTTTAAAAGTGTTGAAGGAAAAAGGAAACCTTCAAACTACTCAAAGATTTGAATTGCAGTGTTATCTAAAACTGTACTTAAGAGAGAGTTTTATAAAACAGTAAAAGGAATTAATTAAAACCTTCCATGAAAAAGCAGGCAGCTAAAAATAAAAACTACCATAGAGAATAAACAGAACTCTTCAGATTAAATGAGTGTTTCCAGTCCCTACACTCTCAAGAACTCTGAACATATAATTCTCACTGTTGCTATTATTATTGTTAGATAATTGCTTAAACTTAACAAGTTATTAATCTTCTGTCCTATACAGGATATATTACTACATAATTAAATGTCCTAATACATATCCATGGTTGCTGGTTCAAAGTGTGGCTCTGTATTATTTCATTGTAAGTTAATAAATGAAAGAACTAATTCTTTTAGGGTAACAAATCAAAAAATAATTTATTAATTTTTAATATTTGCATCTCCATGAAAAGCAACATTGATCTATTCCATCTTGATGTTCTCTTTGAAATTTATAGGGCTGCTATAATATTGTTTAAAACACCTTCTGCTGCCTCTTTCTGCATGTCTTTTTGGCTTGGAGCCACTCCTTCCCCCTAACTGCCCACACCTGGTTCTGCCAGCGTTACCCTTTTTTTTTTTTTTTTGGAAACTGGGTGACTGTTCATATTCTCTAATGGTATTCCATTCTATGCTGGTACTGTACAGAGTATCTCGCTGGGAATCAGTCTCCTATAGCTGCCACCTCATCTCCTCCTCCTTAAATTTCAGACTCCCCTTCCTTCCCCATGTTCTCAGTAGATGACCTTGTTATTTTACTGGGAAAAAAAAAGCAATTGGAACAGGACTTGCTGTCTTTGGTGCCAAATCATATCTTCACCAGTACTCTGCCTTTCCTCCCTTCCAGATTAACTACACCTGCTCTGTTCTAAAGCTAAGGTCTCCACTTGTGTAGTGGATCCCATTTTCTTTTGTCTAACCTGGATGCTTCTCTTGTAGGTATCCTGTTTCTGTCCATGAATTCTTCCCTTTCTAATGGATCTTCCTATTAGCATACAAGCTTGTTGTAATGACTTACCTAAAAAATAACTCCAGACCTTCTTTTGATTCCCTCATCTTCTCCAAATCATTCCTCATGTCTTTACACCTTTTATAGCAAATTACTTAGAAAGATGATCTATTCTTGTACCCTCCCCTTCCTTTTCTCTGCTTTTCTCTTGAACTCATTCCAGCAAGGGTTTTGTCTCCATCATGCCACTGAAACTACACTTGTTAGTGTCAACAATGACCTGTGTGGACAAATACCATGATTAATTATCAGACCTCACTCAGACCTTTCAGGGACAACTGAAACAGTTTATCACTCCTTCCTTTTGAAACACAAAAGCCTTTCCTTGCTTGGCTTCTAGGATACTTCAATTTCTGGTTTTCCGATCATCAGGGTTTTTTTTTGCCTGTACTACTTCATCTTAGGCCAAAATCTTTTGCTGGTTCTTCTTCCACTACCCACCCAGAAACACTGGAACTCCCAGGGCTCCTTGGACCCTATCATTTCCTCATCAATACTTATTTTTTGGGTGACATTGTGGTGTTCAGTGGTTTTAAATAGTTATCGCTTGTATCTCCAGCATTAATATCTTCCCTGAGCTCCAGACACTTCAACTGCTTACCCACACAGTATTTCCATTTGAAAGATCAATATACAGGTCAAATGTAACATGATCAAGACAGAATTCCCATTTTTCCCCACGGAATCTCTTTCTCCCTGAGAATTTACCACTATTCACCTGAAGGGCTTAAGCCAAAAAACCCTAGGAGCAATTTTTCAATTCTTTCTTACTAAGTATACATATCCAACATTGAACCTTTTTGTTACTTCTATTTTCAAAACATCACCCAAATCTACCGATTTCTCACTGTCTCTACTGCTGTTATCCTAATCCAAGCCACTGTCAGTTTCCCCTCTATCTCACCGCTCAGGCATCCATTCATTTAGCAAACACCTCTAAGACCTCAGTAATGTGCCAGGCACTATTCTTCGTGCTGATTTTGCAGCAATGAAGAAGCTACATAAAATCTCTGCTCTCAAAGAACTTAAATTCTGCCTTAGGGAGGTACCTTCTTATTGGACTCCCTGGTCCCTTTCTCTCTCCCCTCTCTTCAGTCTGTTCACATAACAGTCAGAATAACCTGTTAAAAAAATCTAAGATCAAGTTGTTCCCCTGTTGAAAGCCCTCTAGTGGCCTCTCCGACTTCATCCCCACTGTTCCCTTTCATTTAGTCCAGGCAAACACCCCTTCCCCACCCTACCCCCCAAGCACACTAAGCTCATTCCAGCTTTCTGAACTTTGTACACACTGTTCTCTCTGCCTGGAAAGTTCTTCCCTCAGCTATTTGTGTGGCGTACACCCTAACTCCAATTAGACTCTGCTCAAATATCACCGCTGAGAGTTTCCCCAAGCACCCTCCCTTAAATAGCTGCCCCCTCTACCCCTTGACCTTTGTTTATTTTCTCTGAAGCATTTGCCACTACCTGACATAATATTATATATTTATTTGTTTATCTGAATTTTGTTATTCTCTCCTGCTAGAATGTAAGCTAATTGAGGTAAAAGATTTTCTTGTTCCTTGTTCTTTTTCTAGTCCTCACAGCATTGATTGTCATATGGTGGGCATTGAATAAATATTTGATGTATAAACGAATTAATGAGTGAAAAAATTTCTATGTCACAATGGGGGAAAAGCCCACTAAATGTGGAATCAAGAGAACTGCATTGTAATCCTGGTTCTGTCATTGAGTAATTGCGAGACATTTGGCAAGTCATTTTGATCTCCTTGGGTCTCAGTCACTGTACAATGAGAAGTTTGGACCATGAGCCTTAAGATCCCAATTCTAACATTCTCAGATTCTGTGTGCATAATATCTTTGCACTAGAGATCAACTCCTGTGCCTCATTTGGCCCAAACAGGACTGATGGCATTTTTTTCCAGAGCTGCTGGGAAGTAGATACTGGGATTTTTCTTTTCTCTGTATCCTCTTGGGGTTGAAATTCCTGCCAGGAGGGAAGTCACAGCATTTGCATCTGCACAAACATTTCAGTGAAGAACCTCCCGAAGTTGCCTACTGAAGGGAAGGAGCCAGAGTAGGGAATATCACAAGGGAAGAGATTCAATGGTGCTTTGATCAGAAAGTTCATTACATTTGCTTTCGATCACAATGCATACTCACTCAGGTCTGCAATCACTTACTCTCTTAGACAAAAATCCTAGCAGGAAAAAATAGCATATGTGCATGACTCCATCTGTGTGAGACCCTGCCAGAAACATTTATGAATCACTCGTCTCCTGATAGACAACTTGCTTTCCTAGTTTGCAATCATATTTCCCACAGATGTTGCCTTTGAATTAGCCATTGTCTCATTTAGTTTTGAATGCTTTCTCCTATTTGAGACTGTAAAATGGGCAGATCCCACCTACTATCAAAGTTGGCAGTCCTTGCTCAACATTAAAGGAAGGAGACATTTGGGGCAAGCCAGGGAGCTGGAATCCTGGATCATGGATAGACACATCTCCACAAGTTTAGAGTTTGGTATTTCTCAAGTCCTTGCGTCAGGGATGTTTACTCTCAGGTTATGCAAAGTCCCAGCTTGGGTTCTGGAAAAAATGAGCTGACAACGTTGTCTGAAAGGAGTTTCTTGTTAATTCCTGGGGACATCTTGCTTTTATTAAACCATAGCTATTGTTGTGTTGTCTGTCCTGAGCAATGAGGATGTCATGTCACTCATTGCATAGAACTCGTACCTATTGTGGCCTTTATTGTATGGCATTTTATATTCTATCATACATCATATCTGCTTCTGGTTATGTTGTCTGGATCTCAGATGTTACTGAGAAATTTTGGAAGGTAAATAGATTTTCTTTGGGGTGTATTTATAAGTTAGCCCATTATATATACAGAAATACATTATTTTCACTTCTGAGTGACCCTGTCATTCAACCTCTGTTGATTCTTCATTAATTTCAGTTAGATTTTTCTCCTTTTTTCCTTGAGAGATAAAATATCAATCAAAACCCTATAAACCAATTGTTATTTCTTTATAAATACCATGTCTGAATGTGCTAATGGTGTATCCAGTTTCAGACACATGAGCTTGAAGTTAAATACAAATTTTAATTTCCTTTATAAAGGAGCTGATGAAAATCCATTGTGAAAAGGTTATGAGAACAAGCTTATCTTATAATTGCAGCCAAGATTCAAGCCATTATTTAAGACGTGAAGCATTTGGCAACAAAAAGATTGTTGTCATTAAAAAGGAAGCCCAACACATTACTCTTGGGCTGAGAAAAAATAATTTAGCTATCATTGTTACTTAAGGAACAACACAGGAAGATGGCAGAAATTAAAATGAGCAGCTTTACCTTGAATAGTGTAATATATATTTTTTCATCTAAGAAGCAGAGATAGTTAATAAACATTTGATGACTGGCTTTAGCCCATTAGAGAGGGATTCACTGATTGGCTAGTACTTGACATTTAGCTAAATTTGTATTCCTTAATGCATGTAACTGAGAGGAAGCCAGTAGAACTTTACCATAGTTGTAATAAAGAGATAAGAATTCCTTCTTTTCTCACAAAACTATTAGCAGCCTGACGTCTATAACTTAACAAAATTGTTGCCAAATTGATAAGTATTCTTATAAAATCTTCATTTTTGGAAAGAAGGGTTAGAGTGAGGCACTGAGGTCATCCTAGCCAGGGTTACCTTAGCCTGGATGAAGAGGGAAATAAGCCCTGGAGATGTGCGGAGGTGAATACTTACAAGGTTTTATTATTTTGGAGGGCTGCAGAAAAGTCCAGTGTCCTTATCAATTCCTCCCAAGTAGTTCCTCCGGGTGTCCCATCCTGTGGTGGTTATCCTGAATCATTGTCTAAAATGGTTCTGGCTGTATGTTTTCTTATTTCCTCCCAATGCACTGTTATTTCTCTCTCTCCTTGCTATGAAGGAGGAATTCAATGGATATACTCCAAAGACATTTTTTATTTCTCTTCTGTCACATAATATTAACATTTTATTTTTTTATTATTTTTTTATTATTATGTTATGTTAATCACCATACATTACATCATTAGTTTTTGATGTAGTGTTCCATGATTCATTGTTTGCGTGTAACACCCAGTGCTCCATTCAGTACGTGCCCTCTTT
>NC_138369.1:151217767-151228734 GCF_054177405.1 Leptonychotes weddellii | reverse complement strand
ATGTAAAGTCTTTATTTCCTTGTTGATCTTTTGCTTAGATGATCTGTCCATTTCAGTGAGGGGGGTGTTAAAGTCCCCTACTATTATTGTATTGTTGTCGATGTGTTTCTTTGCTTTTGTTATTAATTGGCTTATATAATTGGCTGCTCCATGTTAGGGGCATAAATATTTACAATTGTTAGATCTTCTTGTTGGATAGACCCTTTAAGTAGGATATAGTGTCCTTCCTCATCTCTTATTGCAGTCTTTGGTTTAAAATCTAATTTGTCTGATATTAGGATTGCACCCCAGCTTTCTTTTGGTGTCCATTAGCATGGTAAATGATTTTTCACCCCCTCACTTTCAATCTGGGGGTGTCTTTGGGTCTAAAATGAGTCTCTTGCAGACAGCATATCGATGGGTCTTGTTTTTTTTTTAATACAATCTGATACCCTTTGTCTTTTAATTGGGGCATTTTGTCCATTTACATTCAGGGTAACTATTGAAAGATACGATTTTAGTGCCATTGTATTGCCTGTAAGGTGAGTGTTACTGTATATTGTCTGTGTTCCTTTCTGGTCTATGTTTCTTTTAGGCTCTCTCTTTGCTTAGAGGACCTTTTTCAATATTTCTTGTAGGGCTGGTTTGGTGTTTGCAAATTCCTTTAGTTTTTGTTTGTCCTGGAAGCTTTTTATCTCTCCTTCTATTTTCAATGACAGCCTGGCTGGATATAGTATTCTTGGCTGCATATTTTTCTCGTTTAGTGCTCTGAATATATCATGCCAGTCCTTTCTGGCCTGCCAGGTCTCTGTGGGTAGGTCTGTTGCCAGTCTAATGTTTCTACCATTTTAGGTTACAGACCTCTTGTCCTGAGTTGCTTTCAGGATTTTCTCTTTGTCTCTGAGACTCGTAAGTTTTACTATTAGATGTCAGGGTGTTGACCTATTTTTATTGATTTTTGAGAGGGGTTCTCTGGATTTTGATGCCTGTTTCCTTCCCCAAAGTAGGGAGGTTCTCTGCTATAATTTGCTCCAATATACCTTCTGCCCCTCTCTCTCTTTCTTCTTCTTCTGGGATCCCAATTATTTTAATATTGTTTCATCTTATTGTATCACTTATCTCTCAAATACTGCCCTTGTGATCCAGTAGTTGTTTATCTCTCTTTTTCTCAACTTCTTTATTTTCCATCATTTGGTCTTCTATATCACTAATTCCTCTTGTGCCTCATTTATCCTAGCAGTTAGAGCCTCCATTTTTGATTACAACTCATTAATATCCTTTTTGATTTCGACTTGGTTAGGTTTTAGTTTATTTCTTCATAAAGGGTTTCTCTACTTTCTTCCATGCTTTTTTAAGCCCAGCTAGTATCTTTAAAATCATCATTCTGAACTCTAGTTCTGACATCTTACTAATGTCCATATTGATTAGATCCCTGGCAGTTGGTACTGCCTCTTGTTCTTTTTTTTTAAGGTGATTTTTTCCATCTTGTCATTTTGTCCAGAGGAGAATAGATGAATGAGAGAGCAAAATACTAACAGGGTAACAACGTCCCCAGAAAATATACACTAAACAAATCAGAAGAGACCTGAAACTGGGGGAAAAGAAAGGGAAAGAAAGAAAAAAGAAAAAGAAAAAGATAAAAATAAACAAAAACAAAACAAAACAAAAAAACAGAATATGATCAAATATGATCAGGCTTTTGCATAGATCAGTGCCAAACACTAGATTTTGGGTGTATTTTGGTCTGTTAGAATAAAGTGACTCCCAAAATTTTAAGGAAAGAAAAACTTATGTTTGTACAAAAATAAGGGTTAATATGATGAAGGGATGGAATATGACTGTAAGGATGAAAATTATAAAAGATTTTATAAAAGCAATTGATAAGATAAGAAGTTGGTTGAGAAAAGAAAGAAGAGGATTTAAGAAAAAAAAAAGGGAGAGAATGTGATCAGGCAGGAGACTAGAACAAAGTCATACACTAGAGATTTAGGGTATATTTTGGTCTGTTAGAAGAAACTGTATCCCAAAATTTTAAAGAGAGAACAACTTATATATATATATACCAAAAATAAGTTTAACTACTATGAACATAAAGAATATGACTCTAAAAATGAAAAATAAAAGATTTTTTAAAAAAGAGATTGATAAGATTGTGGTTGAAAAAGGGAAAAAGAAAAATTCAAAAAAAAAAAGAAAAAGGAAAAAAGAAAATTAAAAAAATTAACTTTGAGAGACTAAAGAATCATGGTAAAAAAGCCATGGATTCTATGTGCAGTATTCCCCTAGCGCTGGAGTTCTGCCATTCTCACTGATTGGTAAACTTGGTCTTGGCTGGCTGTTCTTGCTGATCTTCTGGGGGAGGGTCCTGTTGCCGTGGTTCCCAAATGTCTTTGCCGGAGGCAGAATTGCCCCGCCCTTGCCTAGTCCGGGCTAAGTAATCTGCTTGGGTTTGCTCTCGGGAGCTTTTGTTCCCTGCAAGCTTTCCGTACAGCTTTGGAGGCGGAGAGTGAAAATGGCGGCCTCCCAATCTCCGCCCCAGAGGAGCCGAGAACTCGGGGCCCCGCTCCTCAGTGAGCCCCCAGAGAAAAGCAGTCAGTCACTCCCATCTCCCCTGTCTCTGGCTGCACTCCATGCTCACCTGGCCTGTGACCGAGTGTTTCCATCTCTGGCACATGACGCCATTTGGCGTCTCCAAACCCAGCAGATCCCTGCGGTGCGCTCCCCTGCTGCTCCTTTCAGGGAAGGAAGGTGAGTCTCCCCGGATCTGCCGCTTGTTGGGTCCCTGCTGGAGGAGCAGTGGCCTGCCTGTGCCGTGGATCACGGTTTATGGCGACCTCGAGCTGAGAGCCCACTCCTCGGCTCTGTCTCTGCAGCCGGCTTCCCTGCTCTGATACCTGGAGCTCTGCTGTACTCAGGCACCCCTGGTCTTTCTGTGACCCCAAGGTTCCTGAGACCACACTGTCCCAGAGAGTGTTCCACCCCCGCTTAGCCACTGGAGCGATGTCCCTCAGCGGAGCAGGCTTCTAAAAGTTCTGATTTTGTGCTCAGCGGCTCTATCACTTGCCAGTAGTGGCTGACGGAGGCCCCGGCCCCTCTGTCTATCTTCCCCAGTATCACCTCCGCTTCACTTCTCCGCAGGTCCTACCTTCCAGAAAGTGGTCGCTTTTCTGTTCAGAGTTGCTGCTATTCTTTTCTTTGATTTCCTGTTGAGTTCGCAGGTGTTCAGAATGGTTTGATCCCAGAATGGTTGAATTCCTGGGACCAGACGAAATTTAGGTCTCCTACTCCTTCCCCCCCGCCGAAAATTTACATGGATTTTTGAGAGAAAGCAGATGTTATGTTCTGTTGGTGGATATCAAATGCATGTGACCATGAGGGGGTGGTGGGCAAGTACACAAGAAACCAGGCTGGTATCATAATCTAAGTCTCTCAGTTTTCAGAATTGGAGCCCTGGACTCAAACAAAACCAAGGGTTGAGGCAGTTAGGTTGATGATTACTTGAGCTGCCCAGCTTCTTGCATCTCTAAATGGTACCTTCCTCAGTTCTAGGAAAATGAACTATTATAAAACAGTGTTGGGATTCACTTTTAACTCTAGGGGGCCTTTCCTCATTATAATCACATATGTTGTTTTGACTTGTTCCATTTCTATTAATCTCCAGTTATTGTAGAATAAAGGAGATCCAGTTAATTATTCTAGAAGGAATTCATTTTCTAGATGGGAATGTCAATAGGATGATACACAGGACATAAGCATGCCTACTATCCAGCCATCACTGCGTAACACTGGGCATCTGTAGGCTAGAGTGACAGGAACATTAGTGGAGACAAAGCCGATCTTAGTGGACTGACACCATGAGGCTCAACCTGCCTGACTTGGGGATTGACGGTTCAATTTAGATCATATGATGAGGAGCACCATAGAAATCAACTCAAGCCTTTACAGCTCCTTTGTTACACTAGAGTTTTGTCTTTCTGGGTCTGATATGTGCTGCTCTATCATAGATTTGATGAGCTCCATGAGAACTAGATGAGATATTAAGAAAGAAAAAAAAGATGTGAAAGAACTATATGGAGGGGAGTTTGTTAAGAGGTTACCTTTCAGACAGTGGGCAAATATATGTGTT
This sequence comes from Leptonychotes weddellii, assembly GCF_054177405.1. Classification (NCBI taxonomy): domain Eukaryota; kingdom Metazoa; phylum Chordata; class Mammalia; order Carnivora; family Phocidae; genus Leptonychotes; species Leptonychotes weddellii. The sequence goes on along the minus strand of NC_138369.1, from coordinate 151,224,629 downwards.
TTTAGGAAAAAAAACACAAACAGTTGACACTATTTTAATTGAAAGGTACCTTTTAGGTTGGTGTCTTAAAGAACTCTTCCTATGATATAATAGTACAAATTAAACCTGGTCATGTTGTGGATCTGACTCAGGGTGTCACGAATGAATGATAAGTATAAGGAAACCAAACTTCTACATACTGATTGATCAATGTCCAGGTGATGGTGCTGGCAACAACTATAAACAGGATACTTGGTGCCAGGTTTCCAGGGCACTGCTTTGTATCTTGAAGTGAAAAGCAGTCCCAGAACTCTCACCAGAGGCTGCGTATACCAAGCCACTTAGCAATATCTTGTGAGGGTGGGACAGTGCAGCATCACAGGGACATAGCATAGGACAATAGAAAATGTCTGGACCATACGTAGAAGACCTGGATCTTGGTCTCAGCTTTGTCCAGTAGGTCTGAGATTATGGATCAATCATTGCACTTTTTAGTACTCCAGTTTCTTTGCTTGTGAAACCAGGAGATGGGACTAGATTATTTCCAAGGTCTCCTTTGAGCTCTAAAAATGTTAATGGTTTTCTAGTTTTGACAGGCAGTAATGACCCTCTTTCTTTTTTTTTTTCATGCAAGACATCTCCGTTCATTTTTAAAGTGAAGGGGCTAAATGTATAATGTTTTCTGTTGGTTTATTCATACGTACTTTTATTTCACCAATGAAGAAATGCAATTGGCCCTTAAATTAAGCATTACTGCAGATATGGTGTCTATCTTTCTTCAGGCTATAGTTCTGTCGGAATAAAGAATATTCTTTGATATCTGGGATGTGACCAAAATTCCACAGAAAGAGGACAAAACTGTGCTTAGCCTAGTTGCCAGAAGATTGGCTTTCATTAAATGCATAATATTTCTTGTGTTTTTGATCTCAAACTCCACCCTGCTGCAAAAATGCAATTGGGGCCAAATACCACATCCAGGGATGAGGTAAATTTAATCTCTTTTTGTTCTGGATGACATACAACTGATATATTTTTTTACTTTTTTGGTGCAGTCTTCAATAGGAATCATTATCCTCTTTAATCAACTATATTTTTCAAAACTGCTGGCAGTAAAGATGGTATCATAAAAACAATATCTACCAAGTTAAATCTTTCTAATAAATAATTTGGCAGATACAAATTATAATGAGAGACTCTATTTTGGGTCCCTAATTTATGAAAAATGCTTTAAAGAGATATCTATATTTAACATTGCCTATCAATCTATGTCAGGCTCATTTCAGTGAGATTTAAGCAGATATTCCTTCTCCTTTAAAAATTTTGTGTTCACAGTCTTGTCTGCTTCTATTTGGGCATTTCACCAAGTGTAATGTTCATGTTTTCTGTGAACTCACGATCATCTAAAACTCTCTCCATAATAAAGATATAGGTGCATGATATAGTCCCAGGGATAATCATATGTTACATCCATGTGATATATATACATGCATGACTGAATTCACTCACTTAAAAAATAGTGACTGAATGACTACTATATGTCAGGCACTCTGTTGGACACTGGATATACAGCCGTTGTGGCTAATTTTACATGTCACTTGGACTGTGCCACAGAGTGTATAGATTAAACATGATTTCTGGTGTGCCTGTGAGGATGTTTTTCGAAGAGCTTAGCATTTGAATTGGTGGATTTGGTAAGCAGCTTGACCTCCCTAGTGTGGGTGGGCATCATCTAATCTGTTGGGGACCTGAACAGGACAAAACAGTGGAGGAAAGAGACATTTAACCCTTTTGCTTCTTGCCTATTTGCTTGGACTGGGTTACCCATCTTCCCCTGCCCTTGGACTAAGATTTGCACCACCGGCTCCCCGGTTCTTGGGCCTTTGGACTTAGATTGGAATTATACCACTGATTTTCCTAGATCTCCAACATGAAGAAGGCAGACTGTGGGGCTGAATAGTCTCAACAATGCCATGAGCCATTTCCTCATAATCTATCTATCTGTATTTTACTAGGAGATATATATATTTTATTGGTTCTGTTTCTCAGAAGAACCCTGACATACAAAGAGTGAACCACAGAGACACAGTTCCTAACTGACATGGCTTATTATCAACAGGAAAATGATTGCTCCAGCTGCATATTAACCCCTTCCTTCTTGCTCTCACACAAGCCTGGGAAGCACAGTGAGAATTGCCTTGCCTTCTGTGGTCCAGCAATGCCCAGTCTGTGAAAGAGAAGGAACCTAAAGATTCCTTCTGTACCTTTTAGTTGGCTTGTGTACCTCTATGGAGTCCTGAAAAGAAATTGGATATTCACAGATTCCTGTGGGAGTAATTACCAGTATGCAAAAATTAGGAGGTTTTTAAACCTCTGAACTTGATTTTTATTTCTTTGACTTTCTATGCTTTTGTAAGCAGGAAAGGCAATATGATCAAATGACTAAGAATCTGGATGCTGGAACCAGCATACATAGGTTCAAGTCACAGCTCTGCTACTTTTAGTTCTGGGACCTCAGACATGAGACATATGTCAGTTCTCTCACAGGTAAAACAGACGATACTGATATCTACCCAACTAATTTATTGTGGCTTATTGTGGGAATTACATAGTTCACACCCATAAAATACAGTAGTGCTTGGCATATAGCAGGCCCTAACAATAAATGTTAGATGTTATACATAATGAAATACCGCCCCCCCCGAAATATATACATCTGGGAATTGTTTTTATTTATATTTCTGTTACAGTGAATTATTTTGGAGTTTCTTTTTTCCTTTTGGTGTTTTTTTTTTCCAGATTTTATTTACTTATTTGAGGGAGAGAGAGAGCGCTAGAGAGAGCACAAGTTGCGGAGAGGGGCGGAGAGAGAGGGAGAAAAATGCTCCTGGCTCAATCCCAGGACCCTGGGATTATGACCTGAGCCAAAAGCAGACACTTAACTGACTGAGCCACCTAGGCACCCCTGTTTTCCTTTTGGTGTTTAGAAGAACTTTAGTCAAGTATGAAAACCGTGACTTAATTTTGGTAAGTAGTAAGATGGAAGCTATATTTTGGGTGCTTCTCTCCCTGAAGACTCTCCATGGCTTAATTCCTGGCTTGTCACTTTTGTTCTGAAGGCTTCAGCTCCCTATGCAACAAAAACACAGAACAGATGTTAGGAGGCTGAGCTAAAGGTGGCCCATAACACCAAGCTGGGTTCAAAAGCTTTCTTCTAGCAATTTGAGAGTGCCAAGAATGAGTGAGCCAAAAAGGAGAGTTAGGGCTCTTTGCAAACCCATAAGGAGTAGTTCTTAGTCTGCACTTGACAAGTCTGAGGGTTTAGAAGACTGTATTGTGGTACAGCTGAATCCCCAGTGTGCTGTGTTCCCAGGGAAGAAAACCAGTAACAACAGATCCCACAACTCATACCATTTGCTAAATGGGCTTCTTCGCAAGTGGGGCTCTGGGAGGAATCTCACAATTTCCTGCCGCTTTGTCTCTGAAGGGTAAGCAAGGAGAATTGTTCTCATTTCAGCTGCTTTCATTTCTTGAGTCTGTGGAGAGTGTAGAAATGACTTTGCTTCTATTCCAGTGCATGCTTTTGTCAGCTTTACCTTTGTGTTGCCCAAGAACCCTCAAATTTGACATAAAATTCAAGTCAAACTTCCATAGTTCCCTGGTTTGGGGGTTTTCTCATGGAAAAATTCTCATAGTTACCTTTTAGTCTCTAAGAAGATAGAAAAATGGAGGGGGCATAATGACAATGACCAAAATGATGCAAGATGTCTCAACCAACTAATATGTTGCAGAAATACTGCAGACTCACATGATTCACACCAGAGTCTCTAAAGAACCATTTGTTACCTGATTTTACTAACACTAATTTTTCCCCCACTGGAATATGCTTTCATGTGACTTTAGAATAAAGAGAGTTTAATATTTCTCTAGAGACCAGATTCTGGTTTCTGGCAAGATTTTGTAATCAAGTTCTTAAAACCAATTTTGTCTGACAAACACTAGTGTTCTAAAGACCTAACTCGCCAGATTTTTGAAGTTCAAATGGCCCAGTTTCATCATCAAAATACAGAAGTTCATACTCAGTAAGCCCCTGACTGTAACCATCTGATCTTTGATGTCAGTTTTAATATTTTTGGGTCCCACTCATCATTTGAATGAATCACTGTGGCTTGCTGACTTACCCAGCAGGGAAAATACTTGGAGTCTGAAACACTTGAACTAATGATTGTCTTGGCCTTGGGAGTATAATATCATGATTTGAGTGTCTTCACCCTTTAGATACCTAGTGTTCTCTTCCAGAATTCATTAAGAAGTGACTGAGTCATCATTCATAGGAAATCAGAACCGTAATGTGTTGATTACGCTGAGCTTTAAGGGAACTCTTTTAATTTTTTAAATTGAAATATACTTGACATATAGCTTGCAAATTTAATGTGTACAACATGTGAATATGATACATTTATATATATTAACGATTGCCATTGTAGTGATAATTAGCACTTCTATCATGTTACATAATTAACCTTTCTTTTAAAAGTGTTTGGAATGACTAGATCTAGTCTCTTAGCAAGTTGGATGATTATAACATAATACTGTTGCTTATATTCACCACACTGTGCATTAGATCTCTAGGGCTTATGTACTACACATTGCAAGTTTGTGCTCTTAAATATCTTTGCTATCTCCTGCAACCCCATCTCCTGGTCACCACCATTTTACTCTATGCTTTTAACAATTGGTTCTTTCATATTCCACATATAAGTGATATCATACAGTTTTTGTCTTCCTCCATCTGATATTTCATTCAGCATAATGTGCTCCAGATCTGTTCATATTGTCACAAATGGCAGGATGTCTTCCTTTCTCATGGATGAATAATATTACATTGTGTAGATATATACTGAATCTTCTTTTTCCATTCATCCATTGGTGAGCACTTAGATTATTTCCATATCTTGGCCACTGTGAAAATTGCAGTAAACATGGGAGTGCATATATCTCTTCAATATCCTGTCTTATTTCTTTTGGGTATATACCTAGAAGTGGAATTGTTGGATCATACGATAGATCTATTTTTAAATTTTTGAGGAACTTCTATGTTGTTTTCTATAGTTTCTGAATCAATTTACCTTCTCACGAATAGTGCACAAGCGTTCCCTTTTCTCCCCATCCTCACCAGCACTTATTATCTATTGTCTTTTTGATGGTAGACATTCTAACAGGTGTGAGGTGATGTCTCATCGTGGTTTTGATTTGCATTTCGCTCATGATTAATGATGTTGAGTATCTTTTCATATACCTGTTGGCCATTTGGATATCTTCTTTGGAAAAATGTCTATTTAGTTCCTCTGCCTAATTTTTAATCAGATTTTTTGTTGTTGTTGTTACTGGGCTGAATGAATTCTTTATATATTTGGATATTAACTCCTTATCTGGTCTATGATTTGTAAAAATTTTCTCCCATTTTGTAGGTTGCCTTTCATTTTATTGTTTTTTTTGTTTTTGTTTTTGTTTTTACTGTGCAGAAGCTTTAAGTTTGATGTAGTTCCATTTGTGGATTTTTGCTTTTGTTGTTTGTGTTTTTGAAATCATAACCAAAAAATCATTGCTAAGGCCGACATTGAAGAGTTTCTTCCCTGCATTCTCTTCTAGGAGTGTTACAGTATCAGGTTTTATGTTTAAGTCTTTAATCCATTTCGAGTTAATTTTTGTGAGTGGTATGAGATAGAGATCCAGTTTTATTGCTGTACATGTCTTTCTCCAGTTCTGCAGCACCATTTGTTGACGAGACTATCCTTTCCCCTTTGGGTATTCTTGGCTCTTTTGTCAGATAATAGTTGATCATATGTGCTGGGATTTAATTCTGGGCTTTCTGTACTGTTCCATTAGTCTATGTCTATTTTTATGCCAATACCATACTGTTTTTTATTTCTATTGCTTTGTAGCATAGTTTGAAATCAGGAAATGTGATACCTCTAGCTTTGTTCTTTATCCTCAGGATTGCATTGACTATTTGGGGTTTTTGTGTTTCCATACAAATTTTAGGATAGTTTTTTCTATTTCTGTGAAGAATGCCATTAGTATTTTGATGGGATTGCATTGAATCTAAAGATAGCTTTGGGTAGTTTGGACATTTTAACTATGTTAATTCTGATTCATGAATATGAGATGTCTTTCCATTTGCTTGTACCTTTGATTTTTTTTCAGCAAAATCTCATAGTTTTCATTGTACAGATTTTTTACTTGGTTACATTTATTCCTGGGTCTTTTATTATTTTTGATGCTATTGTTAATGGGCTAGTTTTATTTCTTTTTCGGAAGTTTCATTGTTAGTAATAGATACAGAGCTGATTTCTGTATGTTGATTTTGTATCCTTCAACTTTACTGAAATTGTTGATAAGTTCCAACTGTTTTTGGTTGAGTCTTTGGGATTTTATATATACAAAGTCATATAATCTGCAAATAGTGACAACTTTATTCCTTTCTGATTTGGATGCCTTTTATTTCTTTGTCTTGCCAAAAATTCTTTTTTTAAAAATTTTTTATTGTTATGTTAATCACCATACATTACATCATTAGTTTTTGATGTAGTGTTCCATGATTCATTGTTTGTGCATAACACCCAGTGCTCCATGCAGAATGTGCCCTCTTTAATGCCCATCACCAGGCTAACCCATCCTCCCATGCCCCTCCCCTCTAGAACCCTCAGTTTGTTTTTCAGAGTCCATCGTTTCTCATGGTTCATCTTCCCCTCCAGTTTCCCCCCCTTCCTTCTTCCCCTCCTGCTATCTTCTTTTTTTTTTTTTTTAACATATATTGCATTATTTGTTTCAGAGGTACAGATCTGTGATTCAACAGTCTTACACAATTCACAGCGCTCACCAT
>NC_138369.1:151211535-151217667 GCF_054177405.1 Leptonychotes weddellii | reverse complement strand
GCTTTGAGATTACCAGGAAAATTTGAGCTCACTAAGGGATAAGGAGTGTTTGAAGAAAAAATTGCTATCAGGGAAGTAGGGAAACATAAGAATATTAATAAATCCAGTGAAAGCATCATAGAAGGGATAGGGGATGAAGAGGATAGGGCTGCCTAAGACTGAAATCATTGAAGGGGAAAGTGGTAGGCATTTGGGTCTAGACTCCAGAGCACTGATAGTTCTTAGCACAGGATTACATAAGACCAATGATCTGAAACTCTTTCCAGTGATTGGTATGTTCTAGGTGTTCAGTATATATTTGCTCCATTCCTCTTGTTTTACCACCACCACATACCATCAAACACATTTCTTGCTTCTCATACATGCTCAGTAATGCTAAAACTAAGGGGAGAGAAATGGGTAGAATTTGAACAGACCGATTAGGTAAAGAGGATATGGAGAATGGTATGAGCACAGAATTTGGCAAAACCCAGGATATGTATGGGTAAGAGTAAATATACTAGTAGGTTAGGGAAAGGGGGAATATAGCTAGAGAAAATATGCAGAGTCTTAAAAAAAGTTAAAGCTACTTTCTGGTTTCAGAAGCTCAGAAGCCCTGAGACCTTGAGAGTTCTGGGGTTCTTTAGTACTGTGTTATCTACGTATCTCATGAATGCAGTTCATTAGCCATTGTAAAGATGTAGGAATCTACAATCTAACTTTTGTTAGAATAGCTGGGCTTTTGCTTATTTTAATATGATGTTAAAAAAAGTATACTCCCAGAAGATATTTGCAAATGATGTATCTGATAAAGGGCTAGTATCCAAAATCATAAAGAGCTTATCAAGCTCAATACCCAAAAAACAAATAATCCAGTTAAGAAATGGGCAGGAGACATGAATAGACACTTTTCCAAGGAAGACATCCAGATGGCTAACAGACACATGAAAATGCTCAACATCATGCATCATCAGGGAAATACAAATCAAAACGACAAAGAGATACCACCTCACACCTATGAGAATGGCTAAAATTAACAATACAAGAAACAACAGGTGTTGGTGAGAATGTGGAGAAAGGGGAACCCTCTTGCATTGTTGGTGGAAATGCAAACTGGTGCAGCCACTCTGGAGAACAGTTTGGAGGTTCCTCAAAAAGTTAAAAATAGAACTAACCTATGATCCAGCAATTGCACTGCTAGGTATTTACCCAAATGCTACAAAAATACAGATTTGAAGGGGTACATGCACCCTGGTGTTTATAGCAGTATTATCAATAATAGCCAAACTATGGAGAAGGTTCAAGTGTCCGTCAACTGATGAATGGATAAAGAAGATCTCACAATCACACACACACACACACACACACAGGAATATTACTCAGCCATCAAAAAGAATGAAATCTTGCCATTTGCAATGACATGGATGGAGCTAGAATGTATTATGCTAAGTGAAATAAGTCAATCAGAGGAAGACAAATACCATATGATCTCACTCATATGTGGAATTTAAGTAAGAAAACAGATGAACATATGGGAAGGGGGAAAGGTAGAGAGGGAGAGAGGGAAATAAGCCATAAGGGACTTTTAATGATAGAGAACAAACTAAGGGTTGATGGAGGAAGGTGGGTGGGGGTTGGGCCAGATGGTTGATGGGGATTAAGGAGGGCACTTGTGATGAGCACTGGATGTTGTATGTAGGTGATGAATCACTGAATTCTACTTCAAAAACCAATATTGCACTGTATGTTAACTAACGAAAATTTAAATTAAAAAGAAAAGAGAGAGAGTATACTCCCAAATGTCATCTTGTATGCTGGTGCTCTGAAGACTGAAATAGAGAATGTTTGAGTCATAACCGCTGGTTATTTTCCAGTTTCCTTTCTAACATGTGGTCGTTAATGTGCTATGATAAAACACATGGCTCTATGGTTTAATATGGTTGCTTGTTATTAAAGAAGCCAGGGTGTCTGGGCATACCTCGGACATACCTCAAACTCCACCATACATTACGGTCCCACCATACATTCCTGCCTTGTCTCTTCCTGCTATACACATACACTAAGTTCTAGAAATTATACTAAACTTTTCCCTTTTTCTCCAAACATTTCTCAGTGCCTTTGTACCTGCCATTTTCTCTTCCTGAAATGCCCTTCCCCTCTTCTATGACTGGGAATCTACATATCATCCTTTAAAATGTATTTAAAATTTGGCATATTATATTGAAACTTTCTTGACTCTCCTGGGCTGAATTAATGCATCACTCCTTTGAGATTGCCAGCTCTCTGTCCTTACTATATTTCTCTAGGTTTTCTAGCTCAGTAATATGCCACAGGAACATATCTCAGCTAATTGTCATATCTTCTCAACATAAATGTTTATTTAATGTAATATACTAAACACTATAGTTAATGCAACCACAAGTAATATTTTACTGTTGAAAGCAAACTACATACCACTTTTCTTTAACATCCTAAAGTTTATTCTATGCTTTTCCCATATTCCTAAAAATTCTATAGGATTTTTGGTGCTTAAAGTCATGACATTGTTTTTCATAATCCATGCTGGTAATTTAGGCAACGTATTATACCTTTAGAATTGATTAAATGATTTTGAAATGTGTTGAAGGCTACCAGAATTGTATCTTAATTTCCTGTTTAGTTAAACTCAAATTTTTGTTTTTTTCTTAATTGAATTACATGTCACTGGAAATTAAACAGCTTCTTGAAAGCTTTAAGTGGCCAATTGTTTAGAATTTGCCTGATAATATGTTGGGATTTATATATTCCCTTAAACTCTTAACTTTGAAACTTCTATGATATTTTCTGAAATTTGGCAATTTCTATTGCCTTAATTCATGGCCTGTCATGTGACTGCAGTTGACTGCAGATAGAGCTTTTATTTAAGGCTGCATTATAATTTATTCTTTTTGAAGACCGTAAAAGCAACAGCAATCAAAAATTATGGTAATGGTCAAATTTCACCGTCATGCTCTCTCTCCAACATTTTATTCTTTTAATTTCCTTCCTGGGAGGAGATTTAAAGAACCTCTAATGCTCCAAAAGGATCAAGGGGAGAATACAGGGATTACAGATAGAGGCCAGTGTAAAAATCCTAAAATATTAGGGAATCAGTTACCAAGATTTCTTCTCCTTAACTCTAAAACTTAACTCCTCAAAAAAAAAAGGGAAAGAAAGAAGAGGGCATTTCATTTCTTCTGTACTCTTAAAAGTGTTAACAGTGAGAGCTGAGAAAAGCAGAATTGTTGAAATTTTAGGAGTGGGATAGACACCCTTGTTTTAATCATGAGGAGACAGGACCACAAAAGTTAAGGCCTTGTCCTTGGTCATCGAGCCAAGCCACCTCAAAAACCTGGCCAAAACAGGGGGGTCAGGTTTTATTTAGTTTTGGGAGCATAAGAGCATTGGTATGTGTAATTGTCTTTGGGGGTAAAGATGAATATTGGTTACATCTGCATGTCCTTCTAAATACTCACATACATATGGGTATGAATCATAAGTAACACTGATTGTGAGATATATATGAAGTGAGCTCCATGTTCCAGTGACTTAATTTTAAATCCCATATTCCACTTAAGTTCTACTTTTTGCTGTATTGCCCCTGGCCCAACACATGCTAACTGAATCAGTTCAGGTACCAGACATGTAAAGACAAAAGCTGAGTGGTTTTATCAGCATTCCCTCACTCTTATAATATATTGTTCATAACAACAAAAACCTAGAAACAGCCTATTTATTCATCAAATGGAGACTTTGAAAAATGAATTATGACAAGGTTTCCAGTGTATATTGTTAAGTGAAAAAGAAACCAGAGGAAAAATAATATATATATTGTGCTTAAGGACATTTAAAAATATTCATGTATATGTATAGAGATTTTCCACTAGTATGCACAAAATAACAGTGGCCGCCTCTGTGGAGAGATACTGCAGGTATGGGGTGACAGAGAAACTCATTTCTTATTATATGTCATTTTTATATAATGTGCCTTTTCCGTATTTAAAAATAGCTAAATAAACATGTGCACTGCCTATAACATATATCCTATTGAGGGCCTTTAAGTGAAGTATGGGAAATAGAGCTAATTTCCACTTTCTCTCTTAATTTTATTTTCTTTTTATTTTGGTTGCTGTGCTTGGTTTTTTATCTATTGCTTTCAGATCCATTTCTCTCCCTTCTCCTGAATTTGCATTTATGGGGTAGGACACCATGTAAACTACATTCCCATGTTCCCTTGACAGTTGGCTTCCATTTAAGCTTGACCTAGTGGAAGGCACAGGAAAGACAATGGAAAGAAGAAGCAGGGAAAAAGCTAGCGTAGCTTTCCCCAGCCGTCTGCTCCTGATGGTTTCTCTGGTTGAGTGTCCTCTGTGACTCTAGTTCCTTCCATAGACACAACTTCCAATAGGCAGTCATGTCAAAGTTCCAGTTTCCTTGGGGGCATAGGTCCTGGACTCCAGGAATACCATCCCCTCTCCTTGGCCTTCCAGCCTAGGTACATTAGCAGCTTTGTGCTATTACTGATGTTTTGGCAACACTTTCCCTGTTGTTCTTTCAGCTATTCTAGTATCTTCACAACTCGTTCTTCTATTCTCTGTATTTAATTATGTCAGGACTCTATTTTGCTAGTTAGGCCCTGACGAGATTGTTATTGAAAATGAAATTTTCTTATATTTTCAAGTCTGTTACTATTTTGGGACAGCAATTAATTTTTATATATGAACGTTATTATTTCTAACCTTACTTGTTTCCTTATTTTCTTTTTGAAACTATTTCTAAAGGCTTTTACCTGGTGGCCTTTCCTGGGAAATAGAGCCAAGAATCCTCAAGGTCTTAGTCTCCTTATCTGGCTATTTCAGTTTAATTTCCTGTTTGATTCAAGAGTTGGAGAATGCTTCATTTATGGATCTGTTAGCCTTAATTTATTATTATATTGAAATATAATTTACATATATCATTGCTTAAGGTGTAGGTATACAACATATTGATTAATTTTTATTATACATTTCTAATGTTGTGGCATTTTGGTTAGAAAATATTGCCTATGTATTTCACTTTGGAGAACTTGAGATTTTATTTAGGGACTATTAAATTGCCAACTTTATTTTCCATGAACCCTTAAATATTGCTTTTTAAGATTTTATGTGTGTGTGTGTATATATATATATATAAAACATTCACATTATTATGGTTTTTAGTTTTTTCTGTATTGGTACTAATTTTTAGTCTATACCATCTGTCAAGGACTGTGTATATGTTTCCTATTACTATTCATTTATATATATTCCTTGAATTTTTAAAAGTTTTTGCTTTATGTATTTTTAATATATTATTTAGTGCTTAGAAATTCAGGATAGTTAGATCTTCATTATAGACTATATACTTCTTCATTATGAAATCCTTCTCTTAGACTAATTTCATGCTTTTTGCCCTGAATTCAAGCTTTATTCTTTAGTAATATGACCTGGGAAGTTTCCTCTAATATAACTTTAAATTTTTTTGCAATTTGTTTTATTTTCTTCATGGAGAATATCATTTATGTACAATTGGGAACTTGTCTTCCAAATCCCTTTTAATGGCTCTTTACTTTTCTCTAATACTTTATAATTCTTTATTCTTGTACTGTTTATTTTACTTAATTTTCTCAAGTCTGACCAGTCTGTATTTTTAGTGTTATCCATTATAAAAATTTCTCTTCTAAAATGAATTTTATGACTGAAAGTCATATTTATTTCTTCTATTTCCTTGCTGAATTCTGCCAGCTCACTTTTTTTTTTTTTTTTTTCATTAAGAGACTTTTATTCTGAAGCTATTTTCTTGTGTCACCATAAAAACTCCAGTCAGGGCGCCTGGGTGGCTCAGTTGGTTGGGCGACTGCCTTCGGCTCAGGTCATGATCCTGGAGTCCTGGGATCGAGTCCCGCATCGGGCTCCCTGCTCGGCAGGGAGCCTGCTTCTCCCTCTGACCCTCCCCCCTCTCATGTGCTCTCTGTCTCTCTCATTCTCTCTGTCTCAAATAAATAAATAAAATCTTTAAAAAAAAAAAAAAAAAACTCCAGTCAAACAAATGAAACCAAAAGGCAGGTGCCATTTACTGCTGTGAATCAGAATAAGCCAGCCTAATTCATTGGCTCAA
>NC_138369.1:151145680-151211035 GCF_054177405.1 Leptonychotes weddellii | reverse complement strand
AACAAGACCAAGATGCCCACCTTTACCTTTTTTATTCAGCATAGTATTGAAAATCCCAGCCAGAGCAATTAGGAAAGAAAAAGAAATAAAAGGCATCCAAATTGGAAAGGAAGAAGTACAACTGTCAGTATTTGCAGATGACATGATGCTATATGGAAAAAATCCTAAAGATTCCCACCAAGCCTGGTGATGGGTATTAAAGAGGGCATGTACTGAATGGAGCACTGGGTGTTATATGCAAACAATGAATCATGGAACACTATATCAAAAAGTAATGATGTAATGTATGGTGATTAACATAACATAATAAAATTTAAAAAATCCCTTAACTGAATATATTTTTAATTAATTTTACTATTTTTGTCCTTTACTCTTCATACTTGCTTTATCAGTGACTGATCCACTACCTTTATTATTCATTTACATTTCCTGGTGAGACTTTTATTTTCAAATGTTTTCTCATTATTAGTATCTTCTCATTTTAGCTTAGAAAAGTCCTGTTAACATTTCTTGTATGGCTGATTTAGTGGTGTTGAATTCCTATAGCTTTTGCTTATCTGGAAAACTCTTAAACTCTATTAATTCTGAATGATAACCTTACTGGGTAGAGAATTCTTGGTTGGAAGATTTTTCCTTTCAGACTTTGAATAGGTTATGCCACTCTCTTCTGTTCTGCAAAGTTCCTGCTGACAAATCTGCTAGCTTTATGGGATTTCTCTTACACAGAATAAGCAGCTTTTCTCTTGTTGCTTTTAAGATTTGCTTTATCCTTGGCTTTTACCATTTTAATTATAATGTATCTCAGTGTGTTTGTCTTTGAGTTCATCTTATTTGGAACTCTGAGCTTCCTGGTCTTAGATGTCTGTTTCCTTTCCCAGATTAGGAAAGTTTTTAGCCACTATTACTTCAAGTAATTTTTCTCATTCTTTATCTCTCTTTTCTCTTTCTGGGACCCCTATAATGCAAATGTTATTCTGCTTACTGTTGTCCCAGAAGTCCCTTAAGATATTCTCACCTCTTTTAATTATTTTATTTTTTTATTTTACTGCTCTGTCTGGATATTTTCCATTGCCTTGTCTTCCAGCTCACTGATTCTATTTAATACATTCTGCCATTGAACCCCTTTTAGTTTATTTTTCAGTTTTGTTATAACTTCTGTTTGGTACTTTCTTATATTTTCTCTCTTTGTTGAAGTTCTCACTGTGTTCACCCAGTCTTCTCCCAAGATTGATGAGCTTCTTTATGACCATTACTTTGAAGTCTTTATCTGGTAGGCTGCTTATCTCATTTCATTAAGGTCTTTTCTGGGGATTTGCCTTGTTCTTTGGTTTTGAACATATTCCTCTGTCTCCTCACTTTGCTTCTCTTTCTGTGTTTGTCTATATGTATTAGATTAAATGGTCATCTTCCTCTCTTGAAGGAGTGGTCTTGTGTAGGAGTTGTAGCCTGTGGCCCAGAAGTACAGTCTTCCCTGGCCACCACTCTCTGTTCACCCCTTATGTGGCTGTTTATGCCTTCCAGCTATAATAGGGCCATGTCTGCTGTATGGGGAGGTTTGGACAAAGCACTCACCAGGCCTGGTTGTGGTTTGGTCAGTGTGGGTAGAACCGGGTTCAAGCTACTTGCCCATCCTTGTTGCAGTTCAGTGTTTGTACAGGTTAGACGGGGCTCATTTTCTGTATATGTTGGGTGGTGCTCAAGGTGTGTACCTGGTCTAGTTTTGAGTTGACTGCTGTGTAGAGAGGGCAGGGCTGGGGGGCTCACCTGTCCTGGTTGTGGGCTACTCACCCAGTTTTGGCTTTGCTGCTGCCTGGGATGGTTGGGGCTCAGGATTCTTGCCTGTCCCAGTTGCAGTTCAGTCTCTGGGTGGGATGGTTGGGGCTTTGAGTTTGCCAGGCCCTATTGTGGGATGGGTGGGGTGCATAAGCCTCGGGACACTTGCCCATCCTGGTTATGGTGTGGCGTAGGGAGATCATGCTCTCTGGTGCTAGCAGGCTAGAGAGAGGGCACCAAACGTGGTACCCATGGACTTGGTCACCAGCAAGTTTGGATGAGATTGTAAAAATGGACTCTAAGAGTGCTTTTTCAGAGGATAAAGTCCCTACAGGTCCCTACTTCTCGAGCAGTTGGTATGAAAATAATAAGTGGGTCTTCCTTGCTTATGGTCTAGATGCTTTTCAATCTTGCATTTTCCCTTGATCTCAGGGTGAGTGGGTTTTTCTCAAGACCTTTAAGAGTGGGATGTCTGTTCCCTATAGTTCTAGGATTCTCCTGTTCTTAATCCCTGTTGATTTGCGAAAACAAACATTTCTGGGGGGATTCTCTTTCCAATGCTGGCTCCCAGGGTCAGAGTATCTGATATTTGGCACAATTCCTTCACTTCTCAAGGAAGAGTTCCATATTTGGGGGATCATTTCTGATTGTGAGATCACCACCTCTGGGGTGGGGGCCTGGGGAGACTATGTCTTTGCATCTCTTTTGTTGTGGAGGGGCTGCTTATCTAGTTCTTAGGTCCTTTTCGGAGGAAAATTATTCTATATGTAGCTATAAGTTTGTTCTGTCTTTATATACCTCCATCTTGAACCCCCTGCCTCCAGACATTCTCATATTCTCTGAATCCCCAGTGTTTACTACAAGTCAACTGGCAAAAGGGCAAGAGCAGAGGCCCACCTTCCCTGTCCCCATAGCTGACCTGGCTTCTTCCATGTTGACCCAAGGCATTCTGTACGTAGAGCTCTGTTGGCATTTACCACTTATATGTTCATCTCTCTCAGTATGCAGCAATACGTGGAGGTCAGAGACTGGATCTTAAGTAACCTCATGGAATCCTTCCCCTCAGTTACTTATTGCTACTAAGGAATTTTGCATTTCTTGATATCTCCTGTCATTTTCATCTTGGGGGAGTGTGGGGAGCAAGAGTTGGTAAGGCTAAGCAAGGGAAGTGGGGGAGCAGAGATGAGGATCATCTACTTCCATTTGGTTCAGGGTACTGTTTCCAATTCCTACTAGAGGAGTACCAAAGAACTGGCTATTCAAGAGATTTTTGAAGATTCTGGCTGGCAGAAATTCCTTGGAACCCAGGTAGAAAGTGAGATGGTGTTAGGGAGGAATGGTCTTGTACCTGCAGACAGAAGCAGGAGGCAGCTCTCTTGGCAGGCATATTGGAGTTCTTAGAGTTAGCAGTGCCAGAAGTGGGGTTTCTCGGGCCTGGGGGTATACTTCCCAGGATATTATGCTGTAGCGTTATGCAGTTGAACTTGCCCTTGAAATTCCTGGAAGATTCTTGGCCACTTCAGGTTCTTCTTTATGAGAAGAGGCAAAGCAGGGATGGCTTCCAACACAAAACCTCAGATAGACCAGCCAGCCATGCCCCTTTCTTTGCTGTAAGAAGTGAGATTTTGTGGGGACTGTGTTAGAGGCTGGACTTTTCTGATTATAGGAAGAACAAAGAAAATCTGCAGTGAAGGTAGGGGATGTTATGGCCAGCATCAGGTAGACTTGTTTCCTTTATGGAGTAAGTGATGAAGAAACAAAAAGACCCAGATAGTAATCTCTCCAGAGAGCAACACTGGAGAGAGAGAGTTCTCTCCTTTCATCCCCTTCCATCCTTTCTCTTCTCCTCAGTTTTCCCTTCCTTTCTCTTCTCTTCCCTTTTTCTCTCGTTCCCTTTCTTTTCCTTTCCTGCCCTGTTCTCTCCTCTGTTCTTCCTTTCAGGGTTTTAGTTTCTATGAAGCCTATGTGAGGGATAATAGAAAACAGTGGGTTATAACCCTGTCAGCTTTAATTTAAACTGTTGCCATCAGTCAGTATTCAAACAGAAAAATACAAACCACTAAAAGTATTTAAAATAGTAGGAATTTAATATGGTGAATTGGTTAAAGATAAGATGGAAGATCTGAGAAACCAAATAGGAGTTGGAGTGGCAAGCCAGAGATTAGCAGCAAAAAAAGCTACAATAAGAGAGAAAAAGGGAGAGTTTTTTTAATGAGGTATAAATGACATATAACATTGTGTAAGTGTAATGTATAAAGGGTTGATTTGATACATTTATGTATTGCAATATGATTTTTGTTGGATCCTGGGGTTGGGGTCATGCAGTGGAATTTAGAACTGCAACTGACTTTTCTTGCCATGAAGCCATGTGGGAGATGCAGCCTGAGGCAGAAAAAAAAAGGTAGAAATGCCTAGGTTTTTCCTTTTCTCCTGCTCTCCAATGTTCCCACAAGTTGCCTCTCCTTAGCTGAAGCCAGAGCCCGCTGAGAGCTCAGGGAATGTAACCTGCAGGGGGCAGCACCTCCTTGTTATAGAAGCTGGGTGGGGGAAAGGAGAGGAATAGATTTGAGACAAACAGGCCAAGGCTCAGCACACTCTTCTTACAGTAGCCTTCTGGGTAATATGATGGAGGAAAGGTGTGTGTGTGTGTGTGTGTGTGTGTGTGTGTGTGTGTGTTTTGTAGGGTAGGGATGGGGGGAGGGGGCGGCAGATAGTCTGAAATTGAGAGAAATTCTTAACTTTCCTGCCAGAAGAGTTGAAGTTTATGCTGGCATGATACTCAGTTTTCAGACCAAAGGATCATATTCAACATGAATTCATTTCACAGACTTTAATAAAACATTAGATTTTGCCACCAGTTCAAATGAGCTAATCTAAGACTGTATTCCAAATAAGTAGTAACAGATAGAATTTTGTTCTAATATATACAAATAGCCAAATAATTCAATCAAGTGGTACTCAGTCTTGACACTGAAATAGTAATATTCATTTCTTACTATAGTTATCATGGAAGAATTAGACTTAGAGGATGCGTATATGTTTATTTTCATTTATTCATGATGTTGTCACCACAGATAGGCAAGCTTGTTTGGATAAAATACAAATTGGCCTAAAGGTTTAACATAAAAATCAGCTATTTAAGGGCTGAAATTTTTTAATTAACCTTTTTTCCCTTTTTCATTTTTATGTGTCTCTTGCTTTTTCTGTTTTCAGCCAAGAGAGACAGTACTGAAATGTCATTAAAAAAATGTCAATTTTGCAATATTTCTCTGCCCTTGGGAACAGGAAATACCTAGAATTCTGCTAGTAAGATGGTTCTTACGAAATTTCTTTTGTAATTTTTGTAATGAAGGGGATTAAATATGTTTGGACGAGTATCCAACATTGGGAACTTTGTCACTTTGATGCTCCAGACCCATTGACACTTTCCCAAAATATTCCTTCTTCCATATGTTAGGGAATTATATTTAAGATCAAGTAATGAGTATAATTGTGCTGGTTTTGGATTACATACTCCTTATGAATGTGAAATAGATTAAATAGGGGACACTTGAGAAGTAATGAATTCCAACAATAATATCAACTGGTGTAACAAAGCAGCTGAGCAAGTGACTTTTGACAGCATTAAAGTGGTATTGGTGTTTTCTTCAGAGGAGAGAAGTTGGGGTTAGGTAGTAAGTGACAGCTTTCTAAAGGCCTCCCAGGCTACCTAGACAGCTTTTTGGATTGCATGGTGAACTCCTAGTCACCTGAGCCATGGAACTGATTTAGCAATAAGTTAATAAAATAATGTCACTTAAGGCCAAAACTGAAAAAAAAATTATACTGTTCTCATATCTTCCTTGAATCATGAGAATTACCTCTCTTTTTAGTTATTCGAGATCCATGTCTTATGTTTACACTACCATTGCTATAGATAATTCGATTGGCTTAGACAACATTTGAGAGAGAAGAAAGCAGACTCTTCGTCACTGAGTGCCCACTATGATCTAGCAGCTGTGTGAGTTGCTTGGCAGTGCTTAAGAGGACAAACAGGCATTAATCGATTGACAAATGGATGATTGTCACAGCTGCAGGGGGCACTCCATTATCAGTACTGGATGCAAATGATAGAGGGCAGCAGTTGTGTCTTAGTGAAGTTAGTATGGACTTTGGAATCAGTTGCCTGTTTATTCTCAAATCCATTTCCTGTCCTTCTCCTGCTTCCCTCTCTGTATTGCAGAGAAGCTATCCTTGTTATTTCTAAAACTTTGCCATTCAGCTCCTCCCTAGGAGTGGCACTGGGAGGCCCTGGCAAGAAATAGGAGGGCTAGAGCAAGGGATAATTCAGGGTACTTATCTTCACCTCTCTCTGCTTCAGGGATATCTTTAGTAGTGACTCTTTCTTCTGAAGCTTCAGTTCCTGCCAGACAGCTTCTTCTTCCATGGCCCCAACTCCCACTGTCTGAGCCTTCTGGGTTCCAGCTTCTGCATGTCTTCAGCTCCTGAGTTCTGGCGACATCACCTCTTCCCTTTACCCATCCAAACTGCAGCCTCTTGTAGTTAGAAATTCCTGGTTGCCTCCCCTCCAATGTTTTCTGTTTGGGCTCTTCTAATGACTTTGTGACAAATATCCCTTAGAAAACTCCCTCTATTAAATTACCAGGTACAGGAATTGGTCCCCTGGCTGCACCATGAATGATGCTGAATCTGAGAGATGTATGTTAAAGTCTACTTTTGAACCCACCATGAGCAACCCGCTTGGACAAGTCTCTGAGGATGTTTTCTCATTCATACTGTGGGGTTAATATGGACCTCCAAAATTGTAATGGAGCTTAAATGAGATTTCTCTCATGGCACCTGGCACAATGTAAGCGTCCAATAAATCTTAGCCCTTAAGCCTATGATTTAAAAACCAGGGCACTGCTCTCTAAACTATCTAATATAGAAAATCCTAGGGAAACAAAAGCATCAAGATTGTATGAGTAAAACATTCATTTAAGAGGGTGTGTGGGTTGTTGGAAAGGTCATGGAATACAAATTGGAGTTGTTTGGACATACTGTCTATGGAGAAGAGCAGATTATCTGGGAGCAAAAGATGAGACTAGGGTGTATTCCAGGGAAGGGGTCAACTGGGGACAAAAGTTGGCTAAAAGACCTTAAGGCGTGACTGTGGAACAAGAACAGTGGGCAGCAAATAGTTACAAAAGCAAAGGGCACATAAGGATAGCTTCCGGCTGTGGGAACCATCCAGAGATTTATGCAAACCCCAAGTATCAGAAGAGAATACTCCCTTGTGTAAAGGAAAGCAATGTTGCTTATGCCTTTGTTGCTATACAGTTTTTGCTAATCTACATTGAACACGACATCAGAGCTCTTCTATGATGTATTTGGTAATTGGAAATGGGCAGCTGCTTCAAACAGAAAAAGCCTATAAGCTTACCCCAGTTTATAGAATCATATAAAAAAAAATCTTAGTCATCCAAAGCTTAATTGATCTAGATATATTCTAAACCTCCTTTCTTTGACTGGAAATGTCATATAGGGAAGTATAGTTTATTAATGTGGTAGACCTGAGATTTATGATATAGTGGATCCATTTATCTAAGGTTGTAATGGAAAAACATTTTGGTTAAGTTTAGTAAATGTGTTTAGAGTGTGACATGGGCTTGGAAGATAGTAGGTGCTCAATTAGTGCTTGTTGAATTAAATGTGTATTAAATAAAAATATTGGCAACATGAAATGACACATTTTCCAAAAATTTAACAAGGCAATCACAAAAGAACAACACACTGCATTGTGAAATAATGAATGTAAAACTATAAAATGTGATACAAATGTAAGATGTTGTTATTCTAAAAGAATCCTGTGTAAATAAAGAGTTTTTGGTATTAAATCATGAATCATAATTTTAGTCTTGTAAAGTAGGGAGTGTCAGGTATTTGTAGCTCTGATTTATATCTCAGTAAATCATGGTAGAATGTAGTGGGCCTAGAAAACAAATCTAGAGCAGACTTGAGTCTGCTTTTGATGACACTACACTTGAATGGAATGCAAATAACCTAGCTTAAAGGTATTGTGACAGACTTTATTATTTACACAACAAGATGCATAGTTTGAGTCCTGGTCTTTAGAGGGCTTGCCCATTTCCTGGTCACTGAGAGCAAGAGGATCACCCTGGCTCTGCCCCAAGCTGGCTCACAATATCTTCTGGCTAAATTTATCCTCGGGCTAAATCTGGTACCAAGGAGACTGCACATGCAGTTGCTTTCAGTCCAGTGCTTGACATGAAAAACCATTCTTTGTGTACAGAGACAGATAGTACTTACTTCTCTCAGCTATCATGGGAGATACTTGTTACCTTTTGCTATTGGGGGATACTGGAGGAAACTTATTTCCATATAGTAATCACCATGAGGGTACACTCTCACACTCTTCAAGAACATTGGAAATAGTTAGAAATTTTCAATTTGGGGATAAGGGCTTGGAAACTTGAAGTCAGAAAAAAAAAATTGCAAAGGGTCAGTCTTATTTACACTGTGGTTGAAGTTCATAGCATTTTGTTAACCATCACTTCATATAGTCTTCCTTTAATTGAACTTACTCTTTCTCATGGGAATCTTTTGCTAATTCTCCTTACCAGTATTCTCCTTTTCAATATTTCATATAAACTTTCCTTTAAAATAGGGATCAAGGGGCGCCTGGGTGGCTCAGTTGGTTAAGCGACTGCCTTCGGCTCAGGTCATGATCCTGGAGTCCCTGGATCGAGTCCCGCATCGGGCTCCCTGCTTGGCAGGGAGTCTGCTTCTCCCTCTGACCCTCCCCCCTCTCATGTGCTCTCTCTCTCATTCTCTCTCTCAAATAAATAAATAAAATCTTCTAAAAAAATAAATAAATAAATAAATAAAAAAAATAAAATAGGGATCAAAAACTAATGATGTATTGTATGGTGACTAACATAACATAATAAAATTAAATTAAAAAAAACATAACACAGGGATTATTTAGGATGCTGCCTAGATACAGCTGATATTTTATGTCAGGGAAAACAACACACAAAGTCCTAAGTGAAAACAGAATGGCATTCCTTTCAAATATACCAATATGCTGGGACTTTTACTTTCAGTAAGACAGCCCTGAAAAATAAATACAGTTTCAAATAGCCACTCTGAATATCCTAAAATGCTCTGAGACATTTTGGCACCATCAATAGAAAATTAATTTGTGGTTTATTCAAATTACTCTGCATGAAGAGAAAATAGCTCAGTAAATGAATGGAAACCAATTTATTAATGTTTCTCATTTGCCTAATTGTTTTCCCAAGAATAAATAATAAACAATCAAATAAAAAGTTCATAAAAGGTACAAGACATGCTTATGGCCACAGGTTTCCTTCCATGCTTGCATAGTTTTTATAGGTTCTTTTTTGAACCAGTTACCCCCATCATTATCAACATTAACAAAACACAGGAGTCACCCATTTCCAACTCTTTTTTTCTCCTCTTTATTATTATGTCCTTCTTCTCCCCCTTCTCCTTTTCTTCCTCCTTCCTCAAATCTCCTTCTTTGCCTTCTCTTTTTCAACAAAAGAGTCTTTAGTAAGCATTTTCTAGGCATAAGATTCTGTGGCTTCAAAGGTAGGCTATAAACAGTGCACTGAAAGAATAAAGTGAGGTTTAGAAACTAGAGTTCATTGAAGAGTCTTTGAGGAGGAGGGATAGTGGAGGAATGTTCAAGAAACAGTCCATCAGTCTGGCTGGAATGAAAAGAAATAGTGGAAATAATGTGGGGGAGGTAGGTGGGGGCCAAATTGTGAAAGCCCTTGAATGCCGGGTTCAGATTTCATTCTGTAAGCAATGGAGAACTGCTAATGGTTAAATATGAACGTATGCTAAAGAGTAATTTTGGAAAATAAGCATATTAGTGAAAGTACAGGTTTAGCTGGTTGAAGAGAACCAACAATTAAAATGGCTTAAAGAAGATTAAAATTTATTTCTTAGTCTATTAACAGTCTAGGCTTAAAGCAATCCAGACTAGTAGGTTGGTTCCACAGAGTGAGAGCTCCAGGACCCTTCTATCCTGTTGCTTCACCATCCCTAAGACTTGTCCTAGGGACAGTCCACGTGGTCCATGACCGCTTTCCTCCACTTCCCCATGTCTGCTGCAGAAAAGGGGAGTGGAGAGGGCAGGCATCCTGCTAAAATGCAGAGGTTCTATTAGTGTAAAAAAGAATACTAGGGAAGAAGTGTCCAACCTGGCAGGCAGCAGTATGGAGAATATACTAAAATAGGGTATCTAACTTTGTCTCTGTTAATTCCCTAACTATCCTAGCACCAGCTTACATACCTGGAGTTCTGAACTGCATGTTTCCTGATCCCTTAGGGGAAAATTAGACCATTCTTTGAGAGATCTGCATACCAAGGAGATGCAAAATGGTGCATGGAAGAAATAGCAAACTAAGTGTGAAGGAGTTACTTAATAATAAGTCTCAATTTATTATTTGTAAGTTGGGTGACTTTAGGCAGATTGCCTAAACTTACTGGATCTCAATTTTATTTTTTATATATGAGGTTATAAATGCTACCTCTTCTTGTCACAGTGTTTTTCATAAGAATTAAAAAACAGCAAGGTACTGTTATTGCCTTGCAATTAGTATCAGATATAGATATCTGTGTGTGTGTGTGTGTATGAGATAATTAGATGGATAGTTGAAAAATGATAAGATAGTAATATCAGAGAACAAACATGAAAATGGCTATGATTATGACTATGATCCTTATTCATTTCTTTATCTCCAGTGCCTGCCATATGGCAGATCCTACACATATTAGTTGGGTTTGTTTCTTAAATTGCAAGTTTTACTTTAGAACATCACATCCAAACGCTTTTAGGGTAATTATTTATATTTATGAACTCTTTAGAGCAGACCACATTGTAGAAAATGAAGGTGTGGTTTAATATAAAACTTTGGTTGTTTCTTATTTTATCAGGAAGACATCTAAAAGTGTGTAAATATTTTGAAAATATGTAACAGTTTTATTATTCTTTCTTTTTCTTTTTTTTTTCATCATGATGAGTGTGCTCTTTAATCCCCATCCCCTATTTCTCCCACCCCCCCCACCTCCCCTCTAGTAATCATCAGTTTGTTCTCTATAATTAAGAGTCTGTTTCTTGGTTTGTGTCTTTTTTTTTTCTTTTGCTTGTTTGTTTTGTTTCTTAAATTTCACATGTGAGTGAGATCATATGGTACTTATATTTTCCTGGTGGACTTATTTCACTTAGCATTGTACCCTCTAGCTCTATCGATCTTGTTGCCAATAGCAATATTTCATTCTTTTTATGTCTGAATAATATTCCATTTGTGTGTGTGTGTGTGTATACCATATCTTCTTTATCCATTCATCTATTGATGGACATTTGGGCTGCTTCCATAGTTGGCTATCACAAATAATGCTGCAACGAACATAAGGGTGCATGTATCCCTTTGAATTAGTGTTTTTGGTTTTTTGGGGTAAATACCCAGGAGTGCAATTACTGGGACATAGGGTGGTTCTATTTTTAATTTTTTGAGGAAACTCCATACTGTTTTCCACAGTGGCTATACCAGTAAGCACTCCCAATAACAGGGCAAGAGAATTCCTTTTTTCTCCACATTCTCATCAACATTTGTTTCTTGTTTTTGTTTTTGTTTTTTTAATTTTAGCCATTCTCACAGGTGTGAGGTGATATCGCATTGTCATTTTGATTTGTATTTCCCTGATGATGAGTGATGTTGAACATCTTTTCATGTGTCTGATGGCCATCTGTATGTATTCTTTGGAGAAATGTCTATTCATGTCTTCTGCCCATTTTAAATTGGATTATTTGTTTTCTGGGTATTGAGTTGTATCAGTTCTTTATATATTTTGGATACTAACCTCTTATCAGATATGTCATTTACAAATGTCTTCTCCTATTCGTAGGTTGGTTGCCTTTTAGTTTTGTAGATTGTTTCCTTTGCTGTGGAGAAACCTTTTATTTTGATGTAGTCCCAGTAGTTTATTTTTGCTTTTATTTCCCTTGCCTCAAAAGACGTATTAGAAAAATGTTGCTACAGCCAATGTCAGAGATTACTGCCTGTGCTTTCTTCAAGGATTTTTTATGGTTTCAGGTCTCACATTTAGGTCTTTAATCCATTTTGAGTTTATTTTTTCTATTCTTTTTAAAACCATCTTTTCCTGAAGCCCTCCTGTAAGATTAAACCATAAAGTTTTTTTGCCCTGAGAATGAGTCTCTAAGATGACTTTTTGAGTCCATAGTAATAGACTGGTTTTGAAATCTAGTTTTTTTGAAAAAGAAAAGAATTTATTAAATTTCCAGTTCTCCCTCACTATAAATATCAAAAAGCAAGCCTGGCACACTTGTTTCATAGACTTTTGTTGTTGTTGTTGTTTTACAGAGAGACTGTGCATGTGCAAGAGCCGGGGGGAGGTGGTGGTGGTGGTCATGCTGGGAGGGGCAGAGGGTCAGGGAGAGCTAGAATCTTTTTTTTTTTTTTAAGATTTTATTTATTTGACAGAGAGAGAGACACAGCGAGAGAGGGAACACAAGCAGGGGGAGCAGGAGAGGGAGAAGCAGGCTTCCCATGGAGCAGAGAGCCCGATGCGGGGCTCGATCCCAGGACGCCGGGATCATGACCTGAGCCGAAGGCAGACGCTTAACGACTGAGCCACCCAGGTGCCCCAGGGAGAGCTAGAATCTTAAGCAGGCTCCTCACCCAGCATGGAGCCCAACGTGGGGCTCAATCTCACAACCCTAAAATCATGACCTTTGCTGAAAGCAAGAGTCAGACTCTTAACCAAATGAGCCACCCAGAGTTTTATTATAAGTCATTATATAGAAATATTTGAGTCTATTGTAAGGAAAGGCCCCATTAGGGTACATAGGTTTTATTTTTGTTTTTGTTTTATTTTCCCGTGGTGACTGGAAGCCAGGAGGAAGAGAAACAAAAAGTCAGACGTTATTGTCCTAGTTTAATTCTCTTGGAGGAAATCCCAAGGAGTAGAAGTGAGAAGCAGAAATTCATAGATAATTTTGGGAAACTCCCTGTGCAGGGGGCTTGCTCCTTACTTCTCAGACAATATTGAAGCCATTCCCTTAGAGAATTTGTTTTTTTCTGCAAATGCTGAAGCATTATGGTTCCAACCAGGTAAGCATTTTGAAATGGTTCTATGTCAGGGCAGATAGGCTAGACTTGATGTGCTGGTAACCTGTAGGTTAGGTGTGGCCTTTAGGGGATCCAGATACTTCTGTACACTTTGGGTAGGAGACACCTAAGTACTGAATCAGGACAGGAAATCAGGAAAAGTTGCTAAACACATGCCATTCCAGGGATCAGTTTGATCTCAACAGATATCAAGGAAACATTCCTAGGGGCAAGACTAGTGGCAAGACCAATCACTATGTACTAGAGAGGGAAGAAAACAGCAATGAAGGATATGGAAGCTTCTCCTGTACCCAGATGCCATCTTTCGAAGATAGAGCTGGCGTGGGGGAACCCCTAAAGAAGTAAGAAACTTAAAGTTTACTGAATTAACCCAAGGAGATAATTTTAATTTAGAAGAGAAGGGGTTTTCCCCCTTGCCTTAATAGGGGTTCTATAGAAAGATAAGTTATAGATAATGGCAAAAAGTGTAGGATATATCTGAGTTGTTGCATACACATTTCAGCCCTACACAAGGACTTAAAATATCCAGGACTATCCCAAGTAAACATTGACATTCACTGGTGCTTAAAGTATATGCTATTTTGGTCAGTGGTTGCATGGTAAGATATTCTCTTTTATAAAAAAGAAGCCATTGATTCCAGAACTTTTATAACTTCTGAATTTCTTCATGACTAGGTGGTAGGGTGGAGAAATTTAAATCCTTCAAGAGAAATCCAACTGGCCTCCATGAGCACTTGCCAAAGGATTTGGAACTTCCAGGGGTGATCATTGAGCATCCTATAAAAGGCATAAGATGGAGGGAGAAAATGCCTATTGCCAAACAAAGGTAGGAGACCAAGCCAGGGAACGCACTCCATTTGCTTTTGTGCCTGCTGTTTGGCTTGGCAAAAGTAGGCTCCTTTGCAGGAGGGAAATGGTTTCTACGTTGGTCTGCAGGCTAAGAGGATGTGGAGTTAGTTGTTCTGATTAAAAAAGTTTGGTTCATTTCCCTGGGACCTCCCCAAACACATTGACGTTTTTACAAGAATGAAATGAAGGCAGTGATGACAAAGAAGACATTATAACTGCCTTCTAAATTGCCAGTTTAATATTTATTTGTTAATGCTTCTGAAATGGTTTGTGGAGAAGGAAAACTCTAAATAAGGTATCTAATCTGTCTTCCTGGTGGTGCAGGATTACCACCTATTTGTTAAGGGTTAGGTAACAGATTTTAAAATTTCTAAGTTATGAGGGAAATTCCATATATTCCAAAGGAGATACTTTGAAGAAAGTGTCACTGCTGGGCAGCCTTGTACTATAATTAAATGTGTTTGCCAAGGAGCACACAGTCTAAGGAGATAGTCAAGGAACATGCACTTATAATGTAATAAGTTTTTTGGTATTTGGTCACTCATATATCAGAGTGTTATCAAACATCATTATTGTACCAACTATTGGGCTAGATGTTGGAAATGTAAAAGTTTGCATCTAACTGGGCTGATGAATCTGAATGATTCATTAGAGTTAAGGAAGTGCTAAGAGAGGGGCGTACAGAGCCATAAAGGAACATGAACAGTGATGACTGGGGAGCAGATTTGGGGAATC
Source organism: Leptonychotes weddellii (assembly GCF_054177405.1). Taxonomy (NCBI): domain Eukaryota; kingdom Metazoa; phylum Chordata; class Mammalia; order Carnivora; family Phocidae; genus Leptonychotes; species Leptonychotes weddellii. The sequence continues at coordinate 151,196,492 of NC_138369.1, read as the reverse complement.
AGAGAAGGCTTCATGGAGGAGGTGTTATTTGTGAGACTCTTTTATACAAAGCCACATGAAATCACTTTATAATATAGCACGTACTTTGATGAATAGGGAATTTTGGGGGGTTTTCTTAAAAACCAAAGAATTAATCAACAAGAGGGAGTTTCTTTAGTATGTGCCTTAAGACAACCTGAAATGAGGAACTCAAGCCATTGTTTAATGGTTTTTTAAATTTATCTTGGTCATTATTAAAGTAAAATCACCTATATCATATTGCATTGTGTTAGATGACTTGGGATTGATCATTATGAAATCCAGGATCTATTGAAGCAAAAGTAGGAAGAAAAGTAGAGTTTGCCAAAGGTGTTTTCTAAAAACTTTACCTTGCGCCCTTCCTTTCTTGGCCCCGTCTTTTTCTTTTGACCATTGTGATGGATACCTAGGGTTCTCCCGTTCTTCCTCGTCCCCTTGCTGGGTAGGAAACCATTGGCATTGTAGCCTGTATGACTACAAAATCCTAGTCATGGTATTATTTGAACTCTAAAAACAGATAAATGAACCCTATTACTTGAAATGTACATACATATGTGTAAGCTCTCCATTTTTATTCCCAGTGTAGACTTGAGTGATGAGGGGAAAGGAAAAGGGAATGACAGGAAAAAAAGTATATGTGTATATATGTATTTACAATATAGGCATATATATGTATATGTCTGTGTGTTATATCACACAGCATGTTATTGTACTAAATGATGTTGATTATGTTGCCAAGAATCATAGAGAAAGCCTGGAAAATTTTAATTCAACTTTTTATTATCTTCTCTTTGTATCTGGCACTGTCATTTTCCACTCCCAGAGCATGTGAACTTTTCAGCTTCTGAATTTATTGTTTTTAGCCATTTAACTGGTTGAACTCTATGAACCCAGAGTAAACTGATTCTGGGATGATTTCCTGACAGTACTTAGTGCTGATCGTCTTTTAGAGAAGGCATGTGATTGTTATTGATGAGATTTTGATGGTTTTTAGTTTCCCCACCAGGCAGTTCTATGTGTTTCTGTTATATCCCCATAAATTTTCCTTTGTTATTTAAGCTTATAATCTTGTATTGTATACAGCTTATTACATAATTTAAGACAATTCATATTTATCTTAATTCCCCACTGATTATCCTGGAAATTACTATATTTGTCAATACTGAGTCTGCTATATATATACAGTATATATTTTATTTCCCTTCCAAATGTTATTTTCTCTTTCATCTCACCAAAACTCTAAAAGGCTCCCACTATATCTAAAAAAATTCTTACCTTGCTTAACATATTTATTACTTTCATTTTAGTTGCTTATGATTTCTTATAAATGTCAAGTGTAAGAAACAATGTAAAAAATTTAATATGTCTGCAACTCATAAAATCTTAAAGTCTAATTTTCAGTTTGACACAAAATTCAGAAACAACCCAAAGTGTTCAAATGCAACTTCTTGGAAACATTACCAAATTGATTCCTAATATTCTTTTGTAGTTACTGGTCCTATTTCCTTCTGCATATTTGTTAATTTTCCTTTTTTTTTTTAGAGTTTCAGAAAAATGAAAGTTCAAACAAGTACCACATGATCACTTGAATATATATTCATTAGATTGGATAAGACCTTCATAGTTATTTTATACATATACTCATTGCATTTTAAAATCTCCTTTGCATACATTCTCTCTAAAAAATAATCTGGCTTATTCTTGAATGCTTTCTTTTCTTTTCTTTTTTTTTATTTTTATTTTTTTAAAGATTTTATTTATTTATTTGACAGAGAGAGACAGCCAGAGAGGGAACACAAGCAGGGGGAGTGGGAAAGCGAGAAGCAGGCCTCCGCTGAGCAGGGAGCCTGATGTGGGGCTCGATCCCAGGACCCTGGGATCATGACCTGAGCCGAAGGCAGTCGCTTAACCAACTGAGCCACCCAGGTGCCCCTTGAATGCTTTCTTTTAAAGAAAGGAAATTACTAACTTTAAAAGCAATATATTCCATATTTGAGCAGCTGTGTCAGAAATTTTCTCCTACCAGGACTTTTGTCCCCTTTGTCTTAGTTCTGGAGTTTTCTTGAAGTTATAACCCCTTTGGAGTTATCTTGAGTAAGTCTGGTCTTCAATCACTGTAAACCTTTTGCTATTTTATGTCAGCAACTATAGAGTCTCAAAGTATTTTTTTCTTCCCTCACAGATCCATCCTGTCCCATTTTTTTTTTTTTTTATAATTGCTTACATTATGTGGTTGGCTATTGCTCTCAGATCTTGCTCCAGTTTTGAAGCCTTCCTGGAGAGTATGCCCCATATTGGACAAAAAGTGCAGGTATGCCCAAATAGAACCATCATCCTTCCTCATTTTCGAAAATGATTAACTCTCATAAATATATCCCAAGATTGCATATTAGGATTTTTGAACATTATATTTTATTTTTGACTCAGATCAGGCTTACTGTTGACTTAACATGCTCTCACCTCTTTGTGCTGAGCTCTTATCCCTCACTACCCAGAACTCAGACTGAATTTTGGGCTTCAGAGTAGGACTTAAAACTTATCTCCTTTAAAACTCATCTCCTTTAAAACTCAAAATGGTAATATAGGAAGAGCCTGAACTCACCTCCTTCCACAGACACACTGAATCTGTAGCTATGTATAGGAAAAAATATATAGGTATATATAAGAACAATTTCCTCTTAAAAAAACTAAAAACTGGCAGAGAAGCCTCTTCACATTGGACAAATGAGAGAGAAACCACATCAAAGTGGGTAGGAAAAGCTCAGTCACGTACTTGCCATAAATCCCACCCTTAGCATGATGACCCATAATGAGAGGGGAATCTCAAAACATGTCTGGACTTCTCCTGAGGAGCAAAGGGCTCCTACTCCACATGGGCACCCTAACTTTTAAGACCAACACCTTAGAGATAAGCACCCAAAACATCTGGCTCATGCTCAACAGACCCATGGGGCAAACTAAGGAACATCTTTTAAAGGGCCAATGTACAGATACAACCCTTCAAGAGTGGAAGAGATGGCTGTTTCATGTAATGCATAGAAACAAACACACAAGCAAAATGAAGAAACATAGGAATATATTCCAAATGTAAGAACAAGATAAAAACCTTGGGGTGGGGGCGTGGAGAACCTTAATGAAATGGAGAAAAGTAATGTACATGATTCAAGGTGTTGAAAGTAATGGTCATAAAGATGCTCACCAAACTCAGGAGAAGAATGGATAAATATGGCAAGAATTTCAATAAAGAGAAAATATAAGAAGTGCCAAACAGAAGTTACAGAGCTGAATAATGCAATAATTGAACTGAAAAATATACTCAAGAGGTTAAATAGCAATCTAGATGGAAATGAAGAAAGAAATCAATGAACTTGAAGACAGTGCAAACAAACTCACCTAATTGGAGCAGCAAAAAGAAAAAATAAGGAAAAAAAGTGAAGGGAGCTTAAGAGACTTAGAGACAACATCAGGCAGACTAGCATTCACATTATAGGGGTTCCAGAAGGAGAAGAGAGAGAAAAAGGGCCAGAAACATTATTTGAAGAAATAATGGCTGAAAATTTCCCTGATCTGAGGTAAGAAACAGACATCTAGGTCCAAGAAGCCTAGACAGTTCCAAATAAGGTAAGCCCAAAGACACCCACAGCAAGACTTAAGAAAGGGATTTCTTTAAGCTGAAAGGGAGGGCACTAATTAGTAACAAGAAGACATATGAAAGTATGAATCTCATTGGAAAAGTAAATATATAGTAAAAGTAGTGGCTTAATTACCTATAGAGCTAGTATGAAGATTAAAAGACAAAAGTCATAAAAATACCTGAGTACAATAATTAGTTAAGAGATAAAGACATAAAAAGATGGGTGCCTGGCTATTTTAGTTTGTAGAGCATGCAATTTGATCTTGGGGTTGTAAGTTTGAGCCCCATGTTGGGTGTAGAGATTACTTAAAAATAAAATCTTGTAAAAAAAGATAAATAAAATGTGACATCAAAAACATAAACATAGGGGAGATAAAAGTATAGATCTTTAGAATATGTTCAAATTTAAGTTACTATCAACTTAAAATATAATGCTATAGATATAAGTTATCTGTAACCCTCATGGTAACCAATAAGCAACAATCTGTAGTAGATATACGAAAGATAATGAGAAAGCATACCACTAAAAAAGTCATCAAACCACAAAGGAAGGGGGTAAGAGATGAAGAAAAGAACAAAGGAGCTACAAAATACCGACAAAACAACAAAATGGCAATAAATACATACCTATCAATAACTAATTTAAATGTCAATGTACTACAGTCCTCAATCAAATGACATGGAGTGTATGAGTGGATAAAAAACAAAACAAAACAAAACCCAAACAGGAACCATCTATAGGCTACCTACAAGAGGCTTCAGACTTAAGGATATACACTGACTGAAAGTGAAAGGATGTGAAAACATATCTCATGCAGATGGAAACAAAAAGAAAGCTGAGGTAATTATTCTTCTATCAGACAAATAGCTTCAAAACAGACTGTAATATGAAACAAAGAAGGGCATTACATATTGAAGATAGAACATTTGTATATATTTATGCACCCAATATAGGAGCACCTAAAAATATAGTGCAAATAAAAACAGACCTAAAGGGAGAAATTGACAGTAATAAAATAATTAGGGATTTTAACACCAAACTTACATCAATGGGTAGACCATTCAGACAGAAATAAAGAAGGAACATCAGCTTTAAATGACATGTTATATCTGAGAGACAAAACATATATACAGAACATTCCATCCAAAAGCAAGAGAATACACATCCTTCTCAAGTGTGCATGGAACATTCTCCAGGATAGATCACATGTTAGGCCACAAAATAGTTCTTAACCAATTTAAGAAGATTGAAATAATATCAAGCATGTTTTCTGACTAAAATGCTATGAAACTAGAAATCAATTACAAGATGAAAACTAAAAATTCACGAATATGTGTAGACTAACATGCTATTGAACAACTAATGGGTCAATGAAAAATCAAAAGTGAAATATAAATCTCTTGAGACAAAAATGGAAATACAACATACAAGAAAATATGGGATGCAGCAAAAGCAGTTCTTAAGAGGGAAGTTTAGAGGAAAAAATGCCTTCCTCAAGAAACAAGAAAAGTCTCAAATAAACAACCAAACTTACACCTCAAAGAACTAGAAAATATGAACAAACAAGGCCTGAAGTTAGTAGAAAAAGTTAATAACAAAGAATAAAACAGAAATAAATGAAATAGAGAATAATAGAAAAGCTCCATGAAACTAAGACCTGGTTCTTTGAAAAGATAAAATTAATAAATCTTTAGCTAGACTCATCAAGGAAAAAAAAGACAGGCCTCAAACAAAATCAGAAATGAGACAGTAGACAAAGTGATAATGCAGAAACACAAAAGTATTTCTTTGTATTTTATGAATATTATGAACAATTACATGACAACAAATTGGGACAATGTAGAAAAAAAATGGACAAATTCCTAGAAACATGCAACCTCCCAAGACTGAATCATAAAGAAATAGAAAATCTGAATATATTGCTTACTGGTAAGAAGACTGAATCAAATTTAATTTAAAAAAATCATATAAATGAAAGTCCAGGACCAGAAAACTTCATTGGTGAATTCTACCAAACTTCAAAGAAGAATTAATACCAGTCCTTCTCCAATTCTTCCAAAAAATAGAAGAAGAGGGGACATTTCCAAAGTCATTTCATGATGCCAACAGTACCCTGATACCAAAACCGTATAAGGATACCACAAGAAAATAAAATTACAGGCCAGTCTCCCTGATGCACATAGATATAAACATTCTCAACAAACGATTAGCAAATCAAATTCCATATATTAAAAGAATCAGGCACCATGACCAAGTGGAATTTATTCTAGGGATGTAAGAATGGTTCAACATCTGCAAATCAGTCAACATGATACATCACATGAACAAAATGAAAGATAAAAATCATGATCATCTCAGTAGATGCAGAAAAAACATTTCACAAAATTCAACATTCATTTATGGTGAAAACTCTCAACAAAGTGGGTAGAAAGGGAATATACCTCAACATAATAAAGGCCATATATGACAAACCAACAGCTAACATATTCATTGGTGAGAAGATGAAAGCTTACTTGTATGGAACCACAAAAGTCTTTGAATAGCCAAAGCAATCTTGAGAAAGAAGAACAAAGCTGGAGGCATCATGCTCTCTAATTACAAACTCTATTACAAAGCTATAGCAATCAAAATAGTCTAGTATTGCCATATAAACAGACATGTAAGTCAATGAAACAGAATAGAAAGCCCAGAAATAAACCCATTCATATATGGTCAATTATTTATAATAAAGCCAAGAATATGGAATGGAGGGGAGGGGAAGGATAGTATCTTCAGTAAATAGTGTTGGCAAAAGAGGACAGCAACATGCAAAGAAATGAAACTGGACCACTATCTTACACTATATAAAAAACTCAGATGGATTAAAGACCTGAATGTAAGACCAGAAAACATAAAATTTCTAGAAGAAAACATAGGCTGTAAGCTCTTTGACATCCATTTTGGTGATGATTTTTTTGGATTGACACCAAAAGCAAAGGTAACAAAACCAAAGATAAACAAGTAGGACAACATTAAATTAAAAAAGCTTTGTTACAGCAAAGGAAACCATCAACAAAATGAAAAGGCAACCTACTGAAGGGGAGAAAATATTTGCAAATTATATATCTGATAAGTGGTTAGTATCCAAAATATATAGAGAACTCATACAACTCAATAGAAAAAAAAAATCTTGTTAAAACAAATGGGCAGAAGTTCTGAATAAACATTTTTTTCTCAAAAAGATATGCCAGTAGCCAACAGGAACATGAAAAGATGCTTAACATCTTTATGATTATGAGGGAAATGCAAACCTACAATGAGATATTACCTCATTCCTGTCAGAATGGCTAAAATCAAAAAGACAAGAAATAAGTGTTCTGAAGATGTGAAGAAAAACTCACATGCAGTTGGTGGGATTGTGAATTGGTGCAGCCAGTATGGAATACAATACAGAGGTTCCTCAAAATTTGAAAATAGAACTACTATATGTCCCAGCCTTTCCAGTACTAGGTGTTTATCTGAAGAAAATGAAAACAGTAACTTGAAAAGGTATATACACCCCTGTGTTTATTGCAGCATTATTTACAGTAGCCAAGATATAGAAACAATTACTACACGTCCAACAACAAATGAATGGATAAAGAAGATAGGGTGTATATACACGGTGAAATATTAGCCGTAAAGAATGAAATCTTTCCATTTGCAACAACATGCATGGACCTTGAGGGCATTATACTAAGTGAAATAAGTCAGAGAAAACAAATACCATATGATTACACTTTTAAGTGGAATCTTAAAAAAATAGTATCATAAATCCAGAGACTAGATTATTGATTGTCAGAGGTGGAAATGAGTAGTGGGCAAAATAGGTGAAAGGAGTCAAAAGATACAAACCTCCAGTTATGAAATAAGTCATTGGGATGTAATGCACAGTATGGTAACTATAGTTAATAATGCTGTATTGCATATTTGAAAGTTGCTAAATCTTAAAAGTTCTCATCTCCCCTCCCCCACCAAATTCTGTAACTATATATATGGTGATGGACTATGTAGGTTAACTAGACTTCCTGTGATCATTTAATAATATATTCAAATAGCAGATTAAAAAGTCATCTTATTGTATTCACTTTGACTTGGAAAGATGTTTTTAGTTTTTATTAGGTCCTAAATCATTCATAATCATTTCTGAATTTATAATTATTTCCAGCTTTATACAAATTTAACATCCCTATGTCCTATATTTTATATAAGTTATAGATAAAATTATTTGGTATGAGAGAATCAAGGCAACCTCTGTCTAGGTTGCCACTGACCCACTGATAGATACCCATTGCGTGTATTTCTTTAAAAATTACAAATGCAATGACCTGATCATTTCACTCACATTTTTTCGTATTATCAACTCGGTTTTTTAGAGACTCCCTGTAAAGTGCAGAAATTATATATTCTGTATCTACCACATTTTCTTGGCCTGCCAGAGCAGGAAAGGTAGGTTAATTAGTTTTGACCTATTAATGAAGCCATGCTAACTCCTAATAGAAACTATTAGCTGTCCATGTCCTCACGATATTCCCTTTTCTGGAGTCTGCTGGCATTGATGTGTATTTCTCTTTCCTTTGGTGTGTGCTATATCTATCTCCTCTGTTTTGAATCTAAAGCATTTGGTAGGTTTGCAGTTCTCCAGTTCCACTACTAGTCTTGCGATTTCCTCACTGGCTCACCTCACATTTGCATTTCTCTTAGCCACAGGAGAAGAGATTCCTCCTAATGGAATTATATGTTCTTGTTTAGAGAACAAGATATTCTATTAAAATTTATTCAAATATGGGAGGTTTCAGTTCCCTCCTACTGGTGTTGATAGCACAGTTTCATTCCGGGGAACATTCACAACAGAGACAAGGGAGATCAAATAAGAAATGTGGGCTTTCTCTGTCTCTTCATTACCTCTTAACTCTAAACTGTGGGCTTCCAAAGTAGGCCTGTAGCTTGTCAAAATTCACTGTCAGGAAAATGAAAAGACAACCTGGGAGAACGTGTTTTCAAATCACGTATCTGACAACGGACTTTTAGCCAGAATATGAAAGAACACTGAAAAGGCAATAGTAAGAAAATAGCCTGGTAAAAAGTAAACAAAAGATCTGAAAAGGCAGCTCACCAAAGAAATATATGAATGGCAAATAAGCGTATGAAATGATAATCAGCATTATTCATCATTAGGGAAAAACAGATTAAAACCATGTGTGTTATCACTGCACATTTATTAGAGATGCTTAAAGAAAATATTGGTGATACCAGGTATGGGAAGAATGTAGAGTAAACTTGAACTCTAGTACTGTGCTGGTGGGAATGCCAAGTGGTTCAGCCAGTTTGGAAAGCAGTGTGGTAGTTTCTGATAAAGTTAAACATAGAGTTGGGACACAAACCTGGCAATCTTACTCCCTAAGTACTTACTCAACAGAAATGAAAAGTCACATCCATACAAAAATCTGTATGGGGATGTTTACAGTAGCTTTATTTGTAATTGCCAACAACTGAACAATGGCTCTCAGCTGTGGTATAACCATACGATGGAATTCTACACAGCAGTAGAAAAGAATCAACTGTTGATACATGCAACAGCATGGATCGATCTCAGATGTACCCATGCCAGTGAATGAAGCCAGGTTAAAAAGGCAGACTACTTTCATTCTTTCAAAGGCAAATCTGTAAGGACAGAGAACAGATAGTTGCCAATGGTTGGGCAAGGAGGGAGGGATTGATTACAGAAGCATGGGAGAGGGTTTTTGGATGATAGAACTGTTCTGTAACTTGTCATCATAGTTCCACATGACCATCTGTCTGTCAACTCACAGAACCATATACTAAAAAGAATGAATTTTACTGGATGTAAATGAAAGCTGAAATTTAAAAAACATGTGGTAACTTATTATCCAAGTGCATTTTATTTTTAATAAACAGACATTTTATTTTTCCTAGCATATGGTGAGTCTCAAGCAAAAATATCATTAATAATAGCTGGACCAAACTTTCAGACTGACTGACCCTCTGAGCTCCCTTTCCAGCCTTTTCCCTCAAAAAGTTTTTTCTCCCCAAGAGTTTACCAGTAGAGAGCTAACTGTAGCCCTTAGGATTATAATCACCTTTCTGAGACAAGAATGTCTCAGAAACTTCACTGTTTTTTTTTCCATAGGTTAATATAACACAAACCCAGTAGCCAGAACCTTTCTGTGATTTTTTTTTTTCAAATGCCCTTGAACCCTAGCCCCAATTTAATGTTTGGGGAGGGCTCAGCAATGATGAAATACATACAAATTAAATATGTCTGGAATGACCACATTTTCCTGGTGCTTCATGGAATTGTGAGGTTTCAGAAACCACCAGTCCAGATCAGATTTTCCTTGTTTGTCGATGAATATGGTTGTGGGATGGAATCATAGAATCACAGAATGTTCGAGCTGGAAGACTCTTGGAGTTCATCTAGTCCAATTCTTTATTTTACGGAATCAAAAGCTTCATTGCCTGTTGGCCATTCTCTGGTAACTTCAGACATTCTCTGATCTTACATTCCTTGGGTTCCATCCAGACCCAGGTCTGAGATACACTGTGCTCCTAGAGAAATGCATTCCACTTGGATAAAACAAAGCAAAAGCCCAGCCACCTATTCTACGAGCAGACAGGAGTATAAATATGTAATTCTGAGGGTGCATCAGCAATCAGCTATGCTGTGGTTCATTAAAATGAGGTTTATTTAAGGAGCCTTGGGTTTTTCTCTAAGGTTACACATTTGGGTTCCTTTTAGGTTTCTGTCAATCCAGTAGTAAAGACTCTTGATATATTGTATATATGTATATATGTATTGAAATTTAACTGAAGTTCAAGCTGAATATCGTGGATGTGGGGAAGTCTGATTTTTATTAAACACCTATCTTTAAGCCTACTTTACTTTGTTTATCCTTAGAAAATTTCCATGAAGGGAAATTCAAGGGTCTCTCAGAAAAAAAAAAAAAAAGGAAAACGTGCAGTTAGGTTTTCTGCTGGTCTTGGCTTCTCAAGAATAGTTTGTGGCAAAACTACAGAACTGCCAAGGTTTGGAGTTCTTGCCACTGAAGATGAATAGGTGATATTTGAGAAGGTAGTCTCAGTACAAGGAAAACAAGGCCACTCAGCTCACTTGTTTATTTCCCTTCCTCTAAACGAGTTTACTAGAAGTTTCCGGGTCCTTAGTGTTTTTGCCCTTTTGACTAATTTCTTGCAATGACATCTCCTAAACTTGCATTGTTACTTTTAATTTTCACCTCTCAACCAAATGTAGCAAGGTAGTCTTGTTTATATTACCCTTCTTTTCTTTTTTAGGGCACAACTAAGTCATTATCCCTGGTGAATGAATTTCTCCTTGAATTGGACTGGCTGAAGCTCTGGTGTATAGACCTCTAGATGCTAAGGAAAAACAACAACAACAACAAAAAGAAAACACATGATATTGTGTCTGTCTCTTTAAAATCTCATCAGTTCTTGCTCCAAGGTAAATGGAAGTGCTGAACTGTTAAAGTGATTTAGGTTCATTCTTTTTAGTGTTTTCTTTGTTTTGCTTCTTATTTTGAGAGTGTGGATAACTTCTTGTTTGACTAGAAAAACTCTCAGTAGAACATGTTGGGGGCCTGGGCCAGGCTTGCTGGGAGAGCATACTGGGGTGCTCTTATTCGCAGTTAGTGAAATTGGCTTGCCATATTTCTCCTCTGAGCTCCCTTTTGGAATTCTTTCCTGACATACTTCTCTAACTCCTCCCCTCCAGCTCTGGTTGGTCAGGTCTCCTGGAATGTGAATGTCCTGCAGGTAGCCCTTGGGTAGAGATTCTGCCATTCTGTCACCTACATCCTGTCAAGGTCCCATCTGACTCCCCGTGATCCTGTTCCTTAGACATGGTCTCATTTTCTCAGTTCTTTCAAGGTTTGTGGTCTCATCTGATAAGTAAATGTGAGGTAGGAAACACTGGTAGATTTTAACAGTAGCCATCTAGAGAGAGTAGAGCTGCTACTGGTCTCTGACTTAAAGGACAGTCACAGGGCAAAGTAGGGAAAGCTGGGGAGGTCATCCCACATGGTGGGAGGCTCCCTTGCCCAACTTAGTCCTATGCCTGCTGGTAGCTTTTTTCCAGAGCAGTAAAACTTGGATCATGCTCTTGGGCTGTGTGTGGCTTTGTGTGTTCATTCAGGCCTCTAATGTCTGCATGGGCATCCCATTATCCTGGGCCCCACAAGGCAAAACAGTTTTGAGGCTCTTCTGGTTAATGTTGCTTATGAATCAGCTTCTCAAATCACACAACAGGACAAACTCCATTCCAGAGAACAAGCTTTTGTAATACTTATTTAATTCCCAAAACCACTTGGAATATATGTAGACTTGGCCCTAGGAAATTAAAGTTGAACAAGAAGTAGTTTATTAAACATTAAAGTTAAGAAGTTAAAGTGACAGTTTATTAGCATGTTCATCTCCCTTACTATCTTTTCACAAAGAAAGAAGCAACATTTATACCGCAGCAGTGCTTGCTTGGGTCCAAGGAACTCCATCTAATGGAAATCCCATGCTTTAGGCTGGGCTGGAGGGAGCATCTTGAGTGGCTCAGACCCAGGCCTTCGAGGCAAGGGATGGACACTGTGGTACTTGGGTTTGTGGTGGAATATCTGGAAAAAGCATTGGTTACATATTTGTTACCCTGGCTAATGAGTCCCAGTCAGTGGAGACTAAGCTGAACACCACACAGGCAGCAGACCATCAGCTTGCTTCTCGTGGATGCAAAGATGTCAGTGGAATCAGGCCTTGTCTTTTCATGTAACCTGGCAGCTGATTTCCCCCTTAATTAGTTACAACACCATTAACACAAGACAAAGGATTTTGTTATTTTTTTTTAAACAAATGGTGCCAGACATCTAGAATTTATTTTCTAAGTGTGTCATTATGCATATATATATATATATTTTTTAAACAAGCTTGAAGGTCAGAACAGAGATTTTCTAGTGGAGATTGTTTGCTGCCCATGCTCTCAGGATCTCTTAAGAGAAAAATGTGATGACAGAATAATCTGTTCCATCTCCCCTAGGTCTTGCCCTTATATGTAATAACTAACAATTAATTTGGTATTTTGAAGTTTACAAAGGATTTGGATATGTAGAATCTTAAGTGAAGGTCCTCACTAGGATTAGAGGAGAGAAAGAGACTCATAGGGTAAAATTTCAAAATATTACTGCTTGAAGGGCTTTGGGAGTCTTTTAGTGTAATAGTTCTTAAATTGTATACAGTAGAATACTGGTTCTGAGAAATTATATTTGAGAGTAGGTTTCCAAGGTTAAATGTTTTGGCAAACATGGAACTCTGTTTCTCCTCCTGGAAAATCACAACCCTGAGGAGTCCTAAAATGGAAGAAAACAATTAACTTTGTTTTAATGTAGAATTTCCCACTTTTATTTGATTATGTAATATCTCAATATCTCTTGCCTCTTTCTTTTTTTTTTTTTTCTTAAAACACAGAAACCGAAGTTACACAGCTAATTGGTGGCAAACCTTGATCTCAAGATTCTCAGGCTCTAGATCATTACATATCTTGCTAAGATTTGTGACTTACTCCCTCCCTGATTCACAACTGAGGCCTTGTGGAGTTGTGATTGGACCATGCATCTGTGAGCTGTGCTAAGATTTTGCTTTGCCAAGTCTTTCTTAGGCATTTGCCCTCAAGGAGCTTTACCTTCAAGAGGGGATGTTAATGTATTCATGTAAACAAATAATAGTAATTTTTTTTTCTTTCTAATTTTTTTATTTAAATATAATTAGCCAACATATAGTACATCACTAGTTTCAGATGTAGAGTTCAGTAATTCATCAGTTGCATATAACACCCAGTGCTCACCACATCATGTACCCTCCTTAATTCCCGTCACCCAGTTACCCCATCCCCCCCCACCTCCCCTCCAGCCATCCTCAGTTTCTTTCCTATAGTTAATAAATCCTCAGTTTCTCTCATGGTTTGTCTCCCTCTCTGATTTCTTCCCATTCCGTTTTCCCCTCCCTTCCTCTATGATCCTCTACACTGTTTCTTATATTCCTCATATGAGTGAATCCATATGAAAACTGTTTTTCTCTGACTGACTTAATTTTGTTCAGCATAATACCCTCCAGTTCCATCCATGTCAATATAAATGGTAAGATTTCATCCTTTATGATGGCTGAGTAAAATTCCATTTTATATATATATATATATATATATATATATATATATATATATGCCACATCATCTTTATCCATTCATGTGTCGATGGACATCTCAGCTCTTTCCATGGTTTGGCTATTGTGGACATTGCTGCTATAAACATTGGGGTGCAGGTGCCCCTTTGAGTCACTACATTTGTATCTTTGGGTTAAATACCTAGTAGTGCAATTGCTTGGTCGTAGGGTAGCTCTATTTTTAACTTCTTGAAGGACCTCCATACTCTTTTCCAGAGGGTCTGGACAAGCTTGCATTCCCACCAATAGTGTAGGAGGGATCCGCTTTCTCCTCATCCTTGCCAACATTTGTTGTTTCCTGACTTGTTAATTTTAGCCATTCTGATTGGTGTGAGGTAGTGTCTTATTGTGGATTCCCTGATGCCAAGTGATGTTGAGCATTTTTTCATGTGTCTGATGGACATTTGTATGTCTTGTCATCTTTATAATGGAGATAAGTGCCATCCATAGCGGGAGTGGATCTTCATGTTGAGGTGTTTTGAGCTACTCTGATAAAGTAAATTCTATCTGATAAGAATTTCTATAGAACTCTAATTTTGTTCTATTCTTCAGGCCCTTAATCAAAGTCAAAGTCATAGGTGGTGCTTAAAACATAGATGTGGTGTTGGAGATGAAAAAGCAACTCTCCTGTATCATAAATGACACAAACTTATAAAGTGAGGTGTATATTTAGGTTAGTCTTAAGTCTTTTGTTTTTGGACAGAAGTAACACACTAACTTAGGGGAAACTATGGATTTGAAAGATACTAAGAATTACTTAGCCAGCCAGCAACTTCTGAGTAACATGCAGTAGGAAAGAAAGGCCTTTAAATTTTTTATTTTTATTTACTTATTTTTTTAGCAAAAGGATAGCTCTTACTGCAGTCATTAGGCCCTGACATCTCAGTTACCTTCTTTTAAGCTCATCCCTGCAACTAAGGTACCAACAGTAGTTGGGATTAAACATTATAATCAAGTACATCATGAAGAATTGACACAAGAGGATTCATCTTAACTTTTTTCATTGGGGCTCTATGGAGTATATCAGTTATGCAAAATTCTGGATGGGGTATGCAGATGGTAACCAGTGCCCCCAGGAGTCATGCATTGTGAATTCACATGTTGTGAACTCATAGACCATGAGGTTAAATAGAATTCTAGAGTAATAAATGGCATGGACTTGCTCTGAGAATCAGTAGTGGGACAGCTTTGAGGCAGACATATTTGGTGTTGAACCATAGCTCAAACACTAGCTATGTGATCTATGAAATGAGGAAAATAGCACTCAATACACAATGAGATCATGCAAGTGAATCCCTTAGCACCTGGCACAGTATAAAAGTACCAATAAATGTAAATTATTATTGTAACCTTATGTCTTATCCCTCCATTAAAAAAATAGTTTGTGCCTCAGCAATGTGAAATGACTTGTCCAAAGTCCTAGAGTCTCATGGCTAGTCAGTAATAGAATTAATTTAGGGCTGATCTTACCAGAACCCTGGGATTTTAATATTCTGTTTTTCAAAGTCTATTGTCCATAGAGTTAAACCTACAGTTGATTGCATTGTGACTCAGCCCAGATCCTCTGAAATTCCTTTTACTGTTTATGTCTATGAGCTTCCCTCTTCTGTGTGTTGGGTTTTCTTCTAATATTCCTCACTTGAAACTCTCTTCACAGACCTGTACCTCTGAAACAAATAATACATTATATGTTTAAAAAAAAAAAAAAAAAGGAAGAAGATAGCAGGAAGGGAAAAATGAAGGGGGGAAATTGGAGGGAGAGACAAACCATGAGAGACTATGGACTCTGAGAAACAAACTGAGGGTTCTAGAGGGGAGGGGGTGGGGGGATGGGTTAGCCTGGTATTGGGTATTAAAGAGGGCATGTATTGAATGGAGCACAGGGTGTTATATGCAAACAATGAATCATGGAACACTACATCAAAAACTAATGATGTAATGTATGGTCATTAACATAACATAAAAAAAACCCAAAACTCTCTTCTGGAGTCCTATCTATGCAGACAGCCAGCAGTGCCTTGGATTTATGTTCCCTGTCCCCTCCATTCCCCTGAATCCTTGGCCATGATGAGTGAATTCTAGGTAAGCACTTCTTTAATCAGATGGTTCACTTCAGGATTTACCTCTGGTTTAGAGTTGGTTGAGAGAGATTTGCAGACCACAACAAAGCTGGGGAACTGAGACAAGATGCCATTATCCTGGAGGTCTCAGGCACAGGCCCAGGAGTGCCTGGCCACGTGGACTTTGCCTGAGGGCCCTGGGACTACAAGTGACACTTAGCACTTAAGGGACTCCCAGCCCAGTGCAATAGGCTTTTCTTTGATTCTTTCCCAGTGTTTATCCAATTGTAAACTCTGTACTCATTTGAACAATTGTTATACTTATTCTCAGCAAACCAAAATGAAAAGTTCCTGAGTAATCCATTTGTATCAAAAAAAAAAAAAATCACTGTTGAAATGTATAATTATTATTTTAGTGAAAATATGAAGAATAAAACAATTCTATTTCTGACAGCCCCTTGTTCATCTTTTCTCTCATTTTGAGCTTATAATTCTGGCTTTAAATCCCAGATCAGTGTTCCCTGCCAAAATGTACAGTCTCTGTGCTTGAATAGCTCACAATAGTGTTTTCAGTATAAAGGAGAATTCCCCTGGTCCATCCAAGGGATTATAACACCTTTGTGTGTATCTTGCTACCGAGGTTGAGATCCTTAAAAGCCAGTTTTGGTTTGCTGTGACTTATCTGAGGTTTCTCACTGCATCCAACTCCACCCTTATTTTGTACATATTCTCAGAAGTGAATGTTTTAGGAGAGTGCACATGCCATGAACACTATTTGGTAAAAGGCAAAAGATTTATATGATCTGAAGAGAAACCAGAGAATCATGAACACTACTTGGATGGGCTTGTCTCGCAGCCCCTGGGCATCCTGAAATCCTCAGAGAAGACTGTTTTTGAATTGCATGAGTAGATTTTATTGAATTAGGTTTTGATTTCTTGATGAAGAACCTCATCTGTATTGTATTTGCCATAAGCAATGCAACTGATACCCTTAGGACACATCCACAGACTGTAGTCTGTGTGATACTGGCTTTTAGGTAAGTCAGAATTGAAATACCATATTTCTCCACTGAGCCGTACTTGGCTCCAAGCTCTTGGCACAGAGCTTGATTAATCAATTAGAGAGAGAGGTGATGGTCAGAGGACTACAGTCACTTGTGGACCATTGTGGGCAACCTGAAGCCATAAGCCAAATGCAGCCATTTCATCCTTGTTTGCAATTTCTCATCTGAATATATAGAAATTCATGTTTCATCCAGTGGTCCAAAGCCACATATGCATGCTTCAGCTATTCTGTTCAGCCTCATGTCATCAGAATACTCATTGAAAGAAGAATCAATAGAGGAAGTTTCTATTCTTACAAGTAGGTCTAAATTTGGGACATTCTGTATGGGATGGGCTTCAGAGGGGCCTGCCCTGTTCTGACTTCCTCTCCTTCTCTATAGGTTTATCATGGATCCTGGAAAGAAAGCCAGCTGTCATTAAGCCTTTCCTCATCCTCAGCAACACCACAGGATCTTCAATAGCATAGACCACTGCTCTCTCTGCTTAGTCAAATGTTGAAGGAGGCAGAGAGTAAAGACAGAATGGTGCACTTGGGGACAGGGAGCCTGATATCTGGTTGGAGTTCTTATGTGATCTTCTGGCACTGGAGTTTCCCTTAAGTGAAATGAGGGTGCTGACCACCATCATGCAGGAGGCAAGATAGACAGTGGAGAAAGATAGGTCCACTTGGGTTCATACTCTTTTTCCCCCATTTGCTGCTCTTTGACCTTGTGCCACTTTCCCAGAATCTCTGAGGTGAGGCAAGTAACACTTACCTTGTAAAGATAATAGGATTAGAGGTAGCATACACAGAGCATCAAATTTTTCATAGTGGTGGCTAATATTATTACTTACCTACTGTATTTGTGTTAGAAACTGTGTGCATCCCAAGTATCATCATATTCTCATTCCTTTGAGTGCCTATCTTTTGAATTACTGATGTTTCTCTTACATTAGTATCTCCTGTTATCTTTAGAGAGAAAAGTGTATGCAAAAATGGATCTGAATGCAGTTTTTTGACTCTTTATTTGGAATTTGGTTCAGCCAATATTTTTTTAGCTTGAGTTATGTTTATTGAATCTATTTTGTGCCAGGCAATGTGCCATGGGTTGGGAATACAAGGTTGACTGGGTGCCTCTGTCTGCCAAGTGCCATTAATTCTAGTGGGAGGGGAGACAGAGACTGAAAGAGAACATTTCAATGCAGTTTAATCAGTGCTATGTACAGGGTGTGGCAGACACTGTTAGCTGCCTCCCCAGTAACAATTCCCTCTTCAGAGTTGACAGAACTCTGATTTTGTTCAAACTGACAGCGTGTCCAGCTAAATTCCAGGCCCCTAGGGTCCTTTTATGCTAGCTGTGGCTGTGTGATGGAGACCTGATGAGGAAGACACACCAGAGGTTTGATGGGGATTCCGACGGAGTTGCTGTCCTGATAAATGGGGATTATCACAGGGGATACTGCCCTTCTTCCTTTTTCCTGCTTTGAACATGAACATAATGCCCAGTGATTCAGCAGCCATTTTTTTTGAAAAATAAAATTATATACCTTTAAGGTATACAACATGATGTTTTGATATACATATATGTGTAGTGATTACTATAGTCAAATAATTAATATATTTATCTCCTCACATAGTTACCATAGCTTTTTGTTGTTAGAACACCGGAAATCTACTCTTATAGCAAATTTCTAGTATGCAGTGCAATATTATTAACTGTAATCATCATGTTGGATATTAGAACTGTAGGCCTGTTCATCCTACATAACTGCAATTTTGTCCCTTGGACCAACATCTTTCCATTTTGCACCCTCTCCCCAAAGCCCCTAGTAACCACCATTCTACTCTCTGCTTCTATGTGGATCCCACAAATAGATGAGGTCATGCGGTAGTGTTCTTTCTGTGTCTGGCTTACTTCACTTAACATAATGTCCTCCAAGTTCATCTATATTGTTGCAAATGGCAGAATTTTCTTCCTTGTTAAGGCTGAATAATATTCTAGTTGTGTGTGTGTGTAACACATTTTTTTTTTTTATCTTTGCACTCATCCATCAGTGGTCGTTTTGTGACCATGAAAGAGACAGCATGAGGGAAATGGTAAGAGAATTCCAGTGATTACTAGTCCTGATGTCACTGAGCTCCTGAACTGATTCTAACTATCCCCTAGATCCAAAATTTTGTTATGTGAGAAAAATACATCTCTGTTTGAGCTGCTATAAGGCAGGTTTTCTGCTACTTGCAACCAGAGACATTCCTAAATAAAGCAGCTCCTATGATTGTGAAGAAAGGAGATGATATTTCTTGTAGAATACTAAGCAGCTAAGAGGAAGCAATGTGGCTCCAGGCAGAAAATAGGCCCTGTATTGCATGGGAAGAGTGCTTGGCAAAATGCCTCTTTGTCAATGAGGACATTCTCATCTATCGCAGACACTTCAGAACATCACTCAGGCTACAATCAAAAGAGATAAAAAACTTGGATGGACCTGCCTCCTGGGAGATTCCAGTCCAATCTGAGATATGTTCCCCTAGAGTCTTCCATGAACTAAAGGCAGTCTGTAACTAAGGGCCAAACTCGTCATGATGTCATGTGATTGACCCCATTTGCTCAGGGACCTAGGTTGGGAACTCACAGTTCCCTCTGACTTAGATCACACCAGAGCCATCCACAGTCCACATTTCAGGTTAAACCCTTGCCATGTTTTCCAGAAGCAGGGCCTTAGAAACCCCGACTGTGGCCAGAATCATAGATCTGCATCTGCCAAGACTAACAGACTGGTAGACAGTCTTTTTTTCTGCCCTTGCAACTCCCAAAGAGATACCTGCTTTTTCCAGTAATTCACTTTTCTTTGTTTCACCCTTTTCTTTCTCAGGCACAAGTTGAAAGTCTTACAGATGGCTCTGGGGAAAATATTCCTTGTTCCCAAACATGCTGTTGGAGACTCTTTCCTGCTCCTTCTCTTCCTCTTGCATAGTTCTTAGCTGGCCTTGGCCCTATCTTTAGCAGACAGCTATGTTACTGCCTCAGTCTATAAGTCCCATACCTTCCATTAGTCCTTCTGGCAGCCTGGTCTGCTGGCATTTACATTTTTCTTCTAATTGGTTTGGCAGATAGGAGACTTAGCCTCTCTATTTGGAAGTCTGGATTTAATTTCTCAGCTAAAGGTAGCATTCAGCATTGTGCCTAGGAATTCACAGACCTCAGAGAACATTTCCACTTCTTTTTCTCATGCCTACCTATAATCTCTAAGGTGTGGCTCATGGTGCAAAATAAGCTACTGGAGTGAACTGGTTTGAACTGGAACCCTATTTGTGGGGCAGTGAGGCAGCACAAGTTGGTCACCCATACAGCATGAATTGGTATTGTGGGCTAGAGGAGAACCTTTGGGAGAATTCTTCAAAATGTTGTGTCTGTGATCCAAAATAAGGACAAGCACACTTTGAGTTCCCAGGTTTAGTTTTGATAAGTTGGAGACAGATGAAAAGATCAGGGACTTCACAGTAATTGCTTAGGTAAAACTAATAGAGATGTCAAAACTGGAAATAATCATTAAGATAAAAAGCAAGTGATATCGGACATTCAGAAGAGACTAGGTATGGGTTAAAACATGGTCTTGTCTTTTGGTTTCTGAAGGTCTTGTCTTTGGGTTTCTGTTTACACTGAATCAGTGGAAACCACCCCTGAGTAAGAGTTATTTCTGCTTTTTGCCCTAAATTTGTTTTATGTATCCTTCTGAGTTTTCATTTCTTCACTGGTAATATGGAGAGAGATCTATATCTATCTATATCTATATCATCTATATCTATATTCAACGCTGATTTGGGAGCATTGGCTTGAGTGATAGGAGACAGTTGAGACACTACCCCAAATATATATATACACATATATGGTGTGTGTGTGTATAATATTCATTCTTCTAAGGGTTGTTTTGAAGCTCAAATGAATTGATATCTTTGAAAAAACTTCATAATTTCACAAGTTATTTTATTATTTATTTATTTTTAAAAAGATTTTATTTATTTGACAGAGATAGCAAAAAAGGGGGAGTGGCAGAGGGAGAAGGAGGCTTCCTGCTGAGCAGGGAGCCTGATGTGGGGCTCCATCCCAGGACCTGGGGACCACGACCTGAGCCGAAGGCAGACGCCTAACGACTGAGCTACCCAGCTGCCCCATAATTTCACAAGTTATTTTTCTCTTCCTCCCTCCCACCCTTCTTCTTTCCTTCCTTCCTTTGAATCTCTACCCAGAAACCAAATAAGAAAAGTCAGTCATGATAGAGCAGGGTGGGGGGAGAGTGTGTCCAAGTTGGTGACATAGGAAGATCATAAACTTGCCTTCTCCCATCAACACACCAGATCTATAGCTACATATGGATGATTTTTTTAAATGTGAAAACTAGATAAATTACTCTTTACAACAAAGGATAAAGGGTGTACGTTGAGATGGGTAGGAGAGGCAGACACATGGTCTTGCACCACCTTCCCTCTCCCCAGCATGGCAATACAATAGGGAGGGATCTCACCAGATAGGCATTTCTCCAAAAGGAGTGAGGGTTGGTGCCTCACATTGGGCACCCTGGTCCCTCGGATCTGCACTGGAAAGATGAGCTCCCAAAACATCTGGCTCAGAAAGCCTGTGGGCAAGGCTGATGTCGGGGTGGGGGGGATAGGGTAAAGTGCTAGAGGAAACTGAGATTCTCCTCTTAGAGGGCTTGCATGTGGTCTTGCTCACCCCAAACTCAGTGAAAAAGAGAGTTTGAAAAACATCTAGAGTATATGTAAGGGAGACTCTTTTGCTGATTTGGGAGCATTGGCTGGAGTGATGGGAGACAGCTGAGACACTCCCTCAAAACGGAGGTGCTGGCAGACACCACTGTTGCACTCTCCACATAGTCTGTTAGCAGAAGCGGGTGACTTCAGATGGGGCAGCCTCTCACTGCCTTGCTGACAAGGCAGAAATGAGCATTGTGTCACTTGCTGAGACCACAGAGCATGGGCTGTTGCAGCAGTCCCTGTTCCCTGGCTGGGGTGGGTGAACGTGAATGGTCACAGGGTTCTTCCATTCCCTAGCTAAAATCTGTGAACATAGGTGGTTGTGACACTTACCTGCTCAGTGGCTGGGGGCTGGTAAGCATGAGTCGTCACAGCATTCTCCCATTCCTAGCCTAAAGCTAGCATGTGCAAACAAACTCTCTTGCTGCATTGGTAAAGCCCATAGGAACACATAGTTAAGACATTTTCCTGTTTTTTCTGAAGCTGGAGAGCATGCCTCACCCACTATACTCTCTAGCTGCCTAAAGCCAGCAGTTGTGCAAAATCTACACAGGGGACATCCCTTGATGGCCTGGTCCTACTGGCCAAGAGGGCTGGCGTTCCAGAGCTGCACAGGACTGTAACAATAGGAAAAACAGTTCTTGGCAAGCTACCATCCCCGGGGCTCTGCACAGACAGTGGACTGAAACACACCACCAGTCTTCTTGTGGAAAAGACCTATTTATTTAGCCTGGAGCTACAGTCTGAGGGACAGGCTTCAGGTTTCCCACACATCTGGAGGCTAAGGAGGCACTCTCAGAGAATGTAAGCAGGGAGACGCTATCCATGTTCACTCCTTTGGCCTCACTACAGCTTGACAAGACTTCCCAGAAAGGAACGGATACACTCATCCAGAGCCCTGATTTTTATAACTGTTACCCAGGGGATACCTCCAGATCCTCTGGTCTGGAAGCCAACAGGGATTACAATTGTGGCCCCACAAAAATGTATATATTTCCACTCTAAAAGCTGCTGCTTGACAGTCTAGTTTCCAGTCAGCCTGAAACTAGGTGCTGAGATTCCTCCTCTTGGATTACTGACAGGTCTTGGCACACCCTCAAAAACAGGCGTGTATCAAGAGTAAGTCAGGTGGTTTAGGCAATCACAAAAGTCTAAGAGTTAGGCCAAGGTTAAATTCAGTAATTCCACAGGGCCACTGCTTGAAGACTGTGAGAGAAGTAGCTGTTTCACCTAATACATAGAAATAAACCCAGAGAGTCAAGCAAAATGAGGAAATAGAGAAAGATATTCCAGACAAAAGAGCAAGACAAAACCTCAGAAAAACACCTTAATGATGTGGAAATAACTAACCTACCTGGTAAAGAATTCAAAATAATGGTCCTAAATCTCACTGAACTAGGGACAAGAATGGATGAACACAGAACAGCAGAGTCACAGAGCTAAAGAATAAAAAAACAACTAAAAATACATTAAAAATATTCAGCAGCAGGGTAGATGAAGTTGAGTTATGGATCAGTAAACTGGGAGATAAAAGCAATGGAACTCACCCAGACAGAACAGGAAAGAAAAAAAGAATTTAAAAAAAAGATAGTTTAAAAGAAGTCTGGGACAATATTAAACAGACTAACATTCACAATATAGGGGTCCCAGAAAAAGAAAGAGAGAAAGGGGCAGAAAACTTATTTGACCAAATAATGGCTGAAAACTTCCTTAAGGTAGGGAAGGAAATATAAATCTGGCCTAGGAAGCTCAGAGACTGACAAATAAAATGAACACAAATAGAAACACACCAAGACACATACATTAAAATGTCAAAAGTAATAGAGTCTTAAAAGCATCAAGAAAAAAAATTGTTACATAGAAGGGAAACCCCACAAGGCTACCAGCAGATTTCTCAGCAGAAGCCAAAAGGGAGTGATATGACATATTCAAAGAGCTGAAGGGAAAAAAAAAAACTTCTAACCAAGAGTAATCTACCCTGCAAGTTCATTATTCATATTTGAAGGGGAGATAAAGAATTTTCCAGACAAGTAAAAGTTAAAGGAGTTCATCACTACTAAACAGGTCTTATAAGAAATATTACAGGAATTTCTTTAAGCTGAAAATAAATGGTATTAGTTAATAACAAGAAAACATATGACAGTAAAAATCTCACAGGAAAAGGTAAATGTTCAGTAAAGGTAGTGTATTAATTGCATAATGCTGCTAAGAAGGTTAAAAGACAAAAGTAGTAAAATTGAAACTATAATAATTAGTTAAGAGATACATAAAAATATGTAAAATGTAACATATAAACATAGTGGGGTAAAGTAAACATGTAAAGTTTTGGAAAATATTCAAATTTAAGTTGCTATCAAGTTAGAATAGACTGTTATATATATTGGAACCTCACAGTAACCAGAAAGCAAAAACTTACAGTAAATACACAAAAAGATAAAGGAATCTAAACATAACACTAAAGAAAGTCATCAAAACACAAGGGAAAATAAAGAGATAAAAAGACAGAGGAACTACAAAATCAGCCAGAAAACAAAGTGGCAGTAAGTACATACCTATCAATAATTATTTTAAGTATAAATAGCCTAATTCTCCAATAAAAAGACACAGAGTGACAGAATGGACAAGAAGAAAAAAAATAAGACACATCTATATACTGCCTTACAAAAGACTCACTTCAGGAGTAAGGACACAGACTGAAATGTAAAGACACACATAAATTAAAATTTAAAGAAAGCTGGTGTAGCGATACTCATATCAGACTTTAAAACAAAGACTATAATAAAAGACAAAGGGGGCATTACATAATGAATCCAGAAAGAAGATGTAACATTTACAAATATATATGTACCCAACATAGTACCAAAATAAATAAAGCAAATATCAACAGATTGAAAAGGAGAAATTAACAGCAATACAGTAATAGTAGGGGATTTTAACACCCCACTTACATCAATGAATGTATCAGACAGGAAATCAATAAGTAACACTGACATTAAGTGACACATAAGACCAGATGAACTTAATAGATATACACAGAAAATTCCATTCAAAAGCAACTGCGTACAAATTCATCTCAAGTGCATGTGAAACGTTCTCTAGGATAGATCACATGCTAGTGATCTAACAAGTCTCAATAAATTCAAGTAGATCAGAATCATATCAAACATCTTTTCCAACCACAATGGTATAAACTAGAAATCAACTACAAGAAGAAAATTAAAACTACAAATACATAGAGATTAAACATATTACTGAAAACTACTAGGTCATAGAAGAAATCAAAGGAAAAATAAAAAAAAAATACCTAGAGACAAATGAAAACAGAAATACAGCATACCAAAATCTAGGGGATGCAGCAAAACTGGTTCTAAGAGGAAAGTTCACAGCAATACAGGTCTACCTCAAAAAAACAAGAGAAATCTCAACAATTTAACTTTACACCTAAGGGAACTAGGAAAAGAACAAATAAAGCCCAAATTTGGTAGAAGGGAGGGAATAATAAAGATCAGAGTAGAAATAAATGTAATAGAGACTAAAAAGACAATAGAAAAGAAACCATTGAAATAGACAATGGAAATAGACAATAAAAATGAAACTTAGAGTTCTTTAAAAAGATAAAACTGATAAACCTTTAGCTAGACAAACCAAGAAAAAAGAGGGCTCAAATAGAATCATAAATGAAAAAGATGTTACAACTGATAGAACAGGATTATGAAAAATTATAAGACTACTATGAATAATTACATGCCAACAAACTGGACAATGTTGAAGAAATGGATAAATTCATAGAAATCAAATACTTCCAACAAACAAGGTCCAGGATCAGATGGCTTCACTGGTGGATTCTACCAAACATTCAAAGAAGGTTTAATAACTCTCTTTCTCAAACTCTTTCAGAAAATTGGAGAGGAAAGAAAGCCTCCAAACTTATTTTATGAGGCTAGCATAACCCTGATATCAAAACCACACAAGGATACCACAAACACAAAAAAGGAAATTACAGGGCAATATCTCATATGAACATAGATGAAAAAATTCTGAACGAAGTCTTAGAAAACCAAATTCAACAACACATTAAAAAGATCATCATACACCATGATCAAGTGGGATTTATTCCAGGGATGCAAGGATGGTCAACATCCACATATCAATCAACATGATACACCACATTAACAAAATGAAAAATAAAAATCATATCATCTCAATAGATGCAGGAAAAGAATTTCACAGTTTATAAAAAGTCTCAACAGAGTTGGGTATCAACTATTGATGGATGTTTATGTTGTTTCCATATCTGAGCTATTGTAAATAATGCTGTAATGAACATAGGGGTCCTCAACATAATAAAAGCCATATATGACAAGTCACAGCAAATACGGTGTGGTTCAGTGGTGAAAAGCTCAAAGCTTTTCTGGTAAGATCAGGAATAAGACAAGGATTTCCATTATCCCAACTTTTATTCCACATAGTATTAGAAGTCCTTGCCAGAACAATTAGGCAAGAAAAAGAAATAGAAGTCATCCAAATTGGAATGGAAGAAGTGAAACTGTCACTATTTGCAGATGACATGATGCTATCTATATGTAGAAAACCCTAAAGCCTCCACCAAAAAACTTTTAGAACTAATAAGTGAATTCATTAAAGTTGCAGGAAACAATGTACAAAAGTCTGTTCATTTCTATACACTAATAACAAACCATTAGAAAAAAATTAAGAAAACCATTACATTTACAATTGCATCAAAAATAAGTAAAATACTCAGAAGTACATTTAACTAAGCAGGTGAAAAACCTATCCTTTGAAAACTATAAGATACTGATGAAAGAAATTGAAGAAAACACAAATAAATGGAAAGATACTTTGTGCTCATGAATTGAATTCATTATTATTGTTAAGATGTTCATACTACCAAAGCAATCTATAGATTCAATGCAATGCCTATCAAAATTCCAATGACATGTTTCACAGAACTAGAACAAATAATTCTAAAATTTGTATGGAACTACACAAGAACCTGAATAGCCAAAACAATCTTGGGAAAGAACAAAGCTGGAGGTATCACACTACCAGATTTCAAACTATACTACAAAGCTATGGTAATCAAAATAGTGTGGATATTGACGTAAAAACAGACATGTAAATTAATAGAATAGTATTGTAAGCCCAGAAATAAACCCACACGTATATGGTCAATTAATTTTTGACAAAGGAAGCATTAATATATAATGAGGAAAGGACAGTCTCTTCAATAAATGGTGTTGGGAAACTGGACAGCAACATGCAAAAGATTGAAACTGGACAACTTTCTTATACCATATGCAAAAATAAACTCAAAATGGGTAACGACTTGAATGTAAGACCTGAGACCATAGAACTCCTAGAAGAAAACATTTCTTTGTGTCAATCTTAGAGATTTTTTTTTTTTTATCTGACTCTAAAGGCAAGGGAAACAAAAGCAAAAATAAGCAGTTAGGACTACATCAAACTAAAAAGTTTCTGCACAGTGAAAGAAGCCATCAACAAAACGAAAAGACAACCTACTGAATGGGAGAAGATATTTGCAAATCATGTATTCAATAGGGATAATATCTAAAATATATAAAGAACTCATACAACTCAAAACCAAAACTAAAGTTGATCCAATTAAAATATGGCCATAGGATCTGAACAGACGCTTTTCCAGAGAAGACTAATGAGTGCCTGTCTGAAGAAAGGAAGACACTGTGAAAAAGATACATGGACCCCTATGTTCATTACAACATTGTTTACAATAGCTCAGATATGGAAACAACATAAACATCCATCAATAGATGAATGGATAAAGACACACACACACACATAGACACACAATGGAATATTACTCAGCCATCAAAATTAATGAAATCTTGCCATTTTCCACATAATGGATGGAGCTCGGGGATATTATCCTAAGTGAAAGAAGTAAGAGAAATACAAATACCAAGTGATTTCACTTATATGTGGAATATAAAAAACAAAACAAAACTTAGATTCATAGGTTCAGAGAGCAGATTGTGGTTGCCAGAAATAAGGGGGTTAGGTGTAGCAAACTGGGTGAAGGGGATTAAGAAGTACAAGCTTCCAGTTATAAATGAATCATGGGGATATAAGGTATAGCATGGGGAATATAGTTAATAATATATTAATTTTCTATACTGACAAATGGTACTTACTGTAGTGACCATTTCACAATGTATACATTATATACAATGTTTCAAAATGTCAAATCACTATGTTGTATACCTGAAACTAAATAATATTGTATGTCAATCACACCTCAATAAATTTAAAATAATTTAAGTCAGTCATAAAACAAAAGCAGAAAGGCAAAACTCAGTGAGACACAAGTCAGTATCTCCTTCCTAGCATTACTAGCTCTCAGTGTGGAGAAGGGGGCAGAGCTGCTTAAAACTATTAGACTGTGATGCATTTTTGGTTACCTTTGCCTTTACAGACTTTTAGGGAGGTAACTCTCGGCTTTCAAAATCCACAGGATAGACTATGAATTTCCGCCCTCTCTGTCTTTCCTTTTGAATGGAGACTAGAATCCAGAGTCAAGACCTGAGACAACTGGGCACCACAGAATGGGCAGGTACATCCTCTGGAAAACTGAGGCTATGTATAACTAGAACTTGATTTTAGGGTTTCAGAAGATAAGGGCATATGGTCATCAATATCCACTTCCAGATACACAGAGATACATGCAATCCCATGCCTTTAAAGTTGAGCATTGCCTAAAAGTGACTAGAGGTGGCCAATGAAGAGTGAGCGGGAGTGGCATGTATTCCTTATAGTCTCAGTGAACTGGTGGGGGACTCTCCTGTTCTCTGTCTCACTGCCATGCTGACCAAGGGGGCCACGTGTTTTAGATCATGTGGCCAGAGAGCAGAGACTCTGAGCCTGGATTGCAGGAGGGACGGTTGCCCTGCAGAGTATCCTAGACTGCAGATGATTTTTATGTGAACGAGAACCAACCTTTGTGGTATTGGGTGGGGTAGGATAGCAGCATAACAGCCTATGCTGAACAGTACAGGGCATATGGAAAGAAGACTTCTGCTCTTCTCTTGGTGGCTTCCTTACACTCGGCCCACTTCTAAGCAGCCAACCCACTGCGGAGTGTCCCACTTCGCTTTTGTTTTTCCTCTATCCCAAACCCAGAGTAGCAGCTGTGTGGAGGGTTGCAGCTGTTGGAATTGAAGGAAGGAAATGGCTGCTCCTCTTCCCTTTGGAATTAGTTTTGTCACATAAGTGGTTTACACACTGGTGGTCTCCACAGATGCCAGGCATGTATTCTCAGGTGCTTCCCCTACTTCACATGCACCCCACCCTACCGGCAGTCCAATGCATAGACAGGAGCCACGGACCCCCCACAGAGCCAGGAGGCATTGTAGCACTGTAGGAGGCCCAGGCTCCTCTTTGGAAACTAGCAGACCTGATGTGCGTCACCCACACACCCAGCTGCTGCACAACTGATGTAGCCACAAGCAAAGAGAATCTGCAGAGCTATTTCCTGGCAGGGATGATGAATGTGGTTTGGTCTTTTTTTCTCCTCCGGAGTATGAAAATTGTATATCTCAAGTGACTTAGAAAGGGATAATGTGCCTGAAAGATAGTTGAAGTTATTCCTGTGGATTTCCTTACCATTATGTCTTTATTCTGAGTTTTCCTCACATATGCTCTAGCCCTGCGGCTTTTAGCATTTGTATCACAATCTTCATATGGACATCATTTTGGTTTATTTAGGTGGATGTAATCATAGTTTGATGTATTTTTTCATAGCATTCATTTAAAAACCTGTTGTTATTTAAAAATGTTTAAAATATAATAATTAAAATTTTCAAGCTGATTAAAGGATGGTAACATTTTTAAAAAGTCCAAGTCTAAAAATGGAGCTTTTAAAATATATTACTAAAACATACTTTTTCATGAAAGTTATGATCCTTTAGTATTATTTATTTATTTATTGTCTTTACCAATACAACAGGTCTATGATTAGGAGAAACATATAGTATGCCAACATATCAAAGCCATTGCCTGTTAGAAAAATTGATGTTCATTCAATTAGTTAAAATGTAGACAGAGCCTACTGAAATCATCTTCAGTTTTATATTCACTTTAATCCAAGAGATAGGAAAATTTTTATTTGAACTTACTCCAATAGTAAGATTTAAAGATTTTTGTTCCCTCCTACTAACTAAATTGCATTTAAAAAACTTTCTAGTACAAAATCCTAGCTTCACATTTCTGATTGGGGAGAGGGGAATCTAACTGGAAATCAGAGGACAGGGACCATTCTGAAATTGAGTATAATTAATTACATTTTCTATTAGGTGTGATAACCCAATATTGTGGTGATGAGCACAACCACTGTGGTAGGGTTTGGATGAATTATCATTTATGTTGAGTTGAGAGACATAAATGTACCTCTATGTGTCCAGTCCTTGTTTACTCAAATTTTGTCTTTGGAAATTCAGTCCTGACTCTATAGGGTAAATTCCAGATGAAAATTATAATACAAGTATTAAGTTAAAACATAGATTTTTGGCCAAGTCTACTCTTAGCTCTGCTCAAACAGTCTTTGTGGCTTTGATAGGAAACCTTGGAGCACATGTATGGACAAGATTTGGCCGGAAGTGGCTAGATCTGAATGGTTGTCATGTACAGAGATGGAAATTGCTTATTCATTAATGAATTCTCAGATCATTCTCTGCAGGGATTCTTTTGCTTGGGGCTGCCAGTTGAGACTAAGGAAACCCAAAGGGACTCTGAAATCTGTAAAATGAAGCACCCAGCCCCTGAAGCTGGATGAGAATCAAGGTGTAATAATAGAGTATGTCTTAACCTCTGTTTATTCTTAAAGAGTTTGCCAAAGATTAATACTTCTCTGAAGTCTCTAAAGGAAGGATTGTCTAGCTTTTCTCAACAGGAAGAGCTGGTCTTAAAACTGTGACCTTTGGAGGTATTTAAGACTGGGGAGGAGAGGAAAATTAGAAGGTTCTCATAACTGCAGCCATTCCTATCCCTCCTCTTTAATCTCCTTACACAGATGACTATCCATGAAAGTTTCTTCTACTGGTTTATTTTTCCGTGTCATAGACTGAAACATTTGTTGAAAAGCTTATTAACAATAAGCTGCCAATGATCCTTTGAATGTTTAAATAATAGTCTTAAGGAAAATTCTTAATTAAGAGCAGTCCATACTAAAATTTCATAGATTCAGAAAGACTCCGTTGACTTATTCCATTGAGTATTAGTACTGAATTGGAATAACATATTTAAAATAAGTCTACCAGTTGAGATAGGCTGAGTTATGTTTGGTAACAAAGAACTGTAAAATTTTAGAAGTTTAAAACATTTGCTCACATTATATGTCCACTGTAGGTTGGTTTCGGGGTAGTGGTGGTGGTGGGGAATCTGATCGTTGTCTTCCCTTGGAAAACAGGATAGTGGAGACTATGTGTCCACGCTGCCAGTTTGTCAAATTAAAAAGAAAGAAGGGGGGGGGGAGCAAAAAAGAACAGAGCAGAACATACACTGATTCTTAAAGCTTCTTCTTAGTATTGACACACAACACTTCTGCTCACATTTCATTGGCCAAAGATATTTAATGGCCACACCTAACTTCAAGAGCAAGAATATAGCCCAACGAAACTCTCAGAAGGAGAACTAAAAATATTTGGTAAACAACATAAATGACAATCACACTGAACTTTAATTCATGGTAATCCACCTAAACCCAGTAAATGATGAAGCATGTTTTAATTAGGAACTCATCCATCAGGTACTTGGGTCTCATAGATAATCTAGACTTCAACCTGTACTTCTGGAAAGTTGGTCCTTCATAGGCATGAAAATGGCCTTAGATGTAATAGTGTTTAAAGGAGCATATGATTAGCCATTACAAGAGGTGGGGTTATGGGGCACCTGGGTGGCTCAGTCATTAAGCGTCTGCCTTCGGCTCAGGTCATGATCCCAGGGTCCTGGGATTAAGCCCCACGTCCGGCTCCCTGCTCAGTGGGAAGCCTGTTTCTCCCTCTTCCGCTCCCCCTGCTTGTGTTCCCTCTCTCGCTGTCTCTGTGTCAAATAAATAAATAAAATCTTAAAAAAAAAAGAGAGGTGGGGTTGTGGAGGCATGCTGAGAAGGGGCCAGGGAATAAGTATGTACAAGAGAGTAAGTCTAGTACAGTAAAAAAGAAGACAGTATTTGAAGTCAGAAGACCGGTTTTAAGCCCTAACTTTGGAACATACTGGCTAAGTAATTATGTGTCCATTGTTTATCCTTTAGGAGCCTTAGTTTCTCCGCCTAAAAGATAAATAATCAAATGATCTTATATGTTAAGTACTTTGTGACTCATAAGCACTATGTAACTATCATAGGAAGGAAGAATACTGTTATTTTGAGCCCTGGGCATGTCTGAGCTGAGTCCAGGTTTTAATGAGTCCCCAATTTTGTCTCAGAAAATAGAACTGGTATTTGGCATGGCACTAACTCATATCATTTTTATATGTCAGCAACTCCAATTTTAAATCTATAAAATGTAATAGTAATAAAGATAATACTTTACAGAATTATTTCACACCACAACACTCAAAGTTCATATCAGGTGCCATCACTGAACAGAGAAAAAGACTTTAAGAAACCAAGTAACAGAACAGAAAACAAAACCTGAACAGGAAATTAACATGAAATGAACTTCACTAGAGGAAGGCAAAGTAAAAAATAGACCAAAATGTAAGTTGTTCTATCTTTGTATCAGATGTTATAATATTATAAGCTTATACATTATGTGCAAACTCCTTTTCTTATTATATCACTACATTTTGAATATTTAGAGGCTCTTTGCTCATTCAAAATAGTATTGTGGGATTACTAATTGCAAATTTAGGTTCTGCAAAGTTTTGGGGGGATTGTATTTAAAGTTTAAAGTCTTCCTTTCCTTTTTTTCCCTTTAACTCTCCTTCTCTTTGTTCCTTCTACATTTATTAACTATAGTTTATATAGTTTCATATAACATACTGGCTAGGAAGATCATTGTGCTTATAATATTTTCCCTACCCTAGAAGGATGCAAAAACTAGAGAGAGTAGTGGGGTGGAGGCTGTAATGTATGAATAGTATGTTACAAGAGCAAGGAAAAGAAAATATCTAACTTTGGTTAGGGAGGTCAGAAAAGGATTCATATAGAAGGTGACTTTTTTTTTTTTTAAGATTTTATTTATTTATTTGACAGAGAGAGAGATACAGGGAGAGATGGAACACAAGCAGGGGGAGTAGGGCGGGAAGCAGGCCTCCTGCAGAGCAGGGAGCCTGATGCGGGGCTTGATCCCAGGACCCTGAGATCATGACCTGAGCCAAAGGCAAACGCTTAATGACTGAGCCACCCAGGTGCCCCTAGAAGGTGACATTTGAATTGGGTTCACCACGTAAGAAAGGTGGGGAAAGAAATTGTAGGTAGAAGAAACAGCTTGTTCTAAAGCACAGTGATGAAGAATAGCATTATGCATCAAACATCAAGTGACTTAAATTTCTTGAAAAGCAGGATGTTTGTGGAGAGGTGAGATTATAAAGATAGGCAGGAGCCTGACCATGGTGGCTTTTGTAGGCCAAGGCCAAGGAGTTTGTGGTGTATACTAAGTGGATTTTAAATAAGCTGATAAAAAAAGCTAACATTTTTATTTATGGAACATCAATATTACCCACAAATAGAAAAAAAATAACATTTAATCTCAAGTTTATGAATTTGTGAATTGCTGTATCACTCTATGTATTGGTATCTAAAATTAACCCACCACTTTGGTTCATTTATGTGATCAGGATGATCTTCGTGAAGTAGCAAATCCCCTGTTCCGAACTTCAAGTCATTTAATAAAAGTACCAGTCTCTGTTAGGGAACCTAGTCCACATACCCAGTATTTTAACTCTAAAACATTTGAGCACAATTCATTTCTTAGAGTTGTGTTTGACTTTCATGTAATTGTTAAAAACACACAGACATAGGGAATGTCCTTGAGATTTTTCCATTGTGTAACCCAGTGCCGAAAGCTTTCAAAATGAATGGAGCTGGCATATAGTTTCTTTCCCTTTCTTAATGTTTTCTCAGTATTTGCAACAACCCTAAGTGCTGAATAAGCTAGTTTTTAATACCAAAGAACCAAAGGTACTATCATCTTAATTTTTCAGAGTGAGTTCAATTTGTTGAATATTATGATAATAAATGTCTTTGGGAGGTGCCTGGGTGGGCTCAGTCATTAAGCATCTGCCTTCAACTCAGGTCATGATCCCAGGGTCCTAGGATCGAGTCCTGCATCAGGCGCCCTGCTCAACAGGGAGTCTGCTTCTCCCTCTCCCTCTTACTGCTGCTCCCCTGCTCCCCTGCTTGTGCTCTGTCAAATAAATAAGTAAAATCTTTAAAAAAAAACCAAATGCAGGGGCGCCTGGGTGGCTCATTCGTTAAGTGTCTGCCTTTGGCTCAGGTCATGATCTCAGGGTCCTGGGATCGAGCCCTGCACTGGGCTCCCTGCTTGGTGGGAAACCTGCTTCTCCCTCTCCCACTCCCCCTGCTTGTGTTCCCTCTCTCGCTGTGTCTCTCTCTGTCAAATAAATAAAATCTTAAAAACAAATGTCTTTGGAAAAAAGCGAGCATAAACTAATGAACGTGATCCAGAATGCATTAGCAAGCTGGAAACATTTTGGTCATTGTAGCTGGATGCTTTAAAAGAGAGTTCAGGGGCACCTGGGTGGCTCAGTCGTTAAGCGTCTGCCTTCGGCTCAGGTCATATCCCAGGGTCCTGGGATTGAGCCCCGCATCGGGCTCCCTGCTCAGTGGGAGGCCTGCTTCTCCCTCTCCCACTCCTCCTGCTTGTGTTCCCTCTCTCGCTGGGTCTCTCTCTGTCAAATAAATAAAATCTTAAAAAAAAAAAGAGAGAGTTCAGTAATACATGCTCTCTTTTCTGTAACATTTAAGGCAGGCTCTTTATAGGCTAGAATATACTTATGGTATATTTAAATTTATATAAGCTATAAGAATTGGGTATTTTGGGGGTATGCAATCTTGATTAACTGTATGACTGTAATTCATACTCTTTTTCATTTAAAATGGGTAAGACTAATGAGATCGATAGTGCCTCCTGAGTAAAATATCTCCTGACTATCCTTGTATTCTGATGTCTCTGGGACATTTTATCAGATTCTGTAGAAGGGTAAATAAAAAAGCAAAACTTGAAAAATGGTTGTTAGATTTAGTGAGTAGAGAGGGAATACTTGAGACTGAAGTTTTAGTTATGTATAGCCAGGAGCCATATAATGCTGTAGAATGATGAGGAAAAGATTAATTTCTTTGTAAGATCTTGGTTTACTTCACTCTTACCCTGTTTTTGTTAAATTTTGGTTTCTACCAGCCACAGCTTAAATGGAAAATGATTAATTCTTAGCATTTGAAATTGTAAGGACTTGGATTCTGGTTTACATGATAGATTTGAAGAAATACTTGGCTAGTCAGTTCACTCCCTCCCCAACTCATCTCCCCTTACCTTTCCATAGGGAGAGAAGATAAAGACTCTAAAATGATGGAAGAACTTCTGAGGTGAGCTGATTTTTTTCTCTTGTGAACATTTGCTGGATCCTGGGAATTTTTCCCTTTGAGGGATTTAACTGACTCAGGGTATGACCTGCAGATTGGACTTGATTTAGGCATTAAGATACTTACAGGGAAGAAGAAAAATCATCAAAGTGTTGTTGTGTGTTAGCAGTGTCAGGAGGCTGGAGACCCAAACTGGAAACCTTAGGGGCTTCTTGGTTATGTATGGCTAGTTCACTCCATGTGACATTGGCTCAATTTGAGATCTGTAACAGTCCTGGGGATGAGAAAGAAAATCCAAAAGCTTCAAAAAGGCAGAGTGAAATCTAAGGCGGAGGGGACCTGCCTTAAGCACTCCATTAGTCTTACAATCAAGATGTTTGCTAGATGATTAAGATGCCCAGAGTGGGGAGCTGAAGAGCTTGACTGGAAACTTATGAATGACTGAACTGGAAGTCCTACAATATTTCAGGATTGAGGAGAAAGACACCAGTTTGTTTCTCTTTCAGTAAGCTTGAGATGATCATTCCTAAGCAACTGGGCTGAAACAGTTGTGCACTGAGACTTACTCTGAAATCCAGCTCTGACCCAGGTCAATTTCTGATTGGATAGAATTATCACCCTGTTATCTGAGCTGTATAACAGAGAAAAAGTGTGTGTGGGAGGGGAAACTTTCTGGTGAAAGATAAAATCATTGAGAGACTCTTCATTTCTTTTATACTCAGTGTTTGACACACAATAAAATATTACTTTTCATCTAGAAATACATAAATACAATTGATGATCAAGAGGAAAAAGATAGAAACTAGTAGGAGACCAATAAATGATTCAGATATCAGAGTTACTGATCTGTTCTTTGAAATAACTATGATTAATATATCACATACATTAGAGAAGATGGAAATATGGATAAAAATATGGAGAATTTCTTCAGGAAACTATACTCTGTAAAAAAAAAGAAACATGGCCAATATAGAATAGAAAAAAAATATATTTTTTAAAGATTTTATTTATTTATTTATTTGAGAGAGAGAGGGAGAGCACAAAGGAAGAGTGAGAGGGAGATGCAGACTCCCCATTGAGGAGAGAGACTGGCATGGGGATCAATCCCAGGACCCTGAGATCATGATCTGAGCCAAAGGCAGATGCTTAACCAACTGAGCCACCCAGGTGCCCTGAAAAATACAATATCTTGAATTAAGAACTCAATGAGTGGAATTAAGAGTAGATTGAAGAGATAAGTATAAAGGAAAAGTGAATTGAAAGACAAGTCAATAAAAATATACAATATGAAGCATATAGAAAAAATTAGAAAAAAAATGGAGATATGTAGGATCATCCAAAGGTCTAACATACATATAATAGGGGTCACAGAAGGAAAATTAGAGAAAATGGGGGGAAATCATTTTTTAAATTTTCCAAAGTTGATGAAAGGTAACAACTGAGAGATTCAGGAAAATCTAGGAATCCCAAGTTGAAGATAAACAAAGAATACCAGAGCACCTGGATGGCTCAGTCGGTTAAGCATCTGACTTCAGCTTAGATCATGATCCTGGGGTCCTGGGATCGAGTCCCACATTGGGCTCCTTGCTCAGCAGGGAGTCTGCTTCTCCCTCTGCCTCTGCCCCCCTCTTTCTCTGTCTCTCATGAATAAAAAGTAAAAAATCTTAAAAAAAAAACAAAAAACAAAGAAAAGCATACCCAAGTATATCATAAAATCTTCTGAA
This sequence comes from Leptonychotes weddellii, assembly GCF_054177405.1. Lineage (NCBI taxonomy): Eukaryota > Metazoa > Chordata > Mammalia > Carnivora > Phocidae > Leptonychotes > Leptonychotes weddellii. The sequence goes on along the minus strand of NC_138369.1, from coordinate 151,159,389 downwards.
AACCAAATTCAAAGAGAAAAAACTTAAAATCAGTACCTTTAAAAACAATTCACCAAGACTTAAATCTAAGTTTTCAACAGAAATGATGAAAGCTAGGAGACAATGAAATAACATCTTTAAAATGTTGAAAGAAAATAAATGCCAACTTATAATTTTATCCAAAAAATTTCTTAAAAAATGAAGATGAAGATAGTTTTAGCCAAAGGAAAAAGTGAGGGAATTTGTCACTAGCAGGCCCCTTTTATAAAACTGAATGGACTTTCTTCAGGTAGAAAAATGATTCCAAATGGAACATGGAAATAGAAGAGGAAATTGTGAACTCCAGAGGAGTAAAATGTGGGCCAAAAAAAAGGGGGGACTACTGACTATATGTACAAAACAGTTAGTTGTTATATATCTCAAATGAGTTCTTTTTTTTTTTTAAGATTTATTTATTTGAGAGCTAGAGAGAGAGAGAGAGAGAGAGCATGGGAGCGGGGAAGGCCAGAGGGAGAAGTAGACTCCCTGCTGAGCAGGGAGCCCGATGCGGGACTCGATCCTGGGACTCCAGGATCATGACCTGAGCCAAAGGCAGTCGCTTAACCGACTGAGCCACCCAGGCGCCCTCAAATGAGTTCTAATGGAAGTATGACATGTCAAAAATTATATTGCTATAGCTAATACAGTGCTTAAAGAGAATTGCAGCGATATAATTTTTTATATCTTTCCATTATAATTCAGTTCAAAATGGTCCCTAATTTCTAGTTTAATTACACTATAGTCAGAGAATATTTCTGTATATTGGAAAAGAAGAAAGACTGAAAATCACTTTACTTATAACTTAAGAAGGTTCAAAATAAAGAGCAAATCAAAAGTAAGGAACATTATGTAAGGAAAGAAGTCATGAAGAGCATAAATAAAAAATAAGAATATAAAAGAAAAATCAACAAAGTTAAGGGTTGGTACTTTGATAAAATTCATAAAATTAATAATCTCACAACAGTGATCAAGAAAAAAATCCCGCAAATTTTCAAAAATAAAAATGTATAGATCATAATACATCAAAGGAGGTATTATGAACACTTTCTCAATAAATTTAATGATTTGGATGAGATGGATTAGTAACTCAAAAACCTAACAACTTAATAAATTTGCCATAAGAAGAGGGGGAGCTTGGCTGGCTCAGTTCATGGAGCGTGTGACTTTTGATCTGAGGGTTGTGGGTTCAAGCCCCAGATAGAGTGTGGAGATAACTTAAAAAAAGATAAAAACTTAAAAAGAATACTTTTGCAAATCTTTGGCAGTACTTGGGTGGCTCAGTCAGCTAAGAGTCAGTAGACTCTTTTTTTTTAATTGCTATTTTTTAAGATTTTATTTATTTATTTGAGAGAGCGGATGAGAAGACAGAGGGGCAGAGGGAAAGGGAGAAGCAGTCTCCCCACTGAGCAGGGAGCCTGACTCAGGGCTCAATTCCAGGATCCTGGGATCATGATCTGAGCCAAAGGCAGATGCTTAACTAACTGAGCCACCCCATCCCATGGCTGACTTTTGATTTCCACCTAGGTCATGATCTCCAGTTTGTGAGATCAAGCTTGGTGTCTGGCTTGGTGCTGGGTGTGGAGCCTGCTTAAGATTCCCCCTCCTTCCCTCCCCTCCTGCGCATGCTCTCTCTCTCTCTCTAAAAAATAAATAAATAAATAAAATTTACCTTTAAATTTGCCATAAGAAGAAACAAAAAATGTAAGCAATTAGGTAGATATTTTAAAAAATGGATTCTTAATTAAAATGCTCTCATAATCAAATTCTTAGGCCAAGATAGTTTCACTGGTGAATTCTTCCAAACATTTAAGAAAGACATAACAGCAGTATTACACAAATTCTTCCAGGGAACAGGAAAGGGAACAATTTCTAACTCTTTTTAAGAGGCACCATAACATGGATTATAAAATTGTGAAAGATGCTGTAAAGGAAACCAAATGTTTAATGTTGATGCAAAAGAAATATTAACAGTCAACCTAGAAATACATAAAAGAAATGCTATATCTAACCTAGAAAAGTTTATTTAAGATATGCAAGGATTGTTTAACATTAGGAAATCAATCAATGTAACTCATCACATCAACAAACTACAGAAAAACAACAAGAATTTACAAGAGATTTAGCAATGCCCCTGAATATGAGTTTAATATGCATAATTTTATAAATATTTCTATATACCAGAAGCAAATAGAAAATGATATTTAAACATTGTTATTTATAATAACATTTAAAAAATCATAGCTCTAAGCAACTGATGTAATAAAACATGTACAAACATTTCTGTAGTCAAACTATAAAACATTGAGAGAAATTAAGGAGGATCTAAACAAATGGAGAGATAGCCCATGTTTACAGATGGAAGACTCAATATTGTTAGAATATTCTGCCCAAATGAATCTACAAATTTAGTGTGATCCTAATAAAAAATATGAACATGCTTTTTGTTAAATGAAAATTAGAAATGCAAAGGGCCAAGAGTATCCAAAGTATTTTTGGAGAAGAGCATAGCTGAAGGATTTACTTTGCCAGATATCAAAATCTATTATGAAATTATAGTAACTAAAACAGCATGGCTGTTTAGTTTAGGATAGACAAACTGACCATTAGGATAGAGTCTAGATTTAGACTCACATACATAGTCACTTGACTTAAGATAAGAGTATAAAAAAGCACAGTGAAGAAAGAATAGTCTTTTCAATAAATAGTGCTGAGTCAATTGGATATCCTCATGAAAAATATGTGCGTGGCCCTTACTTCATACTTTATAGAAATTAATCAAATTCAGATGGATTATATATCTAAATGGAAAAGACAAACAATACAGCTTTTAGAGGAAAAGTAAGGTGATCAACTTTGTGATCTTGAAGCAGGCAACTTTGTGATCTTTTAAAGAGAGCACAAGAACTTTTTTTTTTTAATTCAAATGTTCTTTATTTTAGAAAATGACTGTGATGCATAAACATGATAATTTGCATACAGCTTCAAGATCTTTTTTTTTTTTTTTGATGTAGTGTTCCATGAACTTTTTTGTTGTTGTTGTTATTTTCTATTATAGCATTTTTTCCCATGGAATGAATATTTTACTTCCATGAATGAAATATTTCTCATATTTGTACATTTTCTTGTCTACCATAAGCTCTAGTAATTAGATCTTTTTCAAGAATGAATTTTACTGTATCATTGTCACTTTCTTTAAAAAAAGGTTTTTATAATTTTTTAATTCAAGTATAGTTGACATACATTACTATACTAGGTTCAGGTGTATAGCACAATGACTTGACAATTATATCCACTACAAAATGCTCACCATGACAAATGAAACCACTATCTATCACCATACAAAGTTATTATAATGTTATTGACTGTATTCCCCATGTTGTGTTTTTCATCCTGTGGTCTATTCATCTTATAACTGGAAATCAGTACCTGTTAATCCCCCTTACCCATTTTGCCCAAGCTCCTAGCCCAGTCCCTTCCTGCAACCACTAGTTTGTTCTCTGTATTTATGAGTCTGTTTCTGCTTTTTTGTTCACTTGTTTTGTTTTTTTAGATTTCACATAGAAGTGAAATCATATAGTATTTTCTTTGTCTGACTCATTTCACTTAACATAATACCCTTCAGATCCATTCATCCATTCATGTTGTTATGAATGGCAATTATGGCTGAGTAATATTCCGGTGTGTGTGTGTGTGTGTGTGTGTGTGTGTGTTGCATCCGTTTATGTACATTTAGGTTGCTTCCATATCTTGGCTATTGAAAATAATGCTGCAATAAACATAAGAATGTATGTATCTGAATTAGTGTTTTCATTTTCTTTCTTTTTTAAGATTTTATTCACAGAGAGAGCACAAGCAGGGGGAGGGGCAGGGAGAGAGGGAAAGGGACAAGCAGACTCCCTGCTGAGAGGGGAACATGATGTTTTGCTTGATCCCAGGACCCTGAGATCATGACCTGAGCCAAAGTCAGATGCTTAACCAACTGAGCCACTCAGGCACCCTATTTTCTTTAACTACCAGGAAGTGGAATTACTGGATCATATAATGTTATTTCTCTTTTTAATATTTTGAAGAGCCTCCATATTGCATTTGGCTGCACCATTTACATTCTCACCAACAGTGCATGAGGGTTCCCTTTTCTCTGCATCATTGCTGACACTTGTCATTTCTTGTCTTTTTGATACTAACCATTCTTACTGGTGTGAGATGATATTGGATTGTGGTTTTGATTTGCATTTCCCTGATTATTAGTGATGTTGAGCATCTTTTCATGTGTTTGTTGGCCATCTGTATGTCCTCTTTGGAAAAATGTCTATTTAGGTCTTTGGCCAATTTTAATCAGATTAAGTTGCATGAGTTGTAGGAGTTCTTTATATATTTTGGATATTAAGTCCTTGTCATATATATCACTTGCAAATATCTTCTCCCATTTGGTAGGTTGCCTTTTTGTTTTGTTGATGGTTTCTTTTGCTGAGCAAAAGCTTTTTAGTTTGATATAGTCCCAATTGTTTATTTTTGCTTTTTTAAAATATTTTTTAAAATATTTTTTAATTTTGCTTTTGTTTTCCTTACAAAAACAAAAAATTTTAAAACAAAAATGATAATTCAGTTCATATCCAAATCAGGAGCCTCTGTAAGAACCTCAAAATAATCGTATCAAGAATATAAAAAGAACTTTTAGAAATCAATAAGAAAAAGGCAGATAAACCAATAGAAACATGAACAAGGCTTGAGCAGATCATTTACAATAAAAGATGCTCAAATAGCCAATAAACTTACAAATTGTATCAACCTCATTCATTGTCAGGAAAGTGTAAAACAGAAAAACCACCATATGACAATGCTGTGCTAGGTATACTACGGTACATGACCAACAGAAATGTATGCATAGCTTTATCAAAAGCCATGAACTAGGTTATCTTAGTAACACCACTTATAATAGTAAAAAATGGAAAACTCAAGAGCCTGCCAAGAGTAGAATGGATCAATGAATTGTGGTAGCATCACAGAACAGAATGCTGACAAGTGTTCACCTCAGGACTTCATTCAGAAATGCGTATTTGCTTCTAGAGTGTGTCTAATACAGTTGAAACACACATTTCGGAAAGAAACAAGAGGCCCAGTCTGGATAACTCCAGGGAGGACACCATGCACCTCTCTGGTAAGGTGTTTAGCCTGTGAGAGGTAATATTCCTATACATTGCCAATTCTGCCTTCATTATTGCCATGTGATTCACCAGTGTTTGAGTAGAGTTTGGTCTAATGTCAGCTAAGACTTGGGTAATATGTCCCTAATTTAGTCACAGAGGGACCAGAAGTGATCAGTCTCTCTAACCACTTCAGTGGTGTTTACCCAATGGTTTTATTCAGTGGGATAGATTTAAAGTATTTTTTTTTTTAGATTTTATTTTTTTATTTGACAGAGAGAGAGAGAGGGAACACAAGCAGGGGGAGTGGGAGAGGGAGAAGCAGGCTTCCTGCTGAGCAGGGAGCCTGATGTGGGGCTCGATCCCAGGACCCTGGGATCATGACCCAAGCTGAAGGCAGACGCTTAACAACTGAGCTACCCAGGTGCCCTCTTTCTTTTTTTTTTTAAAGATTTTTTTATTTATTTGAGAGAGACAGGGAGCATGAGTAGGGGGGAGGGGCAGAGGGAGAAGCAGGCTTCCCGCCGAGCAGGGAGCCCGATGCGGGGCTCGATCCCAGGACCCTGGGATCATGACCTGAGCCGGAGGCAGATACTTAATAGCTGAGCCACCCAGGCACCCTGATTTAAAGTATTTTTAATTTGGAACTCCTTTTTTTTTTTGGGGTGGGGCGTTAGGGCTGGAAAACATACCCTCAGATATTTGGAGAAAGCAATCTAGTGTGATAAAAATCTGTCCCTGAGGCTGAAATTGCTATTTTGGTACGCTTTAATGTGGCATCTAACATGCAGCGAGAAAAAAAATATGAGGGAGGATTGGTTTTCTTCTGTGACAACGAATTAGACCCAAAACCTTGATCATTAACTTCAGTCTGCAGTCAAACCAAGTTTTGTAGTGTCTTTTTAAGGGTCAGGAAATTCCACCACCAAATAAAATATTTTTCTTTTATCCATATTACCATACTACTGACAAGTCTTTACCTCAGAACTCATCATTCAGAAATGTGTAGTTGTTTCCAGAGTGTTTCTAATACTTCTGGAACATGCATTTCAGAATGAAATGGGAGGCCCAGTCTGGGTAACTCCATGGAGGGTGCGGTGCACCTCGCTAGTGAGGGTTTGGCCTGTAAGAAGCGATGTTTCTGTCATTTGCCGGTTCAGCCTTTGTTATTCCCACATGGCTCACCAGTATCTGAGCAAAGTTTGGCCTTGTGTTAGCTGGGGACTCGGGTGGTGTGTCCCTTTAGTCACAGAGTGACCAGAAGTGATCAGTCTCTCCAGCCACTTTAATGATGTTTTGATATAAAAAAAATAGTTTTTAAGAACATTAATCATATTAACTCATTTTTTAAGCATATTTTTCACAGTCCCTGGCCTAGAATGGATATGTCACTACTGGGCATCAGCAATCACAGATTTGGCTATTTTAGCAAAGCTGGGAGAAAGTAGTCCTGGTGGCCAAATGAGCTGCCTGAGTTATTTAGAATTGGAGTGAGTCCTGTTATAGTCAGGGTTAGGTTCCTCCTACTTACCACTGTTCCTGGCAGCGCTATTCTTTGTGGCTGACAGGGGCCTCTAGGACTCAGGAATCTGAGACTGTAATGGGAGAGGGGAGGTCCAGGTCCTCCCAGAAAGGAGATGTCTCAGAGTAACCTCATGTGGCCTATATGTGCCTGGCCCCTGTGCCAGTCTGCACTCAGATGAAGTACCACTTAATCCTTCCCATGTCTGCATGAAGTTGCTTGGCCTCCAACAGGGAAGGTGCATTCAGGACACTGGAGGTATTTATCATGGTTTCAGAGCAGGTTCAGCTGTCTTCACTTCTCACTTATGTAACTCCCACAAAACAGGCAGATAGTCTCTCCAAATAGAATAAGGGATGGGGGAGACAATGGAGGAGAAACAGAATTATTCCCAGTTAGACTATTATTGGGCTGGGAATTAACCACAGGAGGTCAAAAAGTTTTAGAGATGGAAAGATCTTAGATATAAAATCATCTAAATCTTTTAGTCTGTATATGTAAAAACAAGAGCTCAAATAACTAAAGTGACTTATCCAAGGTCAAAGAGATAGTTAGCATTGTCAGGATTAAGATTTTTTCCCCAAAGGTTGAGATTTCACTCTTTCTCTCATTCTCTACCTATTTATATGTACCATACACACCTACCTTTGGGTTTCAGTTAAGTTTGGCTCTCTTCTCAGTGGGGAGCCTGCTTCTCCCTCTCCCTCTGACCCTCCCCCTGCTGGTGCTCTCTCTCCCTCTCTGTCAAATAAATAAATAAAATCTTAAAAAAAAAAGAAAGAAAGAAAAGAAAGTTATATTATTCTCAAAAGCCCCATTATGTACTCATAGTACTGAAATTATGTAATATTGAGTAAACTTTTTTCCCCCCCATGCTTATTTGTTAGGTCCAAGGATTGTTTCCTCTTGGCTACAGCAAATCCATCATTCTTGAGTTTCTCCACCTTAAAAATTAAGGAAATTTTTTTCATCCCTGTATTTGCCTGGCAGAATCCTCAATCGAAAACAAACAAGCTGTTAATCAGTGAATAAAGGAGAGAGAAAAATCTTCAGAAATTATATTTAGCCCCATCTGGCCTTAGAAAAACATGGGAATTGGTGATCAAGTACATTCAGCAGGATGGCTGCCTTTCAAGGGAAACAATATCTGGATATTTCTATGTCTAGACCACAGAGGAAAAATGCTTTCTTGGTAATTAACCCATTGAAAGCAGAACAGGCCCACGTGGCTCTGAGAAACACAGGGAAGAGCTGGAGGGATGTATTCACTGAAAATTCAGCCCACAGATGTGAAAGTTTGTTCCCCAATCTGTATTTCAGCATTTTAGATCCAGAGTTTATATAGAATGAAGAATGAATAGGGAAAAGTAAGAAGTTATTTTTTTCTTAACCAGCCAATGGTACTTTTCACTTTACTATTCCCGTTTTGCTCCCTATTTGCATACCATTGCTAAAGATCTTGTGACAAACCTCCATTTTCCTGGTGCATAAAGCAGGGACTCTACAGCTCAGGCCTTAAGGACATTTCATTAAGAATTAAAAGATAAGAAGGTTACTTAGATAAGTGGTTTGTCTGGGTCTTGGGAATTTATGTGAACCCTGGTAGGATTATAAATCTTGATTCGATTTAATAATCTCAGTCTTTGAGTTCTGTTTTATCATTTGCAAAAGCTGGATGTGAATTGATATGCATCATTACCCAACTATATAATTTATTTTTAAAGAATACTTTGCAGCATAGGCCACAGAATAACCCAGATCGCAATGAGATATTTTGAACTTCTTGTGGGCATATTATACATTAACAACCATAGAAAGTGAAACAGTTCCTTTTACATTCAAGTTTCCTCAGTATAATCTTTCATATTCTTTCCATAAGCATTTATTAAATGCTGCTGCATGCTTACAGAGGTGTTTAAAATCATAAGGATCTGAAGAGATAAACAGTGCCTACTTTTAAAATGTAGTCTATATGGAGAAACAAAATAAATACAAAAAGCATGTATACTTTATAACTAATATCATATAAATGATACAGCAGTGCTGAAAAATATACACTAGAAGCATTGGCCAGTGTGTGTTGAAGATAGTTGAAAAAGGATTTTTACAAACTTCAGTTAACTGACAAAATAATGATACACAGAATGTTCCAATAGGTATAGAAGTATTAAAAAATGAAATAAACTCATTCAAACTAATCTCCTAGTTACATTTTTTTTTTTTACATTCTCTTCTTAGCCTTTTCCATATTCAGGCATAATTTTAGGAATCTCCAGTGGAGCATGAGTTCATTCATGAGTAACCTTTGCCTTTTCAGCCTCTTCCTCACCTTGTGTCTTCTCTCCTGCCTACCTCCTGTGAAAAGCACCCCTTTCTCTACCATATAATTCTTCACTCTGGGGCCTTTCACCTTTACCTGGAGCCTTCTTATTCTACGCCATCCCCCATCTCCTCTCCTTTTACCTGTCAAGCTCCTGCTCATGCTTTTAAGCTTTGGCATTGGATCTTCCAAGAGTTCTTCCTGAAACTTCCATGACTCCTTCCCTTTCCTGTTTCTCTTTTTCTTAGTCTCACCTCCTGTCTTCTCCCACAGATTATATTAGATGCTCTTCCTTGGTAAACTTGTAAGAACCCTTGATAATTTTTATCCATGTACTGACTATATTAGATTTTAGTGATCTATTTCTATGTCTGTCTCTCCAAATAAGATGTAAGCACTTTGAGAAGAGGAATCATCTTATTGATGTTATATTCATTAGTGCCTTTGTTAATGTCTGCCAAACAGAAAGGGTTCCATAAAGTTTGTTGAATGAACCAACAATGAGACTTCATATAGTGCTGAATGAAAAATACAGACTCGGCCCTCAAGGAGTTTATAATATAGTAGAGAAATAGAAAATACACACACAATTAGAAATTGTGCTAATGCAATAATGGAAACAAAAAAATTTAAGATAGAGGGTAATAGAACAGATGTGCCCTAGATGGGAGATTATAAATGTTAGGCTTTAGTTACAAACAGTGGAATCCACTGTGGTTAGTTCTAGGAGAAAAGGAATTTTTCAACATATAAAAGATGGCTCACAGACTCTTTGGGAAAATTATGGAGCCAGGAACAATATCCAACCACACTGAAGGAGGCTACTCTAGCAAAAGAAGCTAGCCACCATCATTTAGCTCCCAAACTACAGTTTTAACAAACCCTCCACCCCCACAATGATGCTCAGGATGGGCTGTCAGAATGCTCACAATTACTATTCTGCAGAGCTTGTCACCTCTGTCACCTGCTTTCTGATAGGTGAATTGTAGTGAGACTAATTCCTCATTTTGTTTTTTTCTTCTCAGTGGAAGGCTAACTCTGGTGCAAGTGACTAGCAGTTTCTGGATCACAGACCTGCATTCCAGCTGCCATAACAGCTGGGAAGTTGAATTCTGATATCTGCCTTGGAGAGACAGGGTTCATAATGAGAATTTCTATTGATATAAAAGAATATTAAAGAGACGCTAAATAGCCACAAATGTATAATCACTGACTATCAAGGAAGAGCTCTCCTTGTTAAAATTGATAACCTGAAGTATGACAAAGAACTCGCCAGGCAAAAAAAACACAAAGATTAGAAGAAAATGGAGAATGTTTTATTTATGGCAGGGAACTACCTAGCAGTATCCAAAAACTGAAGGAATTCTATATAGCCAAAGAGTGGTGACTAACAGAGAGCGAGAGCCATAATGAGATTAGAGAAAGTACCAATCACTCAAAGCCTGGTGGTAGATGTGAAGGAGTTTCTATTCAATTCTAAATTCAGTAGGAAGCCCTTAAAGGTTTGAAGCTAGAGGGCTGAGATGATCCAATTTATACTTTACAAAGTTTATACTGACTTTTATGTGGAGAATAGATTGGAAAAGGCAAGAGAGGGAACAGGAAGACTAGGAAGGAGGTTATAGGAATTGTCCAGGTGAGAGATGATTGTGGCTTAGACGGGTGTGGTGGCAGTGGCTATAGAGACAATATACTAGGGAGAATTTAAGATATAATTTGGAGGTAAAAATGTCTGTACTTAATGCTAATATATATCGTGGGTGGCTGGTGATAAAGAAGATATTATGAGGGACTCCTAGACTTCTACTTTTAGAACTGTTGGATAAATCCTTAAAATGGGGAGGAGTGGAGAGGGATTATATTTGGGGGAGGAGGGTGTTGGAATTTTAAGAATTTGGTTTGGGACATTGTAGTGGATACTGGGATTTACCACCCAGATCCCCCTTCAATGAAGAACTTATTGCCCCACCTGTGAGAGCACTATCAGAAGACAGTCTCTAGCTGTCAGCCCCTTTAGGAATTATTTCAGAAAGCCACCTCACACAATGCCATGCTGCTTCTGGGGATGTGGGGGTGTGTACATCCAATGACTAATAACAGCCTGGCCATCTTGCTCCAACAGGGGACAATCTTTATGATTCATCTAGTTCCACAGCTCTTCATGGGCTTGGCCAGTGCTTTTGCTAGTCATTCTCCTTCCATTTTTCATACTTGCTTTCTACAATTATTGATTCCAAGGGCACTATGGTAAACATCCTATATGCTAAACACTGTCTTATAATCCACTTCCCAGAAAACAACCACCTTTGAGGTTGGTACCCAAAGTGATTAAAGATTGAGTGATCCCATCACTGGTGGAAGGTAGAACACAAAGAGTCCTGATAAAACTATCTAGTTGTTGAAAGTATACTGGTGGTGCATTGGGATCATATAGCAGTGTAAGGGAATCCATTAGTTAGTCTCATATATCAGGCATTTGAGAAACATGTGGGAAGTGAAAATTAAAATGACATGAATTGGGGGGCTTATTGTTAAGCTCAACTGATGCTCTGAAACAGACAACAAAAAACTTAGAGCATTTTAGAGGGCTTCCTTGGAGTTATACAAGGAGTTTCTAACCTTTTATGGGGAGAGGGTGGAGAAAACAGAACCTAGGTGAGGGCTTAATTGACCCCAAAGAAGGGAATGTTAAACTCCTAATCAAGGTGGGTCTGCTCTGTGAGTTAGTGCACTGGTGAGGAAAGAATAAGATCTTCTTTTTTTAAGATTTTTTATTTATTCATTTGAGACAGAGAGATACAGAGAGAGAGCATGAGGAGGGAGAGAGGCAGAGGGAGCAGGAGAAGCAGGCTCCCCACCAAGCCAGGAGCCAGACGTGGGGCTTGATCCCAAGACCCTGGGATCATGACCTGAGCCAAAGGCAGATGCTTAACCATTTGAGCCATCCAGGTGCCCCGGAAAGAATAAGATCTTAATACATTGGATGGGGACATCTGGATTTATAATATGGAGATAAAAATTTATGATGCGTTAGCATATAGGTAACATTGGAAATCATAAGAAAGATTATCGCCACCCTAATAAGTAAGGGTAGATATAGAAGAAGTGTGCTCAGGACTGATGTCTAGAGAAAGTCAAACTGTAAAGTTTGAATAGAAAAGAGTATCTTGCAAAGGAGACTTAAAAGAGTACCAAAGAGCTAATAAAAGGAAAACTGGAGGATGTGTATCGTGGAAACTGAGACAGGATAGAGTTTCACAAAAATATAAAAAGAAAGGAAGTATATGTAATGGTGCTAAAAGGTGGGTGAATCTCAAATACACTTAACTAAGTGAAAGAAATCATGCTCAAAAGGCTATATGCTGTTTGATTACATTATATGACATTCTAGCCAAGATAAAACTACAGGGACAGAGAACAGATAAACAATTGCCAGGGTTGAGCATGAAAGTGAGTTTACTACACTACAAATGGTATGGGCGATTTAGGGAGATGATAGAATTATTCTATATTTTAACAGTATTGGCATGTGTGTTTCTCAAGACTTGCAGAACTCTGCTACAGCCATACATATTGTATCAGTAGTTTGATAATTTTTAGTGCTGTGTTGTATTCCATTGTATGGATAGATCACAATTTGTTTATCCATTCCCCATTTGAGGGATATTTGGGTTGTTTTAAATTGTTCATGATCATTAATAAAATGATTTGTGTATGGGTTTTAGGTAAACATAATGGTACTGGGTCATATGATAATTGTATATTTAACTTTATGATAAACTCCCAAACTGTTTTTGTTCTGAAATATTTTGCATTTCTACCAACAAGGTATGAGATTTCCAGGTGCCTTAAATCCTTGTCAGCGCTTGACATTGTCAGATTTTAAAAAATTAGCCATTATAAAAAATGTGCATGGGTATCTCATTGTGGTTTAAATTACCCAAATGACTATGAACATAGTTTCAAGTACTTATTTGCCATAAATCGACCTTTCCTGGTTGTGTCTGTTTTGCCCATTTTTTTTTGGACTATATTCTTAATATTTATTTTTGAGAGTTCTTTTTATAATTTAGATATAATATCTTTTATTAAGTATGTGATTTACAAATATTTTCTCTCAGTCTATAGCTAGCTGTTTCATTCTCTTATCTGATCCTTTAAGGAGAAGTTTGTAATTTTGATGATATTTACTCTGCATATAAAATTCTTTGTAGGCAGTTTTTCTCTTTTGCATTTTAAAGATGTCACTCCATTGTTTTTAGCTTTCCTGGTTTTTAAGTGAGAAGTCTGCTGTAATTTTGCTGCAATCCTATATGTAATGTCTTCTCTGACTTCCTCCAGGATTTCCTGCCAAGATTATGCCATGTCATTTCTTTTAAAAAATTCTCTGTGGTGTTTTTAAGCTTCTTTAATATGTACTTTGGTGGCTGTCAGTAATTTTGGAAAATTTTCAGCAAAATCTTTTTTTTTTTTTAAAGATTTTATTTATTTATTTGAGAGAGAGAGAATGAGAGAGAGCACATGAGAGGGGGGAGGGTCAGAGGGAGAAGCAGACTCCCTGCCGAGCAGGGAGCCCGATGCGGGACTCAATCCAGGGACTCCAGGATCGTGACCTGAGCCGAAGGCAGTCGCTTAACCAACTGAGCCACCCAGGCACCCGCAAAATCTCTTTAAGTATTTCTTTTTCTTTCTTTTTTTTTTTTTT
>NC_138369.1:151117161-151145580 GCF_054177405.1 Leptonychotes weddellii | reverse complement strand
TGATTTATCTTTACGATCATTGATTCTTACTGAGTTGTGTCAGCTAGACTGATGAGCCTTTTGAAGGCATTCCTGTAGTCATGATTTAGATTTTTCATTAGCTGGTATATGGAATGTAGTAATGTTTTCCCTATTAATATTTATTAAAAATGAGATGTTCTAATACTTTCTTGTACTGTCCTGTTTGAAGTTTGTTATTAAGCTTTTCCTAGCCTCACAAAATAAAATGGCAATTTTCTTTCATTCGAAGAGCCAGTTTGTATTATATAGGCATTACTTGTTCCATGGAGTTTTTCTAAATCTTTCTTGTAAATTTATCTTGTTCTGGTGTTACTTTGGGGAAGACTTTTTTGAAGTGAAATTCACATAAGTTAATCATTTAAAAGTACTATTTAGTTGTATTTAGGGTACAATTCAGTAGTATTTAGTATATTCACAAATTTATACAACTACCAGCTCTTTTTAGTTTCAAAATTTTTCATCACCTCATAAAAACATCTCCTATTCATACTAAGTAATCACTCTCCATTCCTCTTTCCCCAAATCCCCTGATAACCTCTTTAGTGTACCTTCTGTCTTGATTGATTTGCCTATTCTGGATATATCATATAAAAAGGAATCATGTGTCTGACTTCTTCCATCTAGCATAATGTTTTTGAGGTTGATCTGACTTGTAGCATGTACTTCATTCCTTTTTATGGATGAATAATATTCCATTGTTTGTATATACCACATTTTGTTTAGCCATTTGTCTATTGATAGACATTTGGGTTATTTCTACCTTTTGACCCTTATGAATAATGCTGCTATAAAATTTTGTGTACAAGTTTCTGTGTGAACATGTTTTTATTTCTCTTGAAATGAAATATACCTAGAAGGGGAATTACTGGGTCCTATGGTAATTCTATGCTTAAATTTTTGAGGAATAGCCAAACTGTTTTCTACAGCAGCTGCACCATTACATTCCCATCAGCACTATATGAGGGTTCCAATTTTTCCATGTCCTTGCCAATACTTGTTATTTTCCATTTTCTTGATTAAATCCATCCTAGTGGGTGTAAAGTGGTATCTCATTGTGGTTTTGATTTGCATTTCCTTAATGACAAATGATGCTGAATGCCTTTTCATGTACTTTTTGGCCATTTATAGATCTTTAGAGAAATACCTATTTGAGTCCTTTGTTGATTTAAAGTTGTGTTGCTTGTCTTTTTTGCTGTTGTGTTGTAGAATCTGGATATTAAGCCATTATCAGATATATGATTTATAATTTTTTCTCTCATTCTGTAAGTTATAGGAAAGATTTTTGATTAATGATTAACAGCTAATTTTCCTTAGTGGTGGAAGTATTTTCAAGTTGTCTGTATGTTCTTGAGTTAACTTTATTTTTTCTACAAGAATATATTTTTTATCAATTTCATTAAATTTTAAAAATATAGTTCTATAAAGTTTGAATTATTCTCTGATGACAGTGTTAATGTCTGCTCTGTCTCAGTGACCTTTTATTGTTCCTAATATTTTTTATTTGTGCATTTTTGTGAGTAACACATTCTTGGTTTTGTAAGTTTTCTCTCTTTTGTCTTTGTTTTCCACTTCATTATTCTCTATTCTTATATTATTTCTTTCCTTCTATTTTCTTTAAGTACTCTGTTTTTCTTCCAATCTCTTAATTTGACTAAATCATTATTTTCACTCTTGTTTTATAATAAATATGTTTTAAGGCTTAAGGTTTATATGTACTGCTTTAGCAACATCCTGAAATTTTATATGTGGTGTTTTATTGTCGCAGTCAAAATATTTTGTCACTTCCAATGTGATTTGCCCTTAAGCCAATGAATTACTTGAGACTGCCATTCTTATTACACAAACACAGAGGTTTAAAAACTACTGTTTTGTTCTGGATTGTTTGTTTTTTACTGCTGATTACTAATTTCTTCTCATTGGGTTTAGAGAATGTGGTCTACATAACACTGGATTTTTGACAGTTAAAACATGGAACACTACATCAAAAACTAATGATGTAATGTATGGTGATTAACATAATAAAATAAAATAAAGAAAACAAAAACAAAAAAAATCTTTTGTGACTTAGTGTATTGATTTAGTCAATTTTGGAAAACAATGTTGAAAAGACTACATAATATTCTCTATTGATTAGATGCAGAATTTTTAGGTGATAAGTTAGATCAAATATATTTCATCATTCAAAAATTCTATAACTTTACTACTTTTTATGTGCTTGATATATCAATTTTTGACAGTTGTTTAAAAATAACTCATTATGATTTTAGATTTGCAAAATTCACCATTAATTTTGACACTGCTTAATAAAATTTTAGGCTATATATTTAGGTTAATATTTATGATTTTTATATCTTCTTGTTAGGTTGATTTTTTAGTTATATAGTATTTTTCTTAATTTCCAGTAATGTTTGTGCCTTTAATTTTATTTTATTTGACATTAAGTTATTATACTAGCTTTACATTGGTCAATAAATGTCTGGAATATCATTTTTCATATGTTTATTTTCTGTGTGGCTTTCTTATGTGCCACTTTTAGTAGCATATAGCTATATACATATATGTATATATATATTTATGGTCATCTCTGTGTTTTATTAGATGACATTATTCCATTTACATTTATTATCACTGATATTTTGGACTAATTTCTTCCATCTTGTTTTCAGTTATGTTTAAAATTTGTTACTTTTGTTTCTGTTTACCTTTTTCTTCTTCTTTGCTGTCTTTTCATGATATTTAATGGATTGATAACATTTGAGAAACTTTTTCTTTTCCTGCTCTTTTTATTTTCAAGTAATATATTTTTAATCTTTAATGAGTAGCCTTACATTTTAACCTTTCATATTTACCTAGAAAGTTTTCTAATAAATCTATAGTTAGTCAGCATTTATATCTTCTACCTTAATATGACAAGACTTATTTGTCCTTTAGCTGCCTACTATACTGTGCCCCCACTAGATCTTACTATTTTTCTTTATGTTGTAGGTTTTAACTTATTTTAAACCAAAAATGTATTAATTTATAATTAGTGGTTTATTAATCAATATATTTTGTCATTACCTGTGTTCCTCAAAGCATAGTTTAACTTTTGCTTTCCTTATGTGTTTATTTTTCTTAATACTTATTTTTTTTCTTTTTGCTTAATCATATCCAAATGTAATATACTAATTCAGTAATGGTTAGAAGAGGGGTAGGAATAAAGACTCTTAATTTTTGTATTTCTGAAGTTGTCTTTATTTTGTCTTGCAATTAAAGTTACAACTGAAACCTGTTTTCAATCTACATGTGTTCAAGCTTCTAAAATTATTCTTCATATATTTTAACAACTTTTAATTTTTTTTAAGTAGCCTCCACACCCAGTATGGAGCCCAACACAGGGCCTGAACTCATAACCCTGAGTTCAAGACCTGAGATGAGATGAAGAATTGGATGCTTAACTAACTGAGCCACCCAGGTGCCCCACAACTTTTAATATTTTTAAAGTCTCCTTATCTTTCTGTTGTGCATTCTGGATAAATTCTTCAGTACAATCTACAATTTTACTAATTCTCTCTTTGATTGTGTTCGGTATAGAATTCACTCCCTTTGAGATTAAAACATGATTTTTTTTTCATTTTTTAAAAGGTATCTAATTCATCCTTTTCCAAAGTCATGTGTTTTAGTCTGTTTGTAATATTGTTTTATCCAGAATGAATTCACATTGATTTTTTTGGTTATCTTTCTTTTTCACTAATAATCTTCACACGTTTTTCAATTTTGTTTTCCAGGCCTTTTTAAATAAGAGTCTTTTCTAATAGTTTGCAGTTTTTTCCACCTGACTTCCGGAGCCCTCTTTCAGAACTAGGTCTTATAAAGGCATTTTGGCATTATTTTTGTGTGGTTAAGATTGCAATCTAATTTGCAGTTTTGTTGTTATGTTTGATTATAGCAATCCATAGATTCAATTCTACTTAAGATATAGCCTTAGGCTGCTATTGAACAACATTATTTTCAGCCTCTTCTTACAAACAGAGCAGCCCCTCCCTAGTCCTTGGCATTAAATGGTAAACCTGACTCAGTTCCCCTATAATTTTGTGTGGAACACATTTGTTCCTGTTTCCTGTAGGTCCAAATGCCTCATTCTGAATGTCTGCTTCCAATTACATTGTATCCAACAGGCCTTTGGCTCAAACCCTTCCCAGTGCTTTGCAGATAGGTAGGTTCTGGTTTTGATCAGTAAAGATGTTTATTTTTATTTTGTGTATATATACATATACATACATAATTTTTAAAATATGCATACATATAACATATGTATGTACATGTGTGTAAATAGACACATATATACATGTGAATATATATTTTTTCAAATGCATAATTTAAATAAATACATTTTGGAAATCTCTAATATATTTGAAGTAAAAGAATTTTACATATCATTAGTTTACATCTAAAGTTGAGTTTAATATATTATCAATAATTTGGTTAAAGTTTAAACATATAGAGAAAGTAAAAAAAAAATTAACTTATTACCCGAATCCTATATGTTATCATATTTCTCTTCCAATTTCTCAAAGTAGGTATTATAGATAAAGCTAGTGTTTGCTTAACCTTTGACCCCTGGTTGATTTCTCTTTCCCAACTCTAAAGGCAGTCACTCTATCATAGGTTTGGTGTGCATCCATCCAGTTCATATATATATACATTCATAATAAAATATGGTATTATTTTCTGTTTTTAAGTGTATACCCTGCTGATTTACTTCTTGCCTTTTCACACTTAATTTTATGTTTCTGATAGTCATCCTTACTGATTCTTATCAGCATAAATACTTTTAAATTTATTATTCTATTCTAAGATATGAATATAATTTCTTTCTCTTTAACTTATTGTTTGTTTTAAATATTTTTTATTATTACAGCACTGCTACAATTAATATTCTTGAACTTGTTTCCTTATGTGGCTATTTTTAGCTTCTCTAGGAAATATAATATACCTTGAAGTAGAATATCTGGATTTTAGAGTATAAGTCCTTGTAATTTTATGAAGAGCTATCCTCTCCAAAATGATAATAAAAAAATTACTGTCAGTAGTGACATATGAATAAGTCATATACCCAGTATTTCCCTCAAAGCAGTATTGTTAGACTTTTAAATGTTGCCAATGCTATTGTGAAAAAACGTCGTTTTTGTTTGCATTTCTCTGATTATAATTGAAATTAACATTATTTTCAAATATTGATTTTCCATCTTAGAAGAGGATTTCCTCTTCTGTGAATTTCCCATTGATATTTTGACTAATTTCTGTTGGATTATTTGCTTTGCCTTATTCATGTGTTTGTATGTCTGTGTGTATGTGTATAAAAAATATATATGCATATACAGTTGACCCTTCAACAACATGGATTTGAACTGTGTGGGTCTACTTATATACAGGTTTTTTACAGTACTGTAAATGTATTTTTCTTCCTTATGATTTCTTAATAGCATTTTCTTTTCTCTAGCTTACTTTATTGTAAAAATACAATAAATTATATAAATAACACACAAATATATTTGTGTGTTATTTGTGAAGTCTTCTGTCTAATCAAGAGTAGGCTATTAGTAGTTAAATTTGGGGGGAGCCAAAAGTTATAAACAGATTTTCAACTGCACAAGGGGTTGGCACCCCTAATCCCCATGTTGTAATTTAAGGATTAACTATACATATGTATATATAATTATATATAATAATATATAATATATAGCATTCTATATATGCATATATATAGTATATAGCATAATATTTTCCCCCAACTATTCCTAAAGTAATTCTTTCTTAAATATCTTACAAATATTTTATCCATATATATTGCTTGCTAAAATCTTTGTGTACTTATCATAATGTTGAATACAAAACTGATACTCATTATATTGCATTTTAGTTAAGAAGTGATATGATGGATATTCTTAATGAGATATGTATCCAGACTAGATAAAAAAGAAACTAGGCACAGAGGAACCAGTAAGGTGATTGCTCACTAATTCAGGCATGGACTGATGAAGTTATAGATGTGGATGGTGGTAATGAGCATAAGGAAGAAATTAAAAAACATTGTAGAGGAAGAATGGAAACCATGGAAAACAAAGACATTAAATACATTTCAAAATCAGTGTTTTAGGAATCTTACACAGGTAGTTGTATTTAAATATTTTAAGTAAATATTGTTTAATAAGTACAGTAAGTATTGACATTTTGTATTTCTCAAGTTCCAGAATATTTACATGAAAATATCCTGCCTAAAGCTAGAATGCAAAGCATAAAGAGAATAATCATTATAACTTCAGATTAGAATACATATACCTTAACAGGTTTGGTGGATGATATGGAACAGGACTGGGAATTGAAGTATGCGGGTGAAGTTGTGGTGCTAGTAAAAAAGAAAAGGAGGAATTTGTGGCCTCAGAAAATAAGATAGAGATAGAAAATAAATCTCAGAAGTAAGAGAGAAATAGGAAAATATGGGTGCAAATGTACTCTAACAGCACCCTGTGCTCATATCCACTTGTGCTTAGTTTTTACTAGACCCTCTCACTGTACTCACCCCTTGTTATACTCTAGCTAAGAGAAACTATGATTGTCTCCCCCTTAACAAAAATAACAAAAACAAAAATACAACTCTCTTTGCCCCGTATACTGCAGTGCCTGGAACATATTTAACAAATGTAGGTGAAATAAGAATGAAGAAAAGAAAGAAAGGAAGGAAAAAGGGGTTTAATAATGCCAAATGCATTTATTTAATTTGTGTTTATTCATTACCTTGTTACAGAAAGAATTTAGAGTAGCAAAGAGTCAACTATTTTTTTAGTAAAATGTTTTATTTTTTTAAGATTTTATTTATTTGAAGAGAGAGAGCACACGTGTGCATAAATGGGGGGAGGGTGGGGGGGAGGGACAAACAGACTCCATGCTAGTGCAGAGCCCAAGGTGGGGTTCAATTCCAGGACCTTAAGATCATGACCTGAGCCAAAATCAAATGCCCCACAAAGAGTTAACTATTAGATTGGCTGAAGAAGATAGAGAAAAGGGAGTAATAAATTGAGACCACAATTTTTCATAGACCAAGTAGCAGGTAAAATTTATGATCTTAAAGGACAAGGAATCTATTAAATAAAAACCCTTGGAAAGAATGCATTCACAAAAATTAGTGCATTTTACCCAAAGAATACAAAAAATACTAATTTGAAGGGATATATGCACCCAGATGTTAATAGTAACACTATCTACAATAGCCAAATTGTGGAAAGAGCCCAAATATCCATTGACTTTTGAACGGATAAAGAAGATGTGTGGTATATATACAATGGAATATTACTCAGCCTTAAAAAAGAATGAAGTCTTGCCATTTGCAACTATGTGGACAGAGCTAGAGAGTACTATGCTAATGAAAATAATTCAGGGAAAGACAAATACTGTATGATTTCACTCATATGTGGAATTTAAGAAAGAAAACAAATGATCATAGGGGAAAAAAAGAGGCAAACCAAGAAACAGACTCTTAACTATAGAGAAAAAACTGATGGTTACCAGAGGGGAGGTGGGTGGGGGAATGGGTTAAATATGTGCTAAGTATTAAGGAGTGCACTTGTTGTGATGAGCACCAGGTATTGTATGTAAGTTTTGAATCACTAAATTGTATAACTGAAACTAATATTACACTGTATGTTAACTAACTGGAATTTAAATAAAAACTAAAAAAAAAAAACCCCACAAAATTAGTGCATTTTAAAATAAAAAAACCAATAAAATACTTAGGAATAAATTTAACAAAAGAAGTAAAAGATCTGTGCAAAAAATATAAGACTTTACTGAAAAAAAATTAAAACACACACAAAAAAATGGAAAGACATTCCTGACCATGGAGGAATTAATATGTTATAGTGTCTATACTACCCAAAGGCATCCAAGGAGTTAACACAATATCCACCAGAATACCAAAGGCATCTTCACAGAAGTAGAAAATATAATCCTAAAATTTGTGTAGAATTGCAAAAGATGCTGAGTAGTCAAAGCAATCCTGAGAAAAAAAGAACAAACCTGGAGGTATTATGTTTCCTGATTTCAAACTATATTATAAAACTTTAGTAATAAAAACATTATGGTATTGGCACAAAAATAGATGCATAGACCATGAAACTAGAATGGAGAATCCAGAATTAAATTCCAGCATAAATAGTCAACTAATATTTGACAAGAGAGCCAAGAACACCCAATGAGGAAATGATAATCTCTTCAACAAATGGTGCTGGGAAAACTGAAGAAACACATGGAGAACAATGAAATTAGACCTCTGTCCCATACCATTCATAAAAATTAACTTGAAATGGATCACAAACTTAAACATAAGACCTGATACCATAAAACTCCTACAAGAACACATAGGGAAGAAGCCCCTCAACATTGGACTTGGCAATGACTTTTTTGGACATGGTACCAAAAGCATAAACAAAAGCAAAAATTAACATATAAGACTACATCCAACTCAAATCTGCACAGCAAAATAAACAAAATGAAAAGACAGCCTACATAATGGGAAAAATTTTGTAAACCATATATCAGATAAGGGGTTAATATCCAAAATATATAAAGAACTCACACAACTTAAACCAGGCAGAACTAAGTAGGCATTTTTCCAAGAAGGGTATCAAAACAGCCAACAGGCCCATGAAGATACTCTACATCACTAATCATCAGGGAATTGCAAATCAAAACAAAATGAGATATTACCTTACACTCAGTAGAATGGCTATCTTTAAGAAGACAAAACAAGAGGCATTGGGAAGGATGTGGTGAAAAGAGAACCCTATACACTACTGGTGCAAATATAAATTTGTCCAACCACTGTCTAAGACAATATAGAGATCCCTCAAAAAATTAAAAATAGATCTGTGATACAATTCAGTAATTCCACTGTTGGGTATATACCCAACGGAAAAGAAAATAGTATTTTAAAGAGATATCTGCATTCCCATATTTATTGCAGCATTATTCCTGATAGTCAAGATATGGAAACAAATGTCCATCAATGGGTGAATGAATAAAAAAGATGTTGTGTATATACACAGTGGAATATTATTCAGCCGTGAGAAAGAGGATATCCTGCCATTTACAACAACATGGACCTTGAGCACATTATGCTAAGTGAGATAAGTCAGAGGAAAAAAAGTACTGTATGAAATCAGTTATATGTGGCATCTAATAAAAGTCAAACTCATAGTAAAATGGTATTTACCAGGGGAAGCGGGTAGGGAGATAAAATCATGGCATTTAAGGATATCAACTTGAATGAGTATTCAATAAGCCATAGAGAACTAATGTACATATAGTGAATATAGACAGTATTGTACTATAATTACATAATGGGATAAATATCACTATACTGGCAATCAGATTACAATATACAAACATGTCAAAGTAACATACTATGCACCTTAAATGTACTTAATATTATATGTCAAATATATTCATTAAAAAATCATTGCATTTTAATTTAAATAAAACAATACCACCATGAACAGTAAATACTATACTAAATGCCAAAGATTTAAATTTTCATTTTGAGTTTGTCATAAACTCCACTCTGGAACAAGTGATTTTGCCTTTCTGGTGTTATATTCCCCATTTATTAACTAAGGAGTATTGAATAAAGATTTTTGAAGATTCCTTTTTAATACAAAATTGTATGGCCTCTAAATGCATGTATGGGTAGTTTTATTATTTATTTATTTATTTTTTTAGCTGTGGGGCATTATTTATTCAGCGGGCACCTGAGTGAGCAGCCCCCGCAAGAATGCCCCTCCACAGGTGGCCTGGGCAGCAACCATAGCCCAGCTCTGCACCCCCCTTCTCCAAGCCCAACCTTCTGGGTCAAGATCTTCATATCCCTTTTTTAAAAAACACTTTTAAACTTTTAAAAAACTTTAAACTTTTTTTCAGCAGAGAGTGTATGGGTAGTTTTAAAGTTCCATCATAGTGAGTGATCTTTGAAATTTTTTAAGCAATATATCTAAATAACAAAATCAGTGTAATCCAGAGGCAAGAGCTTTTCCATCTTTTTGGGGGGGGGTGGACACTGATGCTGTGCCCTTATTTGCTAGGTTGTTTTCCCCTATGCCCCTCCCTAGATCCTTTACTTTTTAGCTCCCCTTTGCAGCAAAACTTCATGAAAGATTCCTTTATTTTTGGTATCTCCAATTCTTCACTTCTCATTCTCTCTTAAACTCATTCCTGTCAAGCTGTACAGCCACTGTCCGCAATCTTCTGAAATTGCTCTTACCAATGTCACCAATAGTCTCCACACTGCTGAAAGTATAGTCGATTTGCATTTCTCATTTTATGTGACCTATTACAGTGATCATTCTATTTTTTTAAATACATTTCCTTCACCTGACTTCCAGTTCCCAGAATATTTTTTTTTTCATCTTATTGGTTTTTCTTTCTCAGATCCCTCACCAGTCCCTCCTTATCATCCAATCTCTTAAGGCTGGAGTACTGCATGTCTGCCATTGGTCCTGTTCTCTTCTTCATGTGTGTTGACTTCCGATGCAGTCTCACCCAATCCCATGTCTTTAAATACCACCTACAGGCTGAAGACTTCAACTTTATATCTCTAGACAAAACTTTAGAATCCCAAACTCATATATGCAACTACCTACCTGTCATCTCTACTTGGATGGCTATTGGACCTTTCATACTCAACATGTCTGAAACCAAACTCATTTTTTTACCTCATATCTATTCTATTTGCAACCTTCCACATTTTGGTCGATAGCATCTTTCAAGTCGCTTAGACTAGAACTTAAGAGTCCTTGAGTCCCCTCTTCTCATACTCCGTAGACATCAGGAAATATCTGTTGGGATAAGCCTCAAGATATATGTAAATAACTACTTTTTACCACTTCTTTTTTTATTGTTAGGGTCTGAACTATTATCATCTCTCACCTGACTAGTTACAGTGGCTTCCAAACCAGTTTTCTTACTTCTATCTTTGTCTCTCTGTAATCCATTACCAACACTGAATTCAAGAATACCCTTTGAAAGCATAAGTCAGGGCATGGCACTTTTTGCTCAAAATCTAATCATGGATCCCCACTTCCCTCAGACAAAGCCAAAGTCTTTGAAATTCCTACAAAGTATCTGCATGATCGGACACCTCCCCCCCCCCCGCCCCCCGCCATTACTTCTCTGACCTCATTTTCTACTATCTTTGCCACTGGTCATTTTGCTTGAACCATACCGATCCTCTTGATTTCCTCCCAATGTACCACCATGCTTCTATCTTTGGAAATTTGTCTTAACTGTTTCTTCTCTGAGGATACTTTTTCACTAATATTCACCTCTTTTATTTTCTTTCTTTCTTTCTTTATTTTTAAGAATTTATTTATTTGAGAGAGAGAGCATGAGTGGAAGGGGCAGAGGGAGAGGGAGAATTTCAAGCAGACTCCACGCTGAGCATGGAGCCAACATGGGGTTCAATCTAATGACCCTGAGATCATGACCTGACCTGAAATCAAGAGTCGGATGCTTAAGTGACTGTGCCACCCTGGCCCCCCAATATTCACCTCTTGTAATGTCACTTTCACAGTGAGGCCCACCATAACCATCATATTTAAAATTGTAGCCCATCTTTTCATTCTGGTGCTCTTGACATCTTTTAACCTGGTTTACTTTTTCTTTTCTACATAGTACTTATTACCTTCCAACATACTATATCATTTATTTATTTATTATATTAATGGTCTGTTTTCTGACTCTAGAATATAAGAACCTAGTATAAACAATGAATAAATATTTGTTGAATAAATAAATGAAGTTTAAAATGGATATTATATCTAATGTCTAAACTAAGGTTTTAAGAGACAAAATGGAAATTTCTTAAAGAACTTTAGATATGAGAATTTCTTATCAAAAATTATTTGAAATTTGTTAGTTATAAGACCACACATCTTTTTATTTATAACAATAATTTGTCATAAAATGCAGTATGTACTCTAACCTCTCAGTATCTGAATTGTCCACAATATCATTGAATTATTAATGTTATTTAGTAGATTGCTTTTAATTAATCTTTTTTTTCCCCCCTCTGACTCATTGGCTCATAGAAAGCAGTATCCTGTTGAAATGCCTTTTTTTTTTTTCCTTTTTACACTTTTGGGGACATCAAGTAATCAACTCAGTGTTCAGTCAGACTTCATATCCAACATCCTTCAAAAACGTCCTTTCCTCAGTTTACAATTACCTGAGAAAAGCCTTTCTGGGGGAAGGACTGGGGAAATTGCTGTTATTTACTTGGTATTTTATTGCAGTGTCCCTCCTTAACGGATCTGACTTCTTTGTGGTTTATTTGTTTTTTGCTTTTTGTTTTTTAAGCAAATTAGCATGTATCTTCCCTAGTCCAATACTGTAATATTCAGCCTTATTCATTCTCCTTCAATGTTCTATAGTGCTTAGCTCACTGTTGGAGTTTTTTATTCATCTTTAAAATAGAAAAAATGAAAGCATTAACATTTAAAATTTGTCTTAAAGACCTTGTCTGTAAGGAATGTTACTCTTTTAAAGAGAACTTAATGCATAAATACAAATGACATAATTTTCACTTTATGATGTTGGAATTTTACAAGTTTTTACATTAAATTTAAGGTCTTTCTAATGACAGTCAAGAAAATGTAATTTGCATTTGCTGTTCTTCTGCTTTCTGTGATTCCATTCATGTTCTTCTTTTCTTCCTCATTTTTTATTTCATAAATACATGAACACCAAATATGCGCTGACTATGGGCTAAGCATCATGCTAGGCTTGAGGAACACTGGTAGGTCCTGGAATGTTGATACACATCTGGACAAAAACATTCCTTTCCATAAATTTAGCAGGTTGGCAATAAATTTCTGCAGCAGATGCTTATGCAAACAGAATCCCTGAAAGGAGTGGGGACCACATGTCTGGGAGACTAATGATGCTTTAGTCAAGTTACATAAGGTTTAGCTATTTTATATAACTGCCTAGTGCGTGACAATTTAACAGCCAGCCAGCAAAGAGAAATATACACACTAAACTGAAAGAATATTTTATAAACAACCTTCATGCCTCTGTATATATGCTTGAGTGTAGGCAAACACACCCAGAGGAAAATTCAATAATTACCAATGCACTGTGTTCAAATATGGATCCAGGAATGAACCAACTAGAATTGCAGAAGAAAAACAAAGAGAACACGGGCGCCTGGGTGGCTTAGTTGGTTAAGTGACTGCTTTCGGCTCAGGTCATGATCCTGGAGTCCCTGGATCGAGTCCCGCATCGGGCTCCCTGCTCGGCAGGGAGCCTGCATCTCCCTCTGACCCTCCCCCCTCTCATGTGCTCTCTCTCTCTCTCATTCTCTCTGTCTCAAATAAATAAATAAAATCTTTAAAAAAAAAAAAAGAAAAAGAAAAACAAAGAGAACACAAATATAGGAAATATTTTGCTTAAATTTTCTCCTCCATTTTGGCCAGAGAAGCAAATTAATAAATCCAACATGTATACTTTTTGTTGATATAAAATTAGGGGTTTTGACCTGTAAATTAATGGGCAAGAAATATTTTAAACTATAATTTTGAATTGGCACTATGAGAGGCAGAATGTTGGTCCTCAAAAATGCCTGTGTCCTAATCCCAAGTACCTTTAAATATGTTATATTACATGGTAAATGGGACTTTGTAGATATGATGAAGATTACAGACCATTAAATAACAAGATTATCCTGGATTATCCAGGTGGCCTTGATTTAATCAGAGCAGTTCTTAAAACAGAGCTTTCTCTGGTTGGAAGCAGAAGAGATATGCCACACAAGAGACACTGAAGAGAGGTGACAGAAGAAGGAATCAGAAGAGAATTAAATGTGAGAAGGATTAAGCATGCTTTTGCTGGTTTTAAAATGCAGGGCCATATGCAAGATCTACAGAGAAGTTGCAGCCCTTGGCTGACAGCCAGCAAAGGAGCAAGGACCTCAGTCTTAATCTGCAAGAAACTGAATTCTGCCTACAACCTAAATGAGCTTGGAAAGAGTTTATTTCCAGAGTCTTCTGATAACAGCCCCACTGGCTAACACCTTGATTTTGACCTTGTGAAACATGGAGCAGAGTAACTAGAGTGATAATAGATTTGTGTTGTTTCAAGCTGCTACTATAGACACCAATTCATTAGTATTTCCAAGGCACCTAGGTAGAGTTCCAAATATTCAATTTTATGTCAATTTTGGGGGGCATTATAATCTATTTATCAGACAGATAAAGGCTTACTAAACATCTATGTCCCTAGACAAGCTCATAAAGCCTTGATTTAACCTATATCATGCCTTAAATGTAGCACTTGTATTTTAGTCAGGTCTGTCCATTCTGTATACCATTATTTCTGTCAATAAATTCATACCAAGTCTCAATACATCTTTTTATCCTAAGGGCAACACTTTTTCTGAAAAAGGCGTTGGAAAGCATGGTTTGTGTTAGGAATCTGCTGGGGTAGTAAATCATGAATTCCAAAAGAATTTCACTAGAGGGTATACTCTCTCAGTGTTCTGAACTGAACAACTTTTAAAGGGGGTAATTACTTTCACATGAGAAATTTATTCCCTTGATAGCTTATTAATCAAGTATTTATTAACTTCTATTTCACGCTAGGAATTATCTTAAGGGTTGAGGAAACAGAGATGTATTAAAGATCATGTTCATGATCTTTGCCTTCAGAGAGGTCACAGTCTGGATGAGAGAGACAAAGGATAAAAGCTTAGGAGAAGGAGTTAATGAGACTCTTGGGAATGCTCTTGGAAGGCTTCTCAGAGGAGATGGCTATTGAACTCAGACTGAAAGCTCATAGAGGAATGACTTATGGATAAAGAGGATTTGGATTTGTTCTAGTGAAGGTGTAGATCATGTTCAGAGACAATCAGGGGAGAGGTGCTACAAGCAGCTCCATGTTTCTGGAGCGTAAGGAGAGGAAGTGGATGAGAAAAGAATGGATTAGTAGGAGGATGCCAGATCACGAAGAGTCTTGTGTGTTACGCAAAAGGCTTGGTAGGAGTTTGGAAGGGCAGAAGCTAAGTTCTTGTGAGTTTCTTTATATTTTTGTAAGAGTCTTTATGTCCTTGTGTATGCACATGTACACCTGTGTATATAATTATATGCATGTGTTAGTGTACAGAGTAGATGCTTACTACATTTTTTTAATGAATGATTGGGGAAAAAAATAAAACAAAGTCAGACATTGGGGAGGGTGTGGGCTATGGTGAGTGCTGTGAATTGTGTAAGACTGTTGAATCACAGACCTGTACCTCTGAAACAAATAATACATTATATGTTAAAAAAAAGAAGATAGTAGGAAGGGAAAAATGAAGGGGGGAATATCGGAGGGGGAGATGAACCATGAGAGACTATGGACTCTGAGAAACAAACTCAGGGTTCTAGAGGGGAGGGGAGTGGGAGGATGGGTTAGCCTGGTGATGGGTATTAAAGAGGGCATGTACTGAATGGAGCACTGAGTGTTATATGCAAACAATGAATCATGGAACACTACATTAAAAACTAATGATGTAATGTATGGTGATTAACATAACATAATAAAAAAAAGAAAAAAAAACAAAGTCAGAAAGCAGAAAGGGAAAAGGAAGGGAAAAAAGTTAAAAGCTGGAAACTGTTTTTGAAAGGAAGACATATTTCCTGAATCAGAGAAACAATTCAGGGATAAATGGGATCAGAAGCAGATTTTGATTAGTTAGACTCAATGGCAAAGAGAAAAGATCCAAAATGAATCACGGGAAATGGCTTTAAATTTATCATTTCCTGACATTGGGTATAATAATGTATGTAGTATGTATGTAATCACAGAGAATGAAAATTACTTGTTACCATACTCAGTAAATTTATAAAGTATTAAGTGTTCATATTAGACTCATTTAACTTCTTTTTGGAATTTGTCATTAGTAAAAATGCTGTTCTGTAGGAAATAATAGACAATGAAGTCAATAATCATTCTTTTTAAGCTGGGAGGCAACCACCTCATTTTCAAATATGGTAGAGTTTTATGATTTTGTCTGAATGTAAAGCTTGGCTCCAATTTATTTTAACACTTAGTTAGATTTAGTATGCCAGAAAATCAAACTATTGCTGAACAAAGTTAAACTGTCTGAATATGATGATTTCTCTCATCTGACCTAAAAGAGCAAACTAAAAACAAAAATTATAGCCAGTCAGGGCAGACATGCTTATGTAAGAGTAACTTCCCTACTTATCATTCCAAAAGCAATTATTTCTTAGTGGAAAACCTGTCATTTTACCCCTTGGGGAGGGTTCTATAAATGTGGTGTATTACCTCAGCCTAACATTCCTGGAAAACAAAGGAGCGTTTTATTCTCTGAACCCAAATCTGACTACCTCTTTTTTGAATCAAGCTCCAAAACAGCTGGAATAGAGACAATGGCAAAACAGACACAAATGACCTTGCTTCAGTGAATTATATATTTAGCTTTGAAAGAGAGTCTATGCAAAGTTTTTTTGGGGTTAAAAACATAATGATTTTCACTTGGGCTGTTTCCATAATTTGGCTATTGTAGATAATGCAATAAAGATCAAGGTGCATGTATCCCTTTGAATTAGAATTTTTGTATTCTTTGGGTAAATACTTACTAGTACAATTGCTGGATTGTAGGGTAGTTCTATTTTTAACTTTTTAACTCCATACTGTTTTCTAGTGTGGCTGAACTAGTTTGCATTCCTACCAACAGTGCAAGAGGGTACCCCTTTCTCCATATCTTTGCCAACACCTGTTGTTTCTTGTGTTGTTGGTTTTAGCTATTCTGACAGGTGTGAGGTGATATCTCATTGTAGTTTTGTATTTCTCTTATGATCATGATGTTGAGCATCTTTTCATGTCTGTTGGCAATCTGCATGCCTTCTTTAGAAAAATGTCTATTCATGTCTTCTGCCCATTTTTTAGTCACCAAATGATGAATGGATAAAGAAGATGTGGTATAGATATACAATGGGATATTATTCAGCCATAAAAAAGAATGAAATCTTGCTATTTGTAATGACATGGATGGAGCTAGAGAGTATTAATGCTAGGTGAAATAAGTCAGTCAGAGAAAGACAAATACCACATGATTTCACTCATATGTGGAATTTAATAAATAAAACAAATGATCAAAGGGGACAAAGAGAGAGAGAGGCAAATCAAAAACCAGACTCAACTATAGAGAACAAACTGATGGCTACTAGAGGAGAGGTGGGTTGGGGGATGGGTTAAATAGGTGATGGGGATTAAGGAAGGCACTTGTGATGAGCACTGGGTGTTGCATGGAAGTATTGAATCACTATATTGTACACCTGAAACTAAACTGTATGTTAACTGACTGTAATTTTAAAAAATTATGTATAATATACATACAGTGACTTTCCTTCCCAATATGTCCCTCTATACAGAGGAGGAGAATCTTCACTTGCTGTTGCTCTAGCATTTGCTTAAGACAGCTCTTGCCTATCACTACCTTAGTGTGATCTCTGACATTAAGGGTGGGTACTGATCAAAGTGGGTAAAAGGTTGCCCCAGGTTCAGCAACCCAGTCTTCTCATGTTAGTGTTCTCTTTTCAGAAATATATCATTTATAAAAATGTATCTCCTTTTAAGTTTTGAATGAAGGGAAAGTGAGTAGAGAGAGGAACTAATAGGAAGAAGAGTTAGAGGGTTTGGTTGGCAAAATTTTAGTATTTAAAGAGGGCTACTAGCCATCCTCTCTGTTAGCCTTTTGTTTATACCATGATGACAACATGTTTTGGGGTAATTGCCTTTCTAATTGCCACACTCCTGGAAATGGCATGGAATTTCCTTCTGAGTTTTTAACTGTGCCCCATTCCTGAAATTGAGTACTTGGCTTCCTTTAAGTGAACTTGGAACTTCACCTCTCTGAGCCTCCATTTTTTAATTGAAAAAAATTAAAAAAAGAAATATCTTATGTCTTCCAGCTCTATGAGTTTTTGTCTAACTGTAATCCTTAAAACTGAGATCTTCAGGTACTGAACAAAAATTCTTAAGAAATGGATCAAGTTTTATACTTCCCTTCCTTCCTAATAACTTATATATCTCCCAGGTGTCAGACTTGTATCACCTTTTTTCCCTTCTGCTTTAAATTTTATGCCACATATATTAGATTGTTAGGGATGCCATAACAAAGAACCACAGATTGGGTGGCTTAAACATTGGAAATTACTGTTATGGAAGCTAAAAGTCTGAGATCAAAGTATTAGCAGAGTTGCTTTCTTCTGAGGCCTCCCTCCTTGGCTTATAGATGGCAATCTTCTCCCAATGCCCTTTGTACATGTCTGTGTCCTAATTTCCTCTGCTTATAAAGACACCAGTCATATTGGATTAGAGCCTATCCTGATGACCTAATTTAACTTAATTACCTCTTAATGATCTTATCTGCAAGTACAGTCACATTCTGAGGTATTAGGGTTAGAATTTCAACATATAAATTTTGGAAGGACACAATTAAGCCCATAATACCACATATAGATTCTATACCTTGTCCTCTTTTTGTATATGTTGAAGTCTCTTAGCTAGGTCCATACTGAATTCTGTTTGTAAAAATATTTGATCTGTCAATTGTTGAGAAAATTTGCATGAATATGATATACATAGGGACTTTTGTAGATTTTGCTGACGTAGAATGTGTGTGTGTTTGTGTGTGTGTGTGTGTGTGTAGGAATGTCTAAGAAGGAGAAAGGTGGATATAGAAAGGAATACAAGGGAGAAAGATATACTTGGTTTTTACCCTATCCTTAGCCCTGATCAAGTGTTCTTGAGCCCATAAGAGAGTTTCAGGCAAAATTGTTGTAAGGCTCAGATAAATTCATCTTCTTTTGAAGCTATGAAGACAAAAATTCAACATTTTCTTGGAGAAATAGGATTTCTTCTTTACAACCTACCCCCAACCCCTAACCTGACCACTCTGTCACAGATCACAGGACAGCTTTGATATGCTTGGGGCTTAGTAAAGCCCCAGCAGCAAGTCTAAGTTATTTCATTTCTAGTCACTGAAAATTAGGAGGCAATATATAAAAACCATAACATTTATCCTGACATTTTAACCATCAACTAAACAGCAGCAGATCAACCTTCAGATTCCAAGCTGGATTTCATGGTAGGCAATCACCTTATGATGTAAAGGATGCATATTTAGCTTATACACAAGTTTTAAAACTCAAAGACAGAAATTCCATGAAGGAAGTCTTCGGCGGGGGGGAAAAATTTTACTAAATCTCTATGTTAAATATCCTAGAATCCCTCAAATGAATATCAGATGAAGAATATCTTTTCTCCCACATTCTTTGGTGAGTAGGGTTTTTGTGTTCACCTGACACCAATAGAGAGTAAATGAAAGTAGCTAAATTTGAGATAGACAAAGCAAAGTTTTGTGTATTACAAATGCATTATTGAGTAGTATAATTTTAGAAACATGATGAAGGAAGATATTTTCGATAAGCCATAGTGGGTCTCTATTATTGGAGATGTCAATGAAAATCCCAGTTTTCTAAATAAGAAGAAAAAATGGGGAGCCAATTCTTTTCACATCTTATTCAAAAGAAAAGATGTAAAAGAAATTGACTGAATATACATAATCTGAATATACAGTCCATCTGAAAAAAGATTCAGATCTTTCTCAAGAAATGAGTTTTTAAAAAGTAAGTGACATCAGAAGTCAAATATGATGAGTTTGGGAGTTGTAAGAACTTTCCAAAATTGCATATGTGACCATGGAATTAGGATGTTTTAAAATTTGACAACTGATTTGTGTTAAAGTGTGTTATGGATGCCAGACCGAAATAAATAGAATAGATTTTAATGTTTGTTTTGAGTGAGATTCAGCACTTTGGATAGGGAGACCATTATTGTCTGGAAAAGTTTTATGTAATCAACTCCTTATTATGGAATAAGAACTAGAGATATTGAACCATTGTGGTAGATTAAGGAATCAGTAAAGAAAATTATCTGTTAAAAAGGTTTTATTGGGAACAATAGAGTTTTGATTAGTATATACTCAACTAACACTTTCTTAGCTAGACCATAATGGAAAACTATGCACACTGGAATTTTTCCACTTTTTTTTTTTTTTTAATTGTGGTTCTTTCCACATTCATTGGTCTGAGCATACTCAAATTCTTTATCTGTAGTTTTATGTCCTTCAGTTGTGGATATTTTCTTTGATAATTTATTATTTTCTCTTTCTCTTAATTACTATTAGATGCTGATCCTCTAATTTTTATATCTTTTTTACTCTAATATTCCTCTTCTTTGCATTTTAATTCTACTTTCTGGATGATCCTCTTACCTTATTTTACTTATTTTTCTTAAGTTTCAGCTGTTTGATTTTAATTTCTGAGAGTTCTCGTTTTCCTTTTCCTCTTTCTGTAACATATGTTTTTATTTCAAGATTACAGCATCATCTTAAATATCTAAAGGTATTAAGTATTAATTTATTTAAATATCTCTCTGCATTCTATTTTCTCTGTTTCTTTCCTTAGATTTGCTTGGTTTGCTTTGGTCTTTCTTTTCCATATTGGAGACTTTCCTTGAATATGTGTTGATCTTTCCTCTCTCCAGGAGTGTGGAACTGAAAGTTGATTGGAGTTCTGTGTGCATGAATGTGGCATGCCAAGTAATGAGCTTCCTTTAAAACAATTGGATGAAAAACTGATATTTCCATTTCAGATGCAACAAATGTCAGTGTCTGTATATCAGTTTTCTAGTTCTTCTAACCTTTTGCCTGGGGGCTGTGAGTCTTGCTGCTGATGCTCAGGAGGCAGGTTTGACAAAGAGGCTGGGATCTCACTACTTAATATTCAGACTTACACTTAATGTCTTCATCCTCAGACAGGAATCTCATGCCTGCCCTCCTCTGTGCTTGGTGTTTCAGTCTTTGGAGTCTCGCTGACTCAGTTTCTCTGAAACAAATTCCTTCTGCCTCCTAGAGTTGAAGAAAGGAGGCAGTCATCTGATGCTACAGGTTAGAGTGGATACCTAGGGCCTAACAACTCCATATACAGGCTTTCAGACCCCTGTTTTCAGCCTCCTACCTAATCTCCACTTTTTTGCTCCTTCTTATACTCCTAATTGCTGAGCCTTTCTTGAAATCCTCAGGGGTGCATTTGTTCACTTTTTATCAATTATCTCCATCTCTTCTACTATACCAGGTACTTGAATTTGATCTTTCCTTTCTCTGCTAAGATTTTCATAATTCCTCTGTTTTCTTTCTTTAAATATCATAATTTAGGATTGTAGATATTTTTGAGTTCGGTTAAACATAGGGCTTAACTCTTGTTTTGTTATGACCTTCAGCAGAAGAGAGTGGAAAGGTCTCTATTTCACCTTGAAACTGGAAATCTAATGCAATACTTTATAACTCTGAAGATAAAATAATAGAAATATTTGGGAAAACAATATATAAATTTAAGAGTAGGCTATTTTAATGTAGCCAGCACATCCTACTGGCAAGAAAAAAAGAAAAAGAAAAAGAAAAAAGCTAATGTTTCCAAATTGTCCTGAATATCCAGGCATGAGTCTTGATTTTTGACCTGAGCATCATACTTCTTGTCTTTGTTCTTTGATTTTTTATTTAAAAATGGTTACATACTGATCCTAATAATAGAACCTCCATATTTCTCTGGTCCTATCGCTAATGTGTCCTGTTCTCTTTAAACTTGTGTACCTGCTGTCTCCTCATTTATTTTATTTCTTTAAAAGATTTCATTTATTTATTTATTTAGAGAGAGGACATGAGTGGGGGGAGAGGGAGTGGGGAGAGAGAATCTCAAGCAGACTGCGCTGAGCACAGGGCCTGATGTGGGGATCTCATGACCCCAAGATCATGACCTGAGCTGACACCAAGAGTCTGATCACTTAACCAACTGAGCCTCCCACGCTCTCCTGACATCTCCTCATTTGTCCTTAGGAGATAGCATCACTTTGGACTTTTGAGCCCACAAGTTTCCACTTCTTCCACCTTCCTCACACCAAACCTTTGCCCCTCCTTTCTTACTATGGTGAAACAAGGGTCCTTTCTCCCATCTGGAACCAATACCTCTGCCTGGGTCCTGGATTTCATCCTTTTCTACTTTCTCAGGGACCTGCTGTTTTTATTACTTCTTTTTTCTTTCGCTTTCCATTGCCCCATCTTGTCAACATTTTAACATCCTTTAAGCCTCTGTATTGAGGGAAAACCACCTTTCTGAATTTCACATTTCCTCCAATTTCTAACTTACTTTTCTCCTTACCTTCACAGAAAAGCTTTTTGAGTTTTCTATCATCCCTCTGTCAACTTCCTTACTTCTCATTTACATCTAAACCTATTGTAGTCTGGTTTCATACTTATCACTCTATAGAAACTATTCTCATTGAAATAAAAAAAAATTAAAAATGGCTTTCCTGTAGCCTAGTACAGTGGACATTAGCCCTTACAGGAATTAACTATTGTTCAGCACTTAGCACTGTTGATCAATCCTATATTCTAGAAACACTTTTCCTTGGTTTTCATGATAACCCAGTATCAGTCAGGATGGGTTAGCTTATGCTACAATATAAAACATCCTCTATATTCATAGCAGATTGAGATGGGCTCTGATATGCCTTGTCTTCACTCTTAGATAGAAGCTGATGGAGCAGACATTATCTGGAACATGGTCAATTGTTAAAGCAAATGGAAAGAGAGAGGACGATAAATCAGATACTAGCCCTTTTAGCCTCAATTAGAAATTAACATATGCTACTTCTGTTCACATTCCATTGGCCAAAGGAGTTTTGTGACCCCACCTATCTCTAAGGGAGTAGAGAATTGCAAACTTACTAAGTGCTTACTGGAAGTAATTTAGGAAAAGCACTGAAGAGGACCATTACCACCTTTTGCCATAAAACTGCCTAAAATATTCATATCTAAGCAAGCAATATAAACCAAAATATACAGTATTTGAAGTGTCATTTCAGCCATATTATCAACTGAATGAATCAATCATGATTAAATGATAACCACATGTATTAGGAATAAATATATTTAAAATAACTACATAAATTGTACTGACATATAAACATAGCTCCATTTATTCTATTTCCACTAAGTACTTACTGTATGCTTGGCACAGTGATAAATGATGAAGATTAAACAAAATATGACAAATATAGGGAAATACTGTATAAATCTTGTAATTCTTGGTTTTGCTCCTTATTCATCAATGAATTCCTTTCATTTATAAAATATGAACCTGAAAATATAGTTATTGTTGCCTAAAAGATAGAAATTTGAATAGTAGCTAGAAAAGTGAAGCTCCAGCAATCAAGAGCAGAGAGCATTCCAATTGTAAAAATTCTTCACAGTTCCTATTTAAAAAAAAATCCTGAGTTTTTTCAAGTGCTTCTTGAGAACATGCTGAGATGGAAAGAAAGTTAGATGAAAGATAGTACCGGGAGCAGACAGTAACTCAGAAGCCTAGTTATAAAATACTTTTTGAGGTGGAAAAAACCATGCTAGCACTTCCCAAATCAGGCCAAATTCATTTTAGCTTATGCAGTTGTTTCCTACTGAGTCAGTGCACTATAGAAGGCAAAGACATCCAACACTTCTGTAATAGGTCAAAGAAAAGAATGTGTGACTGGAGGAAAGAGTGTGAGGCTCACTAGAGCAAGTCAGTGCTGCTCCAAGATCACTGCATGGAGACCTGAAAGGGTGACTAGTTTTTATCTCCAGTGTAAGAAAAATGTGTATGACTCTATTTACATGGATAGGAATTCATTTAAACAGGTCTGTATTTGGTTACTTTTTGGAGGCTCATGGTTATTTTAGTTGGATCTTTAGGAATACAGGTGACCTCAAATGGAGGACATTTGAAAAATTGAAACATTGACATTTATTAAATAAAAAGTGTAAATTGAGTTGGAGGACACATCTACATCATGGGAAATGCAACTGTTATCAAGATGTTGTGTTATTGTATTTTTTTATTGTTATTAGATATACTATATAATGTATAATACTA
Organism: Leptonychotes weddellii; assembly: GCF_054177405.1. NCBI lineage: Eukaryota > Metazoa > Chordata > Mammalia > Carnivora > Phocidae > Leptonychotes > Leptonychotes weddellii. The sequence goes on along the minus strand of NC_138369.1, from coordinate 151,121,494 downwards.
ATATTATTATATAATAATAATAATATTATTATATAATATGGTCCTGTTATCTTTAGACAGGATTTTTAAATTGTTATTATATATTAATATGTTATATTATTTTATTGTTATATAATATGGTCTTGTTATCTTTAGACAGGATTTTCTTTTCTTTCTTTATTATTTATTTATTATTTATTTTTATTATGTTCAGTTAGCCACTATATAGTACATCATTAGTTTTTGATGTAGTGTGCAATGATTCACCAGTTGCGTATAACAGCCAGTGCTCATCAAAACATGTGCCCTCCTTAATTAATACCCATCACCCAGTTACCCCCTCCCCTCCCTCCTCCCCTCTGAAACCCTCAGTTTGTTTCCTGGAGTCCATAGTCTCTCATGGTTTGTCTCCCTCTCTGATTTCCCCCCTTCGGTTTTCCCTCCCTTCCCCTATGGTCTTCTGGGATGTTGTGTGATTGTAATGTTAAACATTCAGTGAGTCGATCAGCAGGCTCTCCAGTCTGCTTTATCGGAGATTCTCTTGAAGGCTCACATAGGCATTCTATGTAAAAACAGTCAGTTAGCTGGGTAGAATAAGGAGAACTCTGCATGGTTTCCTCCACCAAAACAAGTCCCTGATCTCACATCTGTCCTTTATTCAGGAATATCCCTGGCTCTGTTTTTATATAGCTCTTCAGTAGACCATCAGAGTTGACTCAAGGGAACCAGAGGAAAGTGGCAAATGTCCCACCTAGACTTACTTCTGTGGTTATTCAGTTGTTGGGAAAAGTGCAAAAGCATGATCTCCTGTTGAGACTTGGCTCATAATAAGTAGAAGAAAATATCCATATTAGAAGAGTTGTTGCAAAGTCCAAGTTAAATATGACACCCTTCCTCCTCTCCGGTTCCCATATGTGGATATGCATGCTTGACAGAAGGATTAAAACACTTCTGGTTTCATCTGGCTTAATTTGGCACATGTGAATACCATTTCTCTTCTCAGAGTGGTTGCTTCTCTCTGGCCAGGTTCCAATGATCTCACAGTGGAAATTTTGATCATTAAATTTTATGTGCATGAAATATTTTAAAGATTTTAATTTTTTTGTTTATTTTAAGGAAAAAATGTCAACATGAAATAAAATACTAGCAATTCTATTAACAACTTGAACTGAATCATACATGTAATAGAGATATCAAATTTGAGCAAACAGCCCCTTAGCTGCTACTAACTACTTTTGCCACCTTAAGCAAGTTATTTCACTTTCTATGCCTCATTCTCCTCTTCTGTAAATAAGGATAATGTAACTACCCAGAGTTACTGTGAGGATTAAATGAGTTAACATATGTAAAAAGTGCTTACAGCAAGGCCTGGCACATAGTTAAGGCTCCATAAATTTTGGTTATTGCTGCTATTGGCCTATTGCAAACATTGCTCCAGGTACTGTAGGACAAGAGATAAATGAACGATGGTCCTTACCTTCAAGGTACAGAAACCTATGAGGTATGAGTGAATTATAATTCAACTCAGGCTGCTGTAAGAGCTCTAACAGAGACACAAAGTACAGTTGGCAGTACACAGGAAGGGCAGGCTTATGACAAGGGCTGCATCTGATTGGGTCAAATTATGGGTAAGATTCTTACAGGTAGAAGGAGAAAAAGAGGGAATCATCAAACATTCTAGTCAGAGGATACAAACAGGATAAATTGATAAAGATAGGAGATAGAATGTAGCATATAGTATCAGTGTTACATGTTTTCCTGTGCCTAGTGGCAGCCATGGCTAATCTAGTTCACAATTCTTTCCCGCTGAGCCTGATTTGCGTGAGAGTCCTTCTTAATATAGGGCTCAAGAAACAACTACTTCTTGACCAATTTGGTTCGGGTAATGAAATTTGTTTGCTACCTCAGGTATATAATAGCTTAGTGGTAGGGGTGAATGTAGTAGTAGATAAATTTGAAAAAATAAAAAAAACAATAATGACTACCATATATTGAGTATTCATTGTGTACATTCATATGTGCCTATTTGATTCTCACAACAAATATATAAGATAGGTATTCTTCTTTCCATTTTATATGTAAAGAAACTGAGACAGAAAGGTTAGAACTATTTCCAAGTTCACTTAGCTAGCAAATGTTGGAATTAGAATTTAAAACCAGGGCTTTTAAAATTTAAAAGCTGTATTCTTAATCACATTACAGTATTGGATCTCTTAAAATACTAAGGAGTCAAGCTGAAGTTAATCATCAGTCAGCCTCTAATTTCATGTTAAAATTTTAAAAAATCTATTCTGCATATAGAGGGAAGCTATTGAATGCTTTTGAACAGAAGAAAAGCTTGATTGCATTTGTGCTCTAGGAATAAAACTCTGGTGGCATGATGACAAATATTGGAGGTAAGGATATTGGAAATGGGATGATCAATTAATTGGGAGAAATACAGGGATACGAATGGAAAGGAAGTAATAGAATCAAAATTATAGCTTCAAAGTGAAAGTCATAAGATTTGGCTGCATGGAAAGAGGGGCATTTCTGAAATTTTACATGTGGCAACTTGAGAATTGATATGGACAGGAAGACAGTAAATTAAGTTTGAGATATTGGTGGAATATACAGATGGGGATTTTCTATCAGAAAATCTTTTTCTTTTTTTTCTTTTCTTTTCTCTTCTCTTCTTTCTTTCATTTGTATAAATAAGGCTTAACATGTTAGGTTTTGTTCTCATTAAAAAATAGTGGATACTGTGCTAATGAAACTCTAAACATCTTTAATCTATATCAAGAATGGGCACATTCTTCAATAATATTAAAGAGTGTGTGTGTGTGTGTGTGAGAGAGTGAGAGAGACAGACAGAGACAGAGAGAGACAGAGAGTGACAGAGAACAGAGTTGTAGGATTTAATTTAAAAGAACTGTTTGATATTATCAGAGAAATTCTCTAAATTTCTCATTAAATCACTTCTTTATAAGCAACAAGGTAGATTTATTATGTTGTTGTCATTCTTCCATTGTAGAGTCCTTGCCCAGTCAGAAATAAAGTCAATGCCAGGGCTCTCAGCAGTCTGACCTACTTAGCTAGGATTTTTATTGGGTTTGTAGCTGAATTCTGCTGAGAAGGTGTCAGAATTGTAGCTTCTAAGGCCGACAGACAGTAGAATGCTCAGTGTTGTTGGAAAGCATGCAGGTTCCTGAAGCTCAGTTCCTCCCTTTCTTTAACCATAGTGGAATCCCTTGAATTCAGTAAAGCATGGCAAAGTGTAAAGGATGTTTATGTTTTTATATAATCTTTAAACATCGGTTAGGGTTTATATTATAGCAATGCCCAGGAACTTTACCATTCTACATAGTATTTCCATGTAGCTAATAGAAAATGAATGGATCATCTTGTAGAAATTTACTTTAGTAGTCCACACAGATGAGGAAGCATTAAGGTGAGAGCAATCATATGCTAAAACCAAAAGCATCATATAGATATGAAAATATCAGATGGTGAGAAAACAACACCTACCAGTTCTTATACTAAAATCAAGGTGTGGTCATTAATAAACTTAATTTTTATATTACAAATGCTAAAATTCCTAGTAATGAAAGATAACATTTTTATTAAAATAAATTTTATAGTTCAGTGAGAATAAAAAGCAATTTGTTTTTCTCACAGATAACTGTAAATAGCCAATAGAACTTAGTGTAACTTACTTACAAAAAGTTAACATGTTCATAGAGACTTAGGGCTCATTGTAAGGACATACTATTCTTAAGGAATTTAGAAAGTAAAAGAAGTCATGGGAGATATATAATAACCATGAATGCATTTATGTAGAATAATAATTAAAGGGAGTTAGAGACAGAGAAAGGAAATAGCTTATTTAGAAGTGATGCAAGTGTTCATTAGAACGACAAAGCTCCCCTGAAAACAGCAGGTCCTGATCTTCAAGCCTTGGGGTTAGTCATTCACATCCTAAAGAACCAAGGTTTCAAAATTGATTAGTGTTCTTAGTGCTATTGCATTTCTATGTATCAGCGTAACTTTAACTGAAATATCCTTAGTTTAGAAAATTAAAGTAAATTAATGACTAAAGATTGAGTAAAATGTGGTTGGCAATAATTTTATGAACATCTGTCTTCAGAGGAATATGATTACTGATTCAAAATTGCAGGGAAAAAGTGACAAATAACCAGGGTCTTGGCTGAAATTTTCATATTTGGGTTGGGAGCCAGCTTCCTCAGAAATCAGCTTGGTAGTTGTCTCTCCTTCCATGTCCTTGGCACACAGAGCAGCTGCTTGTCTCTGGAGTCCAGCTGTGAAGAATTTAAGGGAGCCCTCTCCAGGAGTGCCAGCCCCAGGAATGTTCTCC
>NC_138369.1:151098064-151116661 GCF_054177405.1 Leptonychotes weddellii | reverse complement strand
ACTGTACCGCAGATCATGGTTTATGGCCACCCTGAGCTGAGAGCCCACTCCTCGGATCCATCTCTGCAGCCAGCTTCCCTGTTCTGATACCTGGGAGCTCTGCTGCCCTCAGGCACCACAGGTCTTTCTGTGACCCCGAGGGTTCTGAGGCCACACTGTCCCAGCGAGGGTTCCACCCCCCCACTTAGCCACTGGAGTGATGTCCCTCAGCGGAGCAGACTTCTAAAAGTTCCGATTTTGTGTTCCACTGCTCTATCACATGCCAGTAGTGGCTGAAGGAGGCTCCCTCCCTCCCGTCATCTATCTCTCTGAATATCACCTCCAATTCACTTCTCTGCACATCTTACCTTCCAGAAAGTGGTCGCTTTTCTGTTCAGAGAGTTGCTGCTATTCTTTTCTTCGATCTCCTGTTGAGTTTGTAGGTGTTCAGAACGGTTTGATCCCTATCTAGCTGAATTCCTGGGAACAGATGAAATTTAGGTCTCCTACTCCTCTGCCATCTTGCTCCTCCCTGTCTGTTTGTTTTTAATTTTGGTACCCAAAAGGTTATGTTCAAGTATAGATAACAAGAGAAAGCAATAGGTTCTAAGGTTGAATAATCTCATGGGGATGAAGGACCTGGATATCTTGATGTGGAATAAAGGGAGGATATCATGAGCTGACTTATCCCTGAGGTATGACATAGTAAGAATATCATAAAAAGGCATTAGATAGGGCAAAATTTAAACTAGTGAGGAAAAGACAATAAGAAGTCTTCCAGATACCACTTAGTTTGCCCCATGGTGACCAAGGAGCTCTACGTAAGAGAAATACTATGATCTCACTAATTGTAAAACCTATACTTTTAGAAAACTAATGCCTTCTAGTAAAGGAGAAATTCATAGCTTAAGAAAGTGACAACCATGATAAGGTACTGAAAAGTCAATTTTTCTAAGGCAGTTAGCATAGACTCTGTAATGAACTAAATACTGGGAAACTTAATTTGAATTTTTCAAACTGTGTGCCCAGATATGTAGGACTGAAACATATTTTTAGAAAGCTATAAACCAACCATATTTCTTGACAAGGACTTATAGTCTGCTTACACAAAGAACCTTTTTTTTTCTTTTTTTAATCTGAGGGCTTCAGAGAATAAGTATAGAATTAACTATCATATTACCATTTGCAATTAGAGAAAATGAATTGGTGGTAGGGAAACAATTAATCTGAAAGTTCCATTGAATCAAAGTCATATTTTATATTTTTAATCTTGGATTATTGTATTCTCTTTGATTTTTTAAAGTTAAAAGAATTTTAATTATATTTATCAAAGAATATGCCAATATTTAAAGTGTTTGATATTGTATTTCAAATAATGAAAATATTACCAAATTGTATTTATTTTGAAAAATACTTGAAACAATAAAATTCCAAGACAGCAAAATGATTCTTCTCACTTCCTGGATATCGAGTCTGTGATCCTTTGTTACTGAAAGATTTTGTCAATGCAACAGGAAAGAAAACAGAACTTAGCCTCAGAGCACTGATTAATTTATAGGAGTTGTGGCTGGTATTATCACAGAGAACCTGAGGAAAGTAGAAGACATGTTTGTCAAAAGAGTGAAGACCCAGAGAGGATTATATGGGGCATGCCACATGAAACCCCAATATCAGAAAGAAAATGTAGAGAAAGGGATCCTGGATATAAAAGCTAATTTTGGAACAAGCAGGATAAGAACATTAAAGACAAATATTGTCTACATTGGAACTCTGTCTAGTTCATGGTGTGCCTAAGTTAATATTACAGGAGCCAGAATAGACTGGATGTCATAGCCTTCATAACCCATATCATGGCTCCATGTGGAGATTCAAAAGAAAGATATTAATCCCTGACCTTCTTTGGCTGCTGAAGACCATGGGCAGCCATCATTCCCTGAGCCCTTACAACTGTCAGATGTGGTGCTGAACCCTTAATTCTCAATCTCATCTGATCCTCTCACCAGCCTAATTATTGTGAATAATATCCCCCACCCACCCATGCAGCCTGTTTTTTTTTTTTTTTTAACAGAAGATACTGAAACTCTTGGTTAAATGACTTCAAGTTCAAACAAAAAATAACAGTACAACTGGGGTTTAAACCTCAAGCTATCTGACCTGAAAGCTCTTGTTATATCCGTGTCTTGAGACAGAGGAACTCCTATCAGAGAAATGTCTGGGGAACTTGATGCTGTTTGGTCTCCAGGCTCTGAGCTCAGCCCAGAGCAGCAGACCTCTCTAGCTGGGGCAGGAATTGAAAGAAAATTCCTAGGACTTTAGCACTTCCTCTAGCTAGTCTCAGGCCCTCCCTTCTGTTCTCTCTCATCAGATTCTAAGCTGCAAATATCCTACTTCTGCTCCAAAAAGAGAAAAATGGAAGTTGGAAGGAGAATGCAAGCCTTAAAGAGGCAAGGGAGTAAATGCCCATCTAAGTTTCTCCATTTCCTCAGCCTCTCACCAGCTCCCTAATTCCCAGCATCAAAGAGGATGTAAGGAAAGGCAGGGTTTGGAGGGATAGGGGCTCTTCACCCTATGCTCTTTTCTATATATCCCCAATTCCTCTTGAAATCCATTGTCCCTTTCTCTAGCTGTGACACAGCCCTTTAAAAACAGACTACTTGTTCATCTAAAACTAATGATGTAATGTATGGGGATTAACATAAGAATTTAAAAAATAAATAAATAAAAACAGACTACTTGTTCTTGGAATTTGGCAGGGAAGAAGGCAAGATTTCATCATCAGGTGAGTTAATTATTATATCCTATAAGGATGTCTACACTGCAGTCCTAATTGTGGCATTTGCTACTTATAAAGTAAGGTGTTTTTTAATTTTTTTTTAAAATCAAGCCCCTGAAGATCCTCAGGGCAAAGAGAGTTTATAAATTACACTAATTGGAAAGAAGATACTTTTAAAACATGTCTTAACACAGAAGGATTTTTCTTTTTCTAGAGCATCCAGTGCTTTACCCCAGATAGATAAGATAGTTAATCCTCCTCCCTCACTTATTACTCTCCTGCCCTGTCTATGAACACACTGACTAACCTTTCCCTGGGGCCTTGGCACACACCACAAGTAGAGGTGGTGATGTGGAAGGATAAAAACATTACTCAGACACTTTACGAAAGTTTCTAGCAGTTGGCAGTACTCAGTCTGACCTTTATGTTGGATTTTGCCATCATTTTAATCACTTTACCATCACTTGCAGGAGAGAATGTGTCTTTAAAAGTGCCCTATTTAGGGAAAGCATCAGAGCCAAGACTAAGTGTACATTCTCATTATTTCACATGTTGTCAAAGTAACCAATACAGTGAAATGACAGCATTTTGAAGAATATAGGTTTGTGCAAAGCTCTTCATTAAGGTAGGAGGGCATTATATTGCAGTTATTTATATTTGGATATAATCTTTTTATTGACATTTTTATGTATATTCAGTAATAAATAGAATATATGGGAAGTTATTGCATCCAAAATTTTACTTTTAGTTCCCTACCACTATTGGCCAAAGCCCTTGTAAATTTCTATGTCTTTTGCAAGAGTTTTTCACCCAAGAGTTTTTGGGCTATCTACTGTATTCTTTGTTTCTGTGCATTTGGCTGATTATTTTACTATAGCTATTTTACTCTAACTGTATATTTGGCTAATTATTTTACTATAATTCATTTGCAAAAAATCAATACACACATAGCATACTGAGAGAATTTTCAGTGTACTTATCAATTGAAAGTAAGCTTAACTTTTTGTCCTGTGTGATGTCTAACACCCCTAAGGATAAAGCATTTGATTTTATACTGACTATCACTACTGTCATTCATCTTATTTATTTTTTCATTTTTCTATTTTAAAAAATATCAAGCCTACAGAAAAGTTGCAAACAGGACTCTTCAACAGACTTATTGTTAACTTTCAGCTATTTGGGAGTTTAAGTGTAGGCATTATGACACTTTGTCCAGTACTTTAGCATTTCTCTCCTAAAACAAGAACATTCTGCCATAAACTGCAATATAATTACCATAAGAAAATTTAACTTGAGATGAAACTTTTATCAAGTAAACACAGTCCATATTCAAATTTCCAAAGTTGCCCCAATGAAATTCTTTATAACTATTCCTATACCTCCTTCCAGGATCCAGTGAAGAATCATGCATTGCATTTATTTTCAAATTTCTTTATCCTCCTTTAATCTAAAGCAGTCCCCAGATATTTTTTCTTATGACATTAACATTTTTTAAAGATACCAGGTCATTGTTTTATACAATATCCTTAAAATGACTACTTTCTCCTAATTAGATTCAAGTAGAGTATTTTTGGCAGGACTACAACAGTTGTGATGTTGTGTCCCTCACAGAGTATCATATGAGGAAGTATATGATATCAGTGTATCCAAGTTTGGGAAATTAAGTTTGATTATTTGGTTAAGGTGGTGTCTATTGTATTTGTTCATTGTACAGGTATGCTTTTCTTTTGTGATTAATGAGTACTCTGCAAGGTGATATTTTGAGACTGTAAGAATACTTTGGTCTCCAAAAATCCTTCCCTCAATGGTTTTGGTATCCATTAATACATATTCCTTAGATTAATTGTTACTCTGGTGCCAGCAAAAGGGTGATTTTCCAATTTTATAATTTCCTCTGTATTTGTTCGTTGTCATTTTTCTGTAAAGAAGAACTTTTCATTCTCTGTCTCCCCAACACTTGAAATTATTATTTTGGGGTATTATTATGAACTGATGGATTCCTTTTTTAATGTATTATAATTTATTCCACTCATTATTTGTTATACTGCATGAGTTATTCCAAATTGGGCTAGTGAAAACCCTGCTAAGCTCTGTTATCCATTTCAATTGTCCTAGTCACTTAACTTATTTATTAGAAATAAGCTTTGAAGATAATTCAAAATATTTTTTAGCCCAGTTAGTTGTAGCAGTACATCAGCTCCCTTATCACATTTATTTTTACCTGTGAAAAACTGTATAATGGCTCACCTTCAATAATACATGAAGAGCTTGGAAGTTGTCACTCCTGTCTTCACAAGAAGAAAGTTGAATATACTGAAAATCAGTGACCTTTCTTGGACACAGCAACAAACTAAGGTCTCAGGTCAAGCTGCTACCTCAAAACCATGCAAATTCAGAAAGTCACAACAAAGATCTGCCTACCTGGAGCAGAAGTCATGGGAGCCATAAACTTATAGCAACAGTTAAATAGTTATTTTAATAATGAATTTTTAGATGCTGAGTATGGACTGGCATGAGAATGAAAAACTCCTGAGCATACTCTCTTAGGGGGAACCCCGCACTTTCATGGTATTTGCCTCCAGGAACCCCACCATCCTCCTGGTGAAAGGCCAAGAAAGATCTCCTGTTCCTCTGGCAGGGGGAGGGAAAAAATTTTTTTTTTGAACTTACTGAGATCATTCACCATAACAAAGTCCCATTCTCCAGGGTATATGACTTTACCAGAGCCTTATCCTACCTAGGAAAAGGCCATGCATATAACTTGGTGCCATCTCGGCTCACCTAAGAGGGGGAGTAAAGCTAAGATATATTGGTGAAGGTTATAGCCCAGTGACACAGGCCCACTAAAAGAATGAGATTTCCTTATAAGATTATGGAATGCTCCTCTTCCCCCACACCTTACTCTCTCCCCTGACACACACACACACACACACACACACACGCACATACACACACATACACACCACTAAGTCTCCAGTATAATAGTGAGTTAAAGCTGAAAGGGCGGCAAGACAGTTGCTGAGGAGTTCTTAGGGAAGCTCAAAGTGATTGGGAAGATAAAAACAAAGGCAATAAAGGTATTTGAAGCCTCTAGTATGTACAACTATATAAAATGTTGAACACTGCCCAACTTCTAGATAGATTAACATAAAATTTCACACTAAAGCCCGATTTACCTCAGTTCCTATTACCTAATATGTTGTGTCTAACTTTCAACAAAAAGTTATAAGGCATCCTAAGTGGCAAAATAAATAAATATAATGACAGTGTCCTCTATTAACAAAGACATTTTTCCCATTCACCTGACTGTTAGGTGGGATTACCCAGAAAATTCCTTTGTTATGTTTGTGTTGTGAAATTCCATATGTAATATCTGACTTCTGCCTATAAAAAATCATTATGGTGGCTCCTATAACACAAAGGTAAACTTAATTATTGATTTGGTACTAGATCAAATAATATGTACAATTAAAGAAGTACAATTAAAAAGTAATATTAAATCAATAGACAAACAAAACAAAATAAAACAAAACCCCAACCTGATTATTTTCCTTGGGAACAGAGAAACTAAAGTGAAATATTTGCATTGAAGGGACCTGCTGGTTTTATGGTCACATCTGCTAACCAGTCTGTATCCTTGGCTCACAGAAATCCCCATGACTGCTGAAAACAGTGATTCTTTCAGAAACATTTCCCCTTCATGTACCCTAGCATATTTCAGCAGTCTGTGTTCCCAAAACTTGTGGTTGAAAAACACTCAACCTCATGCCTACATTTCCTGAAAAGAAGATCAGTCCAGAGGTGATTCAGTAAGACATGAAGCTTGCTCTCCAGACACAAATACAAAATACAAATCAGAACACTGGCATAAAAATGACAGAAACCTCATCATGTTGAGTTGGGAATTCAACCTTATTATTAGTTAACAGGGATTGAGTGTTCTCTGGCATTCAGTGGTGCCAATAAAGGGCTAGGTGCTGTAGAGAACATGGAATTAGACAAAGTTCTTGCCCAGGGGGCTCATAATCAAATTAGACAAACCAGACACTCACACAGTCCAGCAGTCTGGAGTGGGGAAAGTTGGGTTTATATGGGGAACCTAAGGTCACTCTGTCCATAAACATACTTAGTTTGCCTCCAGCAAGCTTGCTATCGTGTGTTCCTCCCAAACACAAGAGAAAATCTTAACATTCTTTCTCATGATTTTCATTTCAACATCACCCAGGAAGTCTGCTTTGCAAGAAAATACAGCTGGGTTTTCATTGTCCTGTGACAGGATTTAGGATAAATTCTACAAAGCACATGGTCTGGTTTACTGGAGAAGGAAGGGCAAAATCACAAGGTCAGAGTCACTAGAAAGAGAAGCAAAGTTATGTAGGAGAACATTCCGTAGGGAGGCCATCAGAGCCAGATTTCTGCTGAGCTTGCAGTACACATTCAGCCATTTTATGATGGATCCATTCTTACTTTTAGTCTTTCATGAGCAGTGGAGGTTTCATAAGCAACCTCAACAAGTGAGCAAGGCTGCTTAGCACAGGCAGTCTAGATTTGAATTGTCAGTTTTTCTAAATTTTTTTTCTTTTAAGATTCCATTTATTTATTTGACAGAGAGAGACACAGTGAGAGAGGGAACACAAGCAGGGGGAGTGGGAGAAGGAGAAGCAGGCTTTCCACAGAGCAGGAAGCCCAATGGAGGGCTCGATCCCAGGACTCTGGGATCATGACCCAAGCTGAAGGCAGATGTTTAATGACTGAGCCGCTCAGGCACCCCTGAATTGTCAGTTTTTTACAGGAGATTTCTGGGTATACCAGTTAGCCAGCAATTGGAAACCTTTGGGCCCTTGTGGTATTCCCAATGGGGGAATGTCCCTGTTCACATGGGGTCTGAATGTAAAAAGCAATAACATACGTATGAAAACTAAGCTCAAGGTTGGGTTAGATGATTTCTGATGTCCTCCACTTAATACTTACCTTCCTCACAGAACTTAGCCCTCTGTGTTATGATCACCACCTTATTGTCTATAAACCATCCTCCAGCACCTATATAGTACTTGACACATATTTAGATTCCAATATAAAAATTCATTAATTAATAAATGCCATAAAGGATGTAAACCAGGAGAACTCAAATATCACAACTTTCAAGAATCTTCACATAGTCCACAAACCCCATTAAGTTTTTTTTTTTTTTTAACAGTCTAGGGGCACTATAATTATATTTAAGCATATAGTATGATTTCCATGGTTGATTAGTTAGAATCACAAGAGTGGTCCCTCCCAAATTATCATCAATTCCATAGTTTTATGTATATATCACAGGGTATACATTATGTGTACAGAATTATGTCATTCTTTTATTTTGTGTATATAGCAGTACTAATACACTTTTCTGTAATCCCCATCCACTCCTTAATATGAGACAGTTAATTTGTTCTTCATTTCAATGGATTTGTCATTTCAAGAATGTTATATGAATCATGTAGTATGTAAACTTTTGAGGCCGATATTTTCACTTAGCATAATTCTCTGGAGATTCATCAAGGTTTTTATGTGTTATATCAATACTGTGTTCCTTTTTTCCTCCTGAGTATTCCATGATATAATTGTATCACAGTTTATTTAACCATTCACCTATTGAATAACACCTAGCCTGCTTAGTTTTTGGTTAATCCAAATCTGCTATAAACATTCATGTAGAGATTTTGTGTGAAAACAAGTCTATTTTTTCTGGGATAAATGCCCAAGAGTGCAACTGCTGGGTTGTATGAGAGGTTTGTTTTTGGTTTTATAAGAAACTGCCAAACCATTTTTCATTTTGTCTGTATCATCTTACATACCTACCAGCAATATATGAGGGATCCAATTTCTCTGTATCCTTGCCAACATTTGGTGTTGGCACTGTACTTTTAGTCTTTTTAATAGATATGTAGTGATATCTCATTGTGGCTTTAATTTGCATTTTCCTAAAGACTAATGATGTTGAATATTTTTATGTGCTTATTTTCTATCTCTACATCTTCAGTAAGTGTCTTTACCTCCTTTGCCCATGTTCTAGCTGGATTATTATTTTTTTCTTTACTGTTGAGTTTTGAAGTTCTTTATATATTGTATATACTAGTCCTTTATCAGAAATATGATTTGCAAATATTTTCTTCCATTCTGTAGCTTGTCTTTTCTTTCTCTTCACAAGGTCTTGCACAGAACAAAAGTTAACTTTGATGTCAAATTTATCACTTTTTCCTTTTATAAATTGTGCTTTTGGTGTGAAGTGTAAGAACTGTATTAAATATTCAGAAACTCATATATTTAACATTTTTTTGGTGTGTGGTGAGAACACTTAAGTTCTACTCTGTTGGCACATTTCAAATATGCAATACAGTATTATTAATGATACCTACCATGCTGTACATTAGGTCACCAGAACTTATTCCATCTTTCATACCAAAATTTTGTATCCTTTGACCAACATCTTCCTTTTTCCCTCACCCTCCAGCCCCTGGAAAACACCATTCTACTCTCTGCCTTTTAAGAGTTCAAATTTTTACCCTACAACCCAGCAATTACACTACAGGGTATTTACCCCAAAGATACAAATGTAGTAATCCAAATGGGCATGTACACCCCAATATTTATAGCAACAATGTCCACAATAGCCAAACTATGGAAAGAGCCTAGATGTCCATCAACAGATGAATGGATAAAGAAGATGTGGTGTGTATATATTGTGTGTGTATACACACACACACATATATATAATGTGGTATGTATATATATAATGGAATATTATATATATATTAGATATAATGTAGTGTATATATATAATGGAATATTATATATATAATATGTTATATAATGGAATATTATGCAGCCATCAAAAATGAAATCTTGCCATTTCCAATGATGTGGATGGAACTAGGGGGTGTTATGCTAAGCGAAATAAGTCAATCTGAGAAAGATAATTATCATATGATCTCACTGATATGTGGAATTTGAGAAACAAGGCAGAGGATCTTAGGGGAAGAGAGGAAAAAATGAAATAAGATGAAACCAGAGAGGGAGACAAACCATAAGAGACTCTTAATCTCAGGAAACAAACTGAAGGTTGCTGGGTGGAGGGGGGTGGGAGGGATGGGATGGCTGGGTGATGGACACTGGGGATGGTATGTGCTATGGTGAGCGCTATGAATTGTGTAAGACATGAATCACAGACCTGTACCCCTGAAACAAATAATACATAATATGTTTTAAAAAAAAAGTTCAAATTTTTTAGATTCCACATGTAAGTGAAATCATGCAGTATTTGTGTGTATGGTTTATTTCACTTAATCCATTCATCCATTGACAAACACTTAGGTTGTTTTTGTATCTTGGTTATTGTGAATAGTGCAGCAATAGACATGGGAGTGCAGATATCTCTTTGAGATACTGATTTCATTTCTTTTGGATATATACCCAGAGTAGGATTACTGAATGATAAGGTAGTTCTACTTTTAATTTTTTGAAGAATCTCTATACTGTTTTCCATAATAGCTGCACCAATTTTGATCTCTACCATCACTGTACCAGATTTCCCTTTCTCCACATCCTTGCAAACACTTGTTATTTTTTGTTATTTTAATAATTACCATCTTAATAAAGGTATGAAGTGATATGTCATTGTGGTTTTGATTGGCATTTCCCTGATAATTAGTGATATTGAGCACCTTTTTGCATACCTGGTGGCTACTCATGTTTTCTTTTGAGAAATATCTGTTCAGGTCTTTTGCCCATATTTTAATCAGGCTATCTCTTATTTTATTTTTGATGAGTTGTAGAAGTTTTAAAATATATTTTAGATATTAATCCCTCATTAGATGTATGCTTTGCAAATATTCTTTCCCAGTCTATAGGTTGCCTTTTCACTCCATTGATTTTTCCTTTGCTGTGCAGAAGCTTTTTAGTTAGATGCAATCCCAGTTGTCTGTTTTTGTTTTTGTTGCTTGTGCTTTTGGGGGCATATCTAAATCATTGCATAGACTAATGTCATAAAGGTTTTCCCCTATGTTTTCTTCTGGTTCTACAGTATCAAGTCTTGAATCCATTTTAAATTGTTTTTTGTATTTGGCATAAAATGAGTCCAATTTCATGCTTCTCATGTAGATATCCGGTTTTCCCAACATTTATTGAAGGGATTATCCTTTCCCTCTTGGTGTTCTTGGTACTGTTGTTGAAGATCAGTTGACCATATATATGTGGATCTATTTCTAGGATGTTTATTCTGTTCCATTGGTCAATGTGTTGTTTTTATGACAGTTCCATACTGTTTTGATTACTATAGCTTTGTAATATGTTTTAAGATCAGAAAATGTGATGTCCCGGCATTGATCTCTTTGTTCAAAATTGTTTTGGCTATTTAGGGTCATTTATAGTTACATAGGAATTTTAGGATTCTTTTTCTATTAATGTGAAAAATGTTGTTGGAATTTTAATAGAGATCTGTATATTACTTTGGGTAGTATGGATACTTTAACAATATTAATTCTTCCAACTCATGAACAAAGGATATTTTCCCATTTCTTTGCATCTTCTTCAATTTCTTCCATCAACATTTTATAGTTTTTAGTGTACAGATCTTTCACCTCCTTCGTTAAATTTATTCTTAACTATGTTATTCTTTTTAGTACTATTGTAAATGTGATTGTTTTCTTAACTTGTTTTTTTGGATAGTTCATTGCTAGTGTTTATAAATGCAACTGATTTTTGTATGTTGATTTTATATCCTGCAACTTTACTGAATTTATTATTTCTAAGAGCTTTTTGACCAAGTCCAGGGTTTTGTATATATATAAGATCATCTGCAAATAGAGACATTTTTACTTTTTTCTTTCCAATTTGGATGCCTTTTATTTCTTTTTTCTTGTCTAATTTCTTGGGCTAGGCCTTCCAGTACTATGTTGAAAAGAGGTGGTGAGAAAGAGCACCACTGTCTTGTTCCTAATCTTAGAGGAAGACGTAAAGCTTTCAACTTTTCATCATTAAGTCAGATGTTAGCTATAGGATTGTCATATATGGCCTTTATTATGTTGAGGTACATTCCTTCTATACCTAATTTGTTGAGAGCTTTTATCATGAAAGAATTCTAAATTTCATCAAATTCTTTTCTGTATTTATTGAGATGATAATTACCTTTTATTCTATTAATATAGTATAACACAGTGATTGATTTGCATTGTTGAAATATCCTTGCATTCAGGGATAAATCCCATTAGGTCATGGTATATGATTCTTTCAATATGTTGTTGAATTTTGTTTGCTAGTGTTTTGAGATTTTTGCATTTATTTTCATCAAGGATATTAGACTGTGGTTTTCATTAGTTGTAGTGTCCTTGTCTGGCTTTGGTATTAGGGCAATACTGGCCTCATAAAATGAGTTTGGAAGTATTCTCTCCTCTTCAATTTTTTGGAAGAATTTGAAATGGATTGTCATTAATTCTTTAAATGTTTGGTAAAATTCACGAGTGAAACCATCTGTTCTGGGCTTCTTGATGGTTATTGATTCAATATTCAGTATTCTTTTCAGTTATTCTATTTGTTCATGAGTCAGTCCTGGTAGGTTGTGTATTTCTAGGAATTTATCCACTTCTAGGTTACCCAGTTTGTTTATTGTAGTCTCTTTTAATTCTTTTTATTTCTGTTATATTAGTTGTAATGTCTTTTCTTTCATTTGTAATTTTATTTACTTGAGTCATCTCTTTTATTTTCTTGTTCACTCTAGCTAAAGGTTTGCAAATTTTATTTATATTTTCAAAAGCCATCTTAGTTTCATTGATCTTTACTATCATTTTTCTAGTCTGTATTTCATTTTTTTTCTGCTCTAATCTTTATTATTTCCTTCCTTCAGCTAATGGTAGTTAGTTATTCCTTTCTTAGTTCCTTAAAGTGGAAAGTTAGGTGCTTTATTTGAGATCTTTCTTTTTTCTTAAAGTAGGCATTTACCAATATAAACTTCCCTCTTAGAACTGCTTTTGCTGCATCCCATAAGTTTTGGCATGTTGTATTTCTATATTCATTTGTCTCAGGTAGTTTTTTGTTTCCTTTTTGATTTCCTTTTTGACCTTTTGGTTGTTCAGGAGTATGTTAATTTCCACACATTTGTGAAATTTTCAATTTTCTCCTGTTATTGATTGATTTCTAGTTTCCTGCATTGTAGCCAGAAAAGTTACCTGATATGATTTTAATCTTCTTAAATTTGTTAAGACTTTTTTTTTTTTGCCTAACATATGGTCTATCCTAGAGAATATTCCATGTGTGCTTGAAAAGAATGTGTTTTTTGCTGCTGTTGGATGAAATGTTCTGTATATGTCTGTTACATTAATTTGGTCTATAATGTTATCCAAGTCCTTTGTTTCCTCACTGATTTTCTGTCTGAATGTTCTATCTGTTTTTAAGAGTGATGAACTCCCTCAAGAGACAGACCCTTTGTTGAGTTCCATGCCCTGGTTGCTGTAAGACCCTGTTCCTTTTTTGTGCTCTTAGCTTCCCCTAGACTATTCAGCCATGCTGAGCCAATCCCTTCAGTGTCCAAATTAGGGTGAGAAATAAGTGGGTCTCTTGGGTAGCATCCTGCATGGCTGGGAAATCCAGGTGTCCACTGTATTTGCATTTTCCTCTGTGGGAGAGATTGCAACCAAGATCTCTCTTGGCATTGAGCTGTGCCACCTTAGGGGAGGGGTTACATGGGTAAAGAAAAACTAATCTTCTTACCTTCTTCAATGCAATTTGGACTTTTTGATCCGGTAGAGCACTGGAACTTCTCCACTGGACTTGCAGGATTCCACAAAGATATTCTCATTTGTGGTTGGTTATCAAAATCAGTATTTCTGTGGGGATGGGGATGGGGAGATGAGGGCAAAAAGTTCCATTCTGCCATCTTGTGATATCAGTCTCCAAATTTGGAAATTTTTCACCATTATTTCTTCAATACTTATTTAGTCTTATTCTCTTTTGCCTCTCCCTTGAGTATCCTGATGATACAAATGTTAGATCCTGTTTTTGTCCCATGGGTTTATGAAGGTATGCACATTTTCTTTTTAGTTTACATTTTCTGTATTGTCCAGAATTGGTGATTTTATTGGTGAGTCCTGAAATTACCTGATTTTATCCTCTGGACATTTTCATATTATGTTCTGAGATTCTGGATCTTATTATATTTTCTGTTTTGGCTAGCTTTTTGGACACCTCCCTGGTGGAGGAAAGGAGGATCGCACTTCTTTATTATTGCCAAATGGAGGTAAAGTACAGGTTCCCCACTTGGTTTCTATTGATATTTGGGAGGAAGGGTATCGTTGGGGCAAATGAGAGTTCTGGCTCTCCATATGGTCTCCACTGACACAGATGTGAGGTGGACTTAATACCTCCGGGTGATGACAAAAGTCCCAATTCTTTATTAGGCCTTATTTGATACCACCCTAACAGGTAGGGGGAAAGGATCTCATTACTATTAAGTGTGGAAGTCTAGGCTCCCCACTCAGGTTTTGATGTCATAGCTGTGGGTAAAGCCATAGGTTTTTTGTGTTGTTTGTCTAGAATAAAATGGTTATTGTCTAAAAGTTTTCTGTCTTGACAGTTTATCCCTTCCCTAGTCCTTTGGCCTGACAGAACTTTAATCAGCATATTTTATTCTATTTTCTTTTTATTTATTTATTTTATTTTGTTTTAGGTCTGTGTTCATCAGCATTTCTAGGTTTTTGGCTTCTTCAACTCCAAGTCTAGGACATATGTGATGAAAAGAAAACCCAGGAAATTCACTTCTGTGTTGTTCCTTCTGTCTTTTAGTCCCACATCATCTTTCTTCTTCCCTCCACCTTTCAGAGTCATCTTACATTGTTTTGCATAAAATGTCCATGGATTTTAGTTTTCTTAGTGGGAGGAATAGGAAAAAAATGTACCTACACCATCTTCCTAGAATTGGAAGTTCTGCTCTTTCATTTCAAAATGAGGCATGCAGTGGCAGTCAGCAGGAGTTGTGGCTTGAAATAGTAGCAAGTGTGTGACACCTCTATCATTAGCAAATTGACCTCAGATATATAAAAAATTTGGGTCTCTCCAAAGTGGACCAACACTCTTCTCAATCTATTCTCTGTAAGAAGTTGTTTTATTACAAAAAGCAAATTCCATGGTGGGGAGGGGGGTAGGTGGGTGGGGTGGGGAGGAAATATATCTTTTGCCTCTTTGTGGTTTATTCAATGCCTACTACTGCTATAGGTGGTGTAGTGTAATGGTTAAAATAAAGGCTCTGAAGTCAGACTGCATGGATTCAACGTCTGGTTTAATCACATGCTAGATTATATGAACTTGGGTGAGTCTCCTAACTTCGCTAAGTTTTCTCAACTGTAAATAGAGATAATAATATTATCTCTCTCACCAGACTGTATGGAACTAAATGAGATTTTAAGAAGCACTTAGCAGAAGGCCTGACATGCCATAAGTGTGCAGCAAATGATAGCTTGTTATTAATATAATATATGAATATGCTATGTATAGTTAATATAGAAACATTAATAAACACTTGTTGAACAGATCTTGTCTCTTTTCCATTATGCCTTGGTTTTAAGCATTGCCTTGTAATGTACTTAAACCTTGTTTGGTATTTCTTCTAACAGAGAACTAATAGTCTTGGGTGGTGAATACTCTTGCACTGTGTCATCATATTCTAATGTGTTATTTTGACCAACCCATTCCAGCTGGATAGTGGGTAGTGAAAACAAATCCATTTTGTTTCATAAAATACAAAGACTTTGTCAGAGAGGAAACCATTTTTATGTACAAATGAACAATTTCTGATAGTTCAGGTAATTCCAGATAGACAAGCGAGTATTTATGCTTAGGATTTTCCAGAGGAGCTGTCTATACTACTCAGATTCATCCAACTTTCTCACTTTGGCAGTATAGACCTGATTCTAAACATACCATGCAATAAGCTGTACATTTGGCTCAAAGTTTATTCTATATGGTCCAAAATGGCATCAAAATCATTAACTTAATACACATTGACTTGGAAGGAAGAAGAATGCAAATGAAAAATTATTTTTATTGCCAGAGCTGAGTTCTCTTTCAGTGGCTGTGACAACCTAACACCCAAGACAGGCAAGAGGCAGGCATTTTTTATGCTCTAGATGAATTATAGTGGGAAAACATACAGTACTTTTTAATAAAGTTCTGGCTTGTTTAAAAAAATAAATAATTTCCAATATCAAATTTTAAAAATGTTCATTTGCAAGTCTTTCTATTTTTTCTTGCTTCTTTGGCTTTGAATTAAGTCTTTTTGTTGAAATGACAGGTTTTCAAAATACTTTCACTATCATTATGCTTTTTACTTATATTCTTCCAATACATTGGTGTCTCATTTTATGCTTTATAAATTTCCAGAAGACTATGTGACTTTTCTTCACAAACACTGAAAACAAGACAAGAAGACTCCTTCCCAGTCAGTGCTGCACCACCATATTCTCTACTGTGCTATTTTGGTCAAACCAATATTTTGGTCAAGTAATAAGGGATAAGAAAAAAAATTAATATCATACCATAAATTGTCCTGATAAGACAAAGAACAAAGTGACTTGTGGACTAGGTTAAGCAAACACATGCTATTAGTACTCTAAATAGATAATAAAAAAAATTGATTTTTTTAGAACATTAATTTTTAATGCTTTAATTTTACTCCTTTTTTGTTTTTTATTTATTTTTAACAATCACACTTGGGTTTATCTTTTTATTTTATTTTTTTATTATGTTCAATTAGCCAACATATAATACATCATTAGTTTTTGATGTAGTGTTCAGTGATTCATTAGTTGCATATAATAACACCCAGTGCTCATCATCACACGTGCCCTCCTTAATACCCATCACCCAGTTACCCCATCCCCTCACCCCTCTTCCTTCTGTAACCCTCAGTTTGGTTCCTGGATTCCAAAGTCTCTCATGGTTTCTCTCCCTCTCTGATTTCTTCCCATTCAGTTTTCCCTCCCTTCCTGGGTGGTCCTCCATGCTATTCCTTATGTTCCACATATGAGTGAAACCATATGATAGTTGTCTTTCTCTGCTTGACTTATTTCACTTAGCAAAATACCCTCCAGTTCCATCCATGTCGATGCAAATGGTAGGTATTCATCCTTTCTGATGGCTGAGTAATAGTCCATTGTATATGTGAACCACATCTTTATCCACTCATCTGTTTTAAATTCATTGATATATATATAGCAAAGAACTGATACCATGTTTCTAAGTATAAGAAAATATTAACTTATACTTGGTATTATTCCTGCTAAGGACCTCAATATAATTTGAAGGGCTTGTGTATTATAAATGTTAAGGCCCAGGTGCTACTTCTTTATAGAATAATTTTTGATCTATTAAATAAAATATTAATATATTATTTATATAAAAATGAAAATTGGACATTATAAGAATGTTTTTAAAATACAAATGTATAAATAAAATAAAGGTAAACTGTAATCCTGTAACCAAATGATAACCAAAGTTAGTGTTTTGTAGTATATCCTTCCAAGCATTTTTCTAGTCATATATATAAATTTTTTTGAGGGAGGAGGGGCAGTGGGAGAGAGAGAGAGAATCTGAAGCAGGCTCCATGCCCAGCAGGGAGCCCAATGTGGGGCTTGATCTCACAATCCTGAGATTATGACCTGAACCAAAATCAACAGTCGGATGCTTAACCAACTTAGCCACCCAGGTGCCCTAAAAATAATTATGTATAATAAAAATGAAATAATGCTGTAAATTATTCCATAGCTTAATTTTTATTTATTTATTTTTTAAAATTTAGTTTTATTTCCACTATAGTTAACATACAGTGTTGTATTAGATTCAGGTGTACAATATATTGATTCAACAGTTCCATATGTTATTCAGTGCACATCAAGATAAATGTACGATTAATCCCCTTCCCCTATTTCATCCATTCCCTGATCCACCTCCCCTCTGGTAACCATCTGTTTTTTGTAGTTAAGAGTGTGTTTTTTTGGTTTGTCTCTCTCTCTCTTTTTTTTCCCTTCCTTGTTTGTTTTATTTCTTAAATTCCACATATGAGTGGAATCATATGGTATTTGTCTTTCTTATTTCACTTAGCGTTATACTCTCTAGATCCACCCATGTTGTTGCAAATGGAGGTATTTCCCTTGCCTCAGGAGACATACCTAGAAAAAATGTTGCTAAGGCCAGTGTCAGAGAAATTACTCCTTGTGCTCTCTTCTAGGACTTTTATATATATAGTATCATATCATCTTCAAATACCAAAAGTTTTACTTCTTTCTTACCAATTTGGACGCCTTTTTTTCTTTTTGTTGTCTGATTGCTGTGTCTGGGACTTCTAGTACTATGTTGAATAAAAATGGTGAGAATGGACATCCTTGTCTTAGTCCTGCTCTTAGAGAAAATCTCTTACTTTTTCACCATTGAGTATGATATTAGATGTGGTTATTTTATTTTATTTTACTTTAAAGTCAATCACCATACATTACATCATTAGTTTTTGATGTAGTGTTCCATGATTCATTGTTTGCATATAACACCCAGTGCTCCATTCAATAGGTGCCCTCTTTAACACCCATCACTAGGCTAACCCATCCCCCCACCCCCTCCCCTCTAGAACCCTCAGTTTGTTTCTCAGAGTCCATAGTCTCTCATGGTTTCTCTCCCCCTCTGAATGCCCCCCCTTCATTTTTCCCTTCCTACTATCTTTTTTTTTTTTTACATATAATGTATTATTTGTTTCAGAGGTAGAGGTCTGTGATTCATCAGTCTTACACAATTCACAGCACTCACCATAGCACATACCCTCCCCAATA
>NC_138369.1:151066161-151097564 GCF_054177405.1 Leptonychotes weddellii | reverse complement strand
AAATTCTTCTTTAATTTCCTGGTTGACCCATTCATTCTTTAGTAGGATGCTCTTTAGCCTCCATGTATTTGAGTTCTTTCTGAATTTCCTCTTGTGATTGAGTTCTAGTTTCAAAGCATTGTGATCCAAAAATACCCAGGGAATGATCCCAATCTTTTGGTACTGGTTGAGACCTGATTTGTGACCTAGGATGTGATCTAATCTGGAGAATGTTCTATGTGCACTGGAGAATAATGTGTATTCTGTAGCTTTGGGATGGAATGCTTTGAATATATCTGTGAAGTCCATCTGGTCCAGTGTGTCATCTAAAGCCTTTATTTCCTTGTTGATCTTTTGCTTAGATGATCTGTCCATTTCAGTGAGGGGGGTGTTAAAGTCCCCTACTTATTGTATTGTTGTTGATGTGTTTCTTTGATTTTGTTATTAATTGGCTTAAATAATTGGCTGCTCCCATGTTAGGGGCATAGATATTTACAATTGTTAGATTTTCTTGTTGGATAGACCCTTTAAGTATGATATAGTGTCCTTCTTCATTTTTTATTATAGTCTTTGGTTTAAAATTTTATTTGTCTGATATAAGGTTTGCCACCCCAGCTTTCTTTTGATGTCCATTAGCATGGTAAATGGTTTTCTATCCCCTTACTTTCAATCAGGAGGCATCTTTGGGTCTAAAATGAATCTCTTGCAGGCAGCATATCGATGGATCTGTGTCTTTGGACTGGGGGTGTCTTTGGGTCTGAAAGGAGTCTCTTGCAGGCAGCATATCGATGGGTCTGGGTCTTTTGATTGGGGTGTTTAGCCCATTTACATTCAGGTTAACTATTGAAAGATAGGAATTTAGTGCCATTGTATTGCCTGTAAGGTGATCGTTATTGTATATTGTCTCTGCTCCTGTCTGGTCTATGTTACTTTTAGGCTCTCTCTTTGCTTAGAGGACCCCTTTCAATATTTCTTGTGGAGCCGGTTTGGTGTTTGCAAATTCTTTTAGTTTTTGTTTGTCCTGGAAGCTTTATATCTCTCCTTCTATTTTCAATGACAGCCTAGCTGTATATAGTATTCTTGGCTGCATTTTTTTCTCGTTTAGTGTTCTGAATATATCATGCCAGTCCTTTCTGGCCTGCCAGGTCTCTGTGGATCAGTCTGCTGCCAATCTAATGTTTCTATCATTGTAGGTTACAGACCTCTTGTCCCGAGCTGCTTTCGGAATTTTCTCTTTGTCTCTGAGACTTGTGAGTTTTACTATTAGATGTCAAGGTGTTGACCTATTTTTACTGATTTTGAGGGAGTTCTCTGTGCCTCCTAGATTTTGATGCCTGCTTCCTTCCCCAAATTAGGGAAGTTCTTCGCTATAATTTGCTCCAATATCCCTTCTGCCCCTCTCTCTCTTTCTTCTTCTTTTGGGATCCCAATTATTCTAATATTGTTTTGTCCTATGGTATCACTTATCTCTCAAATTCTCCCCTCATGATCCAGTAGTTGTTTATCTCTCTTTTTCTCAGCTTCTTTTTCTCCATGATTTGGTCTTCTATATCACTAATTCTCTCTTTGGCCTCATTTATCCTAGCAGTTAGAGCCTCCATTTATTATTACACCTCATTATTGGCCTTTTTGATTCCGACTTGGTTAAATTTTAGGTTTTTTTTTTTCCAGAAAGGGATTCTGTAGTTTCTTCTATGCTTTTTTCAAGTTCAGCTAGTATCTTTATTATCGTCATTCTGAACTCTAGTTCCAACATCTTACTAATGTCTGTATTGATCAGGTCCCTGGCAGTCAGTACTGCCTCTTGTTCTTTTTTTCGAGGTGAGTTTTTCCATCTTGTCATTTTGTCCAGAGGAGAATAGATGGATGAGAGAACAAAATGCTAATAGAGTAACAATGACCCCAGAAAAAATATACACTAAACAAATCAGAAGAGACCCGAAACTGGGGGGGGGGGGAGAAGAAAGAAAGAAAGAAAGAAAGGAAGAAAAGAGGGTGGCTCAGTCGTTAGGCATCTGCCTTCGGCTCAGGTCATGATCCCAGGGTCCTGGGATAGAGCACCACACTGGGCTTCCTGCTTGGCAGGAAGCCTGTTTCTCTCTCTCCCACTCCCCTTGCTCATGTTCTCCTCTTGCTGTGTCTTTCTCTGTCAAATAAATCAATAAAATATTTAAAAAAAAAGAATATGATCAAATATGATCAGGCTGGTGAATAGATCAGTGCCACACACTAGATTTTGGGCATATTTTGGTCTCTTAGAAGAAAGTGCCTCCCAGAATTTTAAAGAAAGAAAAACTTATATATGTACAAAAATAAGGGTAAATACGATTAAGGGATGGAATATGACATAAAGATGATAATTATAAAAGATTTTATAAAACGAATTGATAAGATAAGAAGTTGCTTGGAAAAGGAAAGGAGAGAAATTAAAAAAAAAAAAGGGAGAGAATGTGATCAGGCAGGAGACTAGAATAAAGCCATACACTAGAGATTTAGGATATATTTTGGTCTGTTAGAAGAAACTGTATCCCAAAATTTTAAAGAGAGAACAACTTATATATATACAAAAAATCAGGTTAACTACAATTAAGGGATAGAATATGACTCTAAAAATGAAAAATAAAAAAGATCTTAAAAAAAAGGGATTGATAAGTTGTTGGTTGAAAAAGGGAAAATAAAAAATTCAAAAAAATATAGAAAAAGACAAAAATGAAGAAAATTTATAAAATTAACTTTGAAAGACTAAAGAATCATGCGGAAAAACGCCATGAATTCTATGTGCTGTATTCCCCTAGTGCTGGAGTTCTGTCATTCTCATTGATCGGTAAACTTGGTCTTGGCTGGCTGTTCTTGCTGATCTTCTGGGGGAGGGGCCAGTTGCAGTGATTCTCAAATGTCTTTGCCGGAGGCGAAATTGCACCACCCTTGCCTATGGCTGGGCTAAGTAATCTGCTTGGGTTTGCTCTTGGGAGTTTTGTTCCTTGCAAACTTTCCTTACAGCTTTGGAGACGAGAGTGAAAATGCTGTCCTCCCAATCACCACCCCGGAGGAGCTGAGAACTGGGGCCCCACTCCTCAGTACACCCCCAGAGAAAAGCAATCACTCCTGTCTCTCTGGTCTCCAGCCGCACTCCATGCTCACCCAGCCTGTGACCAAGCATTTCTGTCTCTGGCACATGACTCTGGAGTCTGCAACCCAGCAGATTCCTGTGGTGCACTCCCGTGCTGCTCCTCCCCAGGGAGGAAGGGCAGTCTCCCCAGATCTGCCACTTGTTAGGTCCTTGCTCAAAGAATAGTGGCCCGACTATGCCACAGATCATGGTTTATGACAGCCCCAAGCTGAGAGCCCACTCTTCAGCTCCGTCTTTGCAGCCAGCTTCCCTGCTATGATACTTAGGAGCTCTGCCACACTCAGGCACCCCTGGTCTTTCTGTGACGCCAAGAGTCCTGAGATCACACTGTCCCAGCAAGGGTTCCACTTCCTGCTTAGCCACTGGAGTGACATCCCTCAGCAGAGCAGACTTCTAAAAGTTCCAATTTTGTGCTCCACTGCTCTATCACTTGCCGGTATTGGCTGACAGAGGATCCCTCCCTCCGTGGTCTATCTTCCTGTATATGGCCTCAGATCCACTTCTCTGCACGTCCTACCTTCCAGAAAGTGGTCGCTTTTCTGTTCAGAGAGTTGCTGCTATTCTTTTCTTCGATCTCCTATTGAGTTTGTAGGTGTTCAGAATGGTGTGATACCTATCTAGCTGAATTCCTGGGAACGGATGAAATTTAGGTCTCGTACTCCTCCACCATCTTGCTCCTCCTCCCCATCACTATTATTTCTTCAAGTAAATTTTCTGCCCCCATTTCTCCCTCTTCTTCTTCCTGGATCCCTATAATACTTGATGAAGTCGCTGAATTCTCTGTCTATTCTCATTTTACATAATTGTTTTCCTCTTACCTGTTCAGCTTGATTACTTCCATTATTCTGACTTCTAGGTCACTAATTTTTTCCTCTGTTTCCTTTAACCTGCTATTTATTCAATCTAGTGTATTTTTAATTTCATTTGTTGTGTTGATCTCTGATTGGTTCTTTTTTATCTCTTTGTTTATGGTCTCATTGTTGTCCTCCACTCTTTTCTCAAGTCCAGTGAGTATCTTTTTGAATATTATTTTAAATTCTCTACCAGGCGTATTATTTATATGCATTTCACTTTGGTCTGTTGCTGTGGTTTTGTCCTATTCTTTCATTTGGGACCCATTCCTCTGTCTCCTCATTTTTTTTTCGGTCTGTTTCTCTGTGTATTAGGAAAGTCAGCTGTGTTTCCTGCTCTTGAAAATAATGGCTATATGAAGAAAAGGTCCTGTAAGCGCCCTGCAATGCAGCGTCCCCAGTTACCCAGAACCTAGTGCTTCAGAGGGTATTTTCTATGTACATTACATGCACACTGAAGTTTTGTCCTGGTCGATTTTTCCTTCAGCCCAGTCATCTACAGAGGCTCTCTTTGGCTGTTGTAGGCAGAGTTTGGTCCCCAGTTGGGATGGAGCGCCCAGATTTACCAAGGTATGCCTCAAGCTTCTGCAGAGCCCAGTGCGGCCACTGCCACCACCAAAATGCATGGGTTGAGAGATATGGTATTGGCACTGGTCTTCTGGGGGAGGGGACCTGTAGCACTGGGACTGAGGCAGGCATGACTGGGAAGGGTGGATTTGCTGAAGAGCTGGGGGGAGGGGGCAGAGCTTGATGTAAGCAAGTTAGTGAACATGGGCACTGCATGGTTCCTATAGGTGGCCATGTGTTTATGCTGAGGAGCAGGGGATGCAGATATCACCTGACAGCTCCTTTGTTCCTGGAGGAGTCTCCTTCTGAGATGAGTAAATAATTCTCCCTCCCGTATGCCCCAGGAATTTTTCAAACAGCTGCTTATATCCTGTATCTCTGTGGGCTGTTTGTTGTGCTGTCTCTTTAGGGTAGGGAACTAAGCTTCCTATTGCCCTCCAGGCTTTCCCAGAACTGAGCCCACTAATTTTTAAAATTCTAGGCTGTAAGTCCCTTTAGTTGTAAAAACTCACAAAATCCAGCCCCTCTCACTTTCAAAGCCAGATGTTATAGGGATCTGTGTTACCCATGCTGACTCCCTGGTGTGATAGTCTGTTTCTCACCCTTCCCCATGCCTGCATCTCCCTCCCAACCACAGATAGCAGCAGTCCATTTCATTCCCCACCACATCTCCATCCTTCCTACCCTCTTTGATGTGGCCTCTTCTCTACCTTTAGTTGTGGAGTTTATTCTGCCAGTCTTCTGGTTGTTTTCTGGGTTATTTACACTGATGCTAGTGTTACCTAATTGTATCCATGGGATGAGGTGATCTTAGGGTCCTCCTATTCTGCCAATCTCCCAGCCTGTCTTCTATAGGTTAATTAACAATTGTTAATTGTTATATGACTATTTTAATTACAATGTGTATTTACATTATCATTTTTAGTGACTACAAAATGTTTATCATAATTTAGCAAAATCTGAAATAATGGATGATCAAGTTTTCTGGGGGCAAAGACTTTTAGAAAAATTCCTAAAATGAAATAATTATTCATATATCTTTATGTAACTCCTGTATTTCCTTAGGATAAGCTATTGGGAATGAGATTGCTGGATCAAAGAGAAATAACTTTTAAAGTGATTGGCACAGATTGAGAAATTGTTTCCCAGGGAGTTTGCATTTACTTATGTTTCCAACAACAGTGTACCTGTTTCTTTATACAATATTATTGTTAAAAGTCATCATTCAGCTTTTTATTCCTTGCTAAATTTGTGAGTGGGAAATAATAGTACATAGAGTTAGAATAAAGTTTCTACTTTAATTCTAAAATTATATTTATTCATTCACTATTTGATTA
Organism: Leptonychotes weddellii; assembly: GCF_054177405.1. NCBI lineage: Eukaryota > Metazoa > Chordata > Mammalia > Carnivora > Phocidae > Leptonychotes > Leptonychotes weddellii. The sequence continues at coordinate 151,091,700 of NC_138369.1, read as the reverse complement.
TTGCTTTTAATAATTAAATTCTGCAGCTCATGCTTGACCCTAAGGGCAAATCTAGACACACACATATTTTAGATATAGAACAATTACTTTTTCTAGCCTCCCAATTTTTGTCAAATTCAAAACATCCAATAGACTCTTTGTGGAGAAAATTTACATTTGTTTAGGCCACTTGCTTTATCCATTGACAGAAAAAAGAAAGATTAGATAGTAAAATAGTAATTTTATATCTTGTTTATATTTTGTTATTTATTGAGAGTTCTGTGTTCCATGTGCTGAATTAAACTTTTTACATGAATAGTCTATGTTTTCCTTATCCATTCTTACTTAGTAATAGTTAAGTATCCCCATTGTAAAAGGTGTCATGGCACTAAGTGATAAAACCATAACCTGTGTCCAAGTTTGTGTGGGACCAGAGTTGGAATTATTAAAAATTGCAATATACTACTTTTTCTAAAGTGGTCTTACGCTAATGATGATATGAATCAATTCTTTCTTGATGATGGAAGAAAGATAATTAATGTCATCACATGATACATCTGGTAGCAATGTTTTATTCCTTCATCAGAAAGCTAAAGAATGAGAGGGGAGGGGATTGTCTGCTATTTTTTGCTTTCTTCAGTTCCTTTTCTTGCTGCCAGATTTCTGTTTAAGCCAGTCACTCAGGGCACAGTGGTTTGTGTGAGAGCTAATACTCTTCTTTTCCCATGGGCACTTGTCCATCCCTGTTCTGTTTCTCTTCATCTTTTCTTGGGGCAACATGTAATCTGCCAGGCATAACTCATTATTCACCCTGGGGCCTGTATGTTTGCCAGAAGTCAGAACACTGGCCTGTGTCGTTATGTGGTCCTTGGTCTCTGCCCTCTGGAAGTCTAGGGTGAGAGATCCTGTCACACTGGAAAGCATTAATCCTGCTGTCTCTCAAGCCACCAGTCCTGTTCCATTGGACCACAAGCCAAGTTTTCTCCCCACTCTATAGAAAGCAGTAGCATACCAGCCAAGATGTGGCTGGGGCTTCTGTTGTTTATAGACTTGCAGAACCCATGAAATGGGGGCATAACTGTCAACAAGTATCTCCAAATATTTCTTACAATTTAACCTTTGTTTTCCTTTATGGAAATAAGTTTTCCACTGTGTAAATCTGAATCTGTAGCAACCCTTGCACAAAAGTGTACATTTACCCTCATATTTTCCCATCTTTGAGACTAGCAGAATGGGAACTCTATATAGCCAGAATTATACTGATTTACACAAAAAGAGGGACTTTGTTCATTTACTCCTCTCACAAATATTCAGTGGGGACTGAATGTATGCCAGACACAAGAAATAGAGGGGTGAACCAGACAGACTAGAAGCTCCCTTCATGGGATGGCATTGGGGTAAGGAGGCAGCAATAAACGAATAACCAAATAAATAAGATTTTTTATGCATGCTATGAAATAAATAAAAGTAAGATGTTGTCATAGAAAGTGATGGTTTAGGGTGGTGGGAAAGCCTACTTACAATTGAATGTCAGTGAGGAAGTGACATTTGAGCTGAGACTGAGTGACTAGAAGGCACCAGCTATGCAGAGGTCTAGAAACAGACAACTCTAGAATGAGGGAAAAACAAGGACAAACGCTCCAAGGAGGGAAGGATTTTGGCCCATTTTAGGAGGGCAATTTGGCAAGAACACAGGGAGTGAAGGATAAAGGAGGGAGAAGTCACAGGTAAGGGCAAGTCAGATTGCATGGGACCTCATGGGCCATGGAATTTAGATTTTATTCTAAATGCAGCAGACGACTACTGAAGAATTTGATGTGGGAGTTTAAAAAAAATTTGTTTCATGTTTTTAAAACATTACTCTGGCTTTTATGTGGATTATAAAGGAGCACAAGTAGAAGGGAAACAACCATCTGGGAGACTTTTGCAGGAATCAAAGCTGGAGATAACAGTGATTTAGACCAGGATGAAAATAGTGAAAATAAAGAGAAATAGACAGATGTGGAATATGTTTTTTAGGTGGAATATATTTGTTGATGGATCATATGATAGTAGTGATGGTGTTGAAGTGAAAGAAATAGAATCAAGAATAACTCTAGATTTTTCACCTGAGCAATTGGGTAGAAAGTGAGATATTTACTGAGACAAGGAATATTCAGGAAAGAACAATTGTCAAGGAGTGGAAGTTAAAACCTCTGTTGGGCCGAATTATAATTGATATGCCCTTTAGATATCCAAGTGAGAATGTCAGTCAGGTAGTTGGATTACGTGGGATTTAGTTAAGATTAGAGTTAAAGAATCATCTTTTAATTAACTGAATCTGAAATTAAGAGAGCCTCAAATGAAAATATGTAGTTTTGTATGAGGAAAAAACTCCTCAATCTAGCATCTCTATTTCTGTCAATGATGCCATTTTTTCTCATTATGTAATGTCTTAGTCTATTTGGGTTGCTATGACAAAATACCATAGACTGGGTAGCTTATAAACAACAGAAATTTATTTCTCATAGTTCTGGAGGCTGGAAAGTCCAAGACCAAGGAGATTATATATTTAAACACTTCACTAAAGCACAAAGCAAAACAGATGAAACCTAGGTGGGGACTGAATGAAAGAAAGAGCATTGGGCTTTGGAGACAGAAAGTTCTTGGAGATTTTGTGATTTTTCACTAAGAAAATGTGTATAAAAATTCTTTATTCCCTATAATGTACCACCCAAAATCATTCTTAGCATCAGAAATTTATAAAATGAATTACTATTAAATTGAAGCGCCATATTGCAAATTCTCATGGCTTGGCTATTACTATACCTTTGTCTCTGGCCACATAAGAAAAAACACATTTTTCTTATATTCTGAAATCCTTTCATTTCTAACCAGAATGTTTAGAATTAAAGAGCTGAAATTTGTTACTGTTGAATTAATGTTTTACACTATCCCTTTGGGTTTTTTTTTATGTTTATTTATTTTTTTCACCCTTTTTGAATTGGAAAAAAGGACACACAAGTGTGAATTTGTGGCCAGCACGTTCAGGCTTCTCTGAGGTATGCATCCTTAGACTCCTTTCTGAATCAATCTACCAAACACTTTCAACAAGCTTTTGAAGAAGCCTGATTGAAAACACTGACATACCGCACCCTTAGAATCATGACAATTCACATGTCTTCTCAGCCTCTTTGAAGTTTTCAGCAGAAACTAAAGAAAGAAAAAAATTCACGTTTCATACTTTGTTTATTCACAAGAAATGAAACACTTAAGAATTTAGATAACAGACATACATGCTGCCTTGAATTTATGCTGACAATTTATGCAGAGTGAAAGCAAAATATACAGCATCTGTGTGAAGAATGTACACCGGTACTTAAGCAATGGGCAGCCAGACAACTTGACATTGTGGGCCAGATGAGCCAGTAACCTGCAGGAGGCCCTCACAACATCTACTGCTCCAAGTGCATTTCACTTTCACTCTGCTGCTGTTGGACTAAACAGTCTCCTAAAAGTTAATGGCCTTCTCCAGGGCTGGCAGCGAAATTGCTGGTATTGTAGAAGATAATTTTTTTAAAGCCACTACAGCACACACCAGTAGAGTCTACTTCAGGTTTTCAGTCCTGTTCCTAAGGGACAAAGGTAGCTTTCAACAAAATGAAATCACAGGTAGAAATACAGTATGATTTTCAGTTCATAGATTTTCTGAGAGTGTGTTAAGTAAAACACTTCACATATTTTTTGGTGGGAAGATGTTTCTTTCTATAGTCTCCTGCCTGCCCTACTCCCAACCCAGAGTGCAGACTGAAGAAGGAAGTTAAGTTCTTTACTACTGGCTTAACTGGTTTTGGGTGTGAAGATTATCTTCTAATTATTATCACAAACGTTCTGTTTTAGCTATGGAGAAGAGACGGCCTACAAAGAGACCAAATAGATTTAGCAAGTTTTCTGCAATTATTCTGAATTGCAGAAGAAAATAGTTCCAAATAGATGAAACAGTTAAAGACAAAAAATTTATTTTTATGGAGGTATTCTGTTTACAAACTTAAAGAATTACAGAGTTATTATATCATCATTTTGTAACCTCAAGCAAATTAACGGTTCTAGGTAATGACCATCAATGATTAGTAACTTCATAAATAGAGAAAAAAAACCCTTTACATTATAATACCTATGAGGTGTTTTGCCAAGAATATTAAATTTGAATCTGTTCATGCCTCTACATGTAAATAATATTATATGGAAAATATACAGAGCAGAGGAACATGTTAAATGACAGCATGGGGATGTAATCAGCAAAAACAAAACTGCAAAAACTATACAGAAAAAACAACCTACTCTCTTCAACAAATAAATTGAAAAAAAAAAACCACTACAACCACAAAAAACAACCAATGAGGAATTTATAGACTTAAAGGGACTTAAAGACCTCATTTGCATTCTGATTTCAACAAATTTAAGAAGTGATTACAAATGGAGGAAATTTGAATTCTGACTGGACTATTTTATGACCTTATGGCACTGTTGTTAGTTTTTACCTAAGAGTGGTATTATACATGAGAGGATTTGCTCTCAAACTTTTGAGTCTCAGGATCTCTTGCACTTTAAAGAATCATTGAAGACCCTAAAGTTATTTTGTTTAAGTGGTTTATATCTATTAATATGCATGTATTGTAAATTAAAACACAAAATTAAAATAAAGTATTAATTAACTCATTTAAAATAAAAATAGTCTAGTTACACATTAACATATTTTCATAAAAATAACTATATTTTTCAAAACAAGAAAAATAGAAGTGTGGCACTTTACATTTTGCAAATCTTTAAAATAACTTTCTTCATAGAAAACAGATGAATTCTAGTATCTGCTTTTGCATTCGTTCCTTTGTGATATCACATGTCACATAGCCCCTGGAAAACCTCACTGTCCACTCATGAGGATGAGAAAGAAAAAGGCAATCAACATCTTTATTATTTTGAAAATAAATTCCTTGAAAGGGTGATGGGGACCATGAGGGGTCAACAAGACCACACTGTTAGAACTACTGTGTTAGAGGTACATTCTGATGTATTCAAAAATGAAAAAAATGTGTTTTTTTTATATTAACTTCATCATCTGGGGATGGAGAGTAGCAGGTGACTGTATATTTGATACATTATTTTCTATAATTTGATAGTTATTCACTGGTAAAGAATATATCAGATACAAACTAAGCCCTTTCTTATGTTTAAGTTTACCATAAAAAAAGTAAAAAAAAAATTAAAAAATCAAGTAAATAACAGTACAAGTGTTTTGTAAATGGGGCAATTATTTGACTATAATACAACTATAATTACAATATTGAAAAGTTTGGACAAGAGAAGTAGTAAACAAAAAGAGAAGTAGTAATGTAGGTCTGCTAGCATTGTCCTTAGAAAAACAAGAATGAATATGCTGTGGGTGAGATAATATTTTAACATTAATATTTTTTGGAAAGATACATAGTTTTCATCCTTTAATTGACATTGTTTGATGAGTTTTTGTCATCAGAGTGTCAAGTTACAAAGTTAATCTAAGTTTTTTAAGTTCGATAAAAAAAGTTAAGAAATTGTAGGTTTTAATTTTCTAAGTTATAGTTTCTTGTAGTAGAGATTAAAAAAAACTATTGATGAGAAAATTTCCTCACAGACAAACATCAATTCTAAATGGTTTTACACATGAGCAATAAAAAGCTTTCAGTGAGCAGATCATCTAATTGTATATAAAATCTTTAGAAGTGTCAAGGAGTACTGGAAAGGGTCCCCAATTCATTCTATAAGGCATAAATTCAATATCACAACCAGACAAGGGCAGAAGAAATGAGAAATATTGGCCTGGGATATAAGTGAAAAAGTTCTGAACAGAAAATTAGCAAACTAAATATACAATAGTGTATAAAGCACAAAATATATATGATGAAGTTAAAGTTTACCTATGGAACTCAAGGAAGATTTAATATCACAAAAATCTTTAAACATCATTCATCATATCAATAGATTAAAATAAAAAGCCAATAAGACCACCTTAATAGATGTAGAAAAAAATCATGATAAAATCCTTATTAAATTAAGATTGGGAAGGATGTCAGCAAGATGGATGAATAGGATGTCTCAGCACTTGTACCTCGCATAGAAACACTGATTTTTAACAACTAGTCCTAGATGAGAATACCTTTATAGGAGGCCAAGACTACACCTGAGAAGTTCCAGCACCTTTAGTGGACCAAAATATCTGAGAGTTGATGCTTTGAAGAAGGGAAGAGCAGTTTCACTTCACCCATGTCACCCTTCCCCCAGGGAAGCACAACTCTGGGGGAAGAGAAACCCCTTCAGTTCTTGATTTTTCCCAAGGAGGAGAGTGAGAGCAAAATGTGCCCTCAGTTTTCCCAGTCATTTAGGATGTTGTCTAAGAGGTCCATTTCTGTCTTGCTCTATCTAGAACACTGAAGGGATTGACATGGCTGGGAAATCTCAGGACCACTAGAAGCAGAGAGAAGGGTGGGGCTCACAGCACCCAGGGGATCTTAAAACAACAGGCTGCAGATCCTATAAACATGCTCAAGGTCTCCACCAAGGGCCCCACTCACTACTCTGTAGGACCCCTCATCCGGGGACCCCACAGAGGGTAGATACACACTCCCAGCTCTCTGTGTGCCCTCCTGTTACCAGCAACAGGCACTCCTCTGCCAAGTGAGCACAAAGAAGCCTCTTTGAATGGCACATGGGAGCCATCACAGACCTTCCAGAAGCTCCCACATGCAACACATAAACATCAGCAGCTGGCTCAACTCTGTTGCACTGGGAGATGGCACACAACCTTGACACTTCAGGACACTTCCCTGGAGAAAATAAACAAATGACTCTCAGTACCCAGCCTGGATTTGCAGAATCAAAGGGAAGCACACAATTCTAATCTTCTTTCCAAAGAAGGAATAAGAGGAGTGGAGCAGGTGCACCAGTAGAAAAGGTTTGAAAGACTACAAGAATCTCTAACCAGGCAGACTGGTTATGGTCTTTCTTGAAGCCAGTCAGTAAGATTAGAGAAGGTAACTCCTTCAAATGGAAGACAACAATACAAGGCTTTAAGGATATGAAGAAGTAATGAAAACATCAAGATTGAATCATCCATAAATAGAAAAATTGAACAGACCAATAATAAGTAAGAAGATTGAGTCAGTAATCAAAAACCTTACAACAAGGAAAAGCCCAGGATCAAATGGCTTCATAGGTGAATTCTGCAAAAACTTAAAGAATTAGTACCAATCCTTTTCAAACTCTTGAACATTGATGCAAAAATCCTCAATAAAATACTAGCAAACCAAATTCAGCAGCACATTGAAAGGATCATATACCATGATCAAGCAGGATTTATCCCTGGATTCAAGGATTGTTCAACATATGCAAACAAATCACTGTGATGTGCTATGTTAACAGAATGGAAGATAAAAAAATCATGTGAACATCTCAGTAGATGTAGGAAAAGCATTTGACAAAATTCAACATCTTTTTATGATAAAAACTCAACAGATCAGGTACAGAATAACTGTAATTCAATTTAGTAAAGGCCATATATAACAAGTCTACAGCTAATCTAATACTCAATAGTGAAAAGCTGAATGCTTTTCTTCTAAGATCAGAAACAAAAAAAGGATGCTTATTTCCACCTCTTCTATTCAATGTTGTACTGGAAGTCCTAGCCAGAACAATTAGTCAAGAAACAGAAATAAAAGGCATCAAATTGGAAAGGAAGAAATGAAATTGTATTTGCTGATGACATGATCCTATGTATAGAAAACACTAAAGACTGCACCAAAAACCCTCTCAGAGTTAATAAATTCAAGAAAATTGCAAGATACAAAAATCAGCATGCAAAAATCAGTTGCATGTCTGTACATGAACAACAGACTATCTGGAAAAGAAATTAACAAGAAACAATTCCATTTACAATAGCCATATGGGATAAAATACTTAGGAATAAATTAAACCAAGGAGGTGAAAGATTTGTATACTGAAAATTATAAAACATTGGTGAAAGAAATTGAAGACAATGCAAGTCAAAGATATCTCATGTTCATAGATTAGAAGAATTAATATTAAAATGTTCCTAACACTCAAAGAGATCTACAGATTCAATGCAATCTCTATCCAAATCCCAATAGCATTTTTACACACACACACACACACCTAAAATTCATATGGAACTACTAAAGACTCCAAATAGCCAGAACAATCTTGAGCAAGAAGAAAAAAGCTAGAAGCATCATATTTTCTGATTTCAAAATATTACAAAGCTATAAAATAAAAAGTTTGGTACTGGCATAAAAACAGACATATTAGACTAATGAAATGGAATAGAGAGCCCTGAAATAAACCCACCATAGTCATCTAAACGTCAATAGGGGCACCATGAATACAAAATAAAGAAAAGACAGTTCTTCACTAAATGGTTTTGGGAAAATGGAATATCCACAAGCAAAAGAATGAAATTGAATCCATATCTCACACCATATATAAAAATCAACTCAAAATGGATTAAAATCTTCAATGTGAGATCTAAAACTATAAAATTCCTAAAACAAAATAGAGAAAAATCTCACTTAAATAGGTCTTAGCAATTTTTTTTTCATATATAACCCTAAAACACAGGCAAGAAAAGCAAAAATAGACAAGTGAGGTTGCATCTAAGTAAAAACTTCTGGAGAGCAAGGGGAACATTGAAAAGAGTGAAAAGACAACCTATAGAATGGGAGAAAATATTTGCAAACCATACATCTTATGAAAAATTAATATCCAAAATATATAAACAACTTCTATAACTCAATAGCAAAACATAGCAATGCCACCAACAAAATTATCCATCTAGTTCTATGTAAGTGTCCAAAACATTTATGGTCCATTGAGAGTTATGATTCTTGTGAAGATTTGCAAACAAATGCAAATACCTGACAGGGGGAAAACCATGATCAAATGGTGTAATCAGCTTAATTTGCAAAATTCCTATTTTTTTTTTAATTTCAGAGTCTTCTTCTCAAATACTCCTGATTCTCTTAATATTATTTTATAATATTATTATAATATTACATTAATATATATAAATAATATAGGCAGAAGTCAGAATTGCCAAGGCATTAAAGCCACAAATTCTCCAAGAAAACTGCCCAGGATTGAATGATGTTTCTATTATTACTAAATGTGTGACTTGGGAAAAGATATTTAACGTCCCTGTGTTTCAGAATCTTCATCTCTGAAATGGGAATAATAGTATCATCCTCACAGAATTTTAGTAAGTTGTAGTGTAGTTTGCATATTGATGAGGAATGTAGTTCTAGAGCCTTAAAAATTTTCAGTGCCTCTTCTGTACAGAAAGAAGCCAAGCAGTCCTATCCTTGGGTTGTGTCTAGAAAAGGTTAAAGCTTCTGCATAGTCTCAAGTGATTGCTTGAATGTGGGATCCAGAAGAAAAGTGTTAAGCATTGGCAAAAACCAGTTCAATGGCTTTCCAACTGTAATATATTTTCATTTTCCTGAATGTATGGCAAGGGAAGAATATACTCTATGTAAAACCAACTTCCCTGAGCTGTTCATTATTTATAAACAATTTAACATGAATTCACATTCTGATACTTATTTCTTTAGGTATGTTTTACATTAATTGGTTTATTTATATTGTATTTGGATTAAGTCTTCAAATTTTAGCATTCTGGAAAGTATTTAAATATTGCTGATTGATAGCTAAAAAATGTAGTGTTCTGTTTAATCCTTTGATCAGTTCGCATGGTTTACTGATTAACAGCAATGCATGATTGATTTCTTCTTCCACCACAGGTGAAGTGTCATACAAGTATCATCAGAAATATGGTACTCTAGGTATCGGGGGCTCTAGTTCACTTTGAAGACTGCAGGGATTTGGATCTAAGTTAAACTGAATTCAAATGTTGAAGTTAGACCAAGGAATTTGCTTCTGAACCTTGTGAATTCTTTAGTTCTAGAAGTTGATATGTCAATGATTACTACAAGATTTCTTATTGACTCTAAAAAATGCATAGTGAAAAATCAGAAAGGTCACATTTAACACATGAAATGCTGATGAAAGAAATTGCATATTTTACCTTTGAGAGTCACCGATATTGCAATAGCTCAGTATCTTATAGATCTTGTCATAGGCACAAAAGAATTTAACAAGCATTTTGACTGACTGGATGATGATGATGATTTGTATGCAGGATATTTTTTGGTAAAGTGCTCTTGGGAACAACACCTGCTGAGGAAGGAAAAGAAATGTTACATTAAAATAACATATTATAAAGGGTTAACAGAAATTCTTGTCCTGAAAAGTTATATTGTGCAGGCTCATAGATCAAACTCAGAAGATGGTGAGAAGGCTTTGGCTCTTCTGGCCATTTATCCACAGGAGGATCAGTTTAATAAATTCAATTGTAGGGTTGGCTTTACTAGAAGCATACCAACTCATTCTATTATTCTAAATATTATGACATTCCTTCCTCACTTGTAAAATTGGAAGAGATTTTCTTGGGAAGAAATAAGTAATTGTCTTGGATCTTTAGAACAATTGTGGATTATACTGAAAGCAGCGGCAGTAATGTCAAGCTCTCGAACACTTGAGATGAGCCATTTCTTGGGCAGATTCCATTTTCTCAAAGTGTCTCCTTAATCATAAATCCAAGAACTCTCTTGGCTCTAAGTTTCTTTGCCACCAGAGTGATTCTGAAAGGTGTATAGAGGTCTAGGCTCATCCAAAAGTAGATTCAGTAGTGACAGATATAGTGGATTATATTATATGCAATTCAGATACTACCCTTCTAGAACCATAGCACTCATTACTCCAGGTTACAGAAGTGCTGGTTACTAATAGCTATTAGCTAAGCCTTTCTCTGGAAATTGCCCTTACCTAGAGGAAGCCACCTCATCCAAGTTTGCTCCCTTCCCTGGGGCAGCCTGCATCCAATAACTAGTTATTGAGGAAGATACAAAGTCCAATCTCATTGCCTCCTTTTGAGACTACTTTGGAGGGCCATTCCCAGCTCCAGAACTTCCCAGAGGATTGGCTGAGGCCTCTGTTAGAGGACTGCATTGCAGTTCAACTTGTCTGTCTGTCCTAATACTGCTTTCCCTTCCTCAGTAGGTGTTGTTCCCAAGAGCATTTTACCAAAAAATATCCTGCATACAAGTCTTCATTTCAGTGTTTCTCTCACAGGCAATGTATCCTCTGACAGTTGATTATGTCAGGAGTGGTTCCAGGAAGTAGACTGTAAAGTGAACTGGATCTCCCTCTGGCCAACTGGTAATGACTCCATCATTGTTGACAAGTAGAGTACTCATAGACCTCAACATGTTGTAGTGGTATACTGTTAAAACATTCACAAATGGTGAACTGAAATGGGATGCTAGTGAAAGGAAATGCCCCCATTAGGGGACTATCTTAGGCATTTGAAAGGTTGTGGGGATCGTAATTATAAGTACTATGGAATCAGCCTTTGCTCAGTACTATTGGTACATTTAAGAAAGACATTCAAATGCTGAGGGTAATAAATAATTAGTTAAATGTGAGCTCTGAAAGCCAAAAGGCATTCTTAGTAGCACAAAAAGAGACTCAATTCCTGCAGCTGGAAGGGAAGAAAAGAACTTTACAAGAGTAGCAGAGCTCCAAAGAAAGTTGACTTTTTAACTATGGCAAATCTGATATTCCATGATCAAGAGCCTACTGAAAACATGGAATCCTGGGCCAGGGATGTGGCCATCTGGGTCAATTTGTCAGTAAATCTTGAATTCCTAGATCCTCTAGATCTCTCTGAGTCCACAGAAGTGGTCCAAGCATACCTACTAAAGGCTAGGGCTTCCCCCTTCTGCTTTGTAAGACAATATACATCCCTTTTGGGATCTATCTCCACCTCCTCTCCTGACCATCAAACCAATATCTAAGATCAATTTACAGTATAACCCAGCCAGGGAAGTGCTAGGTTTGCTAAAGAGGAAAAAAGAATATACCAAAGACTCAGTAAGACCTGGTTAACATAGGGTAGCAGGAGCCAAGAGAGTTTTTATAGGATTTCTTCTTGAGGTGCTGGATCAGGGGTGCAGAACATAAAGTTGGATAAATGAGAGTTTATTTGCCACTCTTCTGTAATACAGGATTTAACTCCCTGACAAGATTTTAGAAAAAAGGTGTTAATGTACTGCTAGGATGATCCTTGGGAGCTTAGAAAAAAACAAATGCCTGTTCTAAATGAAATGGAAATTTTTGACCTACTGTGACTAACAGCTGAGGTAGGGATCAATAGGCAGAGAGAAGTGAAGGGAGAGGGGATACATTATGTACACCTAGAAAACCTACCAGCTGACAGTAGGAGGCTTGTAAGAGAGCTATGGAGACATACTATTTACCAAAGCAACAAGGATTGCATTGGTGAGAGGGACATCCATGTCACTGGGAAGCTCAATGTCTTTCCCCTGTAGCTAAGAATGATAGGAGAGAGGGGCGCCTAGGTGGCTCAGTTGGTTAAGTGACTGCCTTCGGCTCAGGTCATGATCCTGGAGTCCCGGGATCGAGTCCCGCATCGGGCTCCCTGCTCAGCAGGGAGTCTGCTTCTCCCTCTGACCCTCCCCCCTCTCATGCTCTCTCTCATTCTCTCTCTCAAATAAATAAAATCTTTAAAAAAAAAAAAGAATGATAGGAGAGATGCTATTACTGAACTGGAAATGGGAAAGATAGGGCGCCTGGGTGGCTCAGTTGGTTGAGCGACTGCCTTTGGCTCAGGTCATGATCCTGGAGTCCCAGGATTGAGTCCCACATTGGGCTCCCTGCTTGGTGGGGAGTCTGCTTCTCCCTCTGACCTTCCCCCCTCTCATGCTCTCTCTAATAAATAAATAAATGAATAAAAATCTTAAAAAAATGGAAATGGGAAAGATAGAGGTTGGGTACATAATCATCAGAAACAAGCTGTGCATAATTACTGTGATGAAATGCAAGACTGGAGTGGCAACGCACGGTCTGACCTTCAGAGCTACGGAATGACTAACAAGGCACAATATTACTAGGGGAAAGATAAATGAGCAACCAACAATGATATTGCTTAATTTATGCAACCAAAAGAAATGAAAAAATCTATGATTAGGAGGCTAAGGGCATAGTCCTGTGTGGACAATATGGCAATCCCTTGCCCAGTTTCCAGACCTGAGACAAGTCTCAGGCCCTTTAACCTACTGACTAAAGGAGATGGTGAGTCTGCAGAAGGACGGACTCTATAACTCCGTGGTAAATGTATATGATAAAAATTCCCTCGATTCTTTCCCCAAAGGTTTACTCAGTTAACCATACACTGAGGAAAAAAGAATATCCAGACATTTTAAGGGCTCTTGGATATAGGGTCTGAATTGACATTGATACCCAGGAATCTGAAACATCACCATGGACCCCCTGTATTAGAGTGGGGATTATAAGGTAATAAGTGGAGCAATGGCCTAGGGGTGGCTCACATGGGTTGCCGTACCTCCAAACATGTAATTTGTAATTGGTACAACTCCCACACTGGTTCCTTGGCCTGTGGAATAAATGCTATGATAGTAAGGAAGGTTAAGTGGAAGTCATTGAAACTGCCTACCCCACCCCTAGTCAAGATAGTAAATAAAACAACATTGGATTCCAGAAGGAATAACAGACATTAAGACCTAAAAGAGGCAGAGATGGTTGTTACTATCATTTAATTTACCAGTCTTGCCCCCATGAACATTTTAGATCCTGTTGGATAGTAATGCACTACTGCAAACTCAATAAAATTGTATCCCTAATTGCAGCTGCTATGCAGGTGTGCTAGAGCAGATTAACATAGACTCAGGTATACAGTTTGTAGCCATTGATATGGTAAATGTGTTATTTTTCCATCATTGTCCAAAAAGCATATTAAGACCAGTTTGCATTCACATGGAATAAGAAATATGAAATATGTTTGGTCTTGATTCAAGCTATGTTAACTTTCCAACTCTCTCTTAAAATATAGCTCCAAGAGACCTCAACCATTTCGATATTCTGCAGTATATCACATTAGTCTCCTATATTGATGACTCATATTAATGGAACAAATAATTAAGTGGTGAATATGTTAGAGGCTTTGATAAGATGTATGTATGTGCTCCTTGATAAGATATGAGTTATTTTAAAAATAACTTTTACTGGGGCACCTGGGTGGCTCAGTTGGTTAAGCCTCTGACTCTTGATTTTGGCTCAGGTCATGATCAAGCCCTGCATTGTGCTCCACACTGAGCGTGGATCCTGGTTAAAATTCTCTCTCTCCCTCTCTCTCTGCCCCTCTCTCCACTTACTCTCTCTCTCAAAAAAAATAAAATAAAAAATAAAAATAAAAATAACTTTTACTTAATATTTTGATGAAAATAATAATCTATAATTTTATTGACTTGCCTGCCACATGTAATTCTCTGCTTACCACTATGTGTATATTACCACATTCAATCTTACAACAAACCTATTACTGTTTTCATTTTACCAATGATGAAGCTGAAGCTCAGAGTCGTTACATACTTGGTCAAATTTATACACTGCTAAGAAGATTTAGAACCAGAACTCAGGTCTGTTTGACATCAAAACTCATGCTTACTTCTCTGTTACTGCACTAAGACACAAAGGGTTCCCCAAACCTGTTGTTCAGAGTTGATTCTCTGGTCCTTGTCACTTCTTTTTTCATTTTGCCTTGTCACTAAACAGGAAATAACTCATTATTTTAGCCAGATGGCAGCCCAATCACACCTCACTGAGAAAAAAAACTGACTGCCTTTACTTTAAATGACACATAAATCATAATGTTTAAATCACCCTTTCAACATAGTGTCAGGATAAAATACAGGGGAAATAATTGAATTTTTTAGAAATAGTTATAAATTGCTGAGTATGGACAGAATTAAAGCTTTCAAAAATGGAAAGGATATATCAGGCTGTTAGATGTCTTGTTTCAGACTGCTGGTTGAAAGGGAACACTTTCTCAGGGAAGGTGCACTTGAGGAGTCTTAGAGATATTTCAAGAAGTCATGATACCAAACTGAATTAGGAAACTGGCCAAAGCAGCATTTTCCCAGGACATTAACTCTTACTCTCCTATTTGTCATCATGAATATATATTTGTTCCATAAATGTACGTATAATGGATGCTTTCTAATAATGATGGTTATCTACTCCCAAATAGCGTTCTTTGTTCTTAGAGCTGTTTCTTCTGTATCTGTTGGACTCATCTTTAGCCTGAACTACTGTCCTACTGGAGAACACAGAGCATATTCTCTTTACAGCCTGGATTTTCATCAAAGAACTCAACCAAAATAGTTATAGAAATTTAATTCAACTTAGGGCTTAAACACAAAACAATATCCTTTGTTGGCTGTTATCACTGTTGTAGTGACAGAAACCAGAAAAGGAGAGATGAGGATTGATTGTTAACTCTGCTTCTTAGAAATAAAAATATAGGCAATATGCCAGAGGCTTCTACTTATTCTCTAAGAAGTAAATGGAAAACTATAAGTGAAATAACTTTTGTTATTTGAGTTTTATAAAATTTATAACTTGGTTCTCCCAAAAGGCTACTTAAAGTGAATTTACTTCTAAAGGGAACAGAATTTCACATTTCACAGTGAACAAAAGGTTTGTTGAACTTTATACTGAAAGCTAGAAAAAAAAATTATAGGAGTGTATTTATTAAACCAAGTACTATAATTAGGTTATTATATCAAACATACTTCAACTATGTGCTAGTAATATTAGGAAAAAATAAAGTGTAAATCAAATTCTCTTTTTTTGTGGGGAAATCAGACAAAAACATTTGTTATAATGTTATAACATCCTTCATTTTACAATTGACATTTTATAGAACATAAAGGGTTGTTTTTACAAAGACATATGGAAGCTTCATCAATTTTTTCTAATGGTCTTTTACGATTTGTTATTCAAAAACATTCTATTTTAATTTTGTTTATTCTGACATCATCTTTGCCATTGTTTCCTTCTTCCAGGTCATTATTTTTCAATAGTTTTGTCTGTGATTCTCCAGCACACTTTTTTATATTTATAAAATTGGATAATCATCCATAAACTGATAGACTTTCATAGAAAGGGAAAAGGATTATTAACGCAATTGCTAAACAGAAAAAGATATTTTGAGTGGAAACTAATATTTAAATTAATATTTTTGTGCTTTGACTTTTGCTTTCCTAAACAATAACATGTCTGCAGAGACTTAGTGAATAAGAATTCATAGAATAGAGGAGGGGTTTAAAGAAAAGTCTGTGGAATGAGATAATATGTGTATCATTCTGTTCAGGCTGCTATACAAAATACCACAGGCTGGGTGGCTTAAACCAGAAATTTATTTTCCTATGGCCCTTTAAGCTGAAAGTCCAAGATCAGGATGCTCTCAGGATTGGTTTCTGGTTAGGCCTCTCATCCTAGCTTGTAGATGGTCCCTTCTCATTGTTTCCTTACATGGCATTTCCTCTCTGTAGTGAGAGAGAGACTTATGTCTCTTATAAGAATGCAAATCCTAACAGATTAGGGCCTTCCCTTATGACTTCATTTAACCTAAATTATGTCTGTAAGGCCCTATCTCTAAATACAGTCACATTAGGAATTAGGGCCTCAATATATGGATTTTAGGGGACAAAATTCAGTCCCTAGCAACATGTGCTCAATTATAGCTCCATTGCTTTCTTCCGGTTTCACCTTGGATAGATTATAAGCATCACTTAGCCTTAATTTGATAATCTATATAATATGGAAAATTACTCAACTCATGGGATTTTGACATGGATCAAAGAAACAATGCATTTTAAGGATTCAGCATAGTGCCTGGCACAGAATAAGTGCACAATAAATATTGGTTGTTATTTTGGGTTCCTGTTGATACCCCAGTGCTAATTCAATCTGAAAAATGAAAAGAGATTGTCTTCTTCCCTTTATGACACTAAGAAATGGGGAACCTGGAAGAGATCAGGGATGATGGTGGCGTAGGAGGATCCTGAGCTCACCTTGTCCCAGAGATGTACTGAAGTAACAACTATGCAACAAACTCTGAAAATGACTTGGGGACTGGCAGAACACATCTTCCATAGCTAGTCATAGAGAGAAGGCCACATAGAAAAGGGTATAGGGGTGGAGATGAGGTCAGGAACCAAACCCCTGTTGCAACTAACCACAAGTGGGAGGGAAATCACAAGCATGGAGGAGTAAGGGAATGAGATTACATACCAAGCTCTCCTGGCCTTGGAGACCTGCATGGGAATACAAGTCCCTATAACATCTGGCTATGAAAATCACTAGGGGTTAATATCAGGAGAACCAGAGGGCTATAGGAAACCAAGTCTTTGCCCATAAAGGGCCAGTACACTAAATGACTCAACCTGACACACAGCACGGAAGCAGTAGTTGAAAGACTCCTGGGGTATATGTGAAGAAAATTTCTTGACTAATATTAGGATGTTTGCCAGAGAGACAGCAATCTGCAGGAGATTTCCCCAGGAACAAAAGTGCTGGTGGGTGCCATTTTTCTTGGCCTCCCCAAGCCTGGGTAACTAGAGGTTTGCAGGAGCCAAGTCTAACACTCTCCATCTACCTTGTTAGCACTCTGTACCTTGCCCCAGTGTTCCCCTGCAAACCCACCCCATGTAACCTGCCTATCTCTTCAGGCATCCCTCAAAAGTAGCTCCTGCCTCACCATAAACCTTGCCTTTTGGTACCCCCATAGCTGTCACAGCAGCTAATTGCAGACAGCCAGACTGAGGGCCAATTATTCCTACTAGTGAACCCTCAGAAGCTTCAGCTGTGTTTCTCAAAAGTGTGGGAAGCAAACCCTGCCCAGTGTACCCACAATAAGTGCAGTGGGTCATTGCAGCCACCTGGGTTGAGGTCCAGCCCCCCTTCTCCCACCATGTTCACAGCAATTGCAACTCAGCCACAATAGGAGGGTGCATGCGGTCCACATAAGGGAAACCCCTGGAGTGCCTGGTTTTAATGACTGAATGTGTGGAAGTGCACTATAGAGCACCACAGGACCTCTTCTACACAAAGCCACTACTTTCAGGACCAGAAGATGTAACTTACCTACTTAAAACATAGAAATAAATACAGAGGGTTAGAGAAAATGAGGAGACAGAGGACTATGTCCCAAATGAAAAATAAGATAAAAACAGAAAAAGAACTAAACAAAACAGAGACAAGTAATATGACTGATAAAGAGTTCAAAGTAATGGTCATGAAGATACTCACCAGACTTGATAGAAGACCAGATCAACTCAGAATTCAACAGAGATAGAATCAAAGAATAATCAGAGCTGAAGAATACAATAAGTGAAGACAAAAATACACTAGATGGAATCAACAGAAGATTAGAAGTGGCAGAAGAGTGGATGAGTGATCTGGAAGACTGGATAATGAGAAGGAACCAAGCTGAACAGCAAAAAGGAAAAAAAGAATAATAAAAAATAATAATTTAAGCAACCTCTGGGACACCATCCAGTGTATCCCAGAAGAGGAAAAACTCTACCAATTTATTCTATGAGGGCAGCATTACCCTGGTGCTAAGACACTCCAAAAAAGCAAACTATAGGCCAGTATTCTGAGGAATAGATGCAAAAGTCCTCAACAAAATATTAGCAAACCAAATTCAACAATACCTTAAAAGGATCATTCACCACAGTCAAGTGGTATTTAATTCCAGGATGCAAAGATGGTTGAGTATTTGTAAGTCAACCAATGTGATACATCACATTAATAAGAGGAAGAATAAAAATCATATGATCATCTCAAAAGATGCAGAAAAGGCATTTGCCAATATTCAACATCCATTCATGATAAAAATCTCAAAAAAGTGGATTTAGAGGTAATATCCTTCAACATAATAATAGCCATATATAAAAACCCCACAACTAACATAATACTGGTGAAAAACTGAAGGCTTTTCTCTAAGATCAGGAACAAGACAAGGTTGTTCACTCTCACCACTTTTATTCAACATAGTACTGGAAATCCTAGCTGCAGCAATCAGATGAGAAAAAGAAATAAAAGGCATCCAAGTTGGTAAGAAAGAAGTAAAGTGGTCCCTATTTGCAGATGACATGATGCCATTTATAGAGAACCCTAAAGACTCCACCAAAAAACTTTCAGAGTAAATGAATTCAGTAGAGTAAATGTAACCAAGAAGGTGAAAAATCTGTACTCCGAAAAATATAAGGCATAGATGAAAGAGATTGAAGATGACACAGACAAATGGAAAGATATACCATGCTCATCAATTGGAAAAATTAATGTTATTAAAAGGTCCACACTACCCAAAGCAATCTACAGATTTAATACAACCACTATCAAAATACCACACCTAGAATAATAATCCATCAATAATACCATAACCTAGAATAAATAATCCTAAAATTTGTATGGAACCACAAAGACCCCAAATAGCCAAAGCAATGAAGAAAGAACAAAGTTGGAAGTGTCACAATCCCAGATTTCAAGGTATACTATGAAGCTGTAGTAAGGAAAACAGTGTGGTACTGACACAAAACAAACACATAAATCAATGGAATAGAGAGCCCAGAAATAGACCTAAGCATATATGGTCAATTTATTTACAACAAAGGAGGTAAGAACGTACACTAGAGAAAAGACAGTATCTTCAATAAATGGTATTGGGAAAATTGGACAGCTACATGCAAAAGGATGAAACTGGACCACTATCTTACACAGTGCACAGAATAAACTCAAAATGGATTAAAGACCTAAATATGAGACTTGAAATCATAAAATACCTAAAAGAAAACATAGATGGTAGTCTCTTGACATTGGCTTTAGGAACATATTTATGGATATGTCTCCTAAGACAAGGGAAACAAAAAATAAACTATTGGGACTACACCAAAATAAGAGGCTTTTACCTAGCAAAGGTAAAACAAAACAAAAGGCAACCCACTACTGAATGTGAGAAGATATTTGCAAATGATATATATGATAAGGGGTTAATATCCAAAATATATAGAGAATTTAGGGGTGCCTGGGTGGCTCAGTCAGTTAAGCATCTGTGCTTGTCTTGGGTCATGATCCTGGGGTCCTGGGATCTAGCCCCACATTGGGCTCCCTGCTCAGCTGGGAGTCTGCTTCTCCCTCTCTCTCTGGCTGCCACTTCCCCTGCTTGTGCTCTCTCTCTCACTTACTCACTCCCTCAAATAAATAAAATATATATATATATATATATATAAGAATTTATACAACCTAACACCAAAAAAAGAATAATTGAGTTAAAGAATGGACAGCGGACCTTAGTAGACATTTTTCCAAAGAAGACATACAAATGGCCAACAGATATATGAAAAGATGGTATCACTAATCATTAGGGAAATGCAAATCAAAATTACAATGAGATAACACCTTACAATAGAGTGGCTAGTATCAAAAAGTTAAGAAATAACAAGTGTTGGTGAGGATGTGGAAAAAAGGGAACCCTCATGCACTGTTGGTAGGGATGTAAATTGGTGTAACCACTGCGGAAAACAGTGTGGAGATTCCTCAAAAAATTAAAAATGGAAATACCACATGATCCAGTAATTCCACTACTGAGTGTTTTACTGAAATAAAATAAAAATATTAATTTCAAAATACATATGCACCCCTATGTTTATTGAAGCATTGTTTACCCAAGATATAGAAGCAACCCAAGTGTCCATCCATAGAAATCTTTAGATAGATGTCTTTATTTAATAGATAAAGAAGATGTGATATGGAATCAATACAATGGAATATTAACAACACAATGGAATATTACCACAGCCATAAAAAAAGAATGAGATCTTGCCATTTGTGACAAAATGGGTGGACTTAGAGGGTATTATGTTAAGCAAAATAAGTCAGATAGAAAGACAAATACCATATGATTTCACTTATATGTGGAATCTAACAACAGCAACAAAAAACCTAACAGAAACAGACTCATATATACAGAGAACAAATGGGTACTTGCCAGAGGGAAAGAAGATGCTGGTATGGTTGAAATAGGTGTAGGGAATTAAGAGGTACAAACTTCTGGTTATAAAATAAGTCATGGAGATTAAAAATACAGCATAGAAAATACAGTGAATAATATTGTGATGACATAGTATGGTGACAGATGGCAACTATACTTATCATAGTGAGCATTGAGTAATGTGTATAATTGTTTGAGTCACTATGTTGTACACCTGAAACTAATATAACATTGTATGTCTACTATACTTTAATTAAAAAAAAAAGAAATGGTTTGTAGAGAGTGAGTAGAGTGGGAAGAAATAGCTACTAAGAGAAGTGAAAAGCAGGCTGAGTCCCTGAGATTTTGAACAGTAGTAAGAAAAGCATCTTTGTCTAACAAGGAACCTAAATGCTTAGTTACCCAAAGATCTATGAAGCTTCCCAATCTATCTGTCTCAATAGACTCAAAGCTCAAGGACAAAAATGGCCAAGTTTTATGCACCTCTGTATTTCTGACATTATCTGATATTGATTGTATTTTACCTGTAGTCAATGGTCAATGTGTTTATAGAACTTATATATTTAATTATTTCACTATACTTATTTAATTATGATGAGTGTAGCTCTTTGCCTAACCTTTATTTCAGGGGTCTAGCCACCTTAGATGATTGATTGGATCATCCAGATCATTCTGAGGTATCCCAGTTTTCTGGGGTCCTAGAGGAACACAACTGTGTTAGTCTAACACAGAGATGATCATGATGGTCCTTAAATTACTTCAGAGGAATGTTGAGATGAGTTTAATATTTTATTGTGGATAGAAAACAAAAGTCCTTAAATAAATACCCAACCTCTCTTTGAAGTCATTTCCTCTTTAGCCTTGCTTTAAATTTTTCCATAATTATTGAAATTGGTGTGTTTTTTTTAAAGATTTTATTTATTTATTTGAGAGAGAGAGAGCGAGCATGAGTGGGGGGAGGGGTAGAGAGAGAGAGAAAGGCAGACGCCCCGCTGAGCAGGGAGCCTGACACAGCTTCATCCCAGAATCCGGTGATCATGAGCTGAGCTGAAGGCAGACACTTAACTGACTGAGCCACCCAGGAGCCCCCAAATTGGTGTCTTTTAGTGGGATTTCTCTCTCATTTGTTCATTTTGCTCATCACTGCTATTCTGTGGTTTCTAGATTTAAAAAAAAATTTTTTTTCAAGTTATTCCATCAGGTTGCTTACTTAGTTTTCCTATTCTTTCTTTCTTTTCCAAAACTATAGAAATTAAAGATGAAAAAGGCACATTGCTCATCAAGTCCCTCTTCTTCCAGGATTCAATAGTCTTCTTTAATAGAGCATTTTTACCGCTTAGCTAAAAATGATTCAAGTGATGGGGTTTCCACCACTTCCTGTGAATGACTATTCCACAGACTGACAGATCCCATTACGTGGTCATTTTCCTCCTCATGCTCTGCCTACATTTTTCTTTGCTCAATTTAATCCTGTTTGTCTTAGTTATACTGCTTTTATAACTTAAAGAAATTCCTCTCCCCTTCTTGCTCCATATTTCCCTCAAATATTTGCTGATGGTTATTGTTTCTCTTAGTCATTATTTGGCCCAACCATTTGAATTAGGTCTTTCATCTTTTCCCGTTATCCAGTGCCTCTAGCTATTTCAATCTTTAGGTATTTGTGTTCAAAACTTGCCATTTAAAAAAATGTTCTAAATCTTTGGGAATGGGAAAGTACAAATCTCCACAAGAGACTTTTCTCTCAGAAACTTCAAGATGATATACACACACAATGCAGGACAGAAATAATTCAGGGCCTCTTGTACCTGTAGCTTCAGTTGTAATATTAAGCGATGGTGCTTCTTCTTGGTTCAAAACTCCTAATTCAAGTCCTATCTCTTTCATGAAACCAGCACTTGGCACCATTAGAAAAAGGACCAATATTTCACTGTCTGAAGAAAATGGATTCTTCTGTCTCAGAATATTTAGAAACATCTCCAAAGAGGCACCAGTCTCCTGAAAGAGAGATAAATTTTTCAAAAAATAAAATTTTAATTAAAAAAATTTTTCCTTCTAAAATTCTTTGCAAACCTAATTTACTCTCCCAATAGGCCCTCAGATCCCCAGATTCATTTGTGGCAGAGGTCCTTACTAACCAGTGCTAGAAATACCATTTGAACATGATGTTTTAAGAAATGGATTATTTCTTTAGAACTGACATAAAGCTGTTACTTTATTAACAACATAAATAAGGATGGTGTAATACATACATACATATATATATATATATATACACACATACACATACATATATGTATATTTAGGGACATCTGGGTGACTCAGATGGTTCAGCCTCTGACTCTTGATTTCGGCTCAGGTAATGATCTCAGGGTGGTGAGATTGAGCCTGGCATCAGGTTTGGCACTGGGTGTGGAGACTGCCTAAGATTCTTTCTCTCCTTCTCCCTCTGCGACACCCACCCCCCAACTCCTCTCTCTCCTTTTCTTATATCTAATGCATTTTTCCTTTGGTCAATGACTATTGCCATAAAATGTAATTTCTGTTTCTTTTTCATTTATTTTTGTTGCTATTACTGATATTTTACAGTGCCAATTGAAGCTATGAGGGTGAGTTGTTAACAATATTTGCTTTGTTGTCTGACCTTAGAAATGATGAAAACATAAGGTATATGTGTTAACTTGAAATGTCTTCAGTATAGATATGTTAGGATCATAGATGAAAGCCAAATAATAGTATAGAAATAAATGGGCTTTGGAGCCAGATAGCCATTTATCTCTGCCTTGCTATAAATTCTAAAGCAGGTAACTTCTCATGTTTTTTTTCAAATATTTTTCTCTCCCTCTGACTTGGAAAGTATGACTAGTGACTGCTTTCTTATTTTAAATAACTTATTCGTAATAGTTATTGCTACAGAGTATATCAAAACTTAATAATGTTATGATCCCCACTCACTGTGTTTGGCTAATTCTGCCCATCATCCTCACAGAAACCAGACCTATAGGATGGTTAGATTTTCCAAATATATCTTTTACCTGTCTTCCGACTCCTGAGTTTGCTGAAGTAGTATTTTGCTTCCTTGTTAATATATTTTTCCCTGACAAAATGTCGATTTTATGGCATAATTCTTGCTTATTACATATTATAATTTTCAATTACATTAAAATGATTTATTCCGATTTTACTATGATTATTACCATTTATTGCTCACAATTGTCTTCTATAAACACTTGTTCTATCTAGAGAGGTCACACATAATTTTCTTGGTTAGAGTGCTTTCTCAGGTAATTGCTTCAGTGATTGAATACATGGAGAGAAAGGGCATGTAATTTTTGAATCCTTATGAGATATGAAAATGAAGGATATCTTGGAGAAGGATTAAGAATCTTTATAATAGTACCTTGTCTCATTAATAAGTCTATAGCTCTCTCTTTTTTATTTTCCATTGTTGTAGAGGGGGAATCTGATGCTAGATGGTAACTTCCCCAAAGTGCATGATCCAGGAGAAAGTAAGGTAGAAGCCACAATGTCTTTTATGACCTACATGAGGGGTGAATACTAGGGGCAGGCTCAATGGAAGCCAATTTGGATGCTGGCTAGCCCAGTAGTTTACATTGTTGTTTAATTAAGAGTTTTCTAAGATAATTGTAGATTTAAATTCAATTACTATCCAGAAAGATAAGTGCACACTTTGCCAAGTTTTCCCAATGGTAACATTTTGCCAGATGGTAATATAATATTACAATCAGGATATTGACATTAATTAAATCCACCAGTTGTATTCAGCTTTCTCAGTTTTACTCCTACTCATTTGTGTATGTATATATGTTTGTGTGTATTAAGTTCTAAACAATTAAATCATGAGTGTTGATTCATATATTCAACACCTCATTCAAGATTCTGAACAGTTCCAACACCACAAGAATCCTCCTGTGGCTTTTTTACAAGCATCCCTTCTTCCCTCTTGCACCAACTCTGGTCTCCAACCCTAAACCCTGGTAATCACCAATCTATCCTCATTTCTACAGGTAAGTGGTTAAACAATGGTAGTGTAACATACCACAAAATACTACTCAGAAATATAAAAGGAAAGGACAATTGATATAATAATAACTTGGATGACTCTTCAAGGAATTATTCTTATTTTTTTTAAATTTTATTTTGTTATGTTAGTCACCATACAATACATCATTAGTTTTTGATGTGATGATCCACAATCCATTGTTTTTGTATAACACCCAGTGCTCCGTGCAGTATGTGCCCTCCTTAATACCCATCACTGTGCTAACCAATCCCCCCTCCCTCTCCCCTCTAAAACCCTGTTTGTCTCTCAGAGTCCATTGTCTCTCATGGTTCATCTCTCCCTCCAATTCCCCCCCCACTCATTTTTCCCTTCCTTCTCCTAATGTCCTCCATGCTATTCCTTATGTTCCACAAATAAGTGAAACCATATGATAATTGACATTCTCTGCTTGACTTATTTCACTTAGCATAATCTCCTCCAGTCCCATCCATGTTGATGTAAAAGTTGGGTATTCATC
>NC_138369.1:151026498-151065661 GCF_054177405.1 Leptonychotes weddellii | reverse complement strand
GTTGAGACCTGATTTGTGACCCAGTATGTGCTCTATTCTGGAAAAAGTTCCATGTGTGCTCGAGAAGAATGAGTATTCTGTTGTTTTAGGGTGGAATGTTCTGTAAATATCTATGAGGTCTATCTGGTCCAGTATATCATTCAAAGCTCTTGTTTCCTTGTTGATTTTCTACGTAGATTATCTGTGCATTGCTGAGAGTGGACTATTGAGGTCTCCTACAATTAACGTATTGTTATCAATACGACTCTTTATTTTGGTTAACAGTTGGCTTATGTAGATGGCTGCTCCCATGTTGGGGGCATAGATATTTACAATTGTTAGATCTTCTTGTTGGATAGACCCTTTAAGAATGATATAGTGTCCTTCTGTGTCTCTAATTACAGACTTTAGTTTAAAATCTAATTTGTCTGATGTAAGAACTGCTACCCCAGCTTTCTTTTGAGGTCTGCTGGCATGGAAGATGGATCTCCATCCGTTCACTTTCAGTCTGGATGTATCTTTAGGTTCAAAATGAATCTCTTGTAGGCAGCATATGGTTGGGTCCTGTCTTTTTATCCAGTCTGCAACCCTGTGCTGTTTATGGGACCATTTAGGCCACTCACGTTGAGAGTGATTATTGAATGATATGAATTAATTGTCATCATGATGCCTGTGAAGACGTTGTTTTTATAGATTGTCCCTGTAAATTTCTGTTGTAGATCACTCTTGGGGTCTTTCTCCTTTTATAGAAGCCCCCTTAATATTTCTTACAGGGCTGGCTTAGTGGTCACATATTCTTTCAGTTTCTGCCAGTTGTGGAAGCTCTGCATCTCTCCATCCATTCTAAATGACAGCCTTGCCGGTTATAGTATTCTTGGCTGCATGTTCTTCTCATTTAGTACTCTGAATATGTCTTGCCAGGCCTTTCTGGCTTGCCAGGTCTCTGTGGATAGGTCTGACATTATTCTGATATTCCTCCCTCTGTACATAAGGAATCTCTTCCCCCTAACTGCCCTTAAGATGGTTTCCTTGGTTCTAAGATTTGCAAGTTTTACTATCACATGCTGGGGTGTTGGCCTGTTTTCCTTGATCTTGGGAGGGGTCCTCTCTGCCTCTAGGACTCGAACGTTTGTTTCATTCCCCAGATTAGGGGAGTTCTCAGCTATGATTTGCCCAAATACATCTTCTAGTCCTCTCTCTCTCTCCACTCCCTCCAGGATTCTGATTATTCTGACATTGGAG
This sequence comes from Leptonychotes weddellii, assembly GCF_054177405.1. Taxonomy (NCBI): domain Eukaryota; kingdom Metazoa; phylum Chordata; class Mammalia; order Carnivora; family Phocidae; genus Leptonychotes; species Leptonychotes weddellii. The sequence continues at coordinate 151,064,440 of NC_138369.1, read as the reverse complement.
CACTTCATGGTGTCACTTATTTCTCTGATTCTATTTTCATGGATTCTGAGTTGTTTTTCCCTGGCCTCCTCTTTTCCCTTTTTATCTATTATATTGTCTTCCAGGTCGCTTATTCGTTCTTCTGCCTCAGTTACCCTAGCTGTTAGATTATCTAGATTGGATTGGATCTCATTGATAGCATTTTTAAGTTCTGCCAATTCACCTTTTATTTCTGCCCTTAGAGACTCTATGTTGCCATTAATTGATTTCTCCATTCTAGCCATTGTCTTCACAATTGCTAGCCTGAATTGCATCTCCGACATCTTGGTTATATCTGCATCCATTTGTAAATCTGCAGCATAAGTCATGATCTCTGAGTCTTTCCTATTTTGGGGGTTCCTCCTCCTAGTCATTCTGCTGATGGGTGTTTGAGGAATGTATAGAGTCCAAATTATTGACCAGAACCCAAGCAAGATGCACCTGTTTTCTTGGGACCTTAGGGTTGCTGGCCTCTTGTTTTCCCAGCCTGTCTTCGGCGGGTGGGGGTGGGGGGGGCCTGCTGCGCTATTACTCAGGCAGCCCTGTTTGGGTGGAGTTGCCCTGCCCCCCTGTGGGGGGATAGGCTCAGAGGGAATCAGTTTATGGGGCTTTTGTTCTCTGGCAGCTTTCCCTGGTGGCTTTCTGTGTCTCTTCCATGAGTCAGAGCAGAAGAGACTGTTTCCAGCCCTCTGCCTCAGAGCAGAGAGACTGCAGTCTGTTCTTCAATGAGCTCTCCAGGCCACACTGTCTCTGTTACTGTCTGTGCTGCTATAAACTGCAGTGTCCTGGGTTGTGCACCCCTCTGCAGAGCCCCCAGTCCTGCTTCCAGGTTGGGGCACGTCTCTGCCCTTTGTGCTTCTAAAACCACCAGCCACTTCCAGTTCGCACGTGCGACCCTGCCGCTCTGGGTTTCTGCCCCATGGGCTGCCCTAAAATCCTTTCCCCATCACTACCGGTCTATGAGTCTGTGCCCCGTCCCCAGCGCGTGAGGCTGTCACTCACCGGTGGTGTAGGATCCCCATGGCCAGGCACCCTCCTGCTGCCATTTATCCTCTGAAATCTGCCCGGGGAATCAGGGCTCCCTGCTTTGTACCTCAAAACCAACCACCTGAGATATTCTGTTTGTAGAGATCCAGATCTTCTTACATCTCAGGCTGATTTTGTGGGTGCTCAGAGTAGCCTGGTAGATATCCAGCTCAATTCCGGGGACCAGTTGAAATAGGGTCCCCTACTCCTCCACCATCTTTCCTCCTCCAGGAATTATTCTTATTAAAAAAAAAACAGGGTTCCTTCAGCCATGTTCCCTCTTTCTTTTCCTTCCTTCCTTCCTTCCTTCCTTCCTCCTTCCTTCTTCTGTTTGAAGAACTTCCTTAAGAGTAGGTTTACTAGTGAAAAAATTTTTTAGTTTTTTTTTCACTTGAGAATGTTTTTAATTTCCCTTTAATTCTTGAAAAATAGTTATCACAGATAGAGAATTTAAAATTGATGCTTATTTTCTTATAGCACTTGAAAAATATTGTGTCACATACTTATGGCCTCTGTGATTTTCAATGAAAACTTCTCTGATTCTTCTATAGATAATGTGTAGTTTCTTTTTTTTTTTTATTTATCAGAAGAGAGAGAGAGAGAGAGAGACAAGCAGGGGGAGTGGCAGGCAGAGGGAGAAGTAGGCTTCCTGCTGAGCAGGGAGCCCAATACGGGGCTCAATCCCAGGACCCTGGGATCATGACCTGAGCTGAAGGCAGACACTTAACTGACTGAGCCACCCAGGCATCCTGATAATGTGTAGTTTCTGTCTGGTTGCTTCCAAGATATTTTTATTACTATTAATTTTCAAAAGTTTATGATCTGTCTTAGTGTAGATTCCATGGAGTTTATGCTGTTTGGGGGATTTGCTCAGCTTCTTGGATCTGTAGGTCCACCAAATTTGGAAAATTTTCAGACATTATTTTTTTCTTTTTAAGGATTTATTTATTTACTTGAGAGACAGAGAGAGGGAAAGAGAGAGAGAGTGGGGGGAGGGGCAGAGGGAGAGAATCTACAAGCATCTCCCCCTCTGAGCACAGAGCCTGTTGCAGGGTTTGATCCCACCACCCTGAGATCATGACCTGAGCCAAAACCAAGAGTCAGACACTCAACTGACTGAGCCATCCATGCACCCCCAGACATTATTTCTTCAAATACTCTTTCATTCACACTTTCCTTTCCTTCTTCTTTTGGAACACCAAATGAATGTTGATTTTTGTTATTATCCCCCAGATCCCTGAGACTCTGTTAATTTCTTTTGGTCTATTTTCTTTCTGTTGTTCAGATTAGATGAACAACCAGCCAATCTACTGTTTAGCCTTCAAATTCACCGATGCTATCCTCTATCATCTTCACTCTACTATCGAACCCATTCAGTGAGTTTTTATTTCTGTTATTGCATTTTTCAGCTTCACAGTTTTCACTTGATTTTTTTAAATAATTTCTATTTCTTAGCTAATATTTGAAACTATTATTTCATTTGTTGCAAGAGAATTTGTAATTAATTGCTGGAGCATTTTAATGAAATTTCTTTATAATCTTTGTCAGATAATTTCAACATTGGGTTCATCTTTGTTTTGGTGTCAGTTGACTGTCTTTTTTCATTCAAGTTGTGATTTTCTGAGTTCTTGATATGGTGGGTGATTTTCTATTATATTCTTAACATTTTTCTCTGTTGTTAAGGGACACTGGATATTATTTAAATCTTTTATTTTTCCAAGCAGTTTAGATTTATCACAGGAGGTTTGGTCTACTTTGTGGGCTGTTGTTCCAAAGGTAGTTTTATTTTTAGAGACTTTGTGGTTTTAGTTTAGTCTATTTGGTTTACCTGGTGATGCTGGGGCATCTGTTGTTCCTACTAGTATTGCCTTAGGGAAGAGAAGGGTGTCCTATGGTGACCTGCTGAGCATCTCTCAGTGAAGAAGGGCTGATACCTCTTGGTTGTCTGATATCTCTGGGCAGGGATAGGAGATTCTGGTGTCTGAGGCAATGAACTTTCCAGACTCAGCTGTCTCTTTTACCAGTTTCACTTCATATCTACTGTGGAAAGGAGACTCAGGCTCTTCAAGGAGGGAGAATACTTCCACAGGCTACTTATTTTAGGTTGGGTTCCCTGATAGAGCCTGACGCAGGGTTTGATCTCACCACCCTGAGATCATGACCCGAGCCAAAACCAAGAGTCAGACCACTGGCTGGCTAAGGAGTCTGGCTCACCTGATGTTGTCAGGGAGACTTATGTTCAATCTGTGGAAGGGGAAAGCCTGCCTCAGCTGCCTTCTTTTGCTAGGTTAGGTATCTGGAAACACTGGGCCTGGGTAACCTCCCTCTGTTGGGTGGAGGTATGCAAGACTTCTTGTCATTGTGCAGATCAACCAGTCCTGGGCCCCGAAGCTAGCTCATCTTCTTCTGTCTATCTTTTAGAGTTCTCTTTTCTTTGTGCTTTATACCATTTCCAAGGTTTATAGTTGTATTTGCCAGAGAGAAGCAGGGAAAAATGGCTTTACCTCATCTATAAGTGTACCTTTTAAATCCTCACTCTAGGTAAATTTTCTTCTATTCATTTATTCCTTCACTTATTCATTGAGCATCTACTATGGGTTTAGCACCATTAAAGTTATTGGCAATGATAAAGAAGTACAAGATTTCTGTCCCCATTGAGTTTAAGATAAATCTCATCCTATCCTTAGATAGATAATCTAATATTTCTATGATTATCACCTTTGCCACATCTATTTTTTCTTCTTTGTATCTCTTGTGCTTTCATTTATTATTTTCCTTTCTTAGTACTTTGTGATGTATATTTTAAATTATAAAGCCTAATTTTCAGTGGTAGCTCACTTATTTTCAATTTCTCTAATTTTTAAGTTTGTTTTGTTCCAAAAACTCATCACATGTATGTGCTGTAATTTATGTTCTTAATAAGATTAAGATTTTGATTAGATTTTTTTTCTGTTTCTGCCATTAGTTATGCTTCCACTCTTTCCTGATGCCAGCATCTTCCCATAAATAATCAAGTTCCCTTAAATAGCTCTATTACCTGCTTTTATCAAGAGGTATGAGTGAGACAGTAAATGATGCCATAAGGAGTTTTTCTCTTCGTAACTGGTGATGATAAATTTGGCAAGTTGAAACTTATCTGTTAAGGAATTTCAGAAGAAGCCCTTTTCTATTTAGGAGAAGGTAGGAATGGCTTGCAATTTCTTTCTGGGGCAGTGACATTAAGGAAATAGCTTTGCTTTTCCCAGAATTGCATGTAGCAAGCCACATTTTCCCCCATACCAATAGAATTACTTTAATGGCTAGTCAGATACCCTATATGATTCCCTTCCCACAATACATAGAATTGGTGGGGTTTTTGTTTTTGTTTTAAGTAACCTCAATGCCCAACATGGGGCTTGAACTTAACAACCCTGGGTCAAGAGTCGCATGCTCTACCAACTGAGCCAGCCAGGTGCCCCTATGTGTTTTGATTTTGCAGAGAATCAAACCTCTTTCCAAGATACTGGATTTGCAGTTACACCCCATACATACACCTCATTCATCAGGATATAAGGTCTGATATATGTTTGCATTCTCCTCAGGCATGATCATCCTAGTGGCTATATCCTTCAACAGGGAATTGTCAGGAGGGGTTCCATTTAGCTAAGTGCCTTGCCAATTGGTGGAAAGAGAGAGGAAAGAACTAGAGCATCTGTAGATGATGGCTGAATTCACATTGGAGTGTACAGTTACTAGCAGGAAAAAAACGAACATTACAATAAGGGTGAGAAAATGGAGTGTGAGTGTTTATACAGACAGGGCTTAGAGCATTTATGTTTAGAGCATGGAAGGAAGAGAGACTTGGCAAATGACTTACAAGCATGGGGGTTAGTGACATGAAAAGAGGTGGAAAAAGAGATATAAAGCTTTACCTTGAATTATGATTAGAAACTCAATCTCACTCTAGAATTTTCTCGAGAGACAGTAATATATATTTAATCTTTAAAAAATCATGTTTAAATGTTGCATTAAAATTTCTCTGAATATAACACTTGGTCAAGATAAGATCACCCATGTAGATTAGAAAAGAGGCCATAAACTAAAGGGTAAAATCATAGATTTTGGAGGCAGGTAGTACTTGTTTAAAAAACCTGGCTTGATCAATTATTTGCTGGATAAATAGGAGCATATTTATCCTCTCTAGGCCAATTTTCTTTCTTTTTTTTTTTTTTAAAGATTTTATTTATTTATTTGAGAGAGAGAATGAGAGAGAGCACATGAGAGGGGGGAGGGTCAGAGGGAGAAGCAGACTCCCTGCCGAGCAGGGAGCCCGATGCAGGACTCGATCCAGGGACTCCAGCATCATGACCTGAGCCGAAGGCAGTCGCTTAACCAACTGAGCCACCCAGGCGCCCCTCTAGGCCAATTTTCTTATCTGTTAAATGAGGATAGTACTTCTTATCTAAGGATAGGATGAGATTTATCTTAAGATAAATCCTGAAGTCCTAAATATACCTTAAAAAGACTTCCATATCATGGCCACTCCTTACAACCTTTTATTCACACACATCAGATCAAGGAAACCAGGACTCATTTTAGTTCCTTGAATATACTACAGTCTTTCTTTTGGTTTGTGATCTTCCCAGAGGCTGTTTCCATTGATTATAAATTACTTCTCTTATCTCTCTCTTCCTGCATAACTCTCTTCATCCTTCAGGTTTCAGCTTAAACATAATTTTCTCTGTCTTCCTGTCCCTTAGCCTAATTCTCTTTTTGTTCTCCCAGAGTGCCCTGTTTCTTTATTATAACATTCAAAACATTTTCTTATGATTATATGCTTGTTTTTTGTTTCGGTTCTGTCTTCACCACTGGTTAGGGATTAAATCTTGACATTATAGCTTCAATATTTGGCAGAGTATTCATCACATAGTAAGTACTTAATAAATATTTGTTGAATGCATAAATTAATGAGCAATTGAAATAAAGTATGTGTCCAATGAATAGTATCATTCATTATAGGATCCTCTCAACTACATAATTTATTATGAGTATATTAGTGTAAAGATGGCTGTAAAAAAAAAAGAAAATGCTAGAGTTCCCTTAATCTCCATATATCCTTTGTTGCAGACTTACAATTCCACAAAGTAAAATAAAAAGCACAGTATTTTTTCATTTAACACAGGTAATAACCCACATATCATGTAGGAAGTGAGCAGCCCTTTTGCTAAAATTTATTACATGTGTCATATCAACAGTAAGTCAGACAACAATATTTTCTAAAAGACTTAAAAGAAAACCTAGCAGTTACTTCTAAAAACCATGAAATTGATAATGTGGAGAGAAAAGCACTGCTTGTCATATTTGAAATCCCAGAAGTCAATCAGATTTTTTGTTACCATATAATTTTTCCTTCACAATCTTTCCTGTCTACAGAGCCCACACATGTGAAAGAAAATAATTCTCTTTTGTAAGAGTGCACAAAATAACCATAGAAAATTCTTCTGTTTCCCACAAACCAGAACTAAGGTAGCTAAGTCACATTTATCAGACTACTGGGTAAGTTGCCAGGAGTCAAAGTACTTTCCAACTACTTAGCTCAAAGGACAAGTTCAAGAGCCCACCAGATCCTCTTTAGATGTAGGAAAAATAATAGATGAAGACAATTCCTGTCAAGGTTACTTTTGTTCCAGCTCATCACTCTCACTGCTGAATTAGAAAAGAGATTGAACAGCTCCTTAGAAATCTAGTGTGAAGAACATTATTCTTTCAGGACCATTAATCTTTGAATAATGTTCTGGCCATAAAGATGGATCTGGACATGTCAGACAAATTAAAATTAAGAGAATGTTGCTTAAATAAAAAGAACAAGGGCCTGGATATATTGTGAATTGGAAAATATCTTATGCAAGCAAGGTATTTCATCTTTCTTGCAGACAGGGGAATTGGGAAATGTTTCTAAATTGGGTGATAAGAACCCATGAACTACAGGGCGCCTGGGTGGCTCAGTTGGTTAAGCGACTGCCTTCAGCTCAGGTCATGATCCCAGAGTCCTGGGATCGAGTCCCGCATCGGGCTCCCTGCTCTGCAGGGAGCCTGCTTCTCCCTCTCCCATTCCCCCTGCTTGTGTTCCCTCTCTCGCTGTGTCTCTCTCTGTCAAATAAATAAATAAAATCTAAAAAAAAAAAAAAAAAAGAACCCATGAACTACAGATTCCATGTAACCAGGCTCTGACATCCAGATGATTCAAAAGCTTATTTCAGTGAGACTATTTAAATCTCAGACTCACAAGTATCTTTTATAGTTATTGTTTGCTTTCCGTCTTTTCCACTGTCTTGTAGGTTCAGTGAGGTCATGAGACTGCCCATTTGCCACTGTAGCCTTGCCACCTTTTCAGGCCCATGTCTAATGTGAAACTCTAGTGTCCTCATTTCGTCTTTGGCAGGCTGACCAGAAGTCCAGGCACTAGTGCTCATCTCACACTCTCATTTAGAAATCATTTTTGAAATCCACAGTGATTACAAAAGAAAGCTTTAAGTCTTCCCATTAAATTAAAGCACTGACTATCCCTCCAAATGGAGGGCATGCAATGTCCTTTAGCGGAGACACAAACCACATGTCCGTACTGTTTCCAATCTCTTATAGTGAAGGGATCGCAACCAGGCTTTTTTAAAAACTGAGTATGATTTATGAAATATCCTTCTTTGGACTCTCTCTTTAGATTTTAATGTTAATAGAGGTGAATGTTACTTTAAAATACCATGTTCTTCAGACAATGTCAGATGCTGGAGACAATATTGGAATATAGTAGGAACCGTCCTGTACAGGTAGATTGCATGTAGACCACTCTAGTGAGCAGAACTCAGTTAAAACAAATATAAGTTCACCACATAGCCCAGAAATTCCACATTTAGATATTTACCCCACAAAAATCTCACATAAGTCTAAAGAGGAATGGCATTGTTTGTGGCATTGAGATATTACAGCCAAACTTGGTGTCTGCCACTGGGCATGTGGGTTAGTGCACACTAGGGAATATATGCAATGAGAGAAGGAATACTTGAAGTATACAGAGAAACATGAATAGATTTTTTAAAATTAATATATTTTTTTAAGATTTTATTTATTTACTTGACAGAGAGAGAGAGAGACAGTGAGAGAGGAAACACAAGCAGGGGGGAGTGGGAGAGGGAGAAGCAGGCTTCCCGCCGAGCAGGGAGCCTGATGTGGGGCTCGATTCCAGCACCCTGGGATCATGACCTGAGCCAAAGGCAGACACTTAACAACTGAGCCACCCAGGCGCCCTTAAAATTAATATTGAGTGAAGAATATTGAAACATGATATTCAAGATATCATGCATTTGCATAATTGCATGCACATACATAGAATCAGTCAAAATAGCTATTCTAAGAATGCAACTAAATAAGGAATAAATCAAAAACATGTTAGGATGGGAGCCCATGGAAGGGCAAGAGTAGTAGAAGTGGGAAGTTGTGATAAATGGGAATTAAAAAAAGTGAGAAATGAAATGGTTCTTGCTATAACCAATGGAGATAATATACTATGACGAAATAGAATGAACTCGGCCTGAATTCCTCTCTCCACCTGAACAATACATGCACCCACACACACACACCCCCACCCACCCACACACACACACCACATAATCCATGTGTGCAGGAATTCTGATAATTTCTCAAGACTCTTAGCTTCCTAAAGACAGATGTAAGAGTCAGAAGCCTTTGTGGAAACTATAGGCATCTAAAGGGGGTGGGTGAAGAAGGTAGCTCAAGAAAAGTTCATAACTAAAAGTTGCTTAAAATCTATTTTCTAAACTTGGCCTATTCACTTCTCTCTTAAAATCCATAAGTCTCTATTTTCTCATCTACAAAAATGGGCATATTAATACTTATTCCATGGGTAGGTATTAATGAGATAACATATTTATGAAGACCTTATCATAGGGTTTGGCACATAACAGGCATTTAAATAATATGAATTTTATTTCTTCCTTTTCTTTCCAACCTTCCTTCTCCCTTTTTTCTGTTTTATTTTCCTATTTAAAATGAAAAGTTGACCTATGAATTTTTTAAATTGGAATACTAATGATCAACTTTTGAATACTCCTATATTGCCACTGTGCTTCATATATAGTATTTCATAAATGAGATATCCTGAGAATCCTGCAATTTGATACTAATATTATCTTTTTCTAGTTAAAAGGACTGAGGCTCAGAAAGATTAAGAAACTTAGCCAAAGCTTAAACAGACATTATCTAGAAGAATTCAACGATACTTCCTTATCCTTACAGAGAAGCCAAAGTGTTTGAGCTCGTAATTCTTTTGAGTTATAATCCTCAAACTTCAGCTACTCTGTGTATGGCCAAAAGAGTGGTATTAAATGGATAGGGTGCAACATTGAATTTTTTTCCTGCTTTTGAGTGGGCCAAAAGTGGCCACAAACTGAAAAAGGCATGGGATAAGAGAGAAAGGGAAGAAAGGAACTCACTTTTGTATAATTGTGTAAAATATAGACTCAGCTGTGAGAAATTTATGAGGCAGTTTTGAATATATTTGTACTCTTTCATGGGTTTAGACTGTATAATCTCTGAGAATAATTACTCTTGGAAGCCATGCTAACACGTCTTAATATCTACTCATTGGCCAATTACAGGAGGGAACAGATTTGTCTGAAACCAACATGGTGGACAGATCTCAAAGAGAACTGCCAGAAGGGTTCCTGCTTTACCTGACATGAGATGCAGAACATCTTTCAGCAAGTCTCTTTTCCTTCATTTCATTCTTTGGAAACTGGAGTGTGACAGCCATTATTGTCTAGTGGAATCTCTCCAATGATTGCTTTAGAGCTATAGTTCTCAAACCTGGTTGCACATTGAAATCACAGGGAGCTTTAAAAAATCCTAATGTTTGGGTTCCACCTTACAAATATTCTGATTCAGTGGTCTGAATATCAGAATTTTAGAAGCTCTTCAGATAATTCTAACGTGAGTTCATTCTATTTCTTCATAGTATATTATCTCCATTGGTTATAGCAAGAACCATTTCATTTCTCACTTTATTTTTTTTAATTCCCATTTATCACCAGTTTGAAGACCATTGCCTGAAGCCTGTTGTGCCTCTAGAGCCTTGTCTAAGGGCACTATGGAAGAAGAGAAAGGATAGTGTATTAAATTGCATCTTGCTCAACATGGTTCTCTCCAGGTAAGAAGAAATAAATAGCCTTTCAAGTGGAGGATGCCCAACAGTTCTAGTTACTAACCTGCAATAGAGAGAGGGACAATGGTCCTGGATCAGAGATAGAAACAGTTTTGAGAAGCACAGAGACTGAGGAGCAATATTCAAGAAAAGATAAGTCAGGAACCACTTTCAAATAAGTAAAACTAAAATTTCTGCTTTCTTCAATACATATTAGATAGAAGCTGAGGTTATAGTGGCAAAATCAGAATTCATCTTAAAATCTGGGCTCATTCCACTGTATCACAATCTTTTTCCATTACTCATGTCCCAAATCTCAAATATATATGTTTCAAGCCCAATGGTCAAGCAGATATATTCATTTCCTTGTACTCTCTGAGGTTTTTTACTGCCTCTGAGCTCATTTAACACTCTTATTTAATGCCTCCCACCTCCATTCCATTCATCAAGGTCTAGATCAAACCCAATCTTCCTTCTTTTCCCAAATACCCTAGTCTACGTAGCTCCCTCTCATTCTTCTAGTTGGAATCACATAGACAATTGTTACCTAATGTCTGCATGTGCATAAATTTTTATAATTAGATTTTAAGTTTCATGTGTATAGACATCATGTTTTACTTCTTTTGTGATTCTTATACCTTGGCACAGTGCCAGGCACATAGATCATATTCCTAAAATATATGATCAAGTGATGGATTACAACTATTAATAATCCTCAATGTTTTCAAGGAAAGAAAATAAAAAGCAAGTGAGACAGATTCCAAGGAGGAAATATGATAAATAATTATCATGTTAAACTTGATAAATGGATCTTTTTATTGGGAGTGGCATCCTTCCAGTACACCTGTGCTCAAGAAATGTGTAATCAGATTATAAGCACAAGACACCAGCCACCAATTTAACATTTAGACACGACATCATTTTTTCCTATGATTCAGTAAGATTATTTGACCATTCAACAATCTAAGACTGTTTATTCCAGAGTTGTTTTTTAACTTTGTTTAACCATCTCCTTGACCTTCTTTAAAATCTGCAGCTTTGATACATTCTCTTCTTTACTGGGAGTTCTAACTCTAAATATCCCACTGCAAATCTGGAGTTTGAAAGAGAACTTCTAGGGCATTGAGATAATTTTTCCCTCCTTTCCAAGAGCAAGTTTCTTCCTCCATATTTTCCCAAATGCCACAGCCAATTATGACCTGAATACCTCAATGAATTCCAAAGAAAAATGGCACTTTGTTTGACTGACCTCATTGTTGGGTCTGTCTTGCAAAAGGGCTACTTGAACATTTGTTTTTCTCCTTTTGAGAAAATTCTACCATTAGACCATTTAAAATAATTTGTTATTACCCCAAGTCTTTCTTAACTATAATTTCAAAAAGGTTTTTTTTTTTTTGTTTGGTTTGTGTGTGTGTGTGTGTGTGTAAGTGTGTAATACAACATTCCTACGTTTCATCGGTCCCTTTCTTTTTATTCAGGTGAACTGAGAAAAGTGGCTTCATTAAGACAATGAAAGGCACTGTGGATTCAAGACTCATACCTATTCTTTGAAGGATCAATGAAAGGTTGGCCACAGTTCACCTATGTGGGAATTTGAGGTTTTGATTACAGAACATTGGTCATCAATTCTGGTGTCCATCCAAATGACCTATGGACCTCTTTCAAAAATCTCTGTGTCTGGCCCATCCTCTTGAGATGAACTTAAGAAAACCCTGCACACCATCAGGTAACAATTTTGTCTTTATAAGAAAACAGATGAGTTCAATAAACTGTGACCATTGTTTTTAACTAAGTCAGATCTCTGTACCCCCTTTGCTGAAAATAAACTACATGTTATGAGAGAACATGTAGTTCCATCTCTGTTTAGAATTGAGTCCTCATTGTTTTAGGTTTCTATTAGATAATACGGAAAAATAAGGCTCTCAGAGTAAAGAATGAGGTAAGAAGATTATGGTAATTTCAAATTCTGACTACATATACAAACATATAGACCTCTCCAACAGAAGAACAATTTTTCAATTTCCCATTGTTCTTCCTCTACTAATGGAATACACTTGTCAGCTGAGAGCAAAACTACTCTGTGCACCTTGTTGTAAGGGAGACCAGATCTGTTTATTGTCCAGAACTATAGTCACTTGTATCAGGAGGCTGGGAAAGTTTTGAGTATCATTTGTTTAATTACTTAATATCTTATTTCATAGAAAAAAAAGGGAGCAAAACCATTTGGTTTATGTTCTTTGATGTCCTGAAACCTGTGTTTCAATGAGATTAAAAAATTGATAATAACCCAAAGAAGGGCTACAACAGTGTCTTACAGTAGGGTTCCAATATTTATCTAATACATTATGAAATGGTCACCACAATGAGTCTAGTTACTGTCTGCCACCGTAAAAACTAGTTCCACTATTATTAACTATATTCCCTATGCTGTACATTATATCCTTGTATCTTATTTATTTTCTAACTGGAAGATTGTACCTCTTAATCACCTTCACCTATTTTGCCCATCCCCCACCCACTCCCCTCTAGCAACCCCTAGTTTATTCTCTGTATCTTTGAATCCGTTTCCATTTTCTTTTGTTTGTTCATTTTTTTTAGAGTCTACATATAAGTGAAATATAAAATTTTTGTCTCCCTCTATGACTTGTTTCACTTAACATGATATTAAGTTCATCCATGTTGTTGCAAATGGCAAGATTCATTCTTTTTTATGACTGAGTAATATTCCATTGTGTATATGTACCACATCTTTATCCATTCATCTATTGATGTACATTTAGGCTGTTTATGTATCTTGGCTATTATAAATAATGCTACATTCAACATATGAGTACATGTCTTTTCAAATTAGTGTTTTCATTTTCTTCAGATAAATACCTAGAAATGGAATTTTTGGATTGTATGGTAGTTCTACTTTTAACTTTTTGAGGAACCTCCATCCTGTTTTCCATAGTGGCTATACCAATTTACATTACTACCAACCATGCATAAGGGTTCCCTTTTCTCCACATCCTCACCATTTATTATTTCTTGTCTTTTTGATAATTGTCATTCTGACAGGTGTGAAGTGATATTAGATTGTGGTTTTGATTTGCATTTCCCTGATGATTAGTGATGTTAGGCATTTTTTTATTTATGTGTTGGCCATCTGCATGCCTTCTTTGGGAAAATGTCTATTCAGATCCACTGCCCATTTAAAAAAAAGATTTTATTTATTTATTTGAGAGAGAGAGAAAAGGAAATCATGAGTGGCAGGGAAGTGCAGAGGGAGAGGGAGAAGCAGACACCCCTCTGAGCAGGGAGCCTGATGTGGGGCTCAATCCCAGGACCCTGAAATCATGACCTGAACAGAAGGCAGACGCTTAACCAACAGCCACCCAGGAGCCCCCACTGCCCATTTTTAAATCAGATTTTTTTTTATATTGAGTTTAATGAGTTCATATATTTTACATGTTAACCCCTTATTGGATATATCATTTGTGAATATCTTCTTTCATTCATTAGGCTGTGTTTTCATCTTGTTGATGGTTTTCTTCACTGTGCAAAAACTATATAGTTTGATGTAGTCCTATTTATTTTTACATTTGTTGTCCTTGCCTGAGAGACAGATCCAAAAAATACGACTAAGACTGATGTTAAAGATCTTACTGTCCATGTTTTCTTCTAAGAGTTTTATGGTTTCAGGTCTTACTTTTAAGTCTTTAATCCATTTTGAGTATATTTTTGTATATGGTGTAAGACAGTAATCCAGTTTCATTCTTTTGTATGTAGCTTTCCAATCCCCCAACACCATTTACTAAAGACACAATCTTTTCCCTATTATGTATCCTTGCTTCCTTTGTTGTAGATTAATTGATCATGTAAGAATGAGTTTATTTCTGAGATCTCTATTCTGTTCTATTGATCTATGTGTCTGTTTTTTTGCCAGTACCATATCATTTTTGTTTTTGCTTTTATTTAAATTCAAGTTAGTTAACAGATAGTGTATTATTAGTTTCAGGGTAGAGTTCAGTGATTCATCAGTTGCATATAACACCCAGTGCTCATTCCATCAAGTGCCCCCCCCTTTTTTTTTTAAGATTTTATGTATTTATTTATTTGAGAGAGAGAGAAAAAAAAAACAGCATGAGAGGGGAGAGGTTCAGAGGGAGAAGCAGGCTCCTCGCCAAGCTAGGAGCCCAACGTGGGATTTGATCCCAGGACTCCAGAATCATGACCTGAGCCGAAGGCAGTCGCTTAACCAACTGAGCCACCCATGCGCCCCTCAAGTGCCCTTCTTAATGCCCTTCTCCCATTTACCGCATCTCCCCACCCACTTCCCTTCTAGCAACCTTCAGTTTGTTTCCTATAGTTAAGAGTCTCTTATGGTTTGCCTCTCTCTCTGTTTTAATCTTATTTTATTTTTTCTTCCCTTCCTATATATTCCTCTGTTTTGTTTTTTAAATTCCACATATGAGTGAAATCATGTGGTATTTGTCTTTCTCTGACTGACTTATCTTGCTTAGCATAATATACTCTAGTTCCATCCATGTTGTTGCAAATGTCAAGATTTCATTCTTTTTGATGGCTGAGTAATATTCCATTACACACACACAGACACACATACACACACCCTTTCTTTATACATTCATCTATCAGTGGACATCTGAGCTCTTTCCATATTTTGGCAATTGTGGGCATTGCTGCTATAAACATTGGGGTGCATGTGCCCCTTCAAATCACTATTTTTGTGTTCTTTGGGTAAATACCTAGTAGTGCAATTGCTGGGTCATTGGGTAGTTCTATTTTTAACTTTGTGAGAAACCTCCATACTGTTTTCCAGAGTGACTCTACCAATTTGCACTCCCAGCAACAATGTAAAAATGTGAGACAGGAATCCATCGAAATCCTATAGGAGAACACAGGCAGCAACCTCTTTGACCTTGGCTGCAACAACTTCTTGCTAGCCAGTACCATATTGTTTTGATTACTATAGCTTTGTAGTATAGTTTGAAATCTGGGAAGATGATACCTCCAGCTTTTTCTTTTTTCTCAAGATTTCTTTGGCTATTTAGGGTCTTTTGTGGTTCCATACACATTTTAGGATTATTTGTTCTAATTCTGTGAAAAATTCCATTGGTATTTTGTTGGTGATTGCATTGAATCTATAGATTGATTTGGGTAGTATGGACATTTTAACAATATTAATTCTTCTAATTCATGAGTATATCTTTCAGTTTATCTATGTCATTGTCAATATCTTTCATCAATGTTTTAGTTTTCAGAGTACAGTTCTTTTACCTCCTTGTTAAATTTACTCCTAGGTATTATGTTCCTGGGATTATTTTCATAATTTCTCTTTCTGATAGTTTGTTGTTAGTGTCTACAAATGCAACAGATTTCTAATTATTAATTTTGTATCTGCAACTTTACTGATTTCATTTATTACTTCTAATAGTTTTTTGGGTAGAGGTTTTAGGGTTTTCCACATATAGAATCTTGTCATCTGTGAATAATGACAGCTTTACTTCTTCCTTTTAAATTTGGATGCTCTTTATTTCTTCATGCTTAATTGTTCTGACTGTGGCTTCCAATACTATGTTTAAACATGACAAGAGTGAGCACCTTGTTTTGTTCATGATTTTAGAGGAAAAACTTTAAACTTTTTACCTTTGAGTATGATTTTGGTAGTGGGTTTGTCATATATGGCTTTTATTACATTGAGGTACTTTCCCTCTATATCCACTTTGTTGAGAATTTTTATCATAATGGTATGTTGAGTTTGTCAAATGCATTTTCTACATCTATTGACACGATTATATGATATTTATTCTCCATTTTGTTAATATAGTGTATCATATTGATTGTTTTGTGGATATTGAACCATCATTACATTCCTAAAATAAATCCCACTGATCACAGTATATGATTCTTTTAATGTATTGTTGCTATTGTATTGGTTTGCTAATATTTTGTTGATGATTTTTATATCTATGTTCGCCAGGGATATTGGCCTATAATTTTCTTTTTTTATAGTGTCTTTGTCTGATTTTGTTATACAGGTACTCCTGGCCTTGCAGAATGAGGTTGGAAAGATTCTTTCCTCTTAAATTTTTTGAAATAGTTCTAGAAAGCTAGGTATTAACTCTTTAAATGTTTGGTAGAATTTAGCTGTGAAGCTGTCTGGTCCTGGACTTTTGTTTTGGGGGAGTTTTTTGCTTACTGATTCAATTTCATTAATAGTAATGTCTCTTCATATTTTCCATTTCTTCTTTGGTATATTCCAATTTTTGGTATGTTTTATATTCCTAGGAATTTATCCATTTCTTCTTTGTTGTCCAATTTGTTGGGTTATAATTTTTTGCAGTAGTCTTCTATGACCCTTTGTATTTCTTTTTTTTTTTTTTTTTAAGATTTCATTTATTTATTTGACAGAGAGAGACACAGTGAGAGAGGGAACACAAGCAGCAGGAGAGGGAGAAGCAGGCCTCCCAGAGAGCAGGGAGCCTGATGTGGGGCTTGATCCCAGGACCCTGGGATCACGACCTTAGCCGAAGGCAGACCCTTAACGACTGAGCCACCCAGGTGCCCTGACCCTTTGTATTTCTGTGGTATTGGTTGTAACTTCTTCTCTTTCATTTCTTATTTTATTTGTTTGGGCCCTCTGTCTTTCTTTCTTGATAAGTGTGGCTAAAGGGTTATCAACTGTGTTTATCTTTTCAAAGACTCAGCTCTTAGTTTCATTAATCTTTTTTATTGTCTTTGTAGTGTCTATTTCATTTATTTCCACTCTGGTCTTTATTTCCTTTCTTCTACTAACTTTAGGATTTGTTTGTTCTTTTTCTAATTTCTTTAGGTATAAGGTTAGATTGTTTATTTGAGAATTTTCTTGTTCCTTGAAGTCAGCCTGTATTGCTATAAACTTCCCTCTTGGAGATGCTTTTACTGAGTCCATGGATTTTGGAACATTGGGTTTTCATTTTCATTTGTCTCTATATATTTTTGGGTTTCCTCTTTGATTTTTTTATCCACCATTGGTTGTTTAGTTGCATGTTCACATGTTTGTGTTTTTTCCAATTTTCTTCTTGTAAATGATTTCTAGTTTTATAGTATTGTGGTTGGAAAAAATGCTTGATATGATTTCAGTCTTTTTAAATTTATTGAGACTTGTTTTGTGATCTAACATGTGCTCTGTCCTGGAGAATGTTCCATGTGCACTTGAGAAGAATGTGTATTCTGCTGTTTTTGAATAGAATGTTCTCTTCTTCTAGTAAGTCCATCTGGTCTAATGTGTCCTTCAAAGCCACTGTTTCCTTATTAATTTTTCTGTCTGGATGATCTCTCCATTGATGTAAGTGAGGTTTTAAAGTCCCCTACTATTATTCCATTACTGTTATTTTCTTTGTTTGCATCTGTTAATATTTGCTTTATATATTCAGGTACTCCTTTGTTGGGTGCATGAATATTTGCAAATGTTATATCTTCTTGTTGAATTGATTCCTTTATCATTATGTAATCCCTTCTTTTTTCTCTTGGTAAAGCCTTTGTTTTAATGTCTATTTTGTCTGATATTAGTATTACTATATCAGCTTTCTTTTCACATCCATTTGCATGGAATATCTTCTTCTATCCCTTCACTCTCTGTGTGGGTCTTCAGCTCTCAAGTGAGTCTCTTGTAGGCAGCATATATATAGATAGATCCTTTATTTTGTCCATCAGGATGTCTGAATTTTAAAAGCTCCACAGGTGATGTAGATTATGTCTGAAAGGTTAAAACCTCTGGCTAGAATGATTTGAGGAGTTTATAAAAATGTATGCTGTCTTATGTTCTTGTCAAGAGCTGCATGGTGATGGAGCATACAGGGAGAATAGCATTCCTTCATTTCACAATTGTTTTTGAGTTCCTCTTGTTGCAGGCATTCTCTTTACTGCTGGATATGTAATAGTGTTATTAGCATTCCCAGCCCTCGTCCTCCAGGGACCTCTAGTCTAGTATCTTTTTCTTGGATGGTATTAGAAAAAAGATGTATAAATTTCTAGTTACTCTTTAAGTTAAGTCTGGGCATTGCTGCTTAGTAATAAGTCATTGAACCTATGGGACTTTAGTTTCCTCATCAGTGAAGCAGGATAATAAGAGCTTTACAGCATTGTTATAAATATTGAGCATGATCATGCATAAATATGCATATATATTTGTACAAGGTATTATTTTTATTGACTCCCACCTGGATTCAGTTTTTTTTCCTTCTTTCATTTTTTTAAATCTTTTCCATTTGGTCAGACTTCTTAGCAATTACAACTCCATCCTTGACTCACCATGCAGACTACAGCAAAGGTGTTAATATTTGGACCCAGTTTCTTTATCTCGCTAAGGACTCCAGGAATGTT
Source organism: Leptonychotes weddellii (assembly GCF_054177405.1). NCBI lineage: Eukaryota > Metazoa > Chordata > Mammalia > Carnivora > Phocidae > Leptonychotes > Leptonychotes weddellii. The sequence continues at coordinate 151,045,836 of NC_138369.1, read as the reverse complement.
ATATGAGTACATTTTAAAGTGAAAACAAGGTTTTATTTAGATAGCATGGAATTTGACATCAGTAGGATTCTATCATGAATCTATCATTTTGATCCCAGAAACTTACTTTTGGCTTAGTCAAAGTTTAGAAACTTTCTCTTGGGTGTAAACTTTGTTCAATTCAGGGTTAGCCAGTTTGCCAGCTTCCTATCTTGTACAAGGCACTCAACCCATATGCATGGTCTTCTTAGCTTTTTGCTGCAGAGCTCCCAGGAAGATAAGGAAGACATTATAATGCTATTTTGTTATGAGTGTTATTTGTTACAAATCCAAAAGGAATACAAATCTGGAGTTAAGAATAACCAGGGTAAGAGAGAAGATAAAAATAGTCAATTTTGTCATGCTAATCTTCATTTAAGATCTCATTCATTGTATCTCTTCTATAGCAATTGGCACTTTCTCACTCGTGTAAGTTATGCATTATACTAGCTTCTTATTACTACTATAACAAAGTACCACAAATTAATAACTTAAAACAGCACACATTTTCTAGCTTATAGTTCTGGAGGTCAGAAATCTGGTATGGCTCTCACTTGGCTAAGATCAAGTTGTGGACAGGACTATATTTCTTTCTGGAGGTCCTAGGGGAGAATTCATTTCCTTGCCTCTTCCAGATTCTCAAGGCCACTCATATTCTTTGGCTTATGGCCCCTTTTACCTTCAAAACCAACAACATAAATCATTTACATCTCCTTCCGACTATAGATGAAAAAGTGTCTCTTATTTTGAGGAATCATGTGATTAGTTCAAGCCCATTCAGATAATCCAGGATAATCTCTCTCATCACAAGATCCTTAATCTTAATCACAAATGCAAAGTCCCTTTTGCCATGTAGGGAAACATACTGACAGGTTCTAGAGATTAAGGAGTGGGCATCTTTGGGTGGCTATTAATCTGCCTACCACATGTATGTCTGTCTCATTTCTTCTACTCAATCATAAGCTTTTAGGACCCAAAATGTGTGTCTGATCTTTGTTGTATTCTCCACAGTATGTACCCAATTGTATTTCATACAACAAAGGGTTCAACCAGCATTTGTTGACTGATCCAGTAGAACTCAAAAAATTTAAAAGATTCATTGGAGCAAATAGTAAACTTGTGGAGTTTTAAGAATTCTTATAAGAATGGTTATTTAAATATATCCACACCTACTGGAAAATTCATGAACACTTAAATAATTTTGTAAACAGTAGATTACTAAAATTATTGTTTTTATTTTTAGCGCATATACATAACTACAGTCTATTACATGTTCCAGGATGCTCTGATGGTGTCAATTTCCAGCTGGATTCCTGTCTATCAGTAGAGCTTATGCCTGAGTGTTTTGCTGTGATGATAAGCACAAGTCAACAATTAGAAATCAGGTGCCACAGCAAAGACTCAGTATTGCCTATCAAATATCAGTCATAGAAGGGTCAAGGGGAACTTAAACATTATAGAGCTGGCTTGGGTTCTTGCCCTGGGCAATTAACTTCCTGATAATTTGAAATGTTCATCTCTTGTAGAATTGAATGTGATGTGTTGCTAGACTCCCCAAAGGAGTAGCTTTTAAGAAATGTGTCTTGTATGATTTGTATCACATAGAGTTCTGCAAGTTGTGCAAAGTAGCCACAGACTCTGGAATCTATAACTGGCAAGAGAAATAAATATTTCCGTATTGCATTTAGCAATTGTTATGTATTAAGGCAATTTTGTTTAAAAATTATTAAGGGCTTTGTAGCACTAAGACTCTGTTAAATAACACAGAAAGGATTAGATTTGGGGGGTGGGGTAGACTGGGGGATATTGGATATGCAAGCACAGATGGTCTTAATCGACTCATGAACACACCAGAGCCAAATAGGAAATATATGTTTTGTGTGGTTACATATGTTGTAAAGAAAATTGCCCCTGGTTCTTTCCTGTAAGAAAGTATGAGGAGGGAAGAGAAGGGGAGAGAACAAGATCATGTGGGGAAAGATGAAGCAGACACAAGACCAGCATATGTAGCAGATGTCTGGCAAAGAGAGGAGCAAAGAGAGGGTGGTGAGGAAGGAGAGCCAAATTCCTTCCTTGGAATGTGAGTAACCGATGAGGGGACGGATCTCTGTGCCAAGGATCAAGGTCACTGAGTGGATATCTGTTCTATAGATAGTTGCCTTGGGATCTAGGTGTAACTCTCCAACCACACTGCCTGGTTTAGTGTACAGACTGTCTTCCTATGAGGAATTTGTGCAGAGTTGCTTCTAATCCACCTATTCCTTCCTTTGCCACAAAGACCTCAGACACCTGGGAAGGGTGTGAGCAATCTCAGTTATTCTGAACTCTGTTCCAAGCCCTTTATAGACCTTACCTCATATAATCCTCACAAGAACATTAAGTGGTAGTTTGCAGAGTGGTGCCAAATTTTACAGATTAGGAAACCTAAGCTCAAGGAGGTAAATAACTTGCCCAGGGTCATACAGCTAGTTGATATTGGTACAGGATTTGTAAGCAGGCAGTCTGGCTTCAAAGTGCCCAATTTTAACCCTTCACTGCCTTCTTCAACACTCTGTGGTCTTACCTCTTTAAACTAATGAACCCCTTAAGAGGGTAATTGCAGATTTCATCTTCATAGTCCTCATAGAATTTGTCAGAACATCAATCTACAAAATAGGTGCTTCATTTCATAGTAAATGAATTATTTACTTAGGGTTCTAATACACTTGTCAGAAACTGGAACAAGCCTGATTTCTTGTATCCTTGTTAACAAAGATGTGTTGTGAGAAGGAATGGAACCAGTCTCAGCAACTCCAGAGCCAAACTGACAGAGACCTAGGGAACTAATCGGAATGCAACAGTATTTTTAATAATCTCTAGCTCTGGTGATACATGGCCACCCTAATGATATTCTGTCATGTTCATGGTTCAGTTTCCCCTCTGCTTTGTTCTCTACATATTTTTTTGCTGTATTCAGGCTTCTATGCCTTGGTGTATCTTCTACTTTATTTCATTTATTTCTCAAATCCTTTCCCACTGCTGACTCTGATTTTGTACATCTCCCATTGAGATTCCAAGTGAGAGCTTTGATGGGATCAGTCATTCCACCATTTTGTTGAATAAAGTTCTTCAGCTGAACCACCTCTTGGCCCTTGTCTATCTATAGATGACTATCTCTGGAAGGAGCAGCCAGAGTTGGGGGAGGGGTGAGGACCACAGGATACAGCAATCTACGGTTGGAGAACCACCCTAAAGGGAGCCATGGGCTTGGCAGCTCCTCAGAAGGGTATTTGGTTTTTCTCATAGAATCATATTCATGAAAATGGGCAAAGTTATAGCCACAAAATTTTGAAAATCTAAGAAAATGTGGTGTCCCCAGTGTACATAATAAAACAATAAGGTAGATTAAGAACAAGTTTGCAAACAGTGCTCAGGGTCTTAAACTTTAAAATTGTGCCAAACATGCTTGGAAGGTGTTGAGATGAAACAGATGATTTAACCTTCAGGACTCATTTGTGGAATCCGTCAATCAAACCTAAAAACATAGCAAAAAATAAAAACTAAAAGCCTATAACATACCATAGTACAGTTATTCCAGTTGCCAAGGGAATATATGTTTTTTTTTTAATCACAATCCTAGTGATAAACATGGTATTCAGTTCTTGGCACAATATAAATCAAACTCATTTAAGAAGTTTAGAAAGTTATGGAAACAGTTACAAAGAGCATTCTTTTTTGTCACAATCTTAAATTTGTAATCCCCTGTTCCCTTTTAGAATGCCATATGGAAAAGAAACAACATTTTAAATGGGTTTCTGAAGAACTGCAGTTGACATGAATACCAAAAAACTTCATAAAACCACTAAATATTTGGCTAGTGTGGAGTCTACTCGAGGTTTTAAAAAGTCTGAAGACAAATTGTTATGTTAAGAGAAAAAGTGTTCAGACCATGGCTGACCTATCACCTGACCAATAACTTTCCCCACTGAGCATTTAAATCACCCAGGCTTTAGAACTACAGACTTCCCTAATTAAGCAGCTTTTCCCCCAATGGTTTGGAATGGGTCAGTGTATTGCTTTGGCTTCCCTGGCAGGAGCATGCGCAATGTCTGGTCTGGTCAGCCATCCAAACCGCTTTCCCATACATCAAGGATCCAAGATAATTTCACCAGACACTCTAAAGTGCAATTGCAATTTACCAATTTCCATCTCACGTATCTTCCTAGAAAACAGAGATCTACACACAGCCCATGATATTTTTGCACATGTACTGAGATATAGATCTCAGTCTCAGAAATCTGGGAATGGATATGCTGCTAGCTGTAGTAGTAAATGAAGCATCTTTCATATTTGGTGTTGGTGCACAATTACAAAGTGAATAATAAAGAAAAAGGGGGTTTATATTTGGGATTACAGTTTGAATTGTTTTGAAAGGGATTCTAGATGTAAGAATATAGTGAATTCAGAATCAGAGGGCAATATGGCATTGCAGTAATAGGGGTATAATGGACTTTTCTGAAGCCATAAGTCCTTATAGAATTTTCAGGTAAAACATCTTTACATTCAAATTCCAAGTCAGCAGTTTCAGGAAAATTGTCTGTGTCAAAAGAAAATATCTCAACAGTGGGTTCATATTTTGATTTCCTTGGACTTTGCAGTGGTGGAATTCTGCTATTCTCCTTATGCTGGCCAAGGCTGACAAATACTTGTTACAGAATTTCAGATGGTAACAAGGCCAGTCTGGTTTATTCATAACAAGTGCTGTGAGAGTTGAAGACATGCCACTTCAACTGAATAGAGAAAAATGGGGAATCTTTCTGAACATCAGTGGAGAAATCTGTAAATACTTAGCTGCTCTTCAATCTAAGGTCACATGTGTACCTTTGACTTCATGCTACTTTTTATGAAAAGCATTGTTTGTCTTTTGAGCATGGAGGGAACAAGCTTCCCCTCAGCTTCTCTCCCTTTCAAAAGAGCCAGATCAATATCTGCTGGTCACTCTTATCCTCTAACTTCATGGGGGCTGCTGAGTTGAGCTTCCCTTATGCTCCCATGTCCACTGATGAAAGCTCAGGCTCAGCAGCTGGTCAGAGAACAGAAAGGTCAAGGCCAATGTTAGATCCTACCTGTATTTAGCATTTTAAGTGCCAGCCTTGTCCCACATGGGTCATTGCCTCCTCAGTCTCTGAGGGGCTTGTAAGTACCAGGCTTTATTGGCCTGCTATGTATCTGACAGTTCTAGCACTGTCATCTTTTGGAATCTAGTTATATTTCATCCAGCTAAGAATTTCTGTGGTATGAGAAGACTGCCTATAAGCTGAAACTAGTAGCTAATAAATTATAGGGCTCCACTAGTGTTTGTGGAGGAGTACATGAAGTTTATGTGATATCTATTACTTTTGTAAGTCTAGAGAGGAATAGAGCTTTTCTTGTCATTTAAGTCAGTAGCCTTGGATAATCATGTATAGCATAAAGAATATACCAGTGAATATGGCAAAATACAGTGAGGAGGATAGCTGGGCATTGGGGTGGGGATGTTTGGAAGGATAGGAATGGATAAAAAGTTTGCAGAAATAATTTTACCCTATTTCATGGCTTTTTGTGTTCTCCTAGTCAATCCTTCATCTTGAACTGATAAAAGAGCCCCAGAGTGAAGGGGAGCAGTGGGAGATTGGTGAATCCCTCTCCATTCTGCACTCTTCCTGACTGTGTGACAATGTGTTCTGGAGATATAAGTACCTGCGTATGCACATCTCTAACAGCTACCAAGGCAGAGTACTGTAATTCATCTTATTCTGTATTTCAAAGCTAGATTACTTGTCAAAACCTCTTTTTAGCTCTATCAACCCATGATTTCATAGTTCTTTGTGCCTCCAGTGCTCCTTTTGTTTTGTTCATTTGTATTCCTCATAGTATCCTGGTGATCAGTACTATTATTTCTGTCTGGCAGATGAAAGTTAGGCTTAGGGAAACCATATGACTTGGGCAATTCACCCCAATAAACAAGGATAGAAACATGAAGCAAGCTTAGTTTTAGAACATGTCCAATTCTATAAATTACTAGAACCCAGAATAGCCTCTGCTTCTCAGTTCCTACTTTTTGTTTCATTTGCATTCATTCAAGATCTGTCTTCTGTTATGTGGGTCCACTGGCCTGTTGTTATTCTGAAGTGGAATCTTAAGCCTTGCTGTTCTCTCTGAGCTTAGCAAAGTGTCTCTGGGGAGTATTTTAAAAGAATAAAGTATGGCCTATCATGTAATTGATGCTGAGGAAAAGACACAGGACTCAGAGCCAAGAGTTCCTGGCCATGCATAAACTTCATGACCTGGATGAAGCCTGTTGGTGCCTAAGCTTCTCCATCCATATTCTCTGCCTGACCCAACCTCACAGGAATGTTATGTGGCTAAATGAAAGGAAGTTATCTTGACCTACTTGGATTTGGTGATCTCTATGTTCTCTTCCAATTCTGAGATGCTATAGCTTTTTACTGTGGGTGGAGAAGTTGAAAAAGGGAGTCCAGAAGAGATTTTTAGATGATCTATGATTTTTACTTCTACTAGTAGACAAGTGATGACAGTTCTTCAGCTCTTATCTCATCCTCATCAATAATAGTCATTCAAATGTAGGAATTTTATCCATGGGGGTGTTAATTGGGATAAAAATCAATGGTCTTCTCAGTCCAGCTACCAATGCTGTAGTTTCTGTGAATGGTCTGTGCTTCAGTTGAGGATTTGAAGCAGAATTTTGGACAATTCCACACCTTCTACAGGGAAAATCCTGTTGCTCTGTTTCTTAGTGTTAATTTACTCCTTTCTTTTCTTTTATTCTCTCTCCTAGTGAACTTTCTTTGTTCCTTCCTGTTCATATAGCTCATTAGAGCTCTTTCCATTTGAGTTCAGCTCACCTATAAGATCCATTGTCTAAAGATCACTGACCTCTTAGTCTAAATTCTTATCAAATGGCATCTAGATAACTTAAGTCTTTGGCTACTTCTCCCTCTTGGGATATGGGTCCATTCTGGTTGGAATTAGCTGTAGGAGAAAGACAGCATGGGCAGAGAGCATAAGCGTGGGCTTCCACTCAGGGTCCACAGACAGTGCAAGCAATAACAGGCAAGTGTACTTAGGTTTGCAGTCTATAATAAAAGAGATCTTCCACCAAGCTCAATACCTAGTTTTGGTTATAGATGATAAAACTTTTACTTTGAGCACATGTTGTTTTTGGAGTCAGGAAGTCTTTGTTCGTGATCTTGGCTCTGCCTCTTACAAACTATGTGAATTTCTTATTACTTAACAGTTTTGCCATCTGTAAAAGGGAGAGAGAGTAATATTAGTATCTGTTCACTTCACAGAACTGTGTGAAGAAAATATGTAAAAAATATTTATGTTTGTGAATTTAGACAATGTCATGCATTTTTATATATTTTTTCCACTTTTATTGAGACATAATTGACATACAACACCACTTTAGTTTTAAGTGTACAGTATAATGATTTGATATATATATTATGAAATGATTACCACAATAAGTTTCATTAACATCCATCACTTCAAACAGTTACAGTTTTTCTTCTTGTGATAAGAAGTTTTAAGGTTTACTTTCTTAACAACCTTCAAATACACAATACAGTATCGTGAACTATAGTTACCACATTGTATGTTACAACCCCAGAACTTATTTATAACTGGAAATTTGTACCTTTTGACCACCTTCACCCATTTATATTTTTATTTTTTAAATTAAAAAAATCTTTATTATGCTCAATTAGCCAACATATAATACATCATTAGTTTTTGATGTAGTGTTCAATCATTCATTAGTTGCATATAACACCCAGTGCTCATCACCAGACATGCCCTCCTTAATACATTTTAAAATTTAAGTTATCTTCTCTAATAAAATAAAATCATACTCTATGCTCTTAACCCTTATTTGATTATTCAATTGTTGAAATTATTTCTCCCACATGCCCAGACCAAGACTTTCTTTAACAATACATCTAAAGGGCACCTCCATTGTAGCTTCTTTTTCTGCTTCAGTACCCTCTTCAGCACTTATACTACATGTCATTCTATCATATATTTATGTATCTTATTTTCTGTTCCTGTTTTTAGAATTTGAGCTCATGGAGGGCAGGGGCTTTAGCTGCCCTCCTCATTTCTGTATTCTTCACACATAGTAGTACTTTCTCTGGCATACAGCAGATGAATGAATGTCCAACAAATAATAATTGTTAACTTTTTTCTCTGCTTCTGGTTCTATTTTTGGTCTCAAGTGAAGTATTTTTATAGAAATATCAGCATGGACTAAAGCAGCACAGCATTCAAAATTAGTCTAAATACATATAGAAGAAAAAGGTAACCACATTTTGTGAAGGTGAAATATTTAAAAGTCTGTTTTGTCCTAGATTTTGAAAACTTGACCCTATAGCTCCAGGTTTTACTACCAGGGTCAAATCCTTCCCATTATAAAGCTTCATCAGTTTATCTCCACCTGCAAAGTTTATCGTTGTTATTCACTCTTCATGTGAGCACGTCAGATTCACGGTCTGGTGGTGAGCAATTGAAATTCATGTTCCACACATGTGGCATATGATAAGATTTCCCTTTCTATCAAAGCAAATGCCCAGAGGAGAAATAACAATTCTTTGGTCAGGGTATGAATATTTTCTTTTTTGTGTTTTTGACAAGCATGTTAGAAAAATGTGAAGAAAAATTAAAGCCACATTGTCACATGCAGGCTGCTCTAGAAGTGAAGCAAAGCAAATGCCTTCCTGCCTTGAGAACTTGCCACTATCTGAGGTTGGCGTTTTGCCATTTGGGACCAGGTATCTTAGAAGGTAGGTGCTATGAAAATCATTTATAAATATAAATGAAACAGAAAAATCTAAACTTCATGAGGTCAGATGTGTCCAAGGAACACAAGGAATGCCAGACTTATTTATCCATGATAGTTTTCCATTCTGAATCTGATAGATGCCCAGTGTATTCCATGAGGTTCTGTGACATGTCTCAATACAAGGAAAATAATAAAACATGTTCTAAAAAAACTAAATAAGAAAGTTGTTTTCTTGTAAAAGGAAAAAAAAAAAAAACCTTCATTGAATACAGAAGAGTAGGATTTTCTATGGCTCTCTCCTCAACTTTCTTCTGCAGTTCCATGTTCTCTGCCTGCTGAGAGCTGGATTCCTGAAGGTCATATAGATTTCAGCAAGCAGCTTCATGGAGCCATTAGTCTCTGCCCTAAATGGAGAATTTACTCCAGAGCACATCTACTGCTTGGCACTCATCCCTGCTGCTCAGCCCCCAAGTGAATGTCACTTGCATGTTTAATACTATACTTAAGTATCTAGCTGGCTGCCATTCCTTACACATTATTCAACAGGTTATGAAGTTAGATTGTTCCAGAGTTTACAATGCATGAAGCAAGGGGTCTATGCATTGCAGTGGCCAGGGCTGAAAACTACATGGTTACCTCCATACTGGGGAGAGCAGAAGAGGCTTTTAGAAAGAGTCCAAAAGTACATGGAGATTTCTTCTTACTTGTATTACAGATCTCTTTGTCATTATTGATTTGGGGAAGGTACCAGGAGACCAGGGCTTCCCCATATCTTCTCCCCAGGAAGCCTCATGTGAGTGGGGCAGGACAGTTAGATTTCCTGAAGTACTCTGACCTGCCAATGAACAGTCCTGGTTTCCTCAAGACCAGTCTCCTTGATAAGTACAGTATAATATATTGACTTTATTGAGTTATTCACTTTAGTAAAACAGTTCCCAGGAGATCCTACTTGCTGATGGGTCCCACTACTTGGGGAGACAGTATTACAAGAGCAAGATTGCTCTATAAAATATTCAGCTGGAAGCAAACAATACCACTTGACCAGGGCTGTTTTTCTTGTTATTAGGTCACATTTCTGGTATGAAGATTATTTTAGGGATGTTATTCAGAATATTTAACAATCTGAGTGGCTGAAGCACATAAATCAAAGGGGGAAGTCTGACTAATCAGAGTAGACAGCTGCCAAGAAAAACCCAGTGGGTTATACCAGGATGGGAAGATGGACATGTTTATTTCCCACCACCAGCTCATGCTCTTATCCTAAGCCTCTAAACCCTATCTTACCATAATTATCATATACTAGAGGCCGCTAATCAATAATTGCAGACATGCCATGTTAAAAAATATTTGATTACTTTTATCCTTAAAATTATTCAACATTAAGAATTCAGCTAACAAAAAAAACGATTTGACTAATGTAGAGTTTTCCTTCACCTTCAATTCCCACCTTGTTCCCAATATTCTAATTCAAGATTAACTACTTCTCCAAAAGAAATACCACTTGAACATCTTTCATACTAACTTCCCTTAGTAGGTGGGGCCCCAGGCTAGAAAATAGCCTCAATTGGATGTTCCTCTAGAATTCAGCCCTCATGCCCTGCTGAGACTGAGACAGGCTTGGAATTTTCCTTTTACATACACTTTAGCACTAACAGACTCATTCCTTTATCATTCATTATCCTTTTCGATTCTGTCAGCCGTCTACTCCAGACCACAGTCTTGTCAGTGTCCTATTTATAATGCTAAAACTATGGAAGCCATTTATTTATTTGTTGTTATTTATTGTTATTTATTTATTTACTTGTCATTGGACATATTGGAACTGAATTAGACTGTTAGATTAAGAGCTATTTATTTGATTTTTTTTGTGGGGGGGGATGGATCTCTGTTAAAAGTCCCTTTCTGGGAGGATGTCAGAATGCTTCAAAAATAAAAATGGAAAAGAAGAAAGAAAAAAGCAAAAGAACAAAAGAAAGATAAAATCCTATCAACAGTAAAACAATTCAATCTAGTTTACCTGTACCAGCTTTTTAAACTTCATTCTCACTTCCTAAAAGTCTTAAAATCTCTGCGCAGGGAAAAACAGTGATGAAAATAACACTTTGTCAGTCTTCCTTTCTATTTGTTTCTGTTTTCCCCTCTGTTGCTCTTGACCTTTCTTGTACTTTGTATACTTTTTCTTATCACCAGGGTTACTGATTTCTGCCTAACTTGTCTGATGAATCTGGAAACACATGTGGGGCTGAAGTAGTGAAGTGGGTGTCCAGACTTGCATGGGGCATTCCTTCCCAGAACTCCAAGGTGAAAGATGAATGGAAGGCCCCTCCTGCCCTACCCATTTATCTCCAGCTTGCCTGTTGTATACCTTTTTCCCTTCAAAGCTGTCTTAATGCTTTTTTCTTTTTTTAATTTAATTTTTATTTCTTTAAAGATATTATTTATTTGAGTGAGAGAAAGGGTATGAGAGCACGAGCAGGGGGAGGAGCAGAGGGAGAAACAGACTCCCTGCACTGAGTGGGGAGCCCACCTGTGCAGGGCTTGATCCCAGGACCTTGAGATCATGACCTGAGAGGAAATCAAGAGTCAACTGCTAATCGACTGAGCCACCTAGGTGCCCCAGCCCCAGTGCTGATTTCTTCTATATGAAAACATCATTGAATGGGGGAAGGGGAACACCAACTCTTCCCAGCCCTTATTTTTTACCTTTCCCATGGAGACAACTTGCAGTGGTTCTGGTGGCATTCAGTGGAAACAGATGTTTCCTCTTCCTCAAATGATCTTTTGTATGTTAATATCACTCCCCAGGAAGCCTTCCTTAGGCATCCCAGAGCATTTAACATATAGCATTGTAATAAAACATTGCAATTGAGATCTCCTACTGGACAGAAACTCTTTCAGCTCCGGTTTTATTTTATTTTACTTACTTTTTAAATTTTATTATTATCTTTTAAATCTGTTTTCTCAGCACTTGTTCCAGAGCTTAGTTCATCATAGGTTCTTAGTAAATAGTTTGTGGAAGTACAAATTGATGTAGGAAAGACGATATTAGGGTTCAAAGCTGATGGCCAGGAAAGAATTCTTGAGATGTCTTTGGTGCAAAGTGGTGGTTTTATTAAACCACGGGGACAGGACCTGTGGGCAGAAAGAGCTGCTCTGGGGTCATGAGGAGTGGACCATTATATACTTTCAAGTTGGGAGGGGGTTTGGGATAGCGTTAAGTCTCTAAGGAATTTTGGAAGCAAGGTTTCCAGGACCTTGAGGGGGCTAGCTATTGTTGGGAAAAGGTCATTTATTACCGTCTAATAAAACCTTAGTCAAGAGACCCTTCAGATGTATATTTTTGGGCAATATGCTTGGAGGGTTTAGAGATAAAGGAAATTTCCAAAGAAATTTTTATACATTAAAGTAGACTTACAGGATCCTGGGGGTGGGGGAGGTGTCAGGCTAGGATTGTCTTTTGCCCTTAGCAAAGTATTAACATTGAGGCAGTTGAGTCCCTAGAAGAATGTCACTCTGCCTGTTTCAAGGACTTGTCAATGGGCTGTAGGTAGTAAGGAAATTTAATAATTTTTCTTCTGCCTTTGTTTCCCACATCACAAATAACTCAATAAGAAAATGGAGTCTGAGTATTGTTGGTACTTGCTCCTCTTTGTACCCTGATTAGAGGGATTTTTTTTTTTTTCCTTATCTGGAACACAGGGGGGAGCAGGGGTCAAGTGGGAACTAGACACCACTTGTTACGCTATAAGGGACAAAGATCCAAGAAGTAATGAAAAGGAAGCTCATGGAGACAGATAATATAATTTGAAGTTGTGTGTTCATTGATGGAACCGTGGGACTCTCCTTTGTGGGACAGGGCCAAAAGGACTTGGGAGAAAGAGCAAATAATTCTTTTTCATTCCCTTTGGATACAAATATAATTGGGTAAAATATAAATCAATGAGTCAGACTAAGACCTTTTGTCTCAGTAATTTAAACTGCTCTTCTTTGCAGTTTTGTCAGCATTTGTGAAAAGTCAAGTTTTTAGTCATGCAGATTAGAAAGAGAATGGAATTGAGGGTCCGCTAAAAAGGAATTAACACCATTTTTGGTGTGAAAAGGTGATTGGATCAAGCATTTAATGTCTTTAAGTCACAGTTTCTTCATCAAAAGTGAAGATAAGGAAAACTGCTTTCTCTACCTTCTGAAGACACAGCAAATAGTATATGTAATAATGAAAAAAAATACTCTGCAAAACATTACAGAAATGTAAAACATGCTATTTTCTGAGACTATTATCTTCTATTCCAAGGCTAATTGGGCACTTCTCTTTTAGCTGCAGATGGAGGTATGAACTTTCTGACTTTTCATTAGTTAAAAATGGAGTACAGAATTTCCCTGTGAAGAAAATGAAACTAATAACTAAATGATTTGAGGAGGTATGGTTATCATGTCTAATTTCCTACTGCTTTCCAGTAGTGCGGCCCTCATGATAATTATCTTTGAAAATCTCACAATATTGAGCAAATTCATCCTTATGACACCTTCAGGGAGAAAGAAGCAGTGACACTCATGGGCCTCCCCTGGCAAGTGGATGCTCAGATAGAAAAGTAGCCAGCCATAAAAATAGCACACTGAGATATAGTTGGAATACTATGACCTAAGTTGTCAGCCCATGGATGTGAAGTCTTCTTAACTCTCAAGATAACCATTTCCTCCCTCAAATTAATGGGAGGATCAGGCCAATTTTGTCACATCATATATTCCTCTGCCTTCTGGGCACACTCCAGCTATCTGTACCCTGCTTGCCTTGGATTCTTTCATTCAGCAATTGTAAATTTCCAATTGTAAGAAACTGTGCTAGTCTATCCTTCCCAAATTATGTGTGATGTTTTGGGGAAGGTCAGCTGTGTGGTGGTAGAAACCAGAAATCATAGTAAATATATAATGCTCACCATCAGGCACTTTGTGATTCACAAATAAGTGAATACTTATTTGGTGCTTACCAGTGGGCACTATAATAAAAATGATATAATCCTCACTATAATCCCATGAGGAACAGTCTAGAAATATTTCACTTTACAAATATGGACACCGAAGCACAAGGAGGTCAAGATTTACCTGAGGCCACATATCTAACAAAGTCAAAACATGAGTGCAAACGGCCCAGCTCCAGAGTTTGGTTTGATAGCTTTAGTTTTAGCTCAGTGAGAAGGGTTTAACTCTGGCAGTTTGAATAAGTAAGATGATTTCTTAGGAAAGTGCTTAGGTTGCCAACAAAGATTGAATTTAAATATCACTCACAGGAAAATCAAAGGTAACTCTATATAATAATATAACACAATCTATCCCTCTTTTTTTGAATATCTGTTACATTTAGTATAAATATCAGTGTTTATCACTATCAGCTATCAATCATCTATCTATCTAGTTTTTCATTTGTCCATTTACACTTCCTGCACAGTGTAGGACACATGGTGGGTACCCGTTAACAACAGAGATTAATTCAGTCACATTTTCTTTTCCTTTTCTTTTGATTCATTTACTTTTTATCTTCTTCCTCTGAGAATTTTGACAGAATGTAAAAGATGTGAAGAATTGTCTCCCTTGCACTCTGTATTCATCCCTTGAACAGCATTCTCTTCCAAATAAAGTAAGAACACGTTGGCTTCCTCTAGAAACTGCACTACCCAGAAAAGAACGAACTAAAAGGCTACCTTGGGGTAGTGGAGTTAGAGCAGTCTGGACAAGCCACAATGGTGTCCGTTTCTCACATGCAAGGGATTGAATACAGAAAGATAAATAGTAACCTCCTCCCTGCCACAATAGCGCTCTGTCAAACTGTTGTCAATAGTTGTCAGGACTGGTGCCTGAGTTTTGTGTGGTCTCCCCTTACCTGAATCATTAGTGCAGGTGGCATGGCTCGTGGAAGCCTGACTACTCCAAATGTTAGTTCTAAATATGTAAAAGAGTAAATTCATATGGGATCTGGAATGAAAATGAGCTATAAGCTATAATGTGTTCCCTCCAGGCACACCATGTCTGTGCTCAAATCTATGTGTACTGCAAAGAAAAATACACATAACACAGGCAAGTCTGAAGGTATTCTGTTTAATAAGCTAGGATAAATTCCATGTGATTTCCTAGATGTTATAGGAAAAAGAGGAGAGATTTTTCATGAATGAATTATAAGAGGTTTAAGATTGAAATGGAAAGTATATTCTCCCTTCTGAGCCTTTCTTTTCTTTCTTGATAGAGGATAAAAAAAGTATTTTTTAACCTCTTGTATTAATGATTCTATCCTAGTCATATGGTATTGGTTGGTCAAAAGAAACAAGCAAGTATGGGAAGTTCAACTTCAATTTTTCAAAATAATCTGGTTGTAATAGATGGTAAAATAAATAACAATCAAGAGATGGAATGCTAATTCTTGTAAACTTTTAATTTGTCATTTTAATATCACTGATTTGCTTATTAAACAGACATATAATGGGAATTGTGCTAGGTAGTGAAAATACAGCAATGAACACTTGTTTTAAGCACACACCCCCAAACACCAATTAAATGTTAACCAAAGGAGACTTGGGTTGAGGAGCAAAGGCACTAAAAATACAGGTTTCTGCCTATCTGCCTGTGTTGATACTTTATATTCTTTCTGACATCCATTTGTGAAAGTTATTTGATTTAGCTGAGGAGACTCTAGACTCTGACAATGTTGTATGGGAGGGAGAAATACCAGGCTGCTTTTGGGAGGCTCACCTATGACTTCAACACAAACATCGTCAAAGGAAATGGTAATGACCCACCCTGCATGGAGGCCTTACAATGGGAATGGAAGAGTAGGGTCAATTCTCATGACTTCAAAATAAGCCAAACTGAGCCAGAACTCTCTTAGGCATATCCAACAAATCATGTGTGAGCCAGTGCTCTCCAGCAACGCAGAGATGTGTGACCTTTATGTGTACTAAATGCAGTTTCTAAAGAACTATAATAATATGATTAATTTTTGATTAGAATGAAATTTATTTCACTGCTGAAGATACACTGGACCTTGATCAAGGGAGCTTGTCAGTGGATTCTTAGGGAGAATGGAATGCTGTGGAAGTATTTAGCTAACATTTTAAAACTAACTCTTAATTAAAAGCACTTGTGATGTGCTGTAATATATTGGTATTTGTTCTTGGATTAATTCTTTATTGCAGTTCTAACCAAGTAGCCCAAATAAGTGTTATAAATATACATAAATGTACCAAACATAACCCCATGCACATACTGTATACTAGATTGTATTTATTTATTATTTTTCATTGTGTCCATTCATCCAGTCTTAGAAACCAAAAAAAGAGGATTAACATTGCACGGGTATCTATTTTTCCTTTGGCTATGCTACAAACTACCTGATCCTTCCAGAAACAGATCAAACAAAGGCTTAAAGTGCATGCTCTTCTCTGTACTGATTTTTTTTCATTATAAGCACTAATTGTATATTTCTTAAAAAGTTTACATGTCATCTTGATTACCATGATCATGATTTATTTTTGTTCATCTTTTGTGTGCATAGAAATGGGAGCCTGGGGTTCTAGCCCTGAGTAATTTAACTCTAATAGCAGAAAGAAGGCAAATACATAGATAACATTTCTTAGTAGTTCCTCTACATACTTTTAGTTCAATTTCTTATTTATTGTTCCAGAATGACTGCAAATATTAGAGACAGTAAGCAAGGTGATTTGGTCTTCCAAGTCCTAACTATAAATAAGTTTTGAGCAATCTTTTAAATGAGGGAAAAGATATCAAAGAACAAGGTCAGTAAACTATGGCCCACATATCAAATGCAGGTCACTGCTTATTTTTGTAAATAAAGTTTTATTGGAACACAGTCACATCCACTTGCTTATGTATTATATGTGACTATTTTCACACTAAAACAGTAGGGTTAAATATTTGAAACAGAGACCCTCTGGCCTGCAAAGCCTAAAATATTTGCTATCTTGAAAAAGTTTGTAAGCTCCTATATATAGAAAAAGGAGAGGGTATTCCAGTCAAGAGCATAACACTGCATGTATCAAATTAGAAAGCACAGGTAATCAGGGAACAATTTGTAAATGACTTTTAGGTTAATTCCTAGGACCATTGATTTGAATAATAATTGGTTCCTGGAACAGATTTCTGAGAAGGAAAATAAAGTCTAAGTGATTCTTGAAACCTGGGTAGAATGGATCAGAGAATCTAGAAGCTGAGAGATGATAAAGAATTTCAGATAGAATTTACTGAACACAAGTTACTGTTATAATCTACTATTTGTTCATTTTTAATTGTTACCCCCTATAGGTAATAGATTAATCTGGAAATTATGTTTTACTTTTGATATTCTCAATTTCAGATATCAGTAGTATAATCAAATCGAGGGGGAAATCTAGACATGGAAAGTAGCATTCCATGGATATAGGGAAAACTCTAGTCTTCACTCAGCTTATCAGTAGTGGAGGAGATATTTTTTACTTTATTCTTCATTTGCTGAACTGTTACCATGAATGGGTATTGAATTTTATCTTGTGTTTTTCCTATATCTATTGAAATGATTAATGGTTTTCTTCTTATTCTGTTAATACAATGAATTATACTGATTAATTTCCAAATATAAAATCAGTATTGCTTTCCTGGAATAAACTCTACTTAGTTATGCTATATTATGATTTTATATATTACTAGATATGGTATTCTAATATGTTAAATGAATTTTTGAATGTATGTAAGATATATTGTTCTGTTGTTTTCTTTCTATTTTTTTTAATTGAAGTATAAATGACACACAATGTTACATTAGTTTCAGGTATACAACATAGTGATTCAACAGTTCTATATGTTATACAACCTTCACCACAAGTGTAACTACCATCTGTTACCATAGAACTCTATTACAGTACCATTGACTATATTCCCTATACTGTACCTTTCATTCCTATGACTTATTCATTCAATAACTAGAAGCCTATACTCCCCACACTCCTTCAGCTATTTTGCCCATCCCCCCTTCCCCAATTTGTTCTCTGTATTTACAGGTCTGTTTCTGCTTAGTTTGTTTGTTTTTTCATTTTTTTTTTATTTTTAGATTCCACATGTAGGTGAAAGGATATGGTTTTCGTCTTTCTCTGTCTGCCTCCTTCACTTAGCATAATACCCACTGGGTCCATCCATATTGTTACAAATGGCAAAATCTCATTCATTTTTATGGCTAATATTCTACTAAATATATCTACCTCATTTCTTTATTCATTCATCTATCATTGGACACTTAGGTTGTTTCCCATATCCTGGCTGTTATAAATAATGCCACAAAAACATAGGGGTGCGTATATCTTTTCAAATTAGTGTTATTGTTTTCTTTGGATAAGTACTCAGTAGTGGAATTATTAGATCATGTAGTATTTCTATTTTTAATTTTTTGAAGAGATTCCATAATGTTTTCCATAGTGGCTGCACCAATTAACATTCCCATCAATGATGCACAAGGGTTCCTTTTTCTCTACATCTTCATCAACACTTGTTATTTCTTGTCTTTTTGATACTAGCCTTCTGACAGGTGTGAGGTGATATCTTCTTGTGGTTTTGATTTTCATTTCCCTGATGATTAGTGATATTGAACATTTTTTCATATGTCTGTTGGTCATCTGATTATCTTCTTTGGGAAAAGTCTATTCAGGACCTCTGCCCATGTTTTAGGTGGATTATTTGTTTTTTGGGTTAAGTTCTATGGGTTCTTTACATATTTTGGATATTAATGCCTTATCAGACATATGATTTGCAAATATATCCTCCCATTCAGTAGGTTGTCTTTTTGTTTTTTTGAAAGTTTCCTTTGCTGTGCAAAAGCTTTTTATTTTGGTGTAGTTTCAATAGTTTATTTTTGCTTTTGTTTCCCTTGCTTGAGGAGACATCTTATGTCTTTGTTTGGATAATGGATTCATAAGCTTTTCTTTCTCCTCTATTTTCTGAAAGAGTATGTATGAGATTGGTTTTATTTCTGCATTAAATAATTGGTAGAATTCACCGGTATAACAATCGTTCTACCAGTTTTCTCATGGGAAGATTTTGAATTATAAATTCAACTTCTTTTACCAGGCTTTTTTCTTTTGGTTTTGTTGATTCTTATTTATGAAGGAATGTTTCTATTTCACCCAACTAATTGAATATTTTGTCAAAATTGTCTATAATATTTTTTATTATTCTACTAATATCTGTAGTATCTGTAACGATGTCCATTCTTTTAGTCCTAATATTGGTAATTTGTATCTTTTCTGTTTTTCTTGGACTTAGAATGTGAATGCTCTTGATTTTTTTCTCAAAAATTCAGGTTTTAATTTTATTGGTTTTTTTTTTTACATTTTTAAAAATTTTATTATGTTATGTTAATCACCATACATTACATCATTAGTTTTTGATGTGGTGTTCATGATTCATTGTTTGAGTAGAACACCCAGTGCTCCATTCAATATGTGCCCTCTTTAATACCCATCACCAGGCTA
>NC_138369.1:150981153-151025998 GCF_054177405.1 Leptonychotes weddellii | reverse complement strand
AAAGTGGATGGTATTTTGGTAGGGATTGCATTAAATGTGTAGATTGCTCTAGGTAGCATTGACATCTTCACAGTATTTGTTCTTCCAATCTATAAGCATGGAACGTTTTTCCATTTCTTTGTGTCTTCCTCAATTTCTTTCATGAGTATTTTATAGTTTTCTGAGTACAGATTCTTTGCCTCTTTGGTTAAATTTATTCCTAGGTATCTTATGGTTTGGGGTGCAATTGTAAATGGGATCAACTCCTTAATTTCTCTTTCTTCTGTCTTGTTAATAGTGTATAGAAATGCAACTGATTTCTGTGCATTGATTTTCTATCCTGCCACTTTACTGAATTCCTGTATGAGTTCTGGCAGTTTTGGGGTGGAGTCTTTTGGGTTTTCCAAATAAAGTATCATATCATCTGCAAAGAGTGAGAGTTTGACTTCTTCTTTGACAATTCAGATGCCTTTTATTTCTTTTTGTTGTCTGATTGCTATGGCTAGGACTTCTACGACTATGTTGAATAGCACTGGTGATAGTGGACATCCCTGCCCTGTTCCTGACCTTAGGGGGAAAGCTCTCAGTTTTTCCCCATTGAGAATGATATTTGCTGTGTGTTTTTCATAGATGGCTTTTATGATATTGAGGTATGTACCCTCTATGCCCATACTCTGAAGAGTTTTGATCAAGAAAGGATGCTGTACTTTGTCAAATGCTTTTTCTACATCAATGAGAGGATCATATGGTTCTTGTTCCTTCTTTTATTAATGTATTGTATCACATTGATTTATTTGAGGATGTTGAACCAAACTTGCAGCCCAGGGATAAATCCCACTTGGTCGTGGTGAAGAATCCTTTTAATGTACTGTTGGATCCTATTGGCAAGTATTTTGGAGAGAACTTTTGCATCCATGTTCATCAAGGATATTGGCCTGTAATTCTCCTTTTTGATGGGGTTTTTGTCTGGTTTCGGGATCAAGGTAATGCTGGCCTCATAAAACGAGTTTGGAAGTTTTCCTTCCATTTCTATTTCTTGGAACAGTTTCAGAAGAAGAGGTATTAATTCTTCTTTAAATGTTTGGTAGAATTCCCCTGGGAAGCCATCTGGCTTTGGGCTCTTGTTTGTCAGGAGATTGTTGATTACTGCTTCAATTTCCTTAGTGGTTATGGGTCTGTTCAGGTTTTCTATTTCTTCCTGGTTCAGTTTTGGTAGCTGATACATCTCTAGGAATTCATCCATTTCTCCCAGATTATCTAATTTGCTGGCATATAGTTGATCATAATATGTTCTTATACTTGTTTGTATTTCTTTTGTGTTGGTTGTGATTTCTCCTCTTTCATTCATGATTTTATTTATTTGGATCATTTCTCTTTTTTTTTTTGATAAGTCTGGCCAGTGGTTTATCAGTCTTATTAATTCTTTCAGAAAGCCACCTTCTAGTTTTGTTGATCTGTTCTACTGTTCTTTTGTTTCTATTTCATTGATTTCTGCTCTGATCTTTACTATTTCTCTTCCCAGGTTGTGGTTAGGCTTTATTTGCTGGTCTTTCTCCAGCTCCTGTAAGTGTAGGGTTAAGTTGTTTATTTGAGATCTTTCTTGTTTCTTGAGAAAAGCTTGTATTGCTATATACTTTCCTCTTAGGACCTCCTTTGCTATATCCCAAAGATTTTGAACAGTTGTGTTTTCATTTTCATTGCTTTCCATGAATTTTTTTAATTCTTCTTTAATTTCCTGTTTGACCCATTCATTCTTTAGTAGGATGCTCTTTAGCCTCCATGTATTTGAGTTCTTTCCAACTTTCCTCTTGTGACTGAATTCTAGTTTCAAAGCATTGTGGTCTGAAAATACGCAGGGAATGATCCCAATCTTTTGGTACCATTTGAGACCTGATTTGTGACCTAGGATGTGATCTATTCTGGAGAATGTTCCATGGGCACTAGAGAAGAATGTGTATTCTGTTGCTTTGGGATGGAATGTTCTGAATATATCTGTAAAGTCCATTTGGTCCAATGTGTCATTTAAAGTCTTTATTTCCTTGTTGATCTTTTGCTTAGATGATCTGTCCATTTTTGTGAGGGGATTGTTAAAGTCCCCCACTATTATTGTATTGTTGTTGATGTATTTCTTTGCTTTTGTTATTAATTGGCTTATATAATTGACTGCTCCCATATTAGGGGCATAGATATTTGCAATTGTTAGATCTTCTTGTTGGACAGACACTTTAAGTAAGGTATAGTGTCCTTCTTCATCTTTTATTATAGTCTTTGGTTTAAAATCTAATGTGTCTGATATAAGGATTGCCACCCAAGCTTTCTTTTGGTGTCCATTAGTATGGTAAATGGTTTTCCACCCCCTCACTTTCAATCTGGAGGTGTTTTTGGGTCTAAAATGAGTCTCTTGCAGACAGCATATCGATAGGTCTTGTTTTTTACCCAATCTGATACCCTGTGTCTTTTGACTGAGGCATTTAGCCAATTTACATTCAGGGTAACTATTGAAAGATATGAATTCAGTGTCACTGTATTGCCTGTAAGGTGACTCCTCCTATATATTGTCTGTGTTCCTTTCTGGTCTATGTTACTTTTAGGCTCTCTCTTTGCTTAGAGGACCCCTTTCAATATTTCTTGTAGGGCTGATTTCATGTTTGCAATTCCTTTAGTTTTTGTTTGTCCTGGAAGATTTTTATCTCTCCTTCTATTTTCAATGACAGCCTAGCTGGATATAGTATTCTTGGCTACATATTTTTCTCATTTAATGCTCTGAATATATCATGCCAGTCCTTTCTGGCCTGCCAGGTCTCTGTGGATCAGTCTGTTGCCAATCTAATGTTTCTACCATTGTAGATTACAGATCTCTTGTCCCAAGCTGCTTTCAGGACTTTCTCTTTGTCTCTGAGACTTGTGAGTTTTACTATTAGATGTTGAGGTGTTGACCTATTTTTATTGATTTTGAAGGGGGTTCTCTGTGCCTCCTGGAATTTGATGCCTGTTTCCTTCCACAAATTAGGGAAGTTCTGTGCTATAATTTGCTCCAATATACCTTCTGCCCCTCTCTTTCTTCTTCTTCTGGGATCCCAAGTATTCTAATATTGTTTTGTCTTATGGTATCACTTATCTCTCGAATTCTGCCCTCGTGATCCAGTAGTTGTTTATCCCTCTTTTTTCAGCTTCTTTATTTTCCATCATTTGGTCTTCTATATCCCTAATACTTTTGCAGAGCTCCATTTATTATTGCACCTCATTAATAGCCTTTTTGATTTCGACTTGGTTAGTTTTTACTTCTTTTATTTCTCCAGAAAGGGTTCTCTAATATCTTCCATGCTTTTTTCAAGCCCAGCTAGTATCTTTAAAATCGTCATTCTGAACTCTAGTTCTGACATCTTACTAATGACCGTATTGATTAGGTCCCTGGCAGTCGGTACTGCCTCTTGTTCTTTTTTTTTTGAGGTGATTTTTTCCATCTTGTCATTTTGTCCAGAGGACAATAGATGAATGAGAGAACAAAATGCTAACAGGGTAACAACAACCCCAGAAAAATATACACTACACAAATCAGAAGAGACCTGAAACTGGGGGAAAAGAAAAGGAAGGAAAGAAAAAAGAAAAAGAAAAAGATAAAAAAAAGAATATGATCAAATTTGATCAGGCTGGTGAATAGATCAGTGCCACACAGTAGATTTTGGGCATATTTTGGTCTCTTAGAAGAAGCTGCCTCCCAAAATTTTAAAGAAAGAAAAACATATATGTACAAAAATAAGGGTAAATACAATGAAGGGATAGAATATGACTATAAAGATGAAAATTATAAAAGATTTTATAAAAGGAATTGATAAGAATTTATTTGAAAAAGAAAGAAGAGAAATTAAAAAAAAAATGGGAGACAGAATGTGATCAGCCAGTAGACTAGAACAAAGTCATACACTAGAGATTTAGGGTATATTTTGGTGTGTTAGAAGAAACTGTATCCCATAATTTTAAAGAGAGAACAACTTATATACATATCAAAAATAAGGTTAACTACTATGAAGGGATAGAATATGACTCTAAAAATGAAAAATAAAAAAGATTTTTTAAAAAGGGATTGATAAGATGTTGGTTGAAAAAGGGAAAAAGAAAAATTCAAAAAAAAAAAGAAGAAAAGGAAAAAAAGAAAAAAATAATAACTTTGAAAGACTAAAGAATCAGGGGGAAAAAAGCCATGAATTCTATGTGCAGGATTCCCCTAGCGCTGGAGTTCTGCTGTTCTCATTGATCGGTAATCTTGGTCTTGGCTGGCTGTTCTTGCTGATCTTCTGGGGGTGGAGACTGTGGCAGTGGTTCTCAAATGTCTTTCCCAGAGGCGGAATTGCCCTGCCCTTGGTAGGGGCCAGGCTGAGTAATCTGCTCAGGTTTACTCTTGGGAGCTTTTGTTCCCTGCAAGCTTTCTGCACAGCTTTGGAGGACAAGAGTGAAAATGGAGGCCTCCCAATCTGCCTGGAGGAGCCGAGAGCTCAGGGCCCCACTCCTCAGTGAGTCCCCAGAGAAAAGCAGTCAATCACTCCTATCTCCCTGGTCTCCAGCCGCACTCCGTGCTCACCAGGCCTGTTACTGAGTGTTTCTATCTCTGGCACACAACCTTGTATGGAGTCTCCAGACCCAGCAGATTACTGCGGAGAGCTCCTGCACGGCTCCCCACAGGGGAGGAAGGGGAGTCTCCCTGGATCTGCCATTTGTTGGGTCCCTGCTGGAAAAGCAGTGGCCCGACTGTGCTGCAGAGCACCGTTTATGGCAACCCTGAGCTGAGAGCCCACTCCTCGGCTCCCTCTCTGCAGCCGGCTTCCCTGCTCCGATACCTGGGAGCTCTGCCACACTCAGGCAGCCCCGGTCTTTCTGTGACCTTGAGTGTCCTGAGACCACACTGTCCCAGCGAGGGTTCCACCCCCTGCTTAGCCACCTGAGCATCATCCCTCAGCGGAGTAGACTTCTAAAAGTTCCGATTTTGTGCTCTGCTGCTCTATCACTTGCCAGTAGCAGCTGACGGAGGCTCCCTCCCCCCGGGGTCTATCTCCCTGAATATCGGATTCACTTCTCCGCATGTCCTACCTTCCAGAAAGTGGTTGCTTTTCTGTTCAGAGAGTTGCTGCTATTCTTTTCTTCGATCTCCTGTTGAGTTCGTAGGTGTTCAGAATCATTTGATCCCTATCTAGATGAATTCCTGGGACCAGATGAAATTTAGGTCTCCTACTCCTCCAGCATCTTGCTCCTCCCAATTTTATTGTTTTTTAAAAGTTTTCTGTTCCATTTCTTCTTGCTTTTTTCTTTATTATTTGTCTTCTTACTCTAAGTTTAATTTGCACTTTAAAAAAAATAAGTTTTATAAACTCTTAAGGCTTATTATTGGTGATTGATTTTAAACCTTTTATTTTATAATATAAACAAATAAAGCAACCAAATAACCTAAAAAAACTAATTGTACTCATTGATTTTGATGTTATGTTTTCATTTTCACTTAGTTCAAAGTATTTTCTAATTTCTTTCATGTATTCTTCTTTAATATATGGGATATTTAGAACTATAATATTTGAAGATTTCCCTCTTAGTGTTCTGTTATTATTTCCTAATTCAATTCCATTTTAGCCAGAGAGTATATTATGTAGTTTTCAATCCTCTCCAATTTATTAAGACTTATTTTATGGGCCAGCATATGGTCTATCT
The DNA here is from genome assembly GCF_054177405.1 of Leptonychotes weddellii. NCBI lineage: Eukaryota > Metazoa > Chordata > Mammalia > Carnivora > Phocidae > Leptonychotes > Leptonychotes weddellii. The sequence continues at coordinate 151,020,322 of NC_138369.1, read as the reverse complement.
TAGGCAATCTTTAGTATGAAATTGAAAAGAGTGTATATTCTTCAGTTATTGGATGGTATGTTCTATAAATGTCAGTTTGATCAAATCATTTGATAATGTTCAAGTCATTAGTATTTTTTGCTGATTTCTATTTACTTTTATCAGTTACTGAGAAAAAGATGTTGAAACCTCCAACTGTAATTAGATTTTGTCTACTTTTCCTTTTTTGTTCTTTCAGTTTTTGCTTCATGTAATTTGAAACTTTGTTATTAGGTGCATACATATTTAAGATTGTTATTATTTTTTAATAAATGGACCTCTTTATCATTAGGAAACATACCTCTTTATCCCTAATAATATTGCTTATTCTGAAATCTACTTTGTCTGATATTTATATAGGTACCCCAGTAGCTTTTGATTGGTGCTTTCATGGTATATTTTTCATCCTTTTACTATTAATCTATATTTTTAATATTTAATGTAGATCTGTTTTTTTTTAAATCAAGCCTTTGATAATCTTTGCCTCTTAATTAGTCTTTAAGCTATTTGAATTTAATGTAATTATTGGCACATTTGGGTTTAATTCCACCATATTGAATTTATTTTCTAATTATTTCACTTGTTATTTCTTTATTTTTCTCTTTTCTTACATTTTACAGATTAATTGAATATTTGAAGTTGAATATGCCATTTTATTTCCAATGTTGACTTATTAGCTATACCATTTTGTTCAATACATTATTTTTTCTTTAAACAATTAATTATCTTTTAAAGAAGATAATTAGAAAAATGTCTCTTAATCATTTATTTGGATTTCTGTCACTCTGTCAAACAGGTTTTTTTTTTTTAAGGCATTTACCATGGTTGGACTCAGACTGCAAATTTTGCCTTTAGGATAACTGCTCAACCTTCAGTTTGATTTTTTTTTTTATTCTTAGCTGAATGGCTGAAAGTTGGCTCCATGCCTTCATAGCTCATGGGTACCAAGAGAGTTAGGCAGAGTGTGTACACAGAAACTGTGGCACTTCTTCTTTAGTGCGTTTTTTTTCTGGATACTGCCTCACTTTCCAGCAGTTGTACTCTGGGTTTTCAGGCCTGAAAGACATAGTGAATTCTGTTGAGTTTTAGCCATCTACATGGTGCCAAGTGTAGCTTGCTCTCAAGCTAAAAGCTGTATAAAAAATTTACCTTCCAATTCCAGAATCTACCTGACGTTTTGTGCTATCCAATTCTTTCATATAATTTCTTTTGCATTTTTGTCCAGAGCTTATGGTTATTGTTTACAGGAAAGTCAATCTAGTAGAACATGTTTGTCTATGCTACAAGGAGACCTACATCTATGTATGTCAGACCTAGTAGCCATGAAGTCCTGATGGGACCCCTATGCAGACCTTTTTTTTTAAGTCATAACTGCCTACTTTTAGGAATTTTGTCCCCAAATTTCTAGCTGCCTCAACCTCCGTAGGTTTGATCTCTAGCTCCTCAATTCAGTGTCACCAACTGAACTTTCTTTGCATTTCCCCACCCTGTATTTATGTTTCGTAATTGACCCAAGCAGGAAGCCAGTATGAATATAAAGCTCACCTTTGTTTTTTCCCTTCTCTTAGACATCCCAGTCCTGCATTTTCTGTTTTCCCATATCTGAAAGTGTTGTTTCATATATTTTGCCAATTGTTTACAGTAGGAGGTTAAGTTCAGTTTTTGTTATTTCATTATGTTTGGAAGAAATTTTGTGGCTTTATTTTTAAAATAGTATTTGAGATCTTTCTCACTCTCCCTGTCTCTCTCTCTCAAATAAATAAATAAAATCTTAAAAAAAGCGGGGGGGGGGCGTGCCTGGGTGGCTCAGTGGGTTAAGCATCTGCCTAAGGCTCAGATCATGATCCCGGAGTCCAGAGATGGAGTCTTCCCAGCCCACCCGCATCCAACTGACTCGCTGCTTAGCAGGGAGTCTGCTTCTCCCTCTGCCCCTCACCCCACTCATGCTCTCCCTCTCACTCTCTCTGTCACTCTCTCAAATAAATAAATAAGATCTTAAAAAATAGTATTTGAGGAATACAACAGATAATTATGTCCATTTATACATATTTTGAAGCACTATTCTTACTTTTTAAAAGAATACTTACTGTAGAATATTTGGAAAATATAGGAACAAGAAAATAAAATTATTCTAAAATCTAACCAACAACAGACAGTTGCTATTAACATATAGATGAATTTCCTGGAGTCATTACATTTTTTTTCAAAGACTTTTTAACATTATAAATGTGTTAGTGTAATGTGCATTTATTTTCTATTAAATAACATATATACTATAATAATTTTAATATATATAAATTACCTTATATATATAATTTTAAATAGTTTTTAAAGGATCATTTACAGATCCTAGATAGAAGATAATAGATTCAGGGTATAATGACAGCTAATATTTGTCCCTGGGTGGTTTATTGTTCTCTCTTCATTAAGCAAAATTACTTAGGCCATTTAGTATGACTTTTGACCATGCAAAAAATATTTACTCAAGATACTTAGCTAGGTTTTGCTCTGTGTGTCTCTATTTTATGGGGATGGATGAGGAAAGTTTCTTTTGGCAAAGTGTTTCATACAAACAGCTTAGATATTTTTTGTAACTGTTAAATAGAAAGAACAGAAATATTGTATTTTATTATTACAAAAAATAACAAGAGATTCCAGCTCAGCTCTGAGATAAACTATTTGGTATTAGGCACCATATCTGGACCTAACAAAGTAATGGAATCCAAAGAAAAAGTTAGAAGAAAGTACTGAAGGGTGAGCTTTCCTCCTGGGCTGCAGAATTTTTTAAAAAGGTTTTATTTTTAAGTGATCACTACACCCAATGTGGGGTTCAAACTCACAACCCCGAGATCAAGAGTCACATACTCCACCAACTGAGCCAGCCAGACCCTTGGGCTACAGAATATATCCATCAACATAATTTATCCATCAATTATCCATCAACATAAGCCAACTGGAGCTCAAAATATATTATGGGAGAGTTTTTATGTTTTCCCTTCAATTGCTGATTTATCTTCTGCCTTTTTAATTTTATTCCTTCTTTTGATACTGTATTTTTATTTTCTTTCTCTCCTCCTTCTTTTATTTCCCTTTCCCCTTCTCTTTCTTCCATCCTTCTCATCTCATTTAGTCATTTCAGATTTTTCTCTTATGACTTTCTGCATCTGCTAAAAAGAAAACATGTCTTATATTTTCAAGAAGAGACCAAAAAATGTTATAACATTTTATTTCTCTTTCAATAGTAGGTCTTTTTCAGAGGTTTATTCTTCCCTTCAGAATCAAGGGAAATTTGCCCTTTCTCTTGTATTGTTTTTCCATGAATCCCATGTTGTTATCTGTCTGTTTACTTCTTTTTGAGCAAGGAAAAATATATTCAGAACAGTATTTGCCAACAGATGAACAGGTAAGTGAATTGCCTTTGGCTCTGCATTTTCTCTACTTAGGGCTTATTTGCTAGATGACATTTTAAAACAGAAATTTTTATAAGTATATACAAATATTTGCAAAAAAAATATTTGGAGTAGAATTGTAACAAATTTATTTATGGTTCTTATAATTTTGTTTATATTTAAAGATCTTTTTAAAAGTACAGAAAAACAAAAAATACCATAACAGTATACTCATTAAGACTGACATTTATTAACATTCTTCCTTATTTAATCAATTTTATATGAAGTAAATAAAACATTAGAGACAAAGTTGAATATACTTTTATCCCCATACCCATTTTCCATTCCCTTCCTCTCTCACTATACACAATCAATATTACACTTAGTAGAGATTGTTCTAATCTACTTTTAAAATATTTTATACATCTACATATATACATATATATAAAAGAACATAATATTGTTTTATATGATTTTTTATTAACATTATTTATTATATGCTCTATATTCTGCCAGTTGCATTTTCCTTTCAAGTTTATGGTTTGATACCTAGCCATGTTGATTTTGAGATCTGTTTAATTTTTTTACCTGCTTTATATTTTGATTCTTTTGTGTATATCTATCAAGTCCCTGATTGCTTTTGGTTTTTAAAATATTACAACAATGCTGTAATAAACATTATTTGTTTTCTTGTGTACATGTGCAAGAATCTTTTTAGGCTATATATTTGGGAGTGGAATTTTTTGGTTAATAGGATATGCACATTTAATACTACAAAATATTATCAAGGGTTTTCATCACATTTTTGAACAACTTTTTACAATTATCAGGGCACAAAAATTTCTATTCTAAATTTTTGCCAACAGCTGATAGGAGCAAATATTTAATTTTTACTAATACAATGAGTAAAAAAGAAATGCCTTCTTACAATAATTTTACCTCCACATGCCTTTATATTTAGCACACTCATGTATCCCGAGCACCTAAAATAGTGTCTGGCTCATGGTAGAGGCTCAGTAAGTATTTTGTTGAATTTCAAATACATTTCCTAGTGAGACTGAGCATCTTCTCACATATTTATTGGCCATTCAGATTTCTTTTTCTGTATATTGCCTAGCTTATTTCCTTTGCCCATTGTTCTATTGGATAGTATGGCTTTTTTTCTTATTGATTTTAGAAAGTTCTTCATATATTCCAGCTACTAATCTGTTCTATATTTTTTCAGACATCTTTATGCTATTGTCCTCTATATTTTTTATTTACTATATTTTATTTTTAGGACAGTTTTAGGTTTATAGAAAAATGAATGGAAAGTACAGAGAGTTTCCATATACCTCCTTCCCCTCCCTCATGAACAAGTTTACCCCATCATTAACATCTTGTATTAATGTACATTTGTTGTGACTGATGAGCCAATATAGATATATTATTTTTTTTTAAAGATTTTATTTATTTATTTGAGAGAGAGAGAGAATGAGAGAGAGAGAGAACACCTGAGAGGAGATAGGGTCAGAGGACGAAGCAGACTCCCTGCCGAGCAGGAAGCCCAATGCGGGACTCGATCCAGGGACTCCAGGATCATGACCTGAGCCGAAGGCAGTCGCTTAACCAACTGAGCCACCCAGGCGCCCTAGATATATTATTATTAACAGAAGTCTATAGTTTACATTAGAGTTCACTCTTTGTGTTATACATTCTATTGGTCTTGATAAATGTATTATGACAGTATCTGCCACTACAATATGCAGAATAGTTTCACTACCCTAAAATTCACTTCCTCCCCATCTACCACTCCTGAATCCCTGGCAACCACTGATCTTGTTATGATCTCCATAGTTTTACTTTTTCTAGAATGTCATATAGTTGAAATCACACAATTTGTAGACTTTTCAGATTGGCTTTTCTCAGCAATATATAAGTTCCTCTATGTCTTTTTATGGTTTGATAGCTCATTTCTTTTATTACTGAATTATATTCCATTGTGTAGATGCACCAGTTTTTTTATCCATTCATCTATTCAAGGACATCTTGATTGCTTTCAAGTTTTGGCAATTATAAATAAATATTTATTTGGCAATTGTGAACAAAACATGCATGTGCAGGCTTTTGTGTGAACATAAGTTTTCAACTAATTTGGATAAATACCAGGGAATGATTGCTGGATCATTAGGTGAAAATATGTTTAGTTTTGTAAGAAACTGAAAATGGTCTTCCAAAAAGTTGTACCACTCCTTATCTTTTAATTTTTAACATATAGAAGTTTTAAATTTTGATTTAGTCAAGTGTATCACTTTTATGATTTGTAACTTTTGCTTCTTATTTTTTTTAACTTTTGTTTTAAAAAAAATACCATAAAATCATAAAATATTCTGTAAAATCTCTGTGACAGTTTGAAATTTTATTTTTGTATTAATTTCTTGAACCTGGCATTCTTGGCCTTCCACATTCTGTCCCAAATCTAATTTTGCCTCTTATCTTCAACATAACTACTATTCGGGCTAGATCTGTCTGCCTGTTGACTCCAAAATGAGTCATCAGCAGCCCCACTTCCATGCCTTTGACCATGTTGGTTCCTCTGCCTAAAGATTTCATCTCCGTCTTTGTCTAAGTTTAAGTTCTATTCTTTCTTCAAACTTTAGCTAAGTTCAACTTCCCCATTGTGGCTTCCTCTGACCTTTATTCATTTGCTTTTAAGGCCCTTCTGTCATTTTTCAGATCCAGGATGTAATATTAACACTTGGGTCAATAATTAATGAGTATTTTGTTAGCAGCCTAAATATAAGAAAGGACTGGTCATAGAAGAAAATACCACATCTTAGGGATTTTCTAGATGGTATTTCATTTATTTATATATTGTGGGAACTCTTAATTTTTCACACATCTCCTAATTTATTCCTCTGCTGTAAATCATGGGGTGTTCTATTTGTCTTGGAAAAGCAAAATCCATATTTTATTTCTTGTTAAAAATTTATGCTTGGTTTAGACATTTATAAGATGAAATGATAATGTTTTGTGGTTACAGAATATCTTCCATTTAATATACATCACTATGCAGTGTTCAGTGGATAGTAGATTCAAATATCAATATATATTATTCTTTCCCACATCAGTGGCATTTCACACATAGTGTGAGAATCTGCAGCCCAGATAAGCCACAATAAGGCAATGGCCAACATTCCTGTTCTAAAGAAGCTTGAATTCTTGGCCTGGGTGTAGCTTATGATTTTCAGTTTAGATCGGATCTTTTTACATATGCCAACTAATTTCCTAACCAAGGGCCATTAGTCAGACTTTCCCCATCACGATCTCCCTACACCCAGACTCTGCCTTCTACATCAGTGACTGAAGAGATGCAAAGCTACGTTATCCTTCTGCTTCATATTCTCAATACCCCAAACCCACCTGGAAATATGCTACTGATCTTTACAAAACTAGATCAAGCATAGCTACCTCAGTGAAATTTTCTGATTCTGTATAATCACTGAACTTAATACATGCTTCAATTAGTGTATTTGTGCTGTATTTACTTTTATGTCTGTCTCTTCAATTAGATATCCATTTAAGAGCAATATTTATAATATATAACTTTGTATCTTCTGCATTAACATGAACTCTTGAGCCATTCTGTATATGATTATTCAGTGAATAAGTAATTCATAGTTACTTATTCTCAGGATGTTAGGTACAAAAAAAAAAAAAATAGAAGAGGTTGATTCAGTGTGAGTAATCCAAGCTAAAATACCTTTTTCTCTCAGTTTATGTTGTCTGTCATCATCCTTTTACATGTGTACACCCCAAATGCAAGCCTGTCTATAGTCTCCATAGGATCTGATGTCTGTAAAAGAAGAGAACCCACCATATGCTTTCCAGGAACATTCCCTAGAGAATTTTTGGTGCTTTTGCTGCAAATCCTGTATACTTTGGGTATGCCAGTGGCCTGGCCTTTATCTTCCTTATCAGTTGAAATCACATACTTTAACTCACAATTCAGTGAAAAGATAATTTCCCACTCAAACTGGGATGTAAGCCTAGTACCAGTAGGGAATCTAGAGTGAAGGGAGAATTTCTGCTCTCTCCTAAAATCACAGGAAGGTGAAGTCGACTCAATGAACCTATTGAATTTTAGAGGTAGAACATTGCATGATAAAGGGAAGATGTCATTCCTACCTAACCCGACCCCACATCTTCTGACATTTCCCATCACTTTATAAGCTAGTGGTTGTAAAGTTAATATGCTAGAGATGCCTTAGTTTATTCCTAGGCATTCCTATAAGTATTTGAAATTGCATTGACTATTTTCATTCACTTGAATTAAAATAAATAAATAAATAAATGCTGCTAAAACAAGAGCATACATAAAACTAGTATTGAAAGAGCCCACTTTAATTATAGAATATCCTAGTTGAGAGTGGTTTCAGAAATCATATTCTTAAAAAAAAAAAGAAGAAATCATATTCTTTAAAGCCTCTTTTGACATATAAGGAAAAGCAGCAGGCCTGAAAAGATGTTATGACTTTCCTCAAGGTCACCTAGCCATAGTTTAATTCCTGGACTTCAACCAGCTCTTTGGAGCTTCAGACAGTGTTCTCTATTTTAAAAGGTGATGAAATTTAGGGTGAGATTGAAATGAATACCAATAATTTAGTGTAATAGAAGATTATTAAAAATAATTTTGGGCTGCAAATTAGAAATGATAGACATTCTCTTCAAAGAATATGTGTATAAATAAAGTTGACTAAAGTTAGAAATGATACTGGTGTGTAGCCAAAGGAAAATTACTATCAAGTGTACAGTGGTGTAAGTGAAATAAATGAATACAGTTAAGATGTCTAGATCTTCAAATGGTTCAGTGCCTGTTATAATTTTTAAAATCCTTTTTATTAACTCATTAATTGTTGAGTAATACACAAAGAGAAATGGCCAAGATTAAAAATAGATGAAAGTAACCTTCTCATGAAGATATTAATTTTTCCCAGGAAATAACCATTCTTGCTAGCACACAGAAATTCTTCACATGTGTAAATCATGTGGAATCTCTCTACCCTAGGGTCTTAAAATCCTAGACTACATGGATGATTATAATTTAGGGTCATTAGGTTTTATTTCCTTGTCTTTTATAGAATTTTATCCTAAAATTTCCAACCAAGTCAGATAGTAATGCATGTCTTAGCAATTGTCTTACAACCAAGGAGAGTACTCTGTTGATTCTGTTCCTCATAGCTGAATTTACCACATAAAAAGTGACCAAAGGAAATAGTTCATGTCTGAAAAATGTATACAAAAATATTAAATGTATTGATTCCTTCTAAAAGTACGTGTAAACTAGACATCGGTTAAAATTATCAGTGGGAATTTTTTTATGCTGGTCCAGTCTGAGAAAAAATTGATGACCAGAAATCTTTTGTCTGCCTTCTTATACCTCAAACACATCATGCTACCCTCAGGATTTCTAGAATCTTGAATTACAGAATCTTACTGGAGCCTCACTTCCTGCATTAATCCTCTTAGGCCTTCCACATTCCACATTAAACTGCACTTCCTTATATCTCATCTACTCAAAGCTCTGATGGTAAAATAAAAATTATTCTTGAATTAATGTATTATCTTTTCATGTAATTCTTATGTAAGTGTGCACTTAAACAAAGTTTTCATGGAGGTAAATTTCCTTAATCCAAAGCAGTATAGTCAATGGCATCGATATGTGACAAACTAGAGGGCATGTGATATATTTGGGATATCAGTTGCTCTTACATCAGACTCCATAGGGAAATCCCTACCTGAAAGTTTTCATGTTGTGTTAGTTAACTTCTGTAGAGAAACAAACCAATAGAAAATATATTTATAGCAGCATTTTTTTTTAAAGATTTTATTTATTTATTTGAGAGAGAGAATGAGAGACAGAGAGCATGAGAGGGAGGAGGGTCAGAGGGAGAAGCAGACCCCCTGCCGAGCAGGGAGCCCGATGCGGGACTCGATCCCAGGACTCCAGGATCTATAGCAGCATTTATTATAAGGATTGGTTCATGTAATTATGGAGGCTGAGAAGTCCCAAGATCCGCAGACAGCAAGCTGAAGACCCAGTTATATTACTGATATATAGCCACATATCACAGCCAGAAGGTTCTCTTCAAAATATTTATCTGACTGTGTAATTCATTAAGGAAGTTCTTCCAGAAGTTGATGAGGGAGTACAAAGGAGGAGTCAAGCCTAGTCCCAATCTCAGGCTTTCTCCAGGGTAGACTAAAGCAAAAATTACATCCCAGAGCTGATCCCCAAAGCTCTGAGCTGTCCTAGTAGCTGATATCTCCCAGGCACTCCCCTCTCTCTGCACCTGAGGGCAGAGCAGCTTCAGTCACCCAAGAGTAGGTCCCTGAAGCATGGTGCTGGAGTAAGCCATTCGGAAAACAGTACAGAGGAGCTGGGGATGGATGTACAGAAAGAAACTGTAAGAGGACTCTGAGGTGATCTAGGTAGATGAATGACAGTGTTTCCATCATGTTTCATTTTAGTTTCAAATGATATATGGCCCCAAATGCCAGCGTGCTAGGGTTAAGAAACCCTGTGGATGACATGATAGATCAATTAATGAAATGATTAGGCACTCAAAACCTTATAACAAAAAACAATTCCTATATTTCATTTTATAGGAAAAACATTTTTCCAATATATCAGATAGACTCTATGAATAATTAATTTGTTTATTCTTGAAATAGATATCAATTGGTCCTGAGCTATAAGAAAATTCTATGTTGGTACGTTTTTTGTTTTTTGTTTTGAAACTATCTGACAGTTGAAAAAACTTGGGAGGTAGGGGAAATGGCCTTCCATTCAGTTCTACATTTTTCAGGAACAAAGCAATGAGAGTAAAATTGACATCTTCTGACTGTTTAACAGCCAACATTGCCACCTGCTACCTTGAGGCAACAAGCAGGCTGTTGGCACCCTTGTGCTTGAGGAGAAAACCAAGGGATGCATGAATAGCCAGTCCCCCAAAATCAAACAGGGCACACAGCAGTGGCTGGCACAAGATGAAGTGCTTGCTAAGGAAATAGAATGGTGAGTTGAAGCTCCCAGACCATTGATCAAACTTGTTTTTAGCCAACAATCAGTGTTTTGCTTTTGGCTGCTAGAATCTCACTACCCTTCCTGGTTCAAAAGGAAGCCAAGGACCCTTCATCTGTTTATACAGACCATGTGTAACTACAAACAGAACTGTATAAAGTTGTTCCTTTGGAGCCCAGGCATCCATGTACTTCCTCTGTACATAAGCCAGAAAATGAATGTGTTCTGTTTTTTATTGCCCTGTGGGATCTTGCTACAGATTTACTAGTGGTATGACTTATATTTCCAACCTGCAAATGGAAGGAAGTTTAAAACCAGTAGTTCTTTTTATTGCTAATAGGACCTGGGACTTTTTTGACCCCATTTATGAATGTTGAAATATCTCTCCATGGACTCATCAATTTCCCTTTATAGACTTAACTGAAAAGTTGATTAACCCATAGAGTAAGTAGCCACACCTAGTAAGGTGCACCTTAGTAGATGTGGGAAAACGGCATTCATAGTGTTAAATAGAAACAAACTAATATCAGTAAGGAAAAGTATGTCTCCATTATAACTCTTTACATGAAAGTCTCAAGATAAAGGCTATATATTCAGAAGAGTTTGAAAACACCTACTAATATACAAGGTCTTGCACCATTTTCAAAATGCCATTTGGCCCTTTTAGATGATTGATCTTTCCTTCTGTGCCGAATCTTCAGGTTTACCTACTTCTCTTATTGCATTATCATTCTGTTTTATTATTATTATTATTAATCAAAATGTCTTTTCTAGATGTTTAGGTTTTGAAGGCAGTGACTTCTGTCTTACTCATTTACTTAGCTTTAGCCCCTAATGCAGTGCACATATAATAAGTGCTCAGTAAACATATATTAGATGAGAGAATTAATGAATGGAAAACATAAAGCCAAAGATAGGAAGAAATGAATCCTCAAGCTCCTTTATTGCCTGGGGTAACAGAATTCTGAGATGACCCCCAATGCCTCACTCTTATGTAATCTCTACCCCTTTAGTGTGGATGAATCTATGATGAGATATCATTCCTGTGATTATGTTACATTATATAGCAAAAGGGATTTCTGAAGATGTAATTAAGATCATTAAGTTTAATTACAGTTTTAAATACTGCAGATTTTGCTTTTAGTGACTAAAAATTTTACAGATATACTTAAGGTTACTGAGCAGCTGATTTGGGATTAATAAAGAGATGATCTGGATGGGCCGGACCTAATCACATAAGCCTGTAAATTTGAATTTAGAGGTCAGAGATAGAAGTCAGAAGCTGGAAGCAGCAGAGACCTTATTTTTCTGACCTTGAGTGTGCAAGGGCCATGTGTCAGGGAATGGTAAACATCTTCTAATCTTACAATTGCAAGAAACTGAATTCTGCATGAGGGCTGGATATTTACATGTTTTATTCATTGATATAACCTCAGGGCCAAGAATAGTGCCTGGCACATGGTAGACTTTTCATAAATATTTATTGAATGAATCATGTGTTTTTAGTTGGGTGGAATTGCTTGTTATATTCTGTTGCTGTACTGATTGCAGTTGTGGGGGTAGGGAAAGTATAAAGTAGAATTGTTTTCCTTGAGGAATTTACATTGTTACTTTTCTTATAAAATAGAGATTAATGCAATAAGGAGCTCACCATCTTGTAAGTCAGCATTTTACTTTGTTTTCCTTGAAATGTAAATGATCAAAGAATGTTTTTCCTTATATGGATCTCAATGCAAATATTCTTCTATCTAAACCAAACATTTCCAGTTTTGTGTTCCTATTGTGACATGGCATCCAGACACCTTCTCTTTCTTGTGGTTCTGTGCTGAGCACATTCCAATCTCTAATTCCACCTTCCAAATGTGTGACTAGTATGAAGACCAGTTAGGAATGCCTGTCTAGCTGCTTTTTCATCTGTAAAAACATCCCAGTTTAACAGTTTTGAAAAGGACAATCTGAACAAGCCTTCCTTCCTTCCCCTGGTAGACTATTGAGTGCTATAGAGGGAATATCATAAGCATTAGAGTCAGACAAATTTGAGTTTGCACCCAGATGCAGTGACTTACTGACTGTCATTCCATTGACAACCTCCATTCCTCATCTGTTGATGGGGATTAATGATATATACCTTGTAGACTTGTTGCAAAAACTAAAAGCAATATAGAAACATGTGGAGGCATTCATTAAATAGTAACATCATTTTTGGACTGACTTAATGACTTCTGGTACTTTATTCTTCATATTTCTTACCCCCTTAACTAAAATAAATCTTTAATGTAGATAGGCATTGATCAATTCCTCTTGGAAATATTTATGTGTATTATTTTAGACCTATATTTAAAATATATTCTTTATAATAGGTACTCATAAAAGTTAATTTAGAGTTCAATCAATGTTGAACACAGATCTTAATAGATAATAATAGGTACAGTTTGGAATTGGATTAGGGATGTGAAAATATGCATTCCAGGTTCAGCAGCATGACCTTAGGCAAATGATGCCACATCCCTCTGCAGAAAGCTCAAAGGACTCTCAAAGGCCTTAGAATGAAATCAAAATTCCTACCATAAGTCAAAAAGGGCTCCTGCCCTTGGCCCTGATCTCCAGAAGATTTCACTCTGGCCTGACTTTGTGCCCTTTCCCATGGGGCAACTAGTTTGTGGGCCTAAATGGATGTGCCCACCTGGAACCTGAGATCACATCCAAGAGAGCTAGAACCCAGATCTTGGTGTCCCTGATTCAAATGGACTTGAGTCCATTCCCAAGAACTACACTGTCTTTTACCTTGGGTTGGTCTTATATGAGACTGCTTCCAACTCCACAGAAGGCGCTTCCCAAACACTTTCCTTTCTCTGAGTTTGCTAATGTTTTCTCAGCTAGAACACCTTTCCAACTTCCGCATTTCTTGATTTGCCAATCAGAATGAATGCTTGTTTCTCGATACATATGTTGTGTCCCTGCATTTTATGTTGGTTGTTCATCAGTCTTCTACACTAAATTATAAGCTGATGGCAAGCAAGCCCTTCTTGTTCATGTTGGTGTTCTCTACAGTACATATTTCAGGGCCTTGTACCCAGGAAATGTCTGGAAAATCAAAGAATGAAAATTTTCTGAGCCTTGGTTTCTCATCTCTAAAAAGCAGAGTCCTACAAAGATTATCTCTAAGGTTTGTTCCAGGTCTGCCATTTTACAGTGCTGTATATAAAAATCTTATAAGATTTCAGTGAACAGAAAAACAATGCATAATATAATAGACTCCTAGAAATCACTTAGACTAGGAAGGTAGGAGTCAGTGTAGGAATTCTTCCTACGACATCCTGGAAAGATAATTATTCAGCCTAACTTGAAGATCTTTAGCAATAAGGAGCTCACCATCTTGTAAGTCAGCATTTTACTTTGTTTTCCTTGAAATGTAAATGATCAAAGAATGTTTTTCCTTATATGGAACTCAATGCAAATATTCTTCTATCTAAACCAAACATTTCCAGTTTTGTGTTCCTATTGTGACATGGCATCCAGACACCTTCTCTTTCTTGTGGTTCTGTGCTGAGCACATTCCAATCTCTAATTCCACCTTCTAAATGTGTGACTAGTATGAAGACCAGTTAGGAATGCCTGTCTAGCTGCTTTTTCACTGTAAAAACATCCCAGTTTAACAGTTTTGCTATGTTGTTTTTGTTTGTAAGAGTCACACACTATTGGCTCATATTGAGTTTATAGTCGAGCAAACCATCTAGATTTTGTTCATAGAAATTTCTGTTATGGCAGGTGTCTCTTATCCTGTGAGATAATCTTGGAAACCAATAATATCTTGTTAGGTTCAGCCCAATATTTCAACCTGTCATAATATTTTTAAAATTTAATTCAGACATCCATCATATTAACCATCTCTTCCAGCTTTGTGTTGGCTGCAGATGTGATAAAAAGGCCCTCTTGTCTTCATTTAAATTACTAGTAAAAGTGTTGAACACAAGAGATCTAAGTACAAAACTTTGTAGTATGCCATTATTAGAACACTGTTTTCCAAATTATATACTTCAAGATGCTAGTTCCATGAGATGTTAAAAGGGAAAAAAAGGAAAAATTTTCCATGATCAGATAAGTTTGAGAGACACCACATACCATATGCCCTTCTTGGGAAGTCTCAGTATATATTGCACATTATAAACTGACGAGTCTTGTAGTAATAATGTCTTGTTTGAATTCAATTAACCCAACATTTCCCAAGCTTATTGTATAAGGAAATCTGGGTGGTAGTTGGTGTTTTAGTTGGTTTTAACATCCTGCCATGTTCCTGGTTCATGGAATACACTTTAAGATATACTCTCTTACACTCCCAATAACATGGTTTAGATTTTTACCATGAAGGACCCAAATTAATAAGTATGTAGTTTTGAAGATTCATTTTACCCCTTGTGAGCTTTAAGGTGAGGCATCCCACCCCCTTTACTGTTCACTATGATTCCTTAAAGATTGTGTGAAAACAAATTGTTTTATTATTCTGGGTTATATTGCTCTCCCCATTAATTTATTTGTCTTCATGTATCTTGTGCTTTATTTCCTTTTCTCCACTTTTCTTCTTTTTTCAGTTCAAAAATAATTTTTCTTTATACGAGAGTTAAAAAAAAAAAACAATAATCAAGAGTTTAGTCTTGTGCTAACATTACTCTGTCTCACCCAAGTGGATTTGGCTCTTCATGTTCTTCTCATTTTGTGTTTTAACTCTAGATTCTATTTTTTTTACTCCATAGTCCCATTTGGACTTTGACTAGGATTCTTATGGGTTTATGGCACTCTTGTTTTCATTTTGTTTATACACTGTTTATTCTGTCTTTTGTGCACATCTTTTTAAAAATATGATCTCATCCAGACAGCACCTAGGGCTCTATTTTTTTTGTTTTAAAAAATATAATCAATGCCTGTATTATCAAAATGCCATTGTTATTCTTTCATTTCTCTGAAGCAATCTTCCCTTTCGGAATCTCTGGACATGTGGTCATACTGAATTTGTCTTATACTTTTTGAAATGTACTTTCCTGAAGCCCTGGATTGATGTCTGGCTGTCCCCCAGAATTCCTTTCCACAGCTTTATTTTTAATTCCAAGAACATTGTTCACATTCTCCAAAGTTACTATCACTCCCATTGACTCAATCAGGATTTTTATTGTTGTTGTTACAAAGAATTAAGTTCAAAGTAGCAGTTCCTCTTATTTCTGGACTAATTGAGACCTGAAATTATTGACAAAGCAATATTGAGTTAGGTAATACCGATTTCTTTATTAAATATATGAGTGCCTACTACGTGCCAAGCAAAGTTCTTGCTGGAGGAAATACAGCAGAGAACCAGACAGAGGATGCAGGGGATGTAGTAAACAAAAAAATATCAAATAATCTCAGCTAATCATTGGTAAAATACAATATACATAATAGGAAGCTATGGGTCAGGAGTGTACTAATTTAACTTAGATGCTCAGGAAAGGCCTCACTACAGAAGTAACATTTGAACTGAGATCTGAATTTTGAGAGAGAGCCTATAAAATATCTCTGGGTAGAATATCCCACACTGAGGAACAGCAAGTATACTAGTCCTACAGTGGAGATATTCTTGGCCTATTCTAGAAAAAGGAAGGCAAAGGGACTGAGCATATGGAGTAGGGGATAGAGTGGTAGGAAACAAGGTACAAAAAATCAACAGAAGATGGAGAGACAAGAGCATGTCAGATGATGTCCCCTGATAGACAAGCTAAGTCATGTAGGAATGACTCTGTGAGGTTTCAGTCAGGATGGCAACATGATCTGGTTCATATTAAAAAAAAAAAAACCTCACTCCAGCATGAAGAACAAGTGTGGGCATGACTGAACAAAATGGAAGTAGAGAAAACCAAGAAAACTATTGGAGACTTCAAGAATAGGAAGTTGAGGCCCTTCTCACTGCCAGAGCTCAACCCTGTCATTTTTGTGATCTTAGATATGAATATAATTTTTTTCTCCCCTGATTGACTGGAGAGTATTTAGCATGCTTTCCAAACTAAATTATTATTTCATCTCTCTCTCTCTTTTTTTGCTCATTAGTATGCTCTTCTTTCAGCTGTGTCAAGGCTTTTCACATAGTCCATGTTTCCTTGACATATGATATTACCCCATTACCCCCTCTCTCAGAATTATTTTTTCTTTTAACTAGACTAATAGTCTAGATGTTCCATCTGTGTAAAAAAAATGTTATAAATTATGCCACTGGAGTTATTCCATGCAGAGGCCCTGAACATTGGCTAAAATACGTCTAAACTATGAGTCATGTACCATGTTCTATTCATATTTTATACTTTGGAGGGATTCTCTTGAGTTTCCCAAAATTATTAAAATGTTCCCATTTTAATAGCTATGTTTTGGATATGAGAAAGGAAAGAAACTAACTGTTATTGAAAGAAGTCTGGGGAACAAATAATGTATCTGGGTTCATTATTTAAATTAGCTAACCGGCTTGCTACAGCAAAACACTTCTAGTGAATTATTCAACTTCAATAAGGAAAATGTAGTCCCTAGGCAAAAACACTTGCTTCAGATTAGGCACTGCTTTGAATTAGCCAAAGCTATTCAGGTTTTCTATGGACACATCAGGACCATTTAAGGACCAAACATATTTCCAGACTCATGCTCTCTTTGGTCCATGTTCCATGGTTCATAGGATAATACTGAATTTTAACAAAGATTACAGTCCCTTATGCTTATTTGACTCTAGAGACCAGCCAAAACACAAGCAGGGGCCATGTTAATTTGCTTTTCTCTGCTGTGTCTGGCTCCAGAATCACAGTATCAGTGAGTCTTGCCTACAACCAATTGCTTTAATATCTCACCAGAGATTATTCCTGTTATTGCTAGATGAAGGCAGTGGTAATTTTCCAAACTGCCTGGGACGGTTTTACTGGATGGAATTTCACAGCTATAATGGGGAAGAGAAGAAAGCATTCTCTGCTGTTGCCAATAACATTAAAAAAAAAAACTTTACATGTCAATAAAATAAGCAATCCTAAGATAGTCCTCTCAATGGTGTATCAATAAAAGAATTAATAGCACTGTATCACCACAGACATTTTTTTTAATGTGCAAAACAGGGATTATGAAGTCCTAGGATTTGAACGCAAGTTTTCTGTTACTTACATCAATCCAGTAACAGTATAGCTCAAGAAATAAGAATATTAATATACTATTACAGTTTCTTTCTGGGTGTTCTTTGGTATTTCCTGACTCATCTACAACACAACAATAATAGCATTAAGAGTTAGGTTCCATCTCAAGTTCTGTTACCAGAAAGCTGTGAGAGCTTGGGCAGGTCGCATTATCTTTTGGGGACTCAGTTTCCTCACTTAGAAGGAAATACTGCCACTTGTGACAACATGGATGGAACTTGAGGGTATTATGCTAAGTGAAATGTCAGACAGAGAAAGACAAGTACTGTATGATCTCACTTATATGTGATTGCCTGGGGCTAGGTATGGGGGAAATGAGGAGATATTGGTCAAAGGGTACAGTCTTTCAGCTAAAAGATGAATAAGTTCTGGGGATCTAATGTACAGCAAGGTAACAATACAGTATTGTATATTTGAAAGTTGCTGAGAGAGTAGATCTTAAGTATTCTTATCATACACACACAAAAGAATAACCACGTGAGGTGATGGATGTGTTAATTAACCTATTGTGACAACCATTTTACAATATACATATATCAAATCACCAGGTTGTATAACCTTAAATTTACACAATGTTATTAGTCAATCATATTTCAATAAAGCTAGAAAGAATTAAAAATAAATTAACATAAAGATGTTGCACTAGAAAATAAGCCAAGGGGCAACTGGGTGGCTCAGTAGGTTAAGCATCTGCCTTCCTATCAGCTCATGCTGGGATCAAGCCCTGCTTAGCGGGGAGTCTGCTTCTCCCTCTCCCTCTACCCCTTCCCCCACTCATGGGCGTGCGCGTGCGTTCTCTCTCTCTCTCTCTCTCAAATAAATAAATAAAATCTTTATAAAAAAATAGAAAATAAGCCCAAATATCACTTTCATTCTGAAGTTACATTTCCTTTTATCAAAAGATTTTTCATTAAGACAAAAATATATTAAAAGCAGTTTTGGGTATTTTTTTCCTTTTTTTTTTTTTTCCCCTGGCACAACGGAACATGAAATGAAAACCTTGGATTCTACTGAGCTCCTTTATTTAAAATTAGAATTTTGTCTCTCCTTCCATGTTTAGCTCTATTTCCTTATCTGACCAAAGTACTCATTGCTCTCCAGCATTCCAGCATGTCATACATCAAAAGGCTTAGTGGGTGTGTGGGGAGAGATTATGAACATCTGGAAGAAGGAACAAAGAATAGATGATTACTTGTAGCTCATGCAGGAAAAGTTAGATTTAAATATTCCTCTGTGTCCAACCTTTCAGCTGTCATGAAATAACTCTAAACTAAAAGAAAGAAAGGATGTTGCTTTTGAGTTTATATTTAGGAAATGAAGTGTAAATTGACACTTTGGGTCTACAGATTTTCCATTATATAATCATTTCATATTGAGAAGGAGGTCAGCTTCTGAGAGTGGAACTATGAAATTTATCAATGAGAAGGAAAGAACAAACAAATGGTAGACAAAAACTTTAACACTTAAGAGTTTGCTAGATTAGCAGTCTATTTATAGCATCCAACTTTAATCAGTCAAGTCACGTTTCCCATGTACTTACCTGATCATTTACATTTCTATGTGACATAGCTTTTATTAAACTCACATTATATGTAGGAAGTCATGATTTTTCCCCTCACTTCTTAGCTGGAAAATAATGCTTCATTTAAAAGGTGAAGTGTACATAAAATTATTTATGAATGATGGGGATGGTTGAGAAATAGATTACTTGGGTATGGTATTAGTAGATCTGTCCATAAAATGGCACTTACAGTTTTTCATACATTTTAATGAATTTTTTTAAAAGATTTTATTTATTTGACAGAGAGAGATATAGCAAGAGAGGGAACACAAGCAGGGCGAGTGGGAGAGGGAGAAGCAGACTCTCTGCGGTGCAGGGAGCCCGATGTGAGGCTTGATCCCAGGACTCTGGGATCATGACCTGAGCCGAAGGCAGATGCTTAACGACTGAGCCACCCAGGTGCCGTGCCCCTATTTTAATGAATTTTAAACTGTAATAGGACAAATAGAAGCAGGACTGATGCTTCAAAGTTTATGGTGGTAATTTCCTATACTATCATGCTATCTTTTATATGTGAGTATAGTTGTGTGTGTGTGTGTGTGTGTGTGTGTGTGTACATATATAGCTGGAAGATAGGTAGAATCATTGAGATATTAGGTTGGGATGTATACAGTTGATTCTCATTATTCATCATAGTTATGTTCTATAAAGTAGCCACAGATCCTGACTTTGTGATTACTGAACCATTGTTCCCAGGGGAAATACAATATGAGGTTCCTGCAATCTTCTGGTTATAACATTTTCATCAACCAGTCAATACATAATCTTGTTTAATAGGTGTTTCTGTTTAAAAACATCTTATTTATTATGTATTGCTGTTTCATTAACATTGAATTCAAGCCAATTGTATTACCAGTTTTGCCTGGACAGAGATTACCTAACAACATATTTTCCTCATAAGGCATATCACAGTCTTCTTGCACTTTGGGACACTTCAACATGACGCTCAGAGGTCATTTTAAACAACAAATCACCAACAAAAAGCATAAAATTATAAGAAATGTGGCACTGAATAGACCACAAAAAAGACACTTGTTTATAGTAGGAGAACTGAAACAAGAAGGCAGCGTTGCCTTGTTCAATCTCAGCTGGGAATGCATATCACATGCATGTCCACCAATGACTGTTACAGTGCTATGACTGTTGGTTTAGGGTTTACAAATAAATTTTAGTGAGAAAGCAGATCTGCAAATGCAGAATCTGTGAATAGTGAGGATTGTATATGCATGCATCTCTATATATGGCAGAATCACTGAGATGTTAGGTAGGAACATCTCAGAGCCTATTCGGGTGTAGGGAGCATAAAGGACACAAACCCACCTTGTGACATTACTCCCTCGATCTTAATCAAGCAACACTGATGCCCTTTGAATATGTGCTTATTCCAGTTATCTTTTGATGCCTAACAAATCAGCCAAAACTTAATAGCTCAGATAACATCAAAAATTTATTTTGCTCACAAATGTAGAATTTTGCAAGGTTTGATGGGAACGACTCATCTTTGTTCCACAAGGCATCTGTTGGAACCTGGAAGATCCACTGGTAAGATGACTCTTTATGACCGGTAGGTTGGCACTGGCTTTCACTTGGAACTTCATAGAGTTGCGGGCCAGAGCCCTTGGTTTATCTTCCTGTGGGCTCTTCCACGAGTGGATTGGGCTTCCTCACTGCATGTACACTAAGACACAGGAAATGGAAGTTACCAATTTTTTGTGGCCTGGAGCTGGAAATTTGCATACTATGAGTTCTGACATATATATTCTATTGCTCAAGTGGTCACAGAGCCCTGATTTAAAGGTAAGGGACATAGGCCCCTTGATGAGAGAGTGTCAAGAAAATTTTGGGAACATGTTTTAAAACCACCACAATGCCATTGATATTACCATTAAACCTAAACAACATGCCATTCTATCCTACTGACTATGATAATATTAATTCCTTATGACTATCTGAGTATTATCTTTCCCTTAATTATTTTCCTAGATCTGCTTACTATTATAATTTATATAGCACATACCCAAATGCCAAGTTGACTGGAAATAAGCCTTGTAACAAGCTACCCCATCTCTCAAAAGTCATGGTGCATTTGGAAATACCTCCAGCTTGGCTAGAGACAGAGATATTAGACTCTAATTCAATGCAGAAATGCTGCTTTTCTACAGAAATGTTGAGAGGGAAATAACTATGTTCTACCCTTTCACTACAGGACATATGAATTTAATGAAGGTTGTCTACATGCTCAAGTTCCAGATGAGTTGCATAACCACAACCTATCCACTTTAAAAAATTAGTCTTTGATATAAAGTTCCAGGCTACTCTAGAGTAATGGGGAGAAACAGGAGGTTGATAAAAATTCCAGTTAGAAAAGGCTTTGAGGTTTGAGAGAAATTAACTCAGAATAAGAAGTTCAAGATTGGAGGGTATTAGTGGATAAAAAAATTACAGAAGGAAAGAGAATCGGAAACAGAGCAAGAGCTGATGAGACCTTAGAAAAGTGAAACAAGCAGAGAGAGAAACAAACATTGATTGAAAACTTTAAAAAAGCTTTAAAAATATTATTTAATTCTTGAAGATAATCTCACTATGTATTACTACAACTTTTCTTATGGATGGGCACACTGACGTGAAGTTAAATAATGTACTGAAGATTATTTAAATTAACAAGTGTTAGAATCCCAAGCTTAAGAAGGTGCAGATGAGAAAAGTCCATGAATATGTGAGGCTTGGTCTCTTCCTTGGAAGAGAAATCTCTTGTTTGGTTTTATGTAGTAGGGAAATAATACACACAGGTATTGAGTAGGAGAGATCTATTTAGGATTAGCTTGGAGATTGACCCTTCACTGTGGTCTTTAATTAATGAGGCACACTTCTGATCAGGGGAATATTTTGTTGGTTTAATTTCATTTAGAAAACATTAAGTTCCAATGTACCTAAAAAGCATTCTTAAATAAGCTAATGTATGCACCAAAAATTTGGAAATGATGGATTGTCATTTATTATATTACTTTTTCAACTCCTCCTATGTTAAACTGTTAGTACTCATGGTAGATGTTTGCCCAAGGCATTCTGTGACCAACAAGAGGAAAAGAGAAAGAGAAATAGATGCAAAGTAGGAATTAGTCTCAAGTTACTTACCCTCTAGTTAGATGAACAATAGGTCCCTACTTTTCTAATGTCCATCGTAGTAACTGCTGTGAAAGTGTTCGAAGTTGACAGAGGTAAACTGGTGGTAAAAATAAAATTTTAAGGAGAGCTCTAGAGATATAGTCACTGGCTGACAAAGATTTGGATTTAAAGAAGAGTGAAAGGCTCTTTAAAGGAGGCCTGGAAAATATGAAGACTTTGGAGTTATTCTTGAGTTCCAAGTCCTACCCCATGGTTGTCTGAGTCTACTCCAGTTAATTATTTAACTGAGTCTCAGTTTCTTCTTCTGTAAATGTTGGCATTTATATATGCCTCACAAGGCTTGAGGGGAAGATTAAGTGATATAATATTTGTAAAGCACCCATCACTGAAGCCCTGATCAGATTTTATTTTACTTTAAAAACATATCTAGGCTGATTAACAGTGGCTTCTGTATAACAAAT
The DNA here is from genome assembly GCF_054177405.1 of Leptonychotes weddellii. Classification (NCBI taxonomy): domain Eukaryota; kingdom Metazoa; phylum Chordata; class Mammalia; order Carnivora; family Phocidae; genus Leptonychotes; species Leptonychotes weddellii. The sequence continues at coordinate 150,997,517 of NC_138369.1, read as the reverse complement.
TTCCTGCTTTGGAGGCTTCCTCTCTATAGCTACACTAGTTTCAATGGGAAACATTGATTTTCTTATCAAAGGTTATAGCTTCCATGTGTGCTGGTCATTATTAAGCATGTGTGCATGGGGTATACCATTTATAGTTTTCTCCCTGAGGTTTTCTTTAGGCTGGCTGAAATGCCACAAAATTAAAAAACAGATGTTGTATACTTGAAAAATTTTGTTGTATACTTGAAAACATTCTCATTCTTCTCTTATGTTGGACTGTCTTCACTTTGTTTACATAAGGAAATGCGTAAGCGAATTATAAAGGGGAATGCTTTGGAACTAGTTTCTGCACAATGGATTCTTTGGGTACATGGACATCTGTGATGTAAAATCTCCTGGCTTTGTTTCAGAGAAAATATTATTGTTTAAAGGCTGTCAATTGGAGTGCAATTTTAAAATGTATTTTCAACAGCTATAGAATTATAGGCAGATTCTGGATAGAGAAATATAAAACAGACATGTGATACTCATCTATTTCACACAACTATAATAATCACTTAATAGATAAGTCTAGAAGTAAAGTATTGTGCATGTGTCTTCATTTCATTTTTTTTTTTGCTTTTGAACATCTCTTTCTCTGACACATAGCTTATTTATTATTACTTATTATTCTAAATTTCCTTCTAAAAATCTTTCATTTTTAAATTATGAAAGCAAGTGTCCGATATTTTCCTTAAAACAGGAATTCTTACATTTAATCATTTGTTTAACAAATAATTACCAGGGGCCAACTATGTGCCTGGCACTCTGTCAAGTTCTTTTTTCCTTTTTTTAAGATTTTATTTATTTATTTGAGAGAGAGAGAGAGAATACACATGGACATGTGCTGGGGGTGAGGGGGTTTGTGGGCAGAGGGAAAGGGATAAGCAGACTCCTCACTGAGCAGGGAGCCCAATGATGCAGTGCTCAATCCCAGAACCTTGGGATCATGACCTGAGCCAAAGCAGATGCTTAACCAATTGAGGCACCCAGGCACCCTGAGTTCTTTGACTATAATGGTGAGCAAAACAAATAGGGTCCCTACCTACAAGGAACTTAAAAATATTGGTAGAAATAGAAATTATTGAAATAACTTCCAGATGTAATTACATCTGTGATGTGATATAAATAATAATTTCAGGGTGCTATTGAGAGCACAGCAAAGGGAAGTGATCTGGTCAGTTGTTGAGAAACAGCTCTGAGTGGAGATGTGAAACATGAATGCAGGTCAGTTGAGGACAGAACAATATTCTAGACACAGGCATTGACCTAAAGGTATCACCATTTTCAAGGAACAGAATGCCCAACATGAGACTAGAACTGTAGGGTTGTGTTAAGGATTTGATCTTTACCCAGAAAACTAAAGGAAACTTTTGAAGAGTTTTTAAGAGTGAAATGATTTGCATTTTTAAAGATCTGTGTGTCTAAGGCGGAAAAGTAGAGGAGTAAAAGTAAAAGAAAATGGAGGAAACTCAGAATGAAATAAGGATTTCAATTAGTGGTGATGGAGAGAAGTAGATAGATTGAAGACAGGGGAAGGAAGAGAGTGTTTCTTTTATTTATTTTTCCCCATTGTTTTTCTTAATACATGTAGTCCACTGCCTTTTTCCTTCCTACCAGAGGCAATCATCCAAACTGTTTAACCTATATCTTTTTGTTTCTTTATTGTCTTGCAAAATATGAGATATTGCCTTGTAAGCATATATTCTTAATTTATGTAAATATTGTATTTTGTATTTTGTTTATTTTGAGATTAAATTCGGTTGCCATATGTATCTAGCCATTATTTTACTTACTGCCTAGTTTTTAATGGTATGCTTCCACTCTCCCACTGAAAGTCATATATATTGCCTTCAGCCTTCTACCACCCTAATAATGTTGCAAAGAATATCCAGGTACACATTCACTTGTGGACCTATGTGAGAATTTTGGGGGTCTTACAATTCTTCTACTAAGAATGAATTGGAGTATTTCTTTATGAGTTGCTAGCCTCTTGTATTTTCTCTTTCAAAAAATTGCCTGATCGCCTTTTACATATTTTTCCCTTGGGATTGATGTCTTTTTCTTATTGATTGACTAGTGTTTCCTGTGTTGTGTAGATATTAATCCTTTGTTGTTCTCATTTTGTTACCTGTCTCTTCACTGAATTAAGAGTCTTATCATTAGACAAATATCTTTTTTTGTATATAATTCATAAATGTTTGGAGAAGAGTTTTGGGAAACAGGGCATACTTAACAATGCCCTATATTGCCAAGAGATTAAATAAGAGAGGGCTCAAGTGATCAGGTAGGATGAGATGTAGTAGGGCAGGCAAAAGGTATGGGATATTGAATCTCAGTTTTCTAAAATGTAAAATAAGAATATTGATATAGACTTATTTATATCTGTTTGTGAGGAACAAATGAAATAATTTTGTAAGCTAGAAAGATTTTCATAAACATTTGTAGGTTTTATGATAATTACTTTTAATACAGGGTCTGGATCTACTAATGGTCTTCAGATAATGTAAAAGTTTGGTTAAATTTAAATGGTACAAAACGCAAGGTTTATGTGTGCTTTTATTTAATATTTAACTCTGAATGAAGTAGCACCTCAAAATTAAATTTGAAATATATTCCCAGTAACGGTATTAGCTAGATAGTTTTGGAGAATATATGTGGTATTAAGTTATAGAATATAGAATCTGGGTGTTCTAGCTCAGAAATCTCCAATTTACAGAATGACAACAATTTGCAGCACTAGATTTATTTCTGAAAGATATGTTTCTGAAAGCAAATGCTTTTATAAATTAAATTATTTTTAAAAATTTTTTTTTAAAGATTTTATTTAATCAATTGAGACACAGAGATACAGAGAGAGAGAGAGCATAAGCAGGGGCAGAGGCAGAGGGAGAGTGAGAAGCAGGCTCCCCGCTGAGCAGGGAGCCCGATGTGGGCCTCAATCCCAGGACTTTGGGATCATGACCTCAGCCGAAGGCAGATGCTTAACCATCTGAGCCACCCAGGTACCCCAAATTAAATTATTTTTAAAAGAAATTGTAACTTGTTAATTTGAAAGAATGAAATTTGAAAATTCTTCTATAATTTGAGTAACCAACAATGTTGTCCACTTAGTAAACCCAGACTTTTCTAAGAAGTCAAACCCGATATTGCATATATTATGCTCCTGAAAAAAATTTATATATTTTTATACTGTAAAACCAGAGCAATATTTTACAAAGTGTATTCTGCAAAATACATTTTCTAAGCTACTGTGATAAGACCTGTATTGAAAAAGTTTCCATGATCAAACAAGTTTAAAAAACATATATACTTCTTTTGTTTTTACTTTGCTAAAGAGGACATTATTGAGACAAATGGTAATTTCTTTTATTATTCAAGTATAATTAACATACAGTGTTATATTAGTTTCAGGTGTATAACATATTGATTCAACAATTCCCTATATTTCTCAGTGCTCATCAAAATAAGTATACTCCTAATTCCCTACATTTATTTCACCCATTGCCCCCACTCACCTCCCCTCTGGTAACCACCAGTTTGTCTTTGTATTTAAGAGTCTGTTTGTTTTATTCTTTCTTTCTTTGTTCCTTTGTTTTGTTTCTTAAATTCCACGTATGAGTGAAATCATATGGTATTTGTCTCCAACTGACTTATTTCACTTAGCAGTGTACCCTTTAGGTTCATCCATGTTTTTGCAAATGGCAAGATCTCATTCGTTTTTATGGCTAAGTAGTATTCCATTCTATATATACATATATATGTATATATATACACCACATCTTATTTATTCATCCTCTATCCATGGACATTTGGTTTATTTGCATATCTTGCCTATTATAAATAATACTGTAGTAAGCATAGGGTTGAATATTAGCTTTTTGAATTAGCGTTTTTGTTTTCTCTGGGAAAACATCCATTAGTGGAATTACTGGATCATATGGTAATTCTATTTTTAATTTTTTGAGGAATCTCTATACTATTTTCTATAGTGGCTGTACCAATTTTGCATTCCTATTGCACAAAGGCTCCTTTTTCTCCACATCATCACCAACACTTGTTATTTCTTGTGTTTTTGTTAATTTCCATCTCTCTGCTGGTATTTTCTACCTTTTTATGCATACCATTCACCTGTTCCACTATATCCTTTAACATATTAAATAACTATTTTTTTAAAGTCTTTATCTGATAGTTCCAACATCCTGGCCATCTTTGTGTTTGATTCTGTTCACCATTTTATTGCTTAAAAATGAAGCATAATTTTTGTGCTTATCTCATAATTTTTAATTTAATGCTGAACATTATAAAAATAAGAGTAGAACCAGAGGTGAGTTATATTTATGCCAGGAAATAGGAAAGCATCTTCTCTGGCAGGCCTTTAGGGTTGGGACTGAATAAATCTAAAAAGTAATTCAGCTGGGCTCAGGTTTTGTTATTGTTATAGTTACCCTCAGTGGGCCACAGGCTTCAAATCCTCTGGCAATGGACCCACTCTGCCTTGTGTTTAATGTGAAGCTAGAACTCTAGAGGATCTTTCTCAGTGTTCCTGCTCCAACACTAGCTTTCAATAAGCCCTGCAGTCCTGTGTGATAGAGTCTCTCTTCATGCTCTTGTTGCTTGTTACTTGGTGCAAAGTTCATGGTGTGTTTTCTTGATTCTTCTGTTCTGGTGTTAGTCTTAGGCAGGGTCCTAGTGCCTGAGCTCCAGGGGTGAGATCTGTCAGGCTCTCTGTCCCTCCCTCAGTGGCACAGAGCCTCTGCCTCTTACTCTTTGTAAGGGTTAGAGTCTATAGGCAAGATTTTCTTTCCATCCTCCAAATGTCATTCAAACCCTGCCTTTTATCATGAGAGATCTTGGTTGCGATTGGTTCTTTGCTTCTTCCTGCCTGGCAGCAGACCTGTGCTTTATATCAGTACAGGATTCTGGGAAGGACTGGGTATTCTGCCCTCCACCAAAAGCAGATTTCTCTTGCCTATTTTCCCCCAGTATCACCTTTCCTGGGATGAGGTGAATGAGATTGTTACTTGCCCCCTTCTCCAGAGGCCATTAACTTTTCCCTTGTTTTAAAGCAAGATCAAGTTGGGGGTTAAATGAGGTTTTTGCCTCTTCCCCTTTTGCAAATGGCTTTTGCTATCATCAGAGAAGGGTCAAGGGTTAGTTTTGTGCTTGTCTCCTTGTGGAAGATGATCACCACTTTGTACTCAAGCAGGGCCTAGAGTGTGGATGAGCTTCTCCAAGGACTCCTGCTCCACCCTCAAACTTTGGCAGGACAGCTTGCGCCTCTAAAGGCAGCTCTCTCAAGTCACTTCCTTGCCTGAGTCTTTCTTTATGAGCACCTAGCAGAGGCCCCTTTATAAAACTAACCCTTGTTTGCAGAATCCTCTTGTTTCTAGGATCCAAGAGATTCCAACTGTCACGTCAGCCCACTCATGGACTTTAAGAATTTGTTAAAATTTTAGTTGTTTATTTTTTACTCACCTTTATGAATGTTATCTGTTTCTCTTATTTTGTCCCAAAAGTAAAACAGTTTATGTGTCCTGTCTCTAGAGACTTTTTATCATTGATAATCCAGTTCCTTGTTGCCTGATGACCTTAGCTCTCTAATGTGCAAAAACAAATTTATGATTTTGTAGATTTTTTAGCTATTTTTTCAATTCAAGTGCAAGAGAATATCACCTGATATTCTTGCCCAGTTTTCTTCACTTTCTAAGCTACAGTGGAACTCCCCATTTGCTTCCATATTTCAAAGTTATATTTTACATAGAATTTATAGGTATTTTCTTTCAGTACCTCAAAGGTCTCATTTCACTGTCTTATGACTTATTTCTGTCAAGAAGTCTTCCATTAGTCATACAATTGCTACTACTCAGATAATGTGCAATTTTATCTGAGTGTTTAATTTTTTTTTCATTGAGTTTGTTATTCAGCAGTTTTATTATAATGCACTTAAATTTGGCTTACTTTGGATTATCTCTCTCTTGAAGCTTACTGAAGTTCTGAAATATGTAGATTAATGGATTTCATTAGTTTTGGGAAATTGTCAGCCATTATCCCTTCAAATATTATCTCTGTTCCATTGTCTCCTTCTGGAACTTCAATTATAAATTATGTTATACTTTTTCATTATGTCCATATACATTTTTATTTTTTCTATATTTATTCATTCTTGTTCTCTGTACATCAATCTGTATATTTTTCTTGACCTGTTTTCAGTTTATTAATCATGCTTTTTTGCTTTGTCTAAACTGATGTTGATCTAACCTATTGAATTCTTTAAATATTGTAAATTTTTTTATTTCTGGAATTTCTTTTTTTTTCTTTTTATATATTCTATATCTCTGGTGAAAATTTCCATATTTTCATCTATTTCTCCATCTTTTGTTTTCTATTCCTGAAAATTTTAAGCATAGGTGTTTAGAAGTTCATGTCACTGAACCCTGATATCTGGATCACCTGTGTCTATTTCTGTCATCTATTTATTCTCTTGGTTTGGGTCATAAGGCCTGTATCTTTACATACCAAGAATTTTTTAGTGAATTCCAAACATCATAGATAGCAAGTTATAGAGGTTTCAGATGATGCTTTTTTCTTTCAGACAAAATTTACCATTTCCTCTGGTAGGCAGATAAAGCAGGGACTAATCACTTTACTCCAACAGGGATCAAATTTGGTAGATACTGGATACAATTTTGGTAAAACCAACTATGCCTCTGTTAATTGTGCATAGCCCAGTTAAGAATGCCCTGTTAACTGGGCAATGCTTTCTGGTGTTTTCAACTGAGAATCTATTCACCTGAGACTATTCTCACCAGATCCCCTTCCACAGTGGGTTCTTAATGCAAATCATTGTCTCTTTGGACCATGAGTGTGCCAAAATCTCTGCTTTTCTTTTCACAGGTGTTTTTGTTTTAGTTCCTTGACTCTTTCTCCATGAAGCTTCAGAAATCAGCAAATGTCATGAAGGGAAAACCGAGTGAAAAATATCCCTCAAGCACTTAACGTTGTCACTCTAGTGTGAGACTATGAAGACTCTGCAAGTTTCTGTTCTCTAATAGTGCCTTTCTGCCAGGGCAAAGCTCAGATTCTCAATCTTGGCCACACCCAGACTGACATGGGGCCCCATCAGAAAAAGCTGCTGGAGACTGTCAGTTTATCTCTCCATAGTTCTGTCCTCTCTGGAATCTTAGCCACACCTAACTTCATTGCTTCAGCAGATCTCTTGATTCTTTAAAACAGTTATTTTAAATTTTATCCAAGTTTTCTGTTTGTCTTTAATGGAAACACTGAAAAATTATGAGCATGCCCCATTGTATGCTACATATTATAATTAAATTGTATGCTAGATCATGCTTTAAAGTCTCTCAAGATATTTAAAGTGACATTTAAGAATCCAAATTTGGATGAAGATTTATCTTTGCAGGATACTATTGCCAATACAAAAGGCTCAATCTACTGAAGTATATTCTACATGTTACTAAATTGACAAACCCACAGGTAATGATAGTTAATTAAAGTCTACTTTAATGCTAATGATAGCAAGCAAATACCTTTTGAAATCTAACATAATAGAAATAATATAATAATTTCTGAAAACAGAAATAATGTAATATTAAAATTATGAATTTTATTTTTCAATGGAGGAAATATGGTTTTGTTACAGGATTTTTTCCTTTGGTGCCCGTGCTTCTTTGTCACGCTGCTTCAAAGAATGAAGAGGCAGACCAGGCAGAGTGGTGGGCAGCAAAGCAAGGGTTATTGAGTTATAGTGCAGCAAAGTATTGAGTGATTGTACAAAGCTCCCAAAGAGGGAGGGGACCCAAGAGGGTTGCCACCAGAGTTTCTAAGTCTAGGGGTTTTTATGAGCTTGTTGGTGAGCTGTTTTATTTTGATTAACCCTCCATGACCCTGTCATCCAATCAGGTCTTTGTCATCTATCTCTCACGTGGGAAAGGGTAGAGGGCTCCTTACAGGGTGGTGTAAAATTATTTGAAGGGTGGTTTCCTCTTAGGGCAGGGGCCCCCTTGTCCCTGCCTGCCTTTCTTCCAACTATCCTTCATCAATTTTACTCATACCAAGGCACACCATTTTCCAGTCTTGTTTTAATTTTTTTGAAACACCAATTAATCACAATGTTCTTAGAATAACGAGATTCAGTACAGTTTGTTTCTTATGGCATTCTTTCTGAACTTGATTTCTTTCCCCTGTACAACTCATCCCTAAGCTTTTTATTTTTAGTTTGTATTCTCTTCCTATTTTTCCAGATAGTTCCTCAAATGTCTTGAGATGAATTAGAATATGATCCCACATTTATCCAGGCCTTAGCAATGTTCTTATTTTTGACAACGTGATTGCTACATTTCTCTAATCTAAACCAGGGATGACAATGGATTTCATCTTGTATGACAATTCTAATCAAATAGGAGAAATAGCTTACGCTCTTTGAAAAGATTCTAAGGGGACATCCAAGCCCAGTTTGAAAATGTACCAAGATAATTTAATGAGGTCTGTTATGCATTGGAAGGTGGAATAGTAACAGGCAATCTTGTTAGATCTTGAGTACTTAACTGTGGACACAAAGTTTAAAATCCACAAAAATTTGTTAATTGACTAATTGATCTTTACTAAAAACTCATGAACACAATAACTAAAAATTACTTCTGGCTTTATTAACAATTATTCTATTTGAAAAGGAATTATTCCATATGAATAGCTTATTAAACTCTTTTGGCCTCATGTCTAATTCATCTTTATATTCCACTGTAGGACTTGTCAATGGTAAATGCTCACTAAATTTTTTTTTACTGAATGTAATTGATTATATTTTAAAGTATAAATAACCAAAGTATAAATAACCAAAATCTTCTGAAATATTTATTATTAGTGTTCTACAACAACCTTATGTTTGACAAAGAATATAAGTAAAGACTTAGGTATGGAGAAAACTCTTACCCAAGGGGAGGTACCCTTGAGTTAAACAGGTGATGGGGATTACCCACCACCCCTCAGGTAACCATCAGTTTGTTCTCTATAGTTAAGAGTCTGTTTCTTGATTTGCCTCTCTTTTTTTCCTCTATGATCATTTGCTTTGTTTCTTAAATTCCACATGAGTGAAATCATATGGTATTTGTCTTTCTCTAACTGACTTGTTTTGCTTAGTGAATACATTCTAGTTCCCACACATCACTGCAATTGGCAAGATTCAGCATTTTTAATGGCTGAGTAATATTCTATTATATAATATTTATATAAATATTATATATACCACATCTTCTTTATCCATTCATCAGTCGATGGACATTTGGGCTCTTTCCATAATTTGGCTATTGTTGTTAATGCTGCCTTAAACATCGGGGTGTATGTATTCCTTCAAATTAGGATTTTTTGTATTCTTTGGATAAATACCTCGTAGTGCAATTGCTGGATCCTAAGGTAGTACTATTTTTAACTTTTTGAGGAACCTCCATACTGTTTTTCAGAGGTGCTTGACCAGTTTGCATTCCTACCAACAGTGTAAGAGGGTTATCCTTTCTCTGCATCCTCACCAACATCTGTTGTTTCTGGTTGCTGGCAGAATTACTGATGAGAAGTTCACTGTAATTCTTTTCTCTTTATTTTTTCCCTTTATTAGTAAAAGTGTTATTTTTCCTCTAACTTTAAAAAAGACTTTGTATTTCATTTTCTGCAGCCTGAATATGACATGTCATATTCAAGTGTAGTTGTTTTATTGTTTTGTTTTTTGTATGTCTTTGTTTCTTTGGGGGGTTGTTTTTGTTTTTGTTTTGGTACTTATGCTTGTGTTCTTTGAGCTTCTTGGGTCTGTGGTTTAGGGTCTATATTAATTTTGAAAAGGTCTTGATCGTTAGTACTTCAAGTAATTTTTTTCTGCTCCATTCTCTCTTTCTTCTAGTAATCTATTTATGTATATGTTTTACTTTTTGATATTATCCCACAGTTCTTGGATATTCTGTTCTCTTTTGGCATTATCTTTTCTCCTTGCATTTCAGTTTGGGAAGTTTCAATTAATCTATATTCAAGTTCACTAATTATTTCCTAGTCTGTGTTTAGTCTATTGATAAAACCCAAAGTCATTCTTTACTTCTATTACAGTGTTTTTTTCTCCCAATTCTTTCTTAGATTTTCTACGTTTCTGCTTACATTGTCCATCTGTTGCTGCCCATTTTTTCTATTAAAGTTCCTAACATATTAATCATAGTTATTTTGAATTTTATGTCTAATAATTCCAACAACTGTGTCATACCTAAGTCTAGTTCTGATGATTGCTTTGTTTCTTGAAACTGTGGTTTTTTTTCCCTTTTAGCATACATTGTAATTTGTTGCTGTTGTTGTTGAAAGCTTGACATTATGGGAACTGAGGCAAAGAAGCCTTTAGCACAAGCTTTTATATTGATCTTACTATGAGTTGGGCTTTATGTAATGTTTGCTATAGCTGTATGTGCCAGTGGCTTCAAATTCCTCAGGTGTCTTTTTTCCCTGTTGACATGGAGCTTCCTTAAGTACTCTGCCTTTGAGAAAGTCTTTGTCTTACGGTTCTCTTATCTGTAATCCAGTTATTGTACTAAGCCCTGTTAGTATGGTAGTACTGTGTGGGGTGGAAATATTCTTTAATTCTGATTAATTTGCAGTCTTTTCAGTGGGTGTTTGTCCTTCAGGAGGTGTCTGTGGCCCTCACAGGTGTTTCTTAGCTTTCTCTCTTCTTAGGTGAGACATGAAGGCTAGAGGGGGCTAGAATGGGAACTCTACTAGTTACCTCAGATGTGAAAAACTTCTGATAAAGTCCTTTTCCTTGAAAATAGGTTTTTGTTACAGAAACCCTCTTATTGCAGGACTGAAGGGTTCTTGTCTCATGGAGTTGAATAATGAATCTTGTGGACACAAAAGGGTGAAGTGAAGTGAAAGTTTATTATGTGAAGGTGAGAATAGAAAGGAAAGAAAAAGCTCTCTAGAGTGGGAGGGGTCCCAAATGAAATGTCACTGAGGGCTTTTAGTGGTAGTCTTTTATTTTGAGAACTGACTGGGAAGTTTGTGGCCTTGAGATTCTTGTGCCCTTCTTGTTCCCTTTCTCTTGTTCAGCTCTGTCTCAGCATCTCCACCTACCAGGAATAGTTCCAGAGCCTCGTCAAGGGAGTCAGGGGCCTCCTAACTCTCCTGCCTATACCTTAACCCCTTCCCTATTCATGGGACAGCAGAAGGAGCTATACTGGGATTGTGAGGAGTGACTGATTATATACTTTTTAATTAGCGGGGGTTAGGGAGAGGACAAGTCTCCAAGAAATCTGGAAGCAAGGCTTTCAGGAACTTGAGGGGCGAGCTGCAGCCAAGATAAGGTTATTTTTAAACATTAAGGCACTAAGGCAGCCACGAGTCTTGGGGAAAAAATATTTTTAACCCAAGTGTTTTTAAAACATAAGTGAAGATCTTGACCTGGTGAGAATAGGAATGAAATAAAAATGAATTCAGAATGATTTCTATTCTTTTATTCTATGTATCTTTGATTGTAATATGCATTATAACTATTAAAATATTAATATGTATCAAATGTATCTCAAGCAGATGTGAAATGGCTGGTATGGGAAAACTTACCTGACCTTTTTGGCATTATTAGGAGAAGGAAAAAATAAACTAGGGGAAGAAATTTTTTTTTGTTTTTTTTTCATCAATTCAAACTCAGTATAAATTCAAGGTCCCTACGCTTATAAATACATGATTTCGCTTGAGTTTGCACAGTATAAAGTGTGATTTTTCCAAAGTCAGTGCATCCTAAGTCATGCTGAGATATTTGATATACAAAGATTTTACCACTTATTTGTAGCTATTTTTCATATGACCTTTAAAAATGAACACCAAAAAATGTTCTGTTACTTTAACAGTTGTCTCAGTTTAGGTCCTACAGAGTTATACCTGGCGTACAATATATGTCTGATGGAGTGACTATTTTGATCTTATATCCAAATTTCCAATATCAGATTCAACTTTCCTCCTAAAAAATGAAGAATCCAGTCCCCTTTATATATGAAAAATTTGGGAGACTCTTCTGACCTTATTTCAAATTCTCTTCATCACTTAATAGCAGGTATCTTCTGCTTGTCCTCTTCTGAATATATATCTTCCTCACAGAACAAAGAACTAACTTTTAAGTGCAAAAAAAAAAAAAATTTGCTTCCTTTATTCTCAATGGCAGGTTGAAAAATTATTCAACAGGGATTGATCCAGTCAGAACTATTAAGCCAATCAAATTCATCTTTGGCAGCACTTCATCATTCTTTCTGCACCTACTGGCTGAATCTCTTCTTACTAGCACCTCAAGACCAAGAACGTTTATTTGATCCAATTTAAGTTTGATCTGAAATTATCACTCAGATCTTCTTTTTCTCTCTGACAGATGTTTTTGTTTTGTTTATTCATGTAACTCATCTCAATTAGGTGTTGGGTGGAAAGAATACAATTGTAATTTATACTGACATATAAAAGCCATGTAATTTATCTCAATTAGGTGTTGGGTGGAAAGAATACAGTTGTAATTTATACTGACATATAAAAAACAGTTTTCCAAGGTTCATTTGCTCTAGAGGAGTAGGTAATTAAACCAAATGAACCTTGATTGCGTTTTAAGGAACCATTTGTTTAGTAAAAGGGAGATCAATTAAAATTTCATTTTAAAGCTGAGGCCAGGGCCAGGACAGAGATCAAAACTGGGATTGAAGTCAAGATTAGTCCCAGTTATGGTCTCTGCTTTCCCCCCATAGTGGAACAGCATTGAAGAACAGAGAAAATAAAGAAAATCTATTCTTGGAGGATATGATATCCTTGAATTCAGTGGATGAGGTCACAGGCCAGACCAGGTTTAGGGCAGAGAATGACAATAACTAGTGTATCAGATACTCTATCAGTACCAAGTGCTGAATATAAGCAACAAATTAACAAAAGCCCTTGAATAAATTAACACTCTTGTAATTGACCTAGATGCCAATATCTTGTTTTGTCTTCAGATTAGTCAAAAGAGAAAGAAAGTCAATACCATCTGAAAATTATTTTGATTTATTAAGATTTCATGAAGCTCTACCAATCATATGGGTATAAATCTGCTAATAGTTAAAGAATTCTTCATGGTTAAGATAGTTGTGACTTTAAATTTATAATTTATGACTCTACTGCAATAGCAGGATATGCCTTTAGTAAAATCCACATATTACATGTCCTGTTGGATTCAATACAGTAAGAATTCCTGTGTCAATGCCATGAATTGATTATTCAAAAATAGTTCATATTATGGAAGAGAAGAGGGCAATGCCTACATGGTTACCAAGAATGGAATAATCTCATCAGTGAGCAAAACAAAAAGACGTAGAAATAATCTTGAGATTGTTGAAAGCATACTTTTAAGAAAACCCTAAAACTCTTTGTCCTTCTGTGACTCTGTGACTGATCCACATTTATTCTATGCACTTTGAAAATGAAATTTATTATGTTCCTTCATAATAAAAAGCAGTTCTGCAAGAGCAAGACTTGACCAAAACAAACTGCCAATAAAAAGCCTATTAATATTAGCCAACAAAATGAAGAGGGTGATCTAAACATCAAAACTAGGAACCAAGAAATTATAGCTTTGAGTTATTGGGACTAGGAGGAATTGTGAAGATTTTTTAAATTTCAATGCTTATGATCACTTCAGATCAGAGTCAGCAGAGACTAACTACTAAAGGAAGGCTGAATCTAATATTTTCTAAAGAAGCAAAAATATATTGTTTATATTGTATAATAAGGCCTTTTTTCCCCTCAAAATAAACTGTTTCCTTTATATAATGAACATTATGGTAGAAAATAATTTTGTCCTTTTGGATCTATTTAAGTAAAGGAAATTCTCTGCCACATTTATTTAGAAACAAAACATTATTCAGAGAAATGAAGCAAACATTAAGCTACAGAATGATAGTTTTAAAAACCCATCAGAGAGTTGAGAATAAAAATAAATCTAAATGAAGAAACTTATAGCTGTTTTCATCCATGAAAGACCAGTAAGAAGAGAAGGAATCCATCATAAGAAGATTTCAGGCTACTACCAAATTTCTTTCTTTTCTTTTTTCTTTTCTTTTCTTTTTTTTAATTATGTTATGTTAATCACCATACATTACATCATTAGTTTTTGATGTAGTGTTCCATGATTCATTGTTTGCGTATAACACCCAGTGCTCCATTCAGTACATGCCCTCTTTAATACCCATCACCGGCTAACCCATCCCCCCACCCCCCTCCCCTCTAGAACCCTCAGTTTGTTTCTCAGAGTCCATAGTCTCTCATGGTTCATCTCCCCCCTCCGATTTTCCCCCCTTCATTTTTCCCTTCCTACTACCAAATTTCTAATAGCCACCTGTGGTCTGGAATGATGCATTCAGATGCTAAAGACCTCTAGCCACAGAAAGAGCCTGTACCCACCCACCAATTCTTTTCTTTACCAACTGTACCAAAGACTGGGGCCAGACAGGAAAGCAAGACAACAAAGAAACTAATTAACTCTCTCTCTCTCCCTCCCTCCTTCCTAGCAGCCACTATTTCTCCCTCTTTCCTGTCTCCCTCTTTCTCCTTCTTCCTCTGCACCTTCAGCCAATGCAGTTCAGCCGGCTTTGAGGGTTTAAGCCAGGGGACAGGGCAGAGAGTGATTTTTCCAGGACAGGACTGGAGAAGAAAACAATTCAAAGAGGTGGCAGTTGAACCCTAAAGCTTCCCCCATGCCTTGGAAAGCTAATGGCTGGACTAACATAAGTATAATGAGATCTTTAGAGTCTTTCAGTACTCAGATCCTAAGCCCTACTGAAGCAAAGGTTTACTCTCATATTCAAAATATTTAAAGACAGAATTAACTATCTCTAATGAAAGCTTTAATAGACAAGCTCAAGACACAAGATACAACAAAATTAAAATGCTAGAAGAAAACAGAAGTAAAGATTTGTTTGATAAGCTTAGTAGCAGATGGGACAAAGCAGTGAGAGTGATAAGTGAACTTGAAAATAGAAAGTTGGGAATTATCCAAACCAAAACACAAAGAGGAAAAAAGAGATAAAAGTGGAACAGAGCATTTAAAATCTGTGGGAATAAAATCAAGCAGTTTAATATACATGTAAACAGAGTCCCGGGAGGAAGAGAGAAAGTAAATGGTACAGAAGAAATATTTGAAGACATGATGGCTATGATTTTCCAAAGTTGATGAAAGATATTAACCCACATATCCTTGAAGCTCAGAATATCACATTGTATGACTTGAATGTAAACTGTGGTAAGTTAAAGATGTATATTGCCATCTCTATAGTAAGCCCTATCCAATACAACTTTCTACAGTAATGGAAATGTCCTATATCTACACTATCCAAAGAGTGTCTCTTACCTATAAGTAACAACTGACCATTTGAAATGTTGCTACTTTGTCTGTATGACTACATTTAAATTTTATTTAATTTTAATATATTTAAATTTAATAGCCATATGTGGATACTATATTGGACAGTACAGTCTAAAGTAAACTTTATAAATGGCAAACAAACAAACAGAGAGGTACAGCTAAAAAACAATTAAGTAGGTAAAAAAGGATACAAAAATGTAGTAAATAATACTTGTTCTTTCCAAAAGAATACAGAAAATGAGGAATAGAGGAGCAAAGAAAAAGAAATTTTTTTTAATGATAAACCAAGCATATAAAAAACCGCATCAAATATTAATTGATGAAATCTAATAGAGATTGTTAGAATGGAAAAAAAGGCAAGAATCAACTATATGCTGTTTATAGGAACACACTTTAACTCTAAAGATATGAACAAGTGGAAGGTGTGAGAGTTAAAAAAGATATTATTCAAAAATAAGCATTAAAATGTTAGGCTATATAATTATTAGACAAAGTAGATTTCAAGAAAAAGGTAGAGATAAAAAGGAACACTTTATAATGGTAAAATAGTTAATTCCTCAAAAAAGACATAAAAATCTAATTCTGTATGAATGACAGCTTTCAAATCCATGAAGCAAAATCAACAGAACTAAAGGCAGGAATACCTTCTTCTTTCAAGTAAATGAAAGAACAGATGACAAAAAAATCATTAAAAATATAGGAGGTTTGAAAAACACTATCAACAAACTTGACATAATGGACATTTACAAAATCTACATAAAACATCTGTAGAATACACATCCTTTTCAAGTGCACATAAGGAATTCTCCAAAATAGATCATATGCTGGGTAATAAAATAGTTTCAATAGAATCTAAGGATCAAAATCCTGTAAGATAGGTTCTTTGACCGCAATGGTTTAAAATTAAACATGAATAAGAATATCTAGAAAATCT
>NC_138369.1:150931673-150981053 GCF_054177405.1 Leptonychotes weddellii | reverse complement strand
GGGGCGCCTGGGTGGCTCAGTTGGTTAAGCGACTGCCTTCGGCTCAGGTCATGATCCTGGAGTCCCGGGATCGAGTCCCGCATCGGGCTCCCTGCTCGGCAGGGAGTCTGCTTCTCCCTCTGACCCTCCTCCCTCTCATGCTTTCTGTCTCTCATTCTCTCTCTCTCAAATAAATAAATAAAATCTTTAAAAAAAAAAAAAGAAAGAAAATCTACATTTAAATATTAAGCAAGATAATTATAAGTAAACTATGGTTCAAAAAGATGTTACAAAGGAATTAAGAAAATAATTTGAACTACTAAAAATATATCAAAAGTTTTGGAAAGTAGATAGATAAAGCAGTCCGTAAAGGGAGATGTATGGTTTTAAATACCTATATTATCAAAAAGAAAAAGAAAAAAAAAAAGATGACCTGAGAATATCACTTAAGAAACTAGAAAAAGATAAACCATTTAATTCCTAAATAAACAGAAGAGAAGAAATATTTAAAATGGGAGGATGCCAATGAAATAAAAGCCCAAAGTAAAAGAGAATAAATGACAACCATAATTATTATTTATTTACTTATTTTAAGATTTTATTTATTTATTTGACAGAGAGAGAGCAAGCACAAGCAGGGGGAATGGCTGAGGGAGAGGGAGAAGCAGGCTCCCCACCATGCAAAGAGGCAGTTGCAGGGCCGATTCCAGGACCCTGAGATCATGACCTGAACCAAAGGCAGATGCTTAACTGACTAAGCCACCCAGGTGCCCCCCCCAAATTGTTTTTAAAAGATTTTATTTATTTGAGAGCTAGAGCATGCAAGAGTTGGGGGAGGGTCAGAGGGAGAGGGAAAGAGAAAATCTCCAGCAGACTGACTGTGCACTGAGAGCAGAGCCTGACACAGGGCGTGATCTCATGACCCTGAGATGATGATCTCAGTCAAAATCAAGAGTTGGATGCTTAAGGGACTGAGCCACCCAGGCACCTCGAAAACCATAATTATTTTTTAAGAAGATTAATAAAATGTATAAATCTCCTAGCTAGACCAATCCAAAAACAAAAACAAAAACAGAACACAAATTCCCAACATCAGGAATAAAAGTTTCTTGCTACAGATTTTATAAGTGTTAAGAAGTTAAGAAAGGAATAATAAAGAAAACGTATGTCAAGAAACATGACAACTTAGATGAATAGACAAATTCCTCGAAAATCCCAACTTACCAATTTTTCTTATGAATGTAGACATAAGTCCTTAACAAAATATTTGTAAATTGAGCTAAAATATCATGAACATCGAGAGGAATAAAAGGGTGATTTAACATTAAAAAAATCACATTAACAGAGTGAAGAAGAAAATCATATGGCCATCTAAGTGGATACAGAAAAAGCACTTGACAAAATGCAGTACTCATTCATGTAGAAATTTGTAACAGGAATATAATAGAGCTTCTTAGATCTGATAAGAGTCATTGATGAAAAAAATCTACAGCTAACAATATACCCAATGATGAAAGATGTACAATACTTTCCCCCGTAATTGTTAGTAATGTAAAGAAGTTCATTCTCATCATTTATATTCAGCATTGCACTGGCAATCCTAGCTAGTGCAATAAAGTATAAAAAAAGATGAAGGAATGACTTTATAAATGAAAAAAAATTGAAGTAAAATTATTTTTATTGTACACAGCATCAGTTTTACATTGAAAATCTCGATCAGGGCGCCTGGGTGGCTCAGTCGTTAAGCGTCTGCCTTCGGCTCAGGTCATGATCCCGGGGTCCTGGGATCGAGTCCCACATCGGGCTCCCTGCTCTGCGGGGGGCCTGCTTCTCCCTCTCCCACTCCCCCTGCTTGCATTCCCTCTCTCGCTGTGTCTCTCTCTGTCAAATAAATAAAAATAAATAAATAAATAAATAAAATCATTAAAAAAAAAAGAAAATCTCGATCAATCCCCCCTAAAACTATCAGAATAAGTGGTTTTAGTAAGTTTATAAGTTAATGGTCAATATAAGAAAATCATTATTTTTACATAACAACAAATGAACAGTTTGGAAATCAAACTCAAGCATCCAATATAGTATGTAAAAAATTATTTAGGAAAAAACATAAGAAGAGATGTGAGACCTTTATACTAAAACTACAAAACACTACAGAGAAAAATAAACAGCAACCTAAATAAATTTAAAGATATACCATATTCATAGATTAAAACACATACTATTATTAAGATTTCATTTTCCTAAGATTGAAATATAGGTTTAATACAATGCCAATCAAAATATTAAGAGTTCCACTTATGCTTAAAATGTAGAGAGCCTTGAGAGAATTTTCTCCTATCCCAACAATGAGAAAAAGTCAGATAATCTACACAATCATAACTTTAATTAAACTCATTGTAGAGCTGAAATTTCAAGGTAACTATGTGCACTGAGTCCTGAATAGTAACAAATTTCTCCAAAAACAGAGGGACACACAAACTATTTCATATTTGGAAGAGGATACCAGGCCACCATGAAAGCAGGTAAGAGAAATCAGCTCAAATTTTAACAAACAATTTAAGTGTGGCCTAGCGTATCAATTTAGAATAACCAAGAATCACAAACATAAGGACGGTTTAGGCAGTTCATATTCACTTACAAGTTTTTGTTTTTGTTTTTGTGTTTTAATGGACCTTCACCAAATGCTTACAAGAAGATTTGGGGAAGGGGGGGCACCTGCATGGCTCAGATGGTTAAGTGTCAGCCTTAGGCTCAGGTCTTGATCTGGCTCTCTGCTCAGTGGGGAGTCTGCTTCTCCCCCTGCCTTTTCCCCCTGCCTGTGCTCTCTCTCTCTCAAATGAATAAATGAAATTTTAAATAACAAAAAAATAAAAAAGAAGAAGATTTGGGGAAGGGCAAGCGCCTAGGGAGAACCTTCCTTGGTGGTGTAGACATGCAGGTGAGGGATGTCCTGGTGACTATCACTGGGAGACAAGCATTTAATGCTATACATGTCTTTGAATTCTTCTTTCATATAAAACAAAACCCTTAAAATACTGGAGAAGGGGCAGAAAATATTCCTGCCCATAGGGCCCAGAGAACGATCATTTCCAGAGGGAAGAGATAGAAGCAAAACCAATCTGTCCGTGTGCAAAGAGCAGAAAACTCCCATTTCTAGGAAAAAAATTATTGCTTCTGGAGAAGTATATATATCTGACAAAGGACTTACATGCAGAGTATATAGAGATGCTGCCAAATCTTCAATAAAAAGACAATATGAAATGGGTAAGAGTCTTGAATAGGCACTTCAGAAAGGAAAATATATGAATGGGAAATAGTATATGAAAACTGTTCAATATCATTACTAATCAGTGAAATGCTAATTAAAACCACAACGGACTAGCATTTTATACCACTGTAATGGTTAAATCTTGGAGGATTGATAATGCCAAATGTTGGCAAGTATGTGGAGAGAGTGGGAGTGTAAAATGGGGGAACATAGATTTTTTTAAATGTCAAATATTGAAAACCAAACCCAATCAAGCAATGTATTAAATAATTCTAACGTGCAGAGTTTATCCCACAAGTTCAAGAATTATTTAACTTCAGAAAAATAATACCATAACTTACTGCATTACCAAAAAAAGATAAAAGCATAATACCATCTCAACAGATGCAAAATGAAACATTCAATGAAATTCAACATCCATTTCTCATGAAAAATCTTAGCAAACTAAAAATAAAAAATTTCCCAAACATGATGTTATTGACAAAACCCTAAAACAAATATCATTAGTCTAAAATAAGAATTCTCTTTATTATTGTTTCTACTTAACACATTTTGAATATTTGAACCAAAGCAAGGAAGATAAAAGTGTATATGAACAAAAGAGGAATAACAAAATTGTCATTGTTCAGAGAGATCTTGTCGTATATATGGACTAAGCAATATACAACCAAACTATTAGCACTATTGAGAGAATTTAGGGAGATATTGGATACATTCCTATTTATTACCCAGAACAATTTAAAGTAAATGAGGATAAAATAAAACATCAGAATAAAAAAAGACATAACAATAACTTTGGTGATAAAAGCATAATGTATATTCTTGAACTGTATAAAAGAAGACTTAAATAAATGAAAACAGTATACCACATTTGTGTCTGGGAATAAAAAATATTATTTAAAAAGTCATTTCACCAAAAATTATAAAATTGGTACAATTCTAAAAAACAATCTAATAAAATTTCTTATGGCTTAGGTTGATAGCTAAAATTCAAATAAAAGTGCAAGAGTTTTGAGAAAAAAAGATGTGGTAGAAGAACTCACCATACCAGGTATCAAAATACATAAAAAATATATTGCAATATAATAATAAAAGCAGTGTGATACTGCTGCATGAATGGAAAATCAGCCAATGGGACAAAAAATAAAGTTCAGAAATAGATGACTAAGTTTCTGTTTCAAATCATTAGATGGAAGTTGGGCAATTGAATAAATGCTGTTCAAATAATTAGCTGTAAGAAAAAAATAAAATTACATTTAGTTTACACTATTCTTTTAAAATTATTATATGAATTAAAGGCAATATAAAAGCAACACTTTGAATATTCTAGAAGAAAATATTGAAATGTATGTTATATTAGAAAAAATTTTTTAAAAAGATACAAAAAGCATAAACCATAAAAGCCTATTAAATTTGATTACAGTAAAATGAAAACTCCTGTATGACAAAAGCCTCATAAATGAATCTAAAAGGCAAGCTACAAATGAAAAACAGTGCAATGTTTAGCTGATAAAGGACTTATATCTGGAATCTATAAATAAATCCTATAAATCAATGAAAAGGAGACAATTGCATAGAAAGACAATTGCATAAACTATATAAATACAACCTTCACAGAAAAAGAAACTCAATACTAAAAAACATAGATTTTCAAACTTACTGAAATGAAGAATGGTTAAAATGGTTGAAAGACTAGGCAATGATGATGAGAAAGATCTTATATAAAATGGGAGATTGATGATTCAGGAGAAAGTAGAAGAAGTGAAAGGCTCCAGAGTGAATAGGTGGGCATGGGAGCCCAGAGCCCAGATAGTTTTAAGAAGTGCTTTAGGCCAGAGGGACACCTTCTCTAATAGCACAGAGGGAAGGAAAAGAAGGTGCATGCAGATTCAGATGGTGGTCATGAATTTAGTTGATTATTTTCAAGTGGATTTTTTTTTTCCTGTGAAGTAAGTGGTAATATCATCAACTAAAAATAAATAACTATGGTCTGAGACTGAGAGAGAAGTTGTAGTTTGAATATAGAAAAAATTTTGAATTAATTTTTAGAGAAAGTAGGAAGGCAAGTTGACTGAGAAAAAGATAAGGTTTGCAATTCCAAATTTATTGTGATATCTATTTTCCAGAGCAGATAATTGAGTTGATACAGGATTAGAGTTTTCGGAGGAAAAAAAGGCCAAAAAAAAAAAAATTTCAATGGTTTTATCAGGGTAATCACAGAAATTCTGGATCATGAAGGGAGAGGAAAAAAAGGTGATAAGTAGGTAGAAAAGAAGAGTCAATGAACTGGGGAGCCCAGAAGGGTAGAGTAATGTCCACATATAAATAAACTAGAAAGATTAGAGGGCATGATGGAAGTGAGGAACTAAAATTTGTAATTTTTAGAATTGGAGCAATTTGTGTAGTGGCATGTTCTAGGAAGTAGCTGATGGAGAAAGTTGTCAATTACAGATATTTGGGGTTTAGATAACTTGTCCACATGAACATTCAATGGGTTAGAGAAGAAAACCACAAACCTGGGATCAAATTCCCAAAGATTAGGGGTAAATAACTGGGAGATAGGTAGAATGCAGTGACAAGAGAGTGGAGATCATTATACAATATCTGGAATACTCTCTCCTAAAACAGAGAATTATGATATATACATGAAGTCATTGCTTCCATGGGTCTTTGGAAATATATACATGATTGCAAACTATATTCTGAAATATGTCAAGTATACAGAAGCAGTAAAACCAGCAGAGAATTTAAATTAAAACATAAAAATTCCACATAGAAATGGTTTAAAGATTGTGACTTCAGCACTACAGAAAAGGAGAACAAGAATCTAATATGTTCTTCTTTTAGTTATTAAAACTACTTGACGTGTCCAATATCCGGCTGGAGTCTTCTACTGGCTTGAAGCAAGCAAGAGTTCTGAGCGTTTTTTGTCCAGAAGAGCTTGGCTTGAGATAATTTTTGGCTGTGCTCAAAGTTGAGTAACTGGGACATGAAAGTAGGGCGCTCAAAAGAGGACCAAAGATCCCAGCCTGCTGCCTTAGGCAATGTTGTCCTAGTCAGAGCCCTACTCAAGAATTTATGTCATCAGAAGTAAGTGGTTTGTTCTTACTGAAGAAGACATTGCTTGCAAAAGCATGCCAAGTGGTGTCCAAAGAAATGAATCAAGGTATAAAGTCTGGGCGGTCCTTAGAGTTGATTTTGCACATAAGACAAAAGAAGCATTTGTGAGGTGGCAGAGCCATCTGTAAAGGGAATTCTTTTTGCAGTCCAAGGGCCATTTTGGCACAGGCAAGGAGATCAGTCAGTAACACTGGGATTTGTATGGCCATATTTTTTGCCAGGAAATATTTACCCCATAGTCTAACACTGTCTGTTCCTAAATTAGGACTGGCAGTTACCATAATTCTATGGCATTAATAGATTTGTTTTGGGAAATAAGTGTTCTGGAGATGTACTGTAACAGCTCACCACTGAGCATGTTCTCCAAGGAGATCATATGAATGAGCTTCGTTCTGCAAGGGCCACAGAAAACAGGACTCCAAATTCAATTCCACCTCAAAATTTTATTCCATGTTGGTTTTAATAGCTGCTCTCCTCCATCCCAGCTCTGGAGCCATCTCTAAAAGCCAAAAAAGACTGGATGGGTGGTTTTAAGCAAAAGTCAGGAATTACAGAAGGGGTGTGTGTGTGTGTGTGTGTGTGTGTGTGTACAGTTTCCTTGGACATGATCACCAATCTCAAGAAGATGTACTTTGTCAAATAAACCATATTTTAGTGATAAAAAAATCATACTGTGTGTGAAAGTCATCAGATCGACTATTTTACAGTCAAAACAGACCTAAAGTGTTTTGATTCAATGTCCTCACTTTTAAGATGAGGGAACTAAGATCTGGTTGTGTTTAGTAACTTTCTCAAAGTCACAGAGCTAGAAAGCAATAGAGCCAAGAATAAAGCCCATCTTTTGATTTTCAGTCTTGAGTTTATTAATTATATCAACTAATGTAGGCTTAACTCTGTGCTTTCCTCTTAGCCTTTGCTCCTGCTGTGGGATGGCTTCACTGAGTTCAGTATCCTCACCCAAAAGCTTACCAATTTTACTGTAAAACACATCAACGTAAAAAAAGCCTAGAGAATATTTTAAGGAGGAAACCACTTACTTCTGATGACATACCTAGCTTTAAGGAATGTAAACATTATGCTTTACTTGTGTGTCTTCCCCTCCCCTCGCTTCCTGGAAATAACCATTATACCAAATCTTGAGTTTACTATGCCAACTCAAGTAGTTACATTCTGTATCTATCTACACACACACACACACTCACACCTACATAATTCTACATTTTTATTTTGTTCAATATTATGTTTTTAAGATCTATCTTAACCCAATGCTGCATTCCATTGTATGGATGCACCAATAGTACTTATTTATTCTCCTATTGATAAATATGATTTTAAAATTCTTTTGTAATAGACACAATGTTCCCATGAACATATTTGTGAATCTTTTTTTTTTTTTTTTTTGAGAGAGAGTGAGAGAGAGAAAGAGAAAGAGAAAGAGAGAGCAGGGTGGCGAGGAGGAAAGGGACAGAGGGATAGGGAAAGACAGAATCTTAAGCAGGCCCCACACCCAGCATGGAGCCACATGCTGGGCTCCATCTCACAACTCTGAGATCATGACCTGAGCCAAAATCAAGAGTCCGAGGCATGACTGACTGAGCCACCCAGGAGTCCCTGTGAGTATCTCTTTGAGCACATATGCAATTGTTCCTTTAGTCCTCAGAAGTAGAATTGCTCATTCAAGGAGTGCATGTACATATGATAAGTAGAGTAATGGCTCTCCCAAAGATGTCTTTGGAACCTGTGAATATATTACCTTACATGGCAAAAGAGATTTTACAAATGTGATTAAGGTTAAGGATCTTCAGAAGGGGAGATTATTTTGGATTACGCAGGAAGACTCAAGTGAATCACATGAATCCTTGAAAGTAGAGAAGGCTGGTTAAAAGGTCAGAGGATACCACCAGAAAGGAATTCAACCAACTGTTGCTGGTTTTGTTTACGGAGGAAGGGGATCATGAACCAAGAAATAGATGGCTTCTAGAAGGTAGAAAAACGCAGGGAAAATGGATTCTCTCCTAGAGCCTCCAGAAAGAATGCAGCCTTGAAGACAGATTCCTTGATTTTAGCCCAATGAGATCCATGACAGACTTCTGACCTCCAGAACCGTAAGCTAACAAATTTTCATTGTTTTAAGCCGTGGAGTCTGTAGTAATTTATTATGACAGCAAAAACTAATTCAGCATATTAAACTTTAACTATTGCTATATTTCCCTCCAAAGTAGCTGTTCTGTGCTATCAATATATAAAAATCCCTGTGACCCCTTAACCTTTGTAAGCCTAGAGTATAGCCAGACTTAAGTTTTTGTCTGCTGAGTTTGAAAAGCTATGTGGTTCTAATTTGGACATGGTTTTAACTTTCATTTCCATAATTACTTGTGGGGTTGAGCATTTTACTCTATTTTATTGACTATTTGAACATTTCTTGAATATCTTGCTCATGTATATTGCCCTTTATTCATATGGGGCTGTTATTCTTATTTGTAATCATTTATACATTCTGAGTACAAAATCTTTATTGGTGATACTCCCTGCAAATATAAATTCCCATCCTGCAGCTTCCTTTAACTTTGAAAGTTTTAATTGTAGTATCAACACACGTAACAGTTTTTACTTAGTGAGCTTTGCATTTTAGGTCTTACTCAATACCTCCTTCCCAACTTCAAGATCATAAACATATTCTATATTTTCTTTAGAAGTTTTAAAATTTTGCTTTTCATATTTAAAGCTTTCAAATATTTGGAATTGGTTTTTTGAGTACCTGGTTGTTCTAATGCTATTAATGAAAAATCCATTATTTTCTTAGTGATTTGTAATGCCACTTCTCCTTCATACTTCAATACATGCATGAATCAGTCTCAGGCTCTCTTTTCTGACCCTTTGTCTATGAGTTTATTTCATTTTCTGCTCTACACTATTTTAGTAACTCCAGCATTAAATATATCTTGGTATCGTTTTTATTTTTCTTCTAAATTTATTAATTTTGGATTTTTATTTATATATATGAATTTTAGGATAAGCTAGGCCAGTTCCATAAAACACACAGACTCCTCACACCCATTCTTCCTGGAATTATTGTTGAAACTGTATTAAAAATGTAGAATGCTAGAGTGAACTGATACCTTTTGGATATTAGGTCTTCTATCATATCATAATTTTCCATTTATTCAGTGCTTTAAAATATCATTCAAATTTATAGTTTTATCTATCTTGAAAACTTACTATACAACTTTTGCTAGGTTTTTGCTATATACTTTACTGTTTTTTGGGGTTTTTTTTGCCATTGTTTTACTCATTGATGATTATTCACATGTAGGGATGCTATTTGATTTTATATGTTGATCTATCTGGCAAACTTGCTGAATATTCTCTTTTAGTCTCAATTGTTTGTCTATAAATTTTCTTGGATTTTATAACTAGTATTTATTCAATAAAGATAATTTTGCTAGTTTTTGTACTTCTTATATGTCTTTTTTTTTTTTACTTATTTTCTGCCTTGAATTTGCAATGCCATGTTTGTTAGAGGCAGTGATAGGAAGCATCCTTATATTGCCTCTGAGTATAATTGGAAATGCTTCTGAAGTTTCACATAAAAGTATGGTGTTCACTGCAGATAAGTTCAGGGATTCTCCTTGTATCCCTAATTTGCTAAAAATAGTCATAAATAAGTCTTGAACTTTATTGAATTTTTTGGTATCTACAGGATTTTCTTTCTTTCACTATTCATGTTTGCTTTGGGTGCAAAGATATGTTTGCCTCATAAAAGTAGTTGGGTAGCTTTCCATCATTTTCTATTTTCTGAAACATTTTTATACAATATGAATTATTTTTTTCTAGAAGTTTTGGTATTTTCAGGTAAAGTCTGATTGTATAATTTATTACATTTATTTAATGATTATTATTTCTTTCTCAGGCAATTTTGCTAACACTAACTGAGCCACGCAGGCACCCCAAAACCAATTCTTATAATTCTCTCAATCACTAAAAATTAATGCATATATTTATTTGGGCACTGTTATGTGTCCTCTGCATGTAAAAATTTATTTTATCCTTACAACAACTATGTGAGGTGAGTGCATCATTTCCCGAGTTTACAGACAAAGAGGTTACAAGAAAATAAGAAGTTCACAAAGCTAGTAATTGGTAGGGTCAAGATTTAAGCCCAATCAGTCTGATGTCGCTATCCACACATTTAACTCCAACACTGTACTGCAGCTGCCAGTTTTTGATTTATGTATGTATGTATTTTTCCTTGTCAACTCTTGTTATCTATTGTCTTTTTGATACTAGCCATTCCGACAGGTGTAAGGTGATATCTCATTGTGGTTTTGATTTGTATATCCCTGATTAGTGACTTTGAGCATCTTTTCATGTGTCTGTTGGCAATTTATGCATTTTAAAACTGGTCTATTAGAAATACACAAACTTATACATGTTATGATTTGTTACAGAATTATTCCTTCTATGGTTCATTAACTCTTCATTTCCATCAGTACTTTTTGCCTGTAATTCTATTTTGTTTATTTTATTATTACTATACTAGTTTTTTTATGTTTGGTTTTGATTTTTCTTTTTTTTTTTTTTTTTTGGTTAGCATTTAATTGGTCTTGTTTTTCCTTTTTTAAACTATTCTGTGTCTTTTTTTTCCTTCTGCTGCTTTGGACACCATGCACTATATTTTTATTTTATTTAGTTTTTTAGTTGTCACTCTCACTCCTTTAACATATATATTTAACTACCATAAGACAAAGTTGACTATTTTACCTTCCTCTACAGCACATGGACCTTAATTCAATGTAAATATCCATTAAAATCCCATTATATTTTTATTTTTGCAAAGCATTTAAGTTTTGTCTTTTTAAAACTCAAGATATTATTTAGATATTTTTGAAACAATTATATCTATCACTATATTTAGTAAAATTCATGTAACATTTGGTTTTGCTCCCTCTTTCCTTCCCTGTAATTTTACATTTCTCTGTGCTATAGACCCTCTTTTAAGCATTTTTTTTTTAAATTAAGAATCTGTGGTAAATTTTAAGATTCCTTATATGTTTCAATATGTCTTTGTTTTATTTATTTATTTATTTATTTATTTATTTATTTATTTATTTATTAGAGAGTGAGCAGGAGAGAAACAGCATGAGAGGGGAGAGGGTCAGAGGGAGAAGCAGGCTCCCCGCTGAGCCGGGAGCCCGATGCGGGACTCGATCCCAGGATACTGGGATCGTGACCGGAGCTGAAGGCAGTCGCCTAACCAACTGAGCCACCCAGGCGCCCATCAATATGTCTTTGTTTTGTTCTCACTATTGAAAAATAGTTAAGCCGGTCACTTGGTTCAGACTAAGTTATTGCCCCTCAGCCTTTTGAAGATAGTGTTCCAAATTTTACTGGTCTCCTGTTTCTGGTGAGAAATACAAAGTCAGCCTATGCTTAGTTGTAGATAATCTGGTCTTTTCTCCAAGGTCACTTTAAGATTTTCTCTTTATGCTTGATGCTTAGAAGTTTTATTAAAGCATATCTAGGTATAAAATTTTTAAATATCCTATTTGCTATTCAGATACACGTTGATTTAATGACTCATGTCTTTCTTCAATTTGGAAAATTCTGGAGAAAATGTAATATAATGAAAGAAACCTGACGTCAGAAGACAAAGGTAAAGATTAGATTCTGAAAACTCCAGACTATGTGGAAGAGCACCTAATCTCCCTAAAGCTCAGAGTTCTCATCTGCATCCCAGGGTTGTGATGACAGTTAAATGAGGAAACAGATGACAATAATAAAGGTTAATACTGACCAAGAGTTTTCAATATTCCAGGCATTGTGGCAATCTATGAATATACATGCATGCTTGGACACATGAGCTCGCACACACATACATTCTCATTTAACCCTCACAGCACTATTTTAATAATGAGAAAACCAAGGTGGAACAAAGTTAAATACATCCCCAAGGAAATGCAAAAGCAAAATATAAAGTAGAAACTTTTAAACAAAGTTATTAATGTGTTTTATCTTTCTTCCTCCATTGAAAGCTACTTGTGAGCAAAGCTGCTGTCTTATATGTAACAGAGACTTAGCAAATGTTTGAATGAGCTTACATTTCCATAAGTGAATCTATAATGCACAGAAAAATATAATTTTATGATTTGTTCACAATAATGAATGTATGTTCTTCATCTGACTGCTGCTCACTCAAGGGAAAGTATCTCATTTATTTTTCTATCATTATTTTTGACTGCTCAATATTTATTAAATATCTCGGGTGGTGCCAGTGGGAAAAGTTTATTAGAGCATGTAAGCTTCATGATGGAAACATGTAAATCTTACCCAACTCACCCATACACACCCAAATCTATACCTCTACAGAGAGAGAGGGGGATAGAGGGGGAGAGAATGGGAGAGAGAGGGAGAAGGACATGAATTTCTTATAGAAATCTGCCAACAATTTCAAGCTAAGACAGACACTTCCTTGGATAACAATTAAAATTTAAAAAATGGTCTTTTTTAAAAAACATGAATCAGTACCAAAAGTACCATGTGAGAGAATTTCTGTATTTCCTCGCTTCCTTTTTTTTTTTTTTAATTTCTGTTGGGAGGAGGTGAAATCAGAAGCATTATTGTCATATTACCATTCTTGCCCCCTTGGGGATTCTTTTAGAAATGTAAGTCTGGAAAAACTTCAAATTTTCCCTAATAGCTGAGCAAAGGCTAAATTAAATATAAATTAATTAGTTTAATTTTCTTTTTTGATTGCTCTATTTGCATTTTTTGAAGTCAAAATGCCTTTCCTTAGTTATAAACAGATTCTATTTGCAACCCCCAGTTTAAATTTCTAAGTACTCTAAAAGGCTTCTTACTCTGGATTAAGAAAATATCTAGGTCGCCCTCCAGGTCCACAAAAGGATTTAGATTTAGGAGTCAAAAATATTATCTTTTGGGAACCTTTATATGGCAACTGGGGAGGGGGGGGACAGCACTCTATTGGTTTGGCTCAACCCCTCCAAAAAGTCTTGCGCCTTCTAAAAATCCACACATTATACCTTGGAACTCAGCTTCAGGTACAAACATAAAACAGTAGGTATGCAGTGTCTGTGGGACCTTATGACCCTGGATCCATAGTTTAAAATGAACTTCTGCTCTAGTTTTTCCTTTGTTTTATTGTTTCTGGCATAAACAGAATTTTAAGAGATTTTTTTTTTCTTACTTATTTTTCTGCTATATATTTACTGAATGCCTACTGTGGTCAGCACTTCTATTATCCAGTCTCCCTGAGGACCTACAACACCCCTGGCTTCATGAAGCTTTTGTCAGCTTATTATTTGATCATCGTATGACTTAGGAACTCACAAATATTAGGTTGACTGGAATTCCCAGGAGCCGCCTAGGCCATTCCCCTACCTCAGAAAAAGATTTAATGAAATATTTTCTGACAGATTTGGTTATTTGTCATACCTGAAGATTTTTAGAGGGGTTTCTCCAAACTTCCAGTCAGAGTCAATATTCTTGTATGTAATAAAAATATGTATGTATAATGTTATTTACACAAACTAAGGTAAAAAGGTGGCCTGTGGTAGTAGCATTGCCAGATAAGACACAAGATGCCCAGTAAAATTTGAATCTTAATATAAGTATAATGCAGATATTGCATGGGACCTAACTTAGACAAAAAGTTATCTGTTGATATCTGAAATTCAAATTTAACTGGGCATCCTTTCATTTTATTTGTTAAATTTGATAACTCTGGGGCACCTGAGTGGCTCAGTTGGTTAAGAATCTGACTCTTGGTTTCAGCTCAGGTCATAGTCTCAGGGTTGTGAGATCGAACCCCAGGTCAAGCTCAGCGCTCAGCACAGAGTCTGCTTGAGATTCTCTCTCTCTCCCTCTCACTCTGTCCCTCCCCCTGCTCTCTCTCTCTCTTTAAAATAAATAAATAAAATCTCAAAGAAGATCCTTTTTAAAAAAGATTTACTTATTTATTTGTCAGAGAGAGAGAGAGAGTGCGCAAAAGCACGTGCACCAGCGGGGGGAGCGGCAGGCAGAGCAGGTAGAGGGAGAAGCAGGCTCCCCAGCAAGCAAGGAGCCTGATGCCATATGGGACTCAGGACTCGATCCCAGGACTCTGGGATCATGACCTGAGCCCAAGGCAGACGCTTACCCTACTGGGCCACCCGGGCATCCCAAAGATTGCTTTAAAAAGAATCTGGTAGAATGTGGTAGAGAAAGAAGGAACATCAGGCAAAAAATATTTGAGGTATTAATTAATGATATAACAAATAAAATAACTCAGTGGAGATGCATAAATACCTCCGCCCTTATGGTCTCTGAAGCTATTTAAAAGAGACTCTCTTACCTAGACTTGCTTGCTCTATTTTGAAATCTTTTACAAATCCGAAATGGAATCAATGAGTACTCTAGGTAGAACATTCTTTCAGATCATTTATACAACACTGTTACTTTTTTAAATGAAGGAATGGACATCCAGAGAGATTAAGTAGCAAGTAGCAAATTCCATGCTGGTGGAATTAAAACTCTAACCTGTTTATCTTCATTTGAAGTCCTCTTTTCTTTTCACTACATCTCCAAGTTTTTCTTTGGAATTTAAGATTTTGGGGGCTTAAATATAAAAATATTCAAATATGTTTAGAAATAATAAAGAGCAAAGGTGAAAATTCTAACATTCCTTGGTTTTATATTCACATTTAAAGAAGGTGTTTAAGAGTTTGCATTAGCATTTTTTTTTCTTTTTAGTAACTCACATAATGGACTCTAAGGAAGTATTTACTTTCTTACAAAGTGGAAATTGTTCCCTATTCCTTTGAATTGGCTTGGCCTTTGCCTAAACGGCTGTCATGAAGTGAGAACAATGCAGGTTCTCAATTTGATGTGCTGGTAAGGTTACCATCTGAGTTTCCTCTGGAAAGTCTGAGAATAAAATGTCTAGACTGATTTTCAATCCAGAAACTCAAACTTCAAGAAACTTGGGCAGTCACCCAGCTGGGTCATGCATAGTCATGCTGTGTCCTTCGGAGTTTACACCAATTCCAGCTTTTCTCTCTCCAGCCAAAGTAGGAAACAAGTCATTTTTCCCATGATACCTTCTCACCAAAATCTTTTTTTTCTTTTTTTTCAGTTTCTTTCTGGTCCTGTCTTGGTTCTTGTTTCAACCATATTTCTTCCCTTTTTATTTCTTGCTGAATTTTTCATTAGATTTCAGAATGTAACCATTCTTTATAACTTCATTTTTTTTTTTAACTCTGGGCAAATCAGACTAGATACTTCTCTTTGGTTAATTCACTTGTACCATGGACACGTACTAAGCACTCATTCCACATAATGTACAAAAAGGGAGAGGAAGGTCATTCCCTCGTATGACCTCAGCCAGTATCACTCACATACTGGTCCTACCAGAAGTTATAGTAAGAATTTAGCCATCTATTCTGCTCTCTGTGTACTAAATCAGGGAACCTTGCTATTATTAAGCAAAGCCTTATTAGGTAACCTTGGTGGTCAGGTGGCCAAAGTGGAGCCTTTACATTGTGTAAGGGCTGTCCTGTCTAGGGACCGGCCTGTATGGAAGTAGATTCTTCCTCTGGCATTAGAGCTCTACTTATCTTTCCCTGGGTGACAATTTGCGGGCTATACCTAGAAAGCAGTGGCCCAGGTCAACTTCACAATACAGTAAGCAGGCCATACCAGTGACCAAGAAGCACAATCACAACACACAGAGAAATTCAGATATATCTACTAAGAGGGGGATTCAGAAATGACAGAAGATCAAAGGTGTAATGGAAAACCAAGGAAAATCTCTTGATTTTCCTGGCAGAAAGACAAAGACAGGACATCTGGGGCTACCAAAGAGTTTAAGAGAGATTCCTAAATCTCTTGATTTCATCTACCTCTGGTTTTAGCAACTGTGCAAGAGTCCCAGCCACCATGAACTCTGGCCTATGGTAATAGAATTCAAGTTGGTCTCTCTTCTTTACTTTCAGCCTTTTCTCTCTCTTGTAGCCAAAGTGATTTTTTAAAAAAACCAACAGCACACAAGTTTGCCTAACATGTACTCCTCACCCTCCTTCAATACCTTCCCATTTTAAGGTAAAGCAAAATTCCTCAGAGGTCCTTCATGGTAAAACTTTTAACACTATATTTTCAGCCTCACTTCTCACTGACTCTCCCATGTTCTCTCCACTCTCACCACCAAACTGCCCTTTTATAGGCCCAGCTTCTTCCTGACACAGAGTATTTACATAAATAGTTCCTTTGGCTAGAGTGCTTTTTTGTCCTATCTTGACTAGTCAACTCTTTCTCAACTACCAGTTTCAGGTCCAGTTTATATCCCTTGGGGAACCTTTTCATTCACAACTCCCTGACTAGCTCAAATCCCTTGGTCAAGGTTTTCGTGTACTTCTCTTTGATAGCATTTACCATGACTCTAATTTTTACCTCTCTTTAATGGACCATATGATAAACTTCTGTCACCCCTACTAGACTGCAATGTCCATGAGGGTAAGGATGGTATCTTGAGGAAACTTTGTGTTCCAAGTGCCCAGCATAGAGCCCCCACCATGGCCCTATATCTATGCAACAAGTGAGTGTGACTCTAAGAAGAGGGGCCTACTTGTAATTGTTTCTTTTAATGGGGTTTGTTGTGCTCTTAATACTTGGCACTCAGGAGTTCTTGGATCTCCAGGTTTCTGGGTAAGGGATCAAACCAAATCAAGTGGAAATTCTGTGAAGCGGAGGGTTCAGCACCCTTTGTACCTGTGACCCCAACTGATGACAGAAGGAGCCAACTTTCCCACTACCATAGTGCCCCACATACTTCAAGTTTGAAGTTTGAAAAGATTTCTGTGTGTCACCAAGCTCATTGTATGTATTAAGTTATAATACATTTTCTTTTTTTTTCAAAGTCACAAATAGTAGCCAGCTAGAGCTGCTAGTTAACATAAACTTACAGTGTTAATATACTATGTTGATATTCTTGCAAACCAAAACAATGATGCAAAAATACCTGTCTCATGTGAGACTTCAGATTTCATTAGAAATAACTCTGGTAGGGCGGGGGGGGGGGCGCCTGGGTAGCTCAGTTGGTTAGGTGTCTGCCTTCTACTCAGGTCATGATCCTGGAGTCCTAGGATCGAGCCCTGCTTTGGGCTCCCTGCTCAGCAGCAGAGTCTGCTTCTCCTTCTGCCCCTCACCTGCTTGTGCTTTCTCTCTATCTCTCACTCTCTCAAATAAATAAATAAAATCTTTAAAAAAAGAGAAAGAAAACTCTGGGCTTTTATTTTTGTGTTTTGAGGACTGATAGAAATCTAGGATCCTCAGGCTGGGAACCATTGCACCAAATCACATAGGACAGGACAATAAAACTGGGGTGAGAAGACCTTCCTCTCTGTTCTGCTACTGCTGTGTCCCTTTCACAGGATTGTGACCTGGAGTATTTGGTAATAGAGACTATAGTTAGCCAACTCATTAGTGTCAGGCTTATGGACTGACATGATGTTTTAGGCAGAATCACCCAGCTGAGGATGAAGCTGACAGTGGTCCATGTTTTCACTAAGAAGAACATTTTTTGAAACCTAACCATGGCTAAGTTTACCCTGTTCTTAGTTGTAAATTGGCATTACAATCTGAGGGTTACATTTAGTAATAATCCCAGACATACATGGCTGGTTTCTTAAAGCCAAATAAGTATTTAGATAATAGAAGGAACAAAAGGTCAGACACAGGCCTGCCAAAGCTTGATGGTGATGCATGTTTTCAGGAAAAGAAACAGCTATTTCCTTTATTCTGCTTTGAGACAATATCTTCGAATATCTATCTACCATAAAATAATAGCATATCATCTGTATGGAACACAAAGAAATAATTAAAGCCTGACCCCAACTTACATTATAGCAGTTGGGTGAAGACAAATGAAATTTTATATATAAAAGTGCTTTGAGCTTCTAGGAGGGAGGTTTTAATACAAAACCTGAAGAATGTTCACTCTAGGTGTTTCTATGAGTAAAAATTACATTTAAGTCACATATATTCCATGTTTTGAAATCTGAAGCTAATTCTAGTCATAAATAGAGCAGATGCAACATGATCAGGGAAACACTGCTATAGGTACTCTCTAAAAATGCTGCTGTGACAGGTAGGCATAAAAATCTGGTGCTGACTCCATGAAGAGTGAGACTGTGGCTAAGAGGTTCATTTAAGGTGAGTCAACAGTAGAATTCCTCTGCTCAGATCCTTTTTGAATTAAGTGAAAAATAGCACTATTATACTTGTCTCCAAAATGACCTCTAATACCATTCTTCTGCACCATTCAAGCTACACCCACCACTAAACTGTTCTTTAAAACCACTAAACTGCAGTCCTGTCTAAAGGTTAATGATGCAAACCCATAACATAACATTTATAAACAAACAGTTTCAGAAAGAGAAGGAGAAGTCTTAACCAGAAAGCAGAAATAATATTTATGGTATTATTGTAAGTGCATGGAACACAACTAACAAAGGATACTCCTTCATTTTTCAGTAAAACCAATTGAGGAAGAGCTGTGTTATGACTCAGAACTGACTTTTCCTTTAATCTGATATTTAGACCTTGGTGATGGTGCCAGCACTTAGGTTTGTCTACCTATAGCTTTGGATGGAGTGTCCTGAAATAGCTTTTCCTTACTCTTTGGGAAATGAAATAGAGACAGTGACAGGAGTGAGAAGAAAACCCTGCACTCAGATTACACCGAAACTGGACTTCAAGTATAGGATCTCATGTGGGACCTACTCCTGGCCAATGAATTGATGAGTTGTGAAATGAGAAGCCCAAAGGGGGCTGCAGGTTTTGAGGTCTGTGCCGACTCTCTTCAACCACGGTGTTTCCAATGGTTAAGGGGCACCTGGGCACCATTGCTCTGGAATATAAAATGAAGAGTTACCAACCTAGTTGCAGCTCCTTGGGAATATTTCTGGTTGGATTTTCTCAGTATTGATGACAAAATAATCAGCCAGAAGGCTCTTATTAAAGCATATGCCACTTTCCAAAGAGTGTGAGGCTTTCATGGACAAAATAAAAGCTGTTTTTCTTCTTGGTCTCTACCTCGCAGAAAGACGGACTACTGAGGTTCATGGGCAAGAGGCTATATGAACCTTTGTTTTTCCTAATTTGTATAGAAGCCCCTTATACTGGAGGAATGAGGAGAGAAGGGAGCTGAAAAATGGAAAGGTCCCCACCCTGACAATTTGTCGTGGGAAATCAAAATGTATGCTAATGTAAATGATTGGAGAAAATTGGAAAGAAAAAACAGGGAGTATGTTTATAATCAGCTAGAGTGTATTTCCCAGGGCTTAAGCAGTGGTCCTGCCCACATACAACTGTTTAGGGTGTGTACATAAGCAGGGGTTAGTTTAGGAAGGAAACAGAAGCTTACCTGTTCCCCAGTGATTTACATGAATGAATAACCCAAAACAAACTAACGATTTAAAAAAATAGCCAAAAGCCACATTCACATTTGTCTGGGAATTCATGTTGGAGAATAGCCTTTTGGAATTGTAACAATGAAATGCTAACATTTTGATCATTTTAATCATCTTTCATAAATCTCGAATGGTTTTGCCAAAATAAATATATTTGCTTTGGGTTAAAATGTACCAATTTTGTACTTTGAAATACTGTTTTCCTTTTTTAAAAAAGCCAGATAATCAACACACAGGAATTTGAAGACAACAAAGTGTACCCTGGGCTTCAGGTCCAAAACTATTTTATACTTGAAATGATGGATTTCATTTTGCCTCCCACATTTAACAAATGTTAACATATTGCCATATTTCCTTCTTTATTAAAAGAAATAAAATGTGTAGCTGTCACTAATGTCTCCCTCCACATGTCATTCCCCTCCTTTTCCTAAAGAAAGCCATGAAGTCTCTGAATCTGGAACACAGCTAAGGGATGCAAGCCGTGTACTGTAGAACTCCAGTTGTGCAATGGGACAGCCCAATAACCACCACATAAAGTGCCCACATTTATTTTTGACCGTTCAATATAGATGTTTGTATCTTTATACAGTATTTATTTATTTATTTAAAAGATCTTATTTATTTATTTGACAGAGAGTGAGCACAAGCTGACAGAGCAGCAGACAGAGGGAGAGGAAGGAGCAGGCTCCCCGCTGAGTAAGGAGCCTGATGCTGGGCTTGATCCCAGGACCCTGGGATCATGACCTGAGCCAAAGGCAGATGCTTGACCGACTGAGCCACACAGGTGCCCCTCTTTATGCAATATTTAGCATGCTTTCAGTGCTTTAAAAATATTTACAAAGACACGAAACTGTGCATAACCTCCTCCACCTTGTGTTATTTTTAATTACAGTAGAGTTAGTGATTGCCTCCCCTTTAACTATTTCCTCCCTATTCCTTGATAAAGGAGTCCCAGTTTTGTTGAGATTTCCATTTCTTAGGAAAGGAGAACCTGTCCCCATGCCAAAGGTAAATACCAACTAGTATAAGCAATCATGGTAATCTCATTCCTTCCCAGTGAATGGACAAAACAGGGCCATGTGACTTAACTCTGAATCAGTAAAACAAGAGAATCCTGCTGGGAGGTTTCTGGGAAAGATCTCTTATTCTTGAAAGTACAGAAAGAAATGGCTTCATCTTCTGCTGAATATTGTCCTATTTGTAAGACCTAGAACTGTGCAGCCATCTTGCTACTTTGAGGAGGCTTACCTGAAGATATGACCACATAATGACAGGGGTAGAGCAGAACTATGGGCAAAATGAGGAGAAGCTATATTAACCAATCATCAGGCTATCCTACCTCAAGTTTCTTTTTATATGAGTTAATACTTTTCCTCTTTATATGCCATATTGATCATAATTTGTATTACTTCCAGGAAAAAGCATCTGTTTTTTTTTTTACAGTGCTGGGAAATATGGATTTTTCTTGAATATTTTAAATCACTGAATAGTTCTAATGTATGAATATTTATCCACTGTCCTATTAATGGACATTTAGACTATTTTCAATTTTCTACTATTACAAGATTGCAGCAAACATCCTAACTCATGTCTTTTTATGCGTATTGTATAAGTGGAATTGTTGGGTCACATAGATAGGTAATGGATATCTTCACTTGTATTAGATATTCCCAAATTGTTCTCCAAAGAGCCTGAAACAATTGATGCCCCTGCAGTAGATAGGAGCATGTCTTTCCCAGC
Source organism: Leptonychotes weddellii (assembly GCF_054177405.1). Classification (NCBI taxonomy): domain Eukaryota; kingdom Metazoa; phylum Chordata; class Mammalia; order Carnivora; family Phocidae; genus Leptonychotes; species Leptonychotes weddellii. The sequence continues at coordinate 150,959,483 of NC_138369.1, read as the reverse complement.
ACTATTGGCCTTTCAGGCTTTTACATTTTGGTCTTTTCATACTTTTAAATGTTGCCTTCATGCTGAAATGGTGTCTTGTTACTTTCACTTCCATTTCCACGTTTACAAATGAGGTTGAGAAACTTTTATGTATTTGTTAGCCCTTGAAGCTTCCTTTTTAAATATTGTTTATTTAAGTTATTTCTTTATTTTTCTATTGGATCGTTTGTGTTCTTTGTTGGTTTTTAGAATTTATTTCAATAACCTAGACTTAACTCTTTATCAGTTATATGCACTACAAATATCTTCTCCCAGTGTATTATTTGTCTTTTATTTATGGTATCTTCTGTGACACATGCATTTATACTTGAGTGTAGTCAGATTTATCAGTTTTTTCATTTATAACTTGTGATTTTTATGTCTTCCTTGAAAATTCTTTCCTGAGGTCGTAATGACAGGACCCTACATTTTCTTAAAAATTGTAAAGTTTTGCTTTTCACATTTAGATTTTTAGTATATCTGTTTGTTTTGCTTTTTAATGAGGTGCAATTTCTAAGTTTTCTTATTGTATAAATCCCTTGTAGCAGTTAAGGTATAATCAGTAAACAGAAACCATGCTAGGTATGTCAGAAAAGGGAGTTTAATATAGAGAATTAGTTACACAGGTATTGAAGGTGTGAGAGGACAAAAGAGGAACCCTTTGTTTCAGCCCAAAGGGAACTGAAGGAAGCAGATACCAGCCTTAGGTCTAGGAGAACAGAAGAAAGAATTGGGATTAACAGATCCTAGAAACTCAGAGGACTCCCCTGAGAATATGTGCTCTGACCTTTTGGACCTCCACCTGGCTCCTGCTGGCACCTCTGATGGGCGCGGTGAGGCTGGCTCTGGGACGTGCTGAGAGAACTAGAAACTGGAGTGAACTGGAACCTGCTGGGCTGCCCTGCCACTGCCTGGGTGAATTGATACTGCTAGGGCAATGTTAATGGGAAAACAGGAAAAAAAGTACAACCTTCTCTTCCTGCGTTCCAGTCTGCCTCTATTCCTTCCACTTGGCAGAACCTAAGGGGAAGCCAGGTAGCAAAGCAATCTGGAAAATGTGGACTGTGTTTTCCCAGTTGCAGCTTTACTGAACTGAGTGTAGAAGGGTAGATTCGATCCAAGAGACAACATCGGAAAATAAAGAGCCCATTGGTGGTGTCCACAGTGGGCTGTATGTACCTGAGGGGACATGCAACCTGATTCATGGGACTGTGAAAAGAAATTCAATTTTGTTGTTATTTAACAAGACTATTTAGAGTTTTCACACTAGTGCCCTCACTCAATCTACATAACCATTGTTAAATGTAAAGATAAGCTAAACACTGTTACCAAAACCCTACATTCCAAAGTTGACCTTTGATAAGATAACACATTATTGTTGGTAGTATGCTACCTAGCAGATATTTTCTTAAAAACAAGCACCCTTAATTTGACGCTTCAAGATAACAGTGACATTTTAGCCACAAGCAAGAAACAGCTTTTCAAAAGAAGGCTCATATAAAGAGAATTTGTGGGAGAATATTTCTATTATTGTGTTACTTTGTTGGCAAAGTTGATATCTAATCAAATGTTTTCATTTGCACAAATAATCTCAAAATATGTTAGAACGTTTTCCAAATGAAAAATTCTAGTGTATTTTCAATGTGTTTTGGAAAAATATAAATATAGATTACCTTTTCATATTTTTCAGGAACAATGACATTAGAGATTATGGAACTTTACTAGCTGAATTTTGTCAAAAGCCACTCATAATTGGTGGATAAAACTAAAAAATGAATCTCAGGACTTAAATATAACCCATGGCACACTTATTGCATTTGGACCTCTGGATTATTGTTAGTAATCTTAAAAAAATTAAAGCAACTATTAGCACAAATGTGAAATAAACTGAACCTAAAACCCAATTTTTATATCACTATACATAACCTATTAAACTAAGATTTTAAAATAAGAAAGAATATTTGCTTTTAGCAAAAATCATTAAATACTTATATATTGTTAGTAAATACATAAAGTATTGATTTCACTTTGGTCTTATTTTTAATTTCTCTTATTTATAATATAAATTTAAACATTAGTTCAGCAATATGTAGATATAAGTTATGAACACATAAATACTCTAGGGGTTTGTGTGAGCAAATCTGGTTATTTTAAATCTAATGAGCTATGCAGTAGGATGTATAACCAAAAGTGTTTGGAAAGAACTGTTGCAAGATAAACAGGCATATTAAAAATGTAGAGTTTATTTGTGTAAAAATTGATTTGAATTGAGCAGGATCCAATGTAACAGAAAGGAGTCCAAGGAGCTGTTGAAAATGAAAGGCTTTTATAGGCAGAAGGGAGCAGGGACAAAGACATTAAACTAGGCAAAAAAAGTGGGTTGGTTATTGCAAGGTCACTTTCCTTAAGGGGATGGCAGGGGCCTCTCAGGCAGATGACCTAACTAGTGCCGGTCAGGCAATTCCTGATTAACTTGTTTAAGATTTCATTTCTGGGAGAGCTGAGCTATAATTAAGTCTTAGTTTGGTAACATGGGACATAGCATAAGCAACTCCATTTTGGGCCTGTTGTCTTGTTTCTACTGCTACTTGTTCACGTAGTTGTGATGTTATACTTGTTTTAACTCCTAAATCTGAATTATGTAATAAGCTAAAGGATATCCCAAAATAAGTAGACTAAGAGTTTGAAAGCTTTTATTTCCTAAAAAGTTACAGCACATAGCCTACATTTTAGTTACTTTAGGACTAAATACTCTAAATGTTTTTATAGAATGAAGTGCTTTGATAAACAGGTGACTGACTTCCAGCCATTACTTCATCATCTTATGAAATCACTGATAGTCTGTTTTCTAAACTTCCCAAATATATATATATATAATTTAGTTTACAAAAAATATATAACTTTAGTGAAACTTTATTAGTAAAATATGTATTCGACTTCATATATTTTCATGTTTCCCAATTAACTGCATACTTGCATATTTGTTCTTAAGTAGCTATAAGACACAAGCAAGTCCCTCTACCTATTCAGGCTTCATTCTCTTCACTTGTGTAATGAAGGGGTTGGCATAGATATCAAAGGACCCTTTCAAACCTCAAATTTTTGGTATTGCATAGAAAACTAATCTAGAATGGGGCTTTTCAAACTATTTCATTAAATTTCAGAATTCCAGGGCACTGACTTTCAGAGTTTTAGTGGCTGGCAGTGTTCCCAGGGCCTGCAATAGAGGCATTCACTGTTCTCTTGGTCCCGTTGAAAAGATCCTCTAAAACAAAACTTTACCGACTATTGTGTATTCCTGGTGATCAGGAGAAGAACTCACAAGACTGATTTCTAAGTCTTGAGGACCTGTTTTCTAGTGCCCTGATATGCCGCGTGCCCTAAGATGCCATCATTTAGACATGTCCTGTGTATTGCAATTTGTGCTTGCTTCTACCTGCTTCGTGTACAGACCATCTTGTCAGCTTGCCTTTTTCCTCCACCATCCTGGGATGGTCTCTTGTTTGGGGGCTTGTACACTTGAAGGGTTTAGGTCTGGTCTTCCTTCCTGTCTTTCTCCCCACACTAACAACACCCCTGAGGGTTCCTTGAAAGAGAAATAACATGGCCATTTGGGAGATGTTTGTTTTGTGTCTGCCCCACCAGCAGCCGGCATTGCCCCAATCCTACAATGAGAGTTTGGAGTCTTAAGACATGAAAAACAGCTCGTAAGAATTTCAGAGACTCATTAAATTTGTAAACTAATGATCTAGGCCTTTCATTTTCTTTGGAAAGGTGGCAACCCAAAGTTGCATGGAGCCAAAAGGAATTTTTAAGACACAAGGAAATGCCTTTCTTCAGGCTTTCATTCCTTGAAATGTTAGACAACTTGTCACTCTCCGGTAAAAAAAAAAAAGAAAAAAGACCTCTGTGTATGGGATGAAATGGCCTTCAAAGGGGCAAAAATAAGACCATCTTGTCTGTGACAGGGTAGAATGACACAGCCATGAGGCAATGGCAGACAATTGCTGTGAGGAGAGATAGGATTGAATGGGGACAGGGCCAAAAAGACAAAAGAGAAACAACCCACTGGGAGTGGTTATAAGTCCTTTCCTGTGTCATACAGTGGAAAAAACAAAACAAAACAAAACAAAACAAAAAACAGAGGCACTAAGAGCTCAGCAGACAGATTTAGATTGAAAAATCTGTAAAAGAAGTAAAGGGCCAAGCACATCCAAACTCTGGGTCAGCCTAGGGGATAAATCATGGTCTGCTCCCAAATATCTCACTCCATTGCTTTAGTACTTAAAATGCCTACTCTTAGTCACTCATTGGGGTGGTAACATTATCTCAGGAATGCAAATGTTATAAATTAATTAAAAGGGATGAAAGGAAGTTTTTAACAGAAAAACATGGATTTTTCAAATTATTTGCTAGTTTGGAAATCCAGAAGTGAGGTCCCAGGAGAATCTAGTACAGGAAGACATATTTTAATGGAGACACCCAGTCACTTACTAAAATATAATCTTATTCAATTCTCTTAATGTCACTTAACACTCTTTTGTAGTTTCCATTTTTATTCTTGTCTCCTATTCTTGCCTCTTCCCATTGATATCCATAAACACAGAAGCATGTCTTACTTACGACTTTATGCCCAGTGCCTGGCATATTGCTGAGTACATGGTAAGCTCTGAAGATGTATTTGTTAAATGCCTGATGAATGAAGGAATGAATGAATGAGTGATTTAAGGAAAGAATAATATAGGAGAAGATTCAGACATGGGTGTTTGTGTATGTTTGAAAAAGATAAGCCTAGGTAAATTGCTGGGAACACAGAAAGAGGAAAGTAAGGAGTTTGGACAATTGGGTACCTAAAGTCAGAACAGAAAGAGGGTTGCCAAAAATGAATGTGCCATTTTCCCCAATATTGGTCCTGGAAATAAATATACTTTGTCTTAATTGGGAGGTGTGGGATATTACTATAATTCAGAATTATTGAAAAAGTCTTGAAATGAGGCACAAGCAGCCCTGCTTTTGTATTTGGCCTGGGCCTCTACCAAAAATATCCCTTGTGCTTTGCAAGAAATGTTACAGAACTGGGTGCTCTGAAATGCCTGCTTTTAATTTACAGAAATAACAAGCATTTCGCTCAACTACATGGTGGTCCTTATTAAGCAAGTGTAAGCGTTGGATGCTAGTGAAGCCCTGTCTATGTGCCTTGGTGGTGCTTTTGATGACTGGCTCCAAAGTTCCTGCATAGAAAACAATCAGAAAGAAACCTTGAGAATTTTCGAATTTAGTAACAATTTAATCATTTACTTCGGTATTTCAAGTAAAGAGGGGGGAAAAATGCTGTTTGGGGAATATTTTGACTTGGCCTATCTTACCTTCAAAGAGCTTGGATCTGATAAAGGGGTACAGAATATAAATAGCCCTGAATGTTTCAAATCTTCTCAAATATAAATTTGTTTGGTTTATTGCTTCATTTTCTTTTTCTTCTACCCCCCACCTTTTTTTGTTGTTCTGGTGGTTTTTTGCTTTATTTTGTTTTGTACCCTGGAAGGAAGAAATCTAGACTTACCCAAAAGCAAGACGAAGACTCAACACATAACCCCCATTTTATTTTTAAGGGAAATTCTGTGTGTTCCTTCCTATCTATATAATTTTCTTCTCAAAATTTAATCTTTGCTATTTCTTATTTCAAAGCTAATCATTTACCACCTAATTTTAAGTTGCATAATGATCCAGGAATACTACCTAATATTTTTAGAGGAAAAATTTAATAAAGGAGGAAATAGTATTCATAGATTTATGAAGGCAACTTGAAGAAAAGAAGAGGACCTCGTTGGACACTGCATTTTTCTGCTTTATCAAAGTTGTCAGGTGATCTCTCAAGGCTAGGAGCCTACTTAAGGACAAAATTTCTTTTTTGTGTATCATCATCACATTTCCCAGGGTAACATAAGGGTATTGTAATGACTTCCCTTTAAAAAGGTCCAGGGTCTCCAATTATGTGTATCATACACTATGTGAGTTAGATGTTCATTCTTGGAAGATGAGAGAAAGTCTGGCTCCTTTGAGGACTCATGAGAACCTCCAGTATTTCAAAAGGCCTTTCAACAAGCAGTCTTCACCAGACTGAGTACAAGTTGTGGAAAGTAAAATAGGGAGAACTAGGTTTATTTTTGTTTGTATTTCTGGTTATATATTTACACACAGCTAGAACATAAGTTTTAGGATATAACTGTCAAGTGAGTAATTTTCTGGAATGGTTAATTATTTAAAATAATTCTATTCAAAATGATTTGTTTATTCCCTGTCAGTGCCACCAGACACCAGATACTGCATCAAGTAATGTCCCTGTTGTTCAGTCTAATGGAATCATGTCAGTCCCTACCATACTTTACCTGATTAATAACATCTGTTGACACAGTTGTTTTTCTACCTAAGTCCTGATGTAGTCTCTTTTCTGAGCTTCAGAACTACCATTCTCTAATTCTTCCTCTTCTTCCTTTACTGGTTGCTCCTTTGCTGGAGATTAGTCTCCTTTGCTGGGTCCTCCTCATCTTCTTGGCCACTAGGACTTGAACACCTCAGGGTTCAGTCTTTGAACATTGTCTCTTCTTTGTTTCACTTACTCTATTTTCACCTAACTGATCTCCTTCAGTCTCATGGTTTGGAATACATCAGTGTCTCCTAATTGTTTGTACCTTCCTGATTCCCTAAGTCCCAGACTCTAATATCCAGCTGACGCTTCAAAAGATTCCCCTGAATGGCTAATATAGTACAGCTCAAACTTACCATTGTCTAAAATGAATCTCCCCTAAAACATTTTCCCAAATCTGTTCCTTCCACAACTTCCTTATCTCAATACCATTTCATCCTTCTACTTACTAAAGGCAAAATCTTTAGAGTCATCCTTGACTCCCCTCTTTCTCAAATGGCCCACATTCACCCCATCAACAAATTCTGCCACTGCCTCTCTTTGATTTCTCCCACCATAGTCCAACTCTTCATCTTTACTCACTTGTATTCTACCAATAGCATTCATATGAGTTCCCTTGTCCCCAAAATTGTTCCCATGCTGGTTTTGACATGGTGCCTGAGTGATACTTTTTATTTTTTTTAAAGATTTTTTCCATTTATTTGACAGAGAGAGACACAGCGAGAGAGGGAACATAAGCAGGGGGAGCAGGAGAGGGAGAAGCAGGCTTCCTGCTGAGCACGGAGCCTGATGCAGGGCTCGATCCGAGGACCCTGGGATCATGACCTGAGCCGAAGGCAGACACTTAACAACTGAGCCACCCAGGCACCCCTGAGTGATACTTTTTTTTTTAATGTTTTATTTATTTATTTTTGAGAGTCAGAGAGAGAGAGAGGAAGAGGCAGAGGGAGAAGCAGGCTCCCTGCCTAGCAGGGAGCCCGATGCGGGACTCGATCCCAGCACCCTGGGATCATGACCTGAGCTGAAGGCAGACGCTTAACCATCTGAGCCACCCAGGCACCCCTCTGAGTGATACTTCTTAAAAACTAGGTCAAATCATGTTTTCTTCAGTTCAGACCTCACAAATGACTTCCAATCTCAGTGTGAAATCCAAACCCCTTGTCCTGACTGTGACCCTGACCACCCATTATCAACATGATCTGGCTTTCTGCTGCCTTTCTCCAATCACATCCTCCTCTTGTCTCCTGTTTTTCTGCTCAAGGTAGATTTGGTTCCCTGCGGTTTTGGTGATGGTCCCACATTAAAACCTTTGTACTAGGTGTTCCCTACACTAGAATTAACTTTTCTGCCAGATTTCCACATGGCTCACCTCATCATTTCTTTTAAGCCTCTTTTCAATCAGAAAGGCAGTCCTTTCTACCTTATTCAAAAGTAGAACAAAGCTCCCCTATTACTTACATTATCTATCCGCCTTAGCTTGCTTCATTTTTTTCATTGAATTTATCATCACTTGTGCATAGATTTTTAAAATTTATTTTGTCTCCCCTCACTAGAAAACAAAAATAAGCAATATAACAGCATGAATCAGAAACTGAATTTGTTCTCCTCATTGATCTAATGCCAGTGGTAAAACATATCCCTGGCACTCAAAAAATAATTGATGAGTTGAATCCTAATGGACCATATACAAAATGTATACTTATTTAAGAAATTTCAAGTTATAAAAAATGAATTTTAAAATTTGAGTTTATAATTAACCAAACTCTGTTGGTGTTCAATAATTCATATATTAAATAATTTATAAATTTAGAGTAGAAAAAATATGGACATCTGTTTTCAAATTGGAACAATCAGGGCTCAAATTTTGATTCTACCTTTTACTAGCTAGTTAACACTTTTGGCAAGTTACTTATTTTCTTAGAGCTTCAGTTTTCTAATGTGTTAAAACAGGAGAATATTAATCTTGGTTATGAAGATTATTCATATCCATTAGAAGTTTGCATAGAATAGATGGTATTAACAGCAGCAATAATAATGATAGTAATAGTTTTTCCCTAACTCAAAGTATGCAAGTGCTTCTTTAGAGACTAAGCAATACAAGAGCTTCAGAAAGACATTTAAATGGGCTTCCCCAGAATTTCTGCCTGGACTGAGACCTAAAATAAACAGAAATGGTGAGGAGAATAGGATGGTGCCAAGACCATTGAGGCCACTATAATCCTAGAAATCTCTGAAGACATGAGCCTCATTCTGGAGTAGCCTAGGAGTTTCACTCTAGACCACCCCCATTCAAAGAACACTCAGGAGACCAGCTCATTCAAACAGCAATGCCAGAAATCTTCTACCACAGAGAGGATCTAAATCTCAGGAGAGAACAAGAACTGACCCAGTCCTCCAGTGCCTCTCAAGAGCCTGGATTATACTCAGTGAACATTAACTGACTGATCAAGTAAATGGAATACAGTGTCTATACATGTGAAATAGTGTCTTTGACATCTACACTCAGGAAATGTTCCTTTCCAATAAACATATTAAAGCAAAAGATGTATGATTCTTCTTAAAGTTAGTGCTTACTCCTTTATTTCATTTGTCATCATTGCTTCCCATCTTGGTCCCTCTTCCTCTCCCTTTAAATTCTCATTCCACCAATGAAAAGCAGAAGGGTACAGCCCAATACATGGCCAATGCATAAACCTTTTAGAATGTGTTTTTTTCCCTCTGTTAGAGAGGTAGATATACTGGGAGGTAATATGTATTAAATGAAGAAAAATAGAGATCTTAGCTGATAGTCAAAAAGAAAATGTCCTTCACTTCTCTTGACCTTTTCTTTTCCCTGGAACAAAATACCAGCCATAGTTAACAAGTTTTGATCTCTTCTAAAGGAAAGTCCAGAGGAGTTCCAATAACCTTACAAAACTCCAACTGTTCAAGGAAAGAAGGTAGAGACATAGGTGTTGTTGGTTTGATTTGATTTTTGATGGGACTTGGGTGTATAGGTGGGGAACCAGTCACTGGGCAGAGCTCAAGGAACTATTTCATTGAGTATAAATAACGCTGGCAAGGGGCACAAGAACTCCCTGGAAGAGCTCACTCACCACTCTTGCCTGCCACCCCAAAGCCAAATACTTTTTTTAATAAAAAAATATATATACAACTGTGATTATAGAGTTATGACTTGCACAGTGAGGCTTCATCCAGTCATTTTACCTTTCTGAGCCAGTCATTGGAAGGCCAAAAATGTTCCAAATCTAAGGTGATGTGTAATACTGCTTTAGGTTTCACAAGACTGCCCAGGATCACCCTTGTCCAGGAGCCAGACCAAACTTTACCTGGCCAAAATCTCACAAGAATTAATGGTTTTTAAGAGGAGGTCATTGGCAGGACCTTAGGAAATGAGATCCCAAGACATGGAACTAATTGTCCGACAGAAGAGATTTCACATAGGGAAAGAGGTACTAGCTTGTTTGACGAGTAGGATATGTGGAGGGAACAGAGCCCAGGAATGCTCAAACGTTTCTGAAAGTCCTTTATGTGGTTTAAGTTAGGTGAAAGAGTTTTTTGTCTCTGATCACTTAGGATTAAATAAATTTCTACACAAATTTTGTTTATGAAATTTCATTCTTTTTTTTTCTTCAAAGAGATTTTGTATGTTGACTGAAACTTTGTACCATGAGAAAATGCACATATGGAAAACTCACTGCAATTTTTTGGTTAAAAGGGAGAGCAGGAGCCTCTTTCACTACTGGGTAACATAAGTGTTTGTTTACTTGTTCATACCATATTCTGTTAAGTACCTAGATTACAAATAGCCACCTGGTTTTTCAATTAGGACATCAAGATGACTAATTAGATGGCAAGTTCCTTGAAGGTAGGGCACTCATCTTGTGGCTTTCTATAACTCTTACTTTGCCTCTCATGATATATGAGCATACTAAACACCCAGGATATCTTCCATGAAGTAGATTGACTAGTAGGTACATTAAATTAACATATTCAAAATCTGAAGTTCTTTTGACATACCAATACACAAGAGAAAGAAGAAAAATTCCTCTTTTTTCCCCCCTCATTTTGTTCAAAGGTATTTAGAGTGCCTACTCGATGCCAGGGATGGTGGTTGGTCTAGGAGCTAGGATTAAGCAAGGATGACATATTTTCTGCCTTGAATAGTGTAGTCTGATGAGGGGTAGGGTTGAAGTGCAGAAGTAATATATAATCATCTGAAATTATAATTCAGTATAAGAAGGACTAGCTTAGAGATATTAAGAAAATGCTGAGAACTTCAAGAAGCTTTGCCTGAGGAAAACAGGAAAATCTTCAAAAAGAGGTTATCTTAGCTCTTAAAAGACCACTGAAAGTGTGTGCATACTTAGAAAGCACCCTCTTATCTACTGTTTCCTTTCTCACCAATTCCATTCCCTATTTTTTAAATTAAAATTAGTAGAGGAGAGCAAAGAAAGGCAGTATGTTGCAACACACTTAGGAATTTGTTGGGTCTAGTAGACTCCCAGACAGCAAATAGCCCAGGACACTACCATTTTACTGAGACTTCCAATATATTAAAAACTTTAAAATATCAAAACAATGTTCTCAAAATTGTGGAACATTAAAAAATATTTAATAAAACAATATTTTAATACAAAATACTATGCAATATAATTGCAATACTTAAAATTGTAAGAGTTATTATAAGTATTTTTCCACAGTATGCTCTTGAAAATTGAGACACAATAATGAGCACAAGTACAACATTCAATGGTAAGTATGTTTATAACCTCATCTGAAGATTACCTGAAAGCCTAATTTTCAAATACCTTCATGAGTGTAAGGCATGGGTCACATGGCCTTCTTGATCCATCAATATGATAATTCCAAAATTCACAGAGGAGACCTAGTGTGCGGTTTGGGTAAAATTACTCTAAGGCAAGGATTCAAGGATATGATACCAAAAAATTTCAGTAGAAAATGGAAATTTACAAAACCTTGGTTACCCAGTGTTACCAACTAATGACTTAGGCCAAGATTATGGTATAATACACATTACGGTAGAGGAGGTATGCTGAGTAGAACACACTAGATTAGTATATAGTTCACTAGATTGGCATTACCCCAGCTTCTTAACATTAGCAAAGAGAGTTCAGGTACACACAAATAATAGATATAGTATCAACATTCTGAATATGGTGTCCTATTTGTATACTCAGTTGATTAAAATAATGGAGAAGGAGTGGAAGAATAAATGACATAGTAGGCTTTTCCCAGTGATCCTACAAGACTTCTAATGATCATATCTCTCCAAGAGTCAGAACAGACCTCATCAAATCTGAGCTATCTCAAGAAGTATCCTCTAGTCTTTAAAGAAAAAGATCCCCATAACTAAACTTACGTCTCATTTGTGATAGTTTTTATGAATCCTTGCTCTTCTGGGGATGAGCCATATGGTCTTCCCAAAGCATATTTGACTTAAAAAAAAAAATTATTTCTACTTTACCATTGGTCAGTTCACCAGTCTTTTGCATTAAGGAAATACATGAGTTTTTATTTCTGGGTAAAAAATTTGCCCCAAAACTTAGTGATTTAAGACAATACACATTTGCTATACTGCAGTTTCTGTGGACTAGGACTCTGCATATGGCTGAACAAGGTGCCTCTAGCTCAATGCCTCTCACAAGGCTGAAATCAAGATATTAGTAGTGGCTGCAATCATTTCAGGGCTGTTGGGGGAGGATTCATTTCCAGTCTCACTCACATGGCTGTTGGCAGGCATTAGGTCTTCACTGGCATCAAGTTTTCAACAACTAGGCCTCTCCTTTGGACAGCTCACAACATGGCAGCTGGTATGCTTGAGAGAGGACTGGAGGGCGTGGGTGTGTGCCCAAAACTGAAGTCACAGTCTTTTTGTAACCTAATCTTTGATTACTTTTGTGGTGTTCTATTTATTAGATGTAGTAGCCAGCCTGTACTCAAGAAGAGGGGATTATACAAGGTCATGAATACCAAGAGGTATGAATCATTGGAGGCCATCTTAAAGGCTCCCTGTGTCCCCTAAAGAGGTAGAAGTAAAATATGAATGGTATTGCAACTCATAAGATTGCCACAGGGAGAGACCTTGTGAATCTCTCCATCTGGATGGACTGTCCCCTTCACTTCTCACCCAGAGTTATGTAGTAGTTTGAAATAGAGATTTGTCTCTCCATTGTGCCATCTGTAAAAGAATGGAACTTTTCAAATTCAATGCATGACTAACACCCAGACCTGAAGGCACATATGTACAAACAAATTATACTTCCAAATGCGAATACAGAAAGTAAAATAGTGCTAGACTTGTGTTTCTCATGTTTCATACCATTTTCTAAAAAGCATGATTTAGACTATTAAATTAACTGCTGAGGAATGTGCACCATGGTGAAAAAGAGACTTCATTTTTCACAGTTCTTGGCCTGTCTGTATGTATGTCTGGAATCTAAGCACTGAGCAATTTCAAATTGTTGCCTCTTATTTCCTCTTTAATATACACTGAAGAGAGTGAAAAGGAAGAATTTATTTTCTCAGTTTTATATGTTTCTCTCTCCATGTCCCTTCCATTACTCCTCCCTGTTTGCTGATCCATTCACCTCAGTAAAGTTCAAAGAAATTGAGCTTCTATTGTTCCATTTAAGGCAGTCTTATGAAATGACCTTGCTTTCTGTACAAGGTTGTTTTCAATGGTAACAATGACTTTATTAAGTAATAAATTCCTCAATGATAACTTGACACCTATGAAGTTTCAACTTTTAAACTTTCACTATAAGCAATCTACCAAAAGGAATTTCAGATCCTTTAACAATTGTAAAAGACACTTTTTCACCTGCTTCTAACTCGAACATAGTTTAACATATTTGCATCATTTTTTTTCCACTTTTGGATACAACCCAAATGTAAACAATTGCTGCCAAAAGGATAGTTTTCACAACATTTTGCTAAATTAAAATAGGGTCTGAATGGTCTTAAATGCATTTTAAATAGTCTACATTTCCATACTTTCTAATTCCAAACTATGAGTTTTATTTGTATATTAGATATCTGATAGATATTCTACAAGTATCTCAAACGCAAGATACTTCAAAATGAACTCCTCCTCCTCCCCCACCAAAATCAACTCATAGAGCTGTATGTGTTAGTAGCAATTATTTAATAATCCCAACTCAATTTATAGGAGATGTTTAAGGAGACCCAAACAATTTAGATGACTTGACCAATGTATCTGGGCTTAAAGACCAGCTAGTGTCTCTTCCCTCCTGGTCCTTCATTCTTTTGATTCCTCTGTTTTTATCAATGGCACCATTAAAGACTCCTATTCACCTCAAACTGTCCATGTCAAATTTAGCTCCTCCCCTTTCCCTATACCCAATCACCTGCCAAGTCTTACTACTCATACCTTGACGCTGTTTTCATTCGCTCTCTCACTGAACTCATTCACGTCCTTATATCTTACCCAGGGCTGTTGAACCAGTCTTTTAATTAGTTACCTTGACTTTGATCTTCACCCATTCACTGCTCCAGGTGACAATTAAAATGATGTCTTCCTTACACACAGTTTTGGTTATGTTATGGAAGGGTTCTAAAGCCTTGAGTGTCTTTCCGTTGTCAACTAGATAAAACATTCTCTACATTTTAGCATTCTGGGGTCTACATAGTCTAATTCCTATAAATATTCTCTACCATATCTCCTATGTTCAGTAACACTGTCTTCTCTGGCTAAACTTAAAAACTCCATTTCCAGAAAATACCTCATACTCCTTCAATTGTGTTCATGTCATTTCTTCTGCCTGGAATAACACCTCTTTTCAATATGGTGAAATCCTGCCCATCTATCCAGCTAACATGAGCATTACTTTATCTGAAACACCGTTGGAATTGTTTCTGCCTTATTTATGGCTCTATTATATTCTTTTTAGCTTTAAAGGTCTACAGCTACTGCTTTAACCTTTGCCATATTATAAGATTCCTAAGGACAGTGACCACTTATTTTCCAGCTGTGTTCTCCCTATGTGTGACTAATGTGGTTCTTATCCCCAAATAGACTCAATAAAGGTTTATTGGATTAATAAACTTGGCCTATCTATGGAATGAAATCTAAAGCTTTCAAGATAGATGGCTGTCAGTTTTGTTTTCAAGCACCTCCATTACGGATACAATTATACCTTTAAGATATTACAAATTTGGTTCCAGACCACTGCAATGAAGCAAATATCCCAATAATGCAAGTCAAATGAACATTTGGGTTTCCCGGTGTATATAAAAGTTATGTTTTTACTATACTGTAGACTGTTAAGTGTATAATAGCATTATGTCTAAAAAAAAAAGCATGTACCTTTATTAAAAAATACTTTATTATTAAAAAATGCTAACCACTGGGCAGCTCAGTTGGTTAAGCATCTGCCTTCAGTTCAGGTCTTGATCTCATGGTCCTGGGATTGAATCCTGCATTGGTCTCCCTGCTCTGTAGGAAGTCTGCTTCTCCCTCTGCCTCCTTCCACTCATTCTCTCAATCTTTCTCTCCCTCTCTCTCTCAAACAAATAAATAAAATCTTAAAGACAAATGCTAACCATCAGCTGAGCTTTCGATAAGTCATAATCTTTTTGCTGATGGAGGGTCTTGCCTTGATGTTGATGGCTACTGACTGACCAGGGTAGTGGTTGCTGACGGCTGGGGTGGCTGTGGCAATTTCTTAAAATAAGACAACTGTGAAGTTTGCCTCATCAATTGCCTCTTCCTCCCATAGATGATTTCTCTGTAGTATGTGATGCTGTTTGACAGCATTTTATCCACAACTGAACTTCTTTCAAATTTGGAATCAATCCTCTCAAACCCTGCTGCTGCTTTATCAACTCAGTTTATGAAATATCCCAAATCCTTTGTTGTCATTTCAACAATCTCTACAGCATCTTCACCAGGAGTAGTTTCCATCTCAAAAAACCACTTTCTTTTCTCATCCATAAGAAGCAACTCTTCATATATTCAAATTTTATCATGAGATTACAGCAACTTAGTCACATCTTCAGGCTCCACTTCTAATTTGAGTTCTCTTGCTATTTCCACCACATCTGCAGCTACTTCCTCCACTGAAGTCTTGAACCCCTCTGATTCATCCATAAGGGTAGGAATCAACTTCTTCCAAACTACTCTTCAGGTTGATATTTTGATCTCTTTCCATGAATCACAAATGTTCTTAATGGCATCTAAAATGGTGAATGTTTTTCAGAAGGTTTTCAATTGACATTGCTCAGATCCCTCAGACAAATCACTATGTATGGTAGCTATAGCCTTATGAAATGTATTTCCTAAATAATAAGACTTACAAAACTGAAAGGATTCCTTGATCCATGGACTATAGAATCGGTGTTGTTTTAGCAGACATGAAAACAACATTAATCTCATTGTACATCTCCATCAGAGCTTCTGGGTGACCAGGTGCTTTGAGTAGTAATATTTTGAAAGGAGGTTTTTTCCTGAGCAGTAGATCTCAACAGTGGGCTTAAAATATTCAATAAACCATGATGTAATCAAATGGACTATTATCCAAGCTTTGTTGTTTTATTTCGAGAGGACAGGCAGAGTAAATTTAGCATCATTCTTAAAGGCCTTAGGATTTTTGGAATTGTAAATGAACTTTGGCTTCAACTTAAAGTCACCAACTGCATTAGCTCCTAACAAGAGAGTCAGCCAGTCCTTTGAAACTTTGGCACTAGGCATTGACTTCTCTCTAGCTGTGACAGTCCTTTTTCCAATAGAAGGCCATTTTGTCTACATTGAAAATCTGTTGTTTAGTGTAACCACCTTCATGAATTACCTTTGTGAGATCTAGATAACTTGCTATACAGTTTCTACATCAGTACTTGCTGCTTCACCTTGCACTTTTGTGTAATGGAGACAGTTTCTTTTCTTAAACCTTGTGAACTAACCTCTGTTAGCTTCCAGCTTTTCTTCTGCAGCTTCCTCACCTCTCTCAGACTTCATAGAATTGAAGAGAATTAAGTCTTGCTCTGTAGGTTTTGGCCTACAAAAGTGCTGTGGCTGGTTTGATCTTCTCTCCAGACCACTAGAACTTTCTCCATATCTGTGATAAGGCTGTTTTGCTTTCTTATCATTCATGTGTTCACTGGAATAGCACTTTTAATTTCCTTCAAGACTTCTCCTTTGTATTACAAGTGGCTAACTGTTTGGCATTGGGGCCTAGCTTTCTGCCTCTCAGCTTTCAACATGCCTTCCTCACTAAGCTAATCATTTCTAGCTTTTGATTTAAAGTGAGAGACGTGCAACTCTTCCTTTCACTTGAACAGTTAGAGTCCATTGTGGGGTTATTAATTGGCCTAATTACGATATTGTGTCTTAAGGAATAGGAGACCCTAGAAGAGGGAGAGAAACAAGGGAACAGCAGGTTGGTGGAGCAGTCAGGACACACACATCTATCAATTAAGTTTGTCTTCTTATATGGGCATGGTTCATGGTGCTGCAAAACAATTACAATAGAAACATCAAACATTACAGATCATAAATCACCATAACAAATACATGATAATGAAAAGTTTGAAATACTGCAAGAATTACTGCAAGAATTACCAAAATGTGGCAGAGAAACATGAAGTGAGCAAATGATGTTGGAAAATGGTGCCAGTAGATATGTTGGATGCAGGGTTGCCACAAACCTTCAATTTGTTAAAAAATGCAATATCTGCAAAGCACAATGAAACTATGTATGCCTCACTAGAAACTTCCTTTATAGCCCTCTAAAAAGCCTCTTTTGAAGGCAGTTGTTCTTCCATTCGCCTCTGTCTTATCCTTGGTTTTACCCAGGAGAAGGTGATGAGGACAAGGCTTGCAAACAAGTGAACAAGGCTGGTGGTATTATAGTCCTAGCATGCTATGTACTTTCCTCCCACTTAATACTGTGATGAAGGTCACATCAGGCATAGCACTGAAGGAAAGGTATTAAGCAGTTAACCTGGTTATGTTCTCTAGATTTTGGATTTGGTTTTGCTATCATCTGGCCAATATGCTCCTCCTACATTTAACAACCTCTAAGAATCTTCCCAGAGCTGTCAATCACCAGCACAGGGCCTCCTGGGTCTAGATTCAACCTTAACCCTGCCATCCCATCCACTGTGCCAAAGGATTAGTTAGTTCTGTCCCATCTGAATTGCTCTTCTCACCACCTCAGTGCAAGTAGAGAGTACCCAATTGCTAGGTTTTAAATCTCTTATGTTTTTCTCTTTAATCCACAAATAACCATCTTTTTATCATCCTTTTTCATTTCCCAAACCTCTCAGAAACTTCAGAAGGTGAAACAATAGAAACTGTCACGAATGCATTTTTTTAGGATTAAAAAATATTTTAAATATTCTTGTTGGAGGCCAAAAATTATATCTTGTCAATAGCATTTCATGGTTGAGTCATCCAGCCAAGCCACAGGCAAATCTTCCCTCATAGGTTTCACCTCATTACATTTGAATTTTTTCAAAGTAGAATAAGTGAGGTTGAACTGTCCAAAATGTTATATGATCCTATGAGAAGGAAAGAAAATTCATCTCAAACTAGCACAATTACCCAAATTCAAGCATGGCCTTTACTTTATTTCAGTGGTATGTTATATTCTTAGTCACCTTATAATGCTAAATATATTTCATTGGTCTTAAGCTATGAAGCATTACTGGAGACTATCCCACAATGATCATAATGATGATTATAATGATGCATTATAAATACATAGCTAACTTCAGCTGGGCCTTCAACACTGCTCAACAACTCCTTTCATTTTTAAATTACCACTGTATTGATTTACCCACATATGGCAACTGTTCTAAATGTTTTACATACTCTCAGGGCCCCCATGTAGCCCTCACATATTCGGATGGTTACTTCACTATTTACTGAGAGCCTCAAGACTACTCAATATATTCTTAACTATCATTTTAATAGGAATCTCCTCAAATTTTCTTTTCATGGTTAATGTTTTCACAAATAGTTTCCTTTCCTTCTGTTTACCCAGTAGGAGTACATTCCCCGCCACCATGCCTTGAAGTTAGGCATGGCCATGTGAATTGCTTTGGCCCATGAAATGTAAATGGATCTTTTTCAGATGGAAGTTTTAAGTCAGTGGATGACTTGACACATCCTCTGTCCCTCAGTCAGAGTTCTTGACACAACTCCAGATGCTGGCTGTTCTGTTTTGCTGAGTCTTGAAACTGAGGTAGAACAGATCCCCGGTCTATGCATGTGGACATGAATCATGAGCAAGAAATAAGCCTTTGTGGTATTGAGCCACTGAAATTTGGGGGTTGTTTGTTATCTTAACAAAAACCTTGTCTCAGAGTGGTATCAGGGAAAATGGAGTAGGAATCTCCAAAAGCTTGTTCTTCTACAAAAGCAGTGAACAAACTGGCAAGGGCTGTCAAAATCAACTTTATCAGAACTCTGGCAACTGACCAAGAGTTTATAGCAATGAGGTAAATGCTTAACAACAACAACAACAACAACAACAACAACAAATCTGAGTCTCAATAAGGAGCTTTGTAGCATTTTAACTTACCCTTTCCCCATTCTCTACTCTCAGCTCAGGTGTAGCCTTGGAGACAACAAGCCACATTTCTAATACAGATTTCTGGTACCAGAGGGAGCAGAACAGAACTCATTCTCAAAGAATTATGGCTGTTTTGACCTGTCTAGTGGCTCTCTGAAGGACCACCTCAAAGGGCTTAACTTTAGTTTGCCTAACTCGGAAAAATCCACAGCTGAGGTAACTACTCAGAGGGCATTTGTCAAAATCTTTTAAAGGCAAATGAATTGGCAGCTGCCACCTGGGGGAAGGAATAACAGGGCAAATAATAAACTGAAAAGCTTGGCAGAAAAGGCTGGATAATGAAATGATTGGTAGAAGAAATCCTAAGTAAATGGAAAGATATTCCGTGTTTATGGAATACAAGATTTAATATTGTTAAGATGGAAATGCTCCCGAAATTGATCTACAGATTCTATGCTATTCCCATCAAAATTCTAATTCCTTTTTTTACTGAAATGGACAAGCTGATTCTAAAATTCATATTGAATTGGAAGGGACCTCAAATAGCCAAAGCAATCTTAAAAAGAAGTACAAATTTGGAGGACTCACACTTCTTGATTTCAAAACTTGATACAGAACTACAGTAATCAAAATAGTGTGGGATTGACAATGGTAGACATATAGACCAATGGAATAGGACTGAGGATTCAGAAATAAACTCATACATCTATAGTCAATTAATTTTTTATAAGTGTGCCAAGACCATTCAATGGGGGCAAGAATAATCTTTTCAACATATGGTATTGGAACAACTGAATAACCACATGCAAAAGAATGATATTAGACCCTTATCTCATATCATATATAAAAATCAACTGAAAATGGATCAAAGACTTAAATGTAAGAGCTTAAAGCCATAACATTCTTAGAAGAAAACAATGGTGTAAATCTCAAGTATTTTTGATTTGGCAATGTATTCTTAGATAGGACACAAAAAGCACAAATGACAGAAGAAAAAAACAAATTGGATTTTGTCAAAATTTGAAGCTTGTGTATCAAAGGACACATCCAATAAAGTGAAAAGATAACCCACAGAATGACTGAAAGTATTTGCAAATCTCCTATCTGATAAGGGTCTAGTATCCATAAGATAAAGAATTCTTACAACTCAACAACAAAAGACAAACAATTAAAAATGGGCACTTGAATAGACATTTTTCTAAAGCAGATATATAAATGACCAATTAGGACATGAAAAGATGTGCAACATCATTAGTCATTGGGAAAATGCAAATCAAAATCACAGTGAAAGACAGCTTCATAACCACTAGGAAGGTAATAATAGTAAAAATAATAAAATGGAAAAGGGCAACTGTTGATGAGAATGAAGAGAAACTGGAACCCTCATACACTGCTGGTGGGAATGTAAACTGATCCAGACACTGTGGAAAACAGTTTGGCAATTCTCTTAAAAGTTCAACATAGAATTACCATATGACCCAGCAATTCCACTTGGGTGGAATCCAAGAGAACTGAAAATAAGAGTTCAAACAGAAACTTGTACATGAATGTTCATAACAGAATTTTCACAGTAGCCAAAAAGTGGAAACAATCTAAATATTAATCAACTGGCATATGAATAAACACAATAAATACAATGTGTTGTATCCATACAGTACAATATTATTCAGCTATAGGAAGGAATGAAGTGATGATACAAGATACAACATGGATGAGCCTTGAATACATTATGCTAAGTGAAAGAAATCCAATACAAAAGGCCACTTATTGTGATTCCATTTATATGAAATGTCCAGCATTAATGTCCAACATTAATCTGGATTAATGTTTTCCATGGGTTAAGGAAAAGGAAGTTTGAGGGAGTGACTGCTTAATGGGCATAGGGTTTCTTTCTGGAATAATGAAAATGTTCTGGAATTAGACAGTTGTAATGCTTTTACTACATTGTGAATGTACTAAGAGCCACTGAATTGTGCCCATTAAAATGATTGAAAGAATGGATTTTACCTCAGTAGGAAAAAAAGATTAAAAAAAAAAAACAGTCTATCCCATACTATTTTTATCATCCTCTTGTCTCAGAAAAAATAAAAATATATATATATATATACACACACACACGCACACACGCACACAATCTTTCTTTCCTTGCAGAGCTACTCCCTTTGCCAGCACCTTTGTATTACACCTGTCTAATCTGTCCTCTTGTGCCATCAGTCATTCCTCATTTCCAAATTCTTTCTTCAACCACTTCCCCTATACCTATAAATAAACATGCCCAAATCTTCCTTATCTTAAAAATAAGAAAACCCAAACAATCCCTTTAGTATTTTTCTCTCAAGTCATTCTTCCATTTGCATTCCTTCCCTCTACCTACGAAATATTAAAGGCCAATACTCTCTCCTTCTAATTCATTGACATTCCATTAGTCCTCAAAACTTATCTGGGCTCTGAAACTTTCACTAATCTAATGAAACATTACGAATATATTGGCAAAAGCATCCTTCTTACTTTTAAATCTCTACTGATGTAACTGCAGTGTTTGAATCTATATCCCCCTCCTTTCAATTTTCTTTTCTTGGCCTTGGTGACACTGTGTTCACCTGTTTCTTTCTTGTGTCTCTAAACTATTCTTCTTAGTCTCTTCTGCTTACTTCTCTTTCTCAGCCTTCTTTTAGATAAAACATTTAGCCAGGTTCTGTGTTTAGCCAGGTTCATGGTCACCAACTGCCTTATGTCAAGGTGATATTCTTTAAGGATTAATTAAATTTTACCTTCTCCATGAGGCCTTTCCAAACCTCCTAAATTAAATTAATATATTTTTGTGCTTCTATCATAATACTTTTCATGGTATATTGTCTTATGATAATTGTATCATACACCCCAGTGTATGGTTTTAGATAGTGGGATTGTGTTCTTTTTTTATCTCTATATATCAACTACCACCTAGTGTAGTGCCTAGAATCTAATAGTATTGGTTAAATTGTATTTTTATTTTCCTCATCTCCAAGAAATGAACAACTACAATGTTAAAGCAATATCAGACTTAAGTCAATGAACCATATTAGGTAAGTGTAAAGGTAAATTTAAGCAACCCCTAATCACTCTTCCACGAAGTGCCTCTATAGATTCCCTGAAAATATAATCCATGCAGATACATATGATTTAGTATCTGATTGATCAACTATGGATTCTATCCCAATACTGCTCTTTGAAGATAGGATAATAGACATAATCAAACATATCAGAAGGTATTCACATTCTCTAAATTCTTTAAAACCACTAGTACAGAAGACAAGGAAATATTTCTGAGAAATCTCATTCAGAGATCTAAACTTGCACATTGTACCAGTCTTTTAAATAGTCTTCAGAATTATTTATGATCCATGCCTTCAAGAAATATTACTGAACACCTACTGAGGGAGTTGAAGAAAATAAATACATGAACAAGATCATTTCATAAAGTGATTATTGCTATGAAGAACACAAAGTTGGGTGAAAGAATAGCAAAGGGATGGAACAGAAGACACATTATCTTTTGTGATGAGGAAATTCTGTGGATGTAACATTTAAACTGAGACCTGAAAGCCTAGAAGGCAAAGATCTAGCAATAGAGTTGTCTTAGCAATGGGAGCAACAGCTGTAAAGCTTTAAGGCAGAAAAACTTGGCTTGTCTTATGCCAGGCCAGGAGTCATTATAGCTGGAACATGGTGGGTTTGTGGCACTTGGTGAGGCATAACAACTGGACAGGGACAGGACTGTATTAGGTCTTGTAGGTCATACTATCATGTTGGGCTTTCTTCTGAATAAGAGGAAGCCACTGGAGGGATTTAAATGGGTGACAAATAAGATTTGATCCATCTTTTTAAAATCTCATTTTGGTTACTATGTAAAGGTGGAATGAATAGATGTAGGGAAGCGGTTACAACACAATGGCAGACCAGAAAGAAATAACGGTGCATTAGGCAATCATAGATATAAGTGCAAGGATTTGGTTGTAAGAAATCTACACTTATTTTCTGATTTCCCTTCCCCCCACTTCCTCCTTCATTTCTTTCTTGTGTTTGTCTTACACTAGATTAAGAAAATAGAAGCTTTTGCTCCTAACAAATGCACTGGGACTGATCCTTTAAACACAAAGACCTAAGAAATTTAAACAGAAAGGACGTAACAAGGGAACATGTGTGTATTAGATTTCCTTTAGATCTGGTGATCTGATTTGTTTAGACAATGGGCATATGGACCAGAGCTTATTTTCGTGACTGGATTACAGCCTCATAATACAATCACTTTTTCAGTGATTATATCTTGTTTATAGTGCACAATTTAAGGCTGTTCCTTAATTATGTTAACTGGATATTTGTCATTTAGAGCAGAAAAATAAAGCAACAAGAAGCATCTAATTTGTTTCAACAGCTTTGCTATTTGGCAGATTTCTAAAATCCATATATGCTAATGTTTGTGTTAATTGCTTAATACCAGGATACTTGTCAGATCCAAATACTTTTGTAATTAATTATTTAAAACCCATCTAACGCTACAGCATGAGTGGTCTGAAATTTTTCTTGTGATATTTTCATTTTCTCTAATCAATGTATTTTAGTAGTAATTAATTTGTAGAGAAACTATTTAATGACACATTTAAATAGCCTACCAAAGTGTAAAATGATTATTCACTGATGAAGATAATTTATCAGATAATTCACAAATATATATTAAGCATTTACCATGTTCTAGGACATGTGTCCAGGACATTATAAGATAACTGGGAGAAGATACAACAAATACACATAAGCTTGTTAGCTCAAAAGTATATGACATTTATTAAATCCAGCAATATTTTTTCAATGCAAATGACAGTCCAGTTTCTACTTGAAATATATAAAAATTACAATAGGTAAAATTAAATCTGACATTCTCATGCTCTTACATGCCCTCTGCACAGATTCTTCTCAGCCAATGCAATAACTGCCTCCAATAGATCAAAATAGAAAGAAACCTTCTGTACTCAGCAATAGCAATGGTTCTGACACTGGCAGACATGATTTTTCTGGATGTGACCCTTCTTCTGCCCCATATTTTGAAGTTATACATAATATCCCTCTCAGCTCTGGTAATAAAGCTGAAACTTTTACTGTCAGGATGTTCATGAGGAAGTCTGTAAGCTCATGGTCAACTAAATACAGATGCAGGACCATGTTTCTCTTTCTTGTCGGCTGCCCAGGATACCATGAAACATGTGGGCCTGAGGAGCAGCATCATGGGTGATAAGGCTGAAAGCAAGAGATGAATCCTTATCCCAAAGTATCCCATTATGGATATCATTACCACCTAGGACAACGTAGAGAAAACGCGGCATTACCTTTTACAGTGAGCTTTAATGAGGTTCCCCTAAACTCCATGGCCAATAAAGTGGAGAGGTTATGTTTGGGACCTTCAGGGGAGCCTCCATGTGCATTGCTTTATGGGCTGTACTGTCCTTGGATACCTTTGGTCATAGCACCGTATTGTTATGCACTGTGGTGCCAATGTCACTGACAGTGCCCAGATATGAAGCTTATGCCCTCCCAGATGCCCTCTTATGTCTGGAATTGGCTGGCTATGACTTGACAGGCCACCTCAAGTAGAAAGTGGTTATAAGTTCACTAACCTAGCTGAGAATCGAACTGATGTGATCCTGAAGAGAAGCTGGTCTCTATTGCTGTGGACTTTCATCAAGAGATGGCTACCATTACTTTCTACTCCTTCAAGAAGAGCTACAAGCTCCCTAATGATCAGTTGATCACTACTGAGAGTGCAAAGTTGGGGTTTCCAAAGGCTTTCTGTTGACCATCCTTTCTTGGTAAGAAATCCTGTGGCATTCATGAGACCACTTTAAACTCAATCATGAAGTGTGCTGTTTAAAAAAAAAAAGGACCTATATAGCAGAAGAGTGCTATTTGGTTATTGACTGTGTGCTCTGGCATTGCTAACTGAATACAGAAAGAAATCACAGTCTTGTCACTCACACAAGGAAAATGAAAATAATTGCTCCATTTTCCAGCAAATGCGGATTAATAAGAATGACTATGAATGAGTCTGGCCCATCCATTTTCTACCACAAATGATTCTAATTGAACTGCTAGCATATGTGTAGCATTTGCTCCATGTCTTTACAAGTGTAAATATACCCTAGTAAATATATACCCTTCATGACCGTATGATATTTTTTAATGAGTTGACTGCTTTTTGCCTTAAACTCTCTGTCTACCCCAGATTTCCTATAGTTAGTATTTGTATATCTTTTTTTTTTTAAGATTTTATTTATTTATTTGACAGAGAGAGACAGTGAGAGAGGGAACACAAGCAGGGGGAGTGGGAGAGGGAGAAGCAGGCTTCCCATGGAGGAGGGAGCCCGATGTGGGGCTTGATCCCAGGACCCCGGGACCATGACCTGAGCCAATGGCAGACACTTAATGACAGAGTCACCCAGGAGCCCCTGTCTAATATATCTTTTAACATCTCTACTTTAAGTCTTTTTGCATCCTAATGCTTTTGTAAATACCATATAGTTGGATGTTTCTTTATCCAATCTGACAGTCACTTTTAAAGGTGAGTTTAAATCATTTATATTTGCTGCGATTGCTGATATTTTTGGTCTTATTACTACTCTCTTTTTTTGTATTTCAATCTGTTTCACCTTTTGTAGATTTCTTACTTTTCTACCCTTCTTCCTTCCTTTAAAATTGTGACTTAATAGCATTTATACATTTCCCCTAACAAAACCTTTATGCTCTTT
This sequence comes from Leptonychotes weddellii, assembly GCF_054177405.1. Classification (NCBI taxonomy): domain Eukaryota; kingdom Metazoa; phylum Chordata; class Mammalia; order Carnivora; family Phocidae; genus Leptonychotes; species Leptonychotes weddellii. Next base: position 150,933,708 of record NC_138369.1, on the reverse strand, counting down.
TCACACACCACCTACCTATTATCTTGTTAATGTTATCTAGAACGTTAATTGAACTATTATAGAAATACGGCTTCATTTTCTTATGTTTTGCCTTGATTATTTTAAAAATACCTACGAACTCTTCTAAGACTTATGAGTACCTCACATCTCAACTCTAAATATTTATTTCTCTTCCTATTTGAAAACTTCTTCCAACAGGGTTTTCAATGTAAGTCATTCTGTTACATATTTTTGAAACATTGTTTGCTAAAATGTGCATTTTAGACATTTATATGTAAATAAAAATTTTTATAAATATAAAACCAGATTTATTCTGGTTTATTCCTCCATTGTCTTCTTGCATTCAGTGTTCTTTGACAGACATCTGGCATCAGTCTGATTCTTATTTCTTTATAGGTGATCCACTTGTTCATTCTAGAGCCTTTCAGAAATTTTCTTTTCTTTTTTTTTTTTGTCATCTTCTCTTTTTTTTTTTTACATTCTTAGATTTTTTTACCAATATTTGCCTAAGTGCTACTTTTTCTTTTTTGGCATCTATGAAATCTTTTAATCCAAGTTTGTCTCTCTTTTCTTATTTTAGAAAATATTTGTACTGCTCCATTTTTATTTCTTTCCTTATGATCTCCTATTACCCAGATATTGGTACTTGTACTTCTGTCTACCATCTGTCTTTTTTTTAATTAACATAATGTATTATTTGTTTCAGGGGTACAGGTCTGTGATTCCTTAGTCTTACACAATTCACAGCACTCACCATAGCACATACCCTCCCCAGTGTCCATCACCCAGCCACCCTATCCCTTCCACCCCCTTCCACTCCAGCAACCCTTAGTTTGTTTCCTGGGATTAAGAGTCTCTTATGCTTTGTCTCCCCATCTGGTTTCATCTTGTTTCATTTTTCCCTCCCTTCCCTGTGATCCTGTCTTGTTTCTCAAATTCCTCCTATCAGTGAGATCATATGATAATTGTCTTTCTCTGATTGACTTATTTCGTTTAGCATAATACCCTCTAGTTCCATCCATGTCACTGCAAATGGCAAGATTTCATTTTTTGATGGCTGCATAATATTCCATTGTATATATAGACCACATCTTCTTTATCCATTCATCTGTTGATGAACATCTAGGCTCTTTCCATAGTTTGACTATTGTGGACATTGCTGCTATAAACATTGGGGTGCCCGTGCCCCTTTGGATCACTACATTTGTATCTTTGGGGTAAATACCCAGGAGTGCAATTGCTGGGTCGTAGAGTAACTCTATTTTCAACTTTTTGAGGAAGCTCCATACTGTTTTCCAGAGTGGCTGCACCAGCTTGCATTACCACCAACAGTGTAAGAGGGTTCCCCTTTCTCCACATCCTCACCAACATATGTCCTTCCCTAACTTGTTGATTTTAGCCACTCTGACTGGTATGAGGTGGTATCTCATTGAGGTCTTGATTTGTATTTCCCTGATGCCAAGTGATGTTGAGCACTTTTTCATGTGTCTGTTGGCCATTTGTATGTCTTCTTTGCAGAAATGTCTGTTCATGTCTTCTGCCCATATCTTGATTGGATTATTTTTTCTTTGGGTGTTGAGGTTGGTAAATTCTTTACAGATTTTGGATACTGGCCCTTTATCTGATATGTCATTTGCAAATATCTTCTCCCATTCTGTCAGTTGTCTTTTGGTTTTGTTGACTGTTTCCTTTGCTGTGCCAAAGCTTTATATCTTGATGAAGTCCCATTAGTTCATTTTTGCCCTTGCTTCCCTTGCCTTTGGCGATCTTTCTAGGAAGAAGTTCCTGCAGCTGAGGTCAAAGAGGTTGCTGCCTGTGTCCTCCTCAAGGATCTTGATGGATTCCAGTCCCACATTGAGGTCTTTCATCTATTTTGAGTCTATTTTTGTGTGTGGTGTAAGGAAATGGTCCAGTTTCATTCTTTTGCATGTGGCTGTCCAATTTTCCCAACACCATTTGTTGAAGAGACTGTCTTTTCCATTGGACATTCTTTCCTGCTTTGTCAAAGATGAGTTGACCATAGAGTTGAGGGTCC
>NC_138369.1:150911011-150931573 GCF_054177405.1 Leptonychotes weddellii | reverse complement strand
GATGACAGCTTTGTAATAGAGTTTGAAGTCCAGAATTGTGATGCCACCAGCTTTGCTTTACTTTTTCAACATTCCTTTCTCTATTTGGGGTCTTTTCTGGTTCCATACAAATTTTAGGATTATTTGTTCCAGCTCTGTGAAAAAAGTTGATGGTATTTTGATAGGGATTGCATTAAATGTGTAGATTCCTCTAGGTAACATTGACATCTTCACAATATTTGTTCTTCCAATCCATGAGCATGGAACGTTTTTCCATTTCTTTGTGTCTTCCTCAATTTCTTTCATGAGTGTTCTATAGTTTTCTGAGTACAGATTCTTTGCCTCTTTGGTTAGATTTATTCCTAGGTATCTAATGGTTGTGGGTGCAATTGTACATGGGATCAACTCCTTAATTTCTTTCTTCTGTTTTGTTGTTTGTGTATAGAAATGCCACTGATTACTGTGCATTGATTTTATATCCTGCCACTTTACTGAATTCCTGTGTGAGTTCTAGCAGTTTTGGGGTGGAGTCTTTTGGGTTTTCCACAAAAAGTATCATATCATCTGCAAAGAGTGAGAGTTTGACTTCTAATTTGCTGATTTGGATGCCTTTTATTTCTTTTTGTTGTCTGATTGCTGAGGCTAGGACTTCTAGTACTATGTTGAACAACAGTGGTGATAGTGGACATCCCTGCCGTGTTCCTGACCTTAGGGGAAAAGCTCTCAGTTTTTCCCCATTGAGATTGATATTGGCTGTGGGTTTTTCATAGATGGCTGTTATGATGTTGAGACATGTACCCTCTACATGGTGAAGAGTTTCAATCAAGAAAGGATGCTGTACTTTTTCAAATGCTTTTTTCTGCATCTACTGAGAGGATCATAGGGTTCTTGTTCTTTCTTTTATTAATGTATTGTATCACACTGATTGATTTGCAGATGTTGAACCAACCTTGCAGCCCGGGAATAAATCCCACTTGGTCGTGGTGAATATTCCACTTAATGTATTGTTGGATCCTATTGGCTAGTATTTTGGTGAGAATTTTTGCATCCATTGTTCGTCAGGGATATTGGTCTATAATTCTCCTTTTTGATGGGGTCTTTGTCTGGTTTTGGGATCAAGGTAATGCTGGCCTCAAAAAATGAGTTTGGAAGTTTTCCTTCCATTTCTACTTTTTGGAACAGTTTCAGAAGAAGAGGTATTAATTCTTCTTTAAATGTTTGGTAGAAGTCCCCTGGGAAGCCATCTGGCCCAGGGCTTTTGTTTGTTGGGAGATTGTTGATTACTGCTTCAGTTTCCATAGTGGTTATGGGTCTGTTCACATTTTCTATTTCTTCCTGTTTCAGTTTTGGTAGTTGACACATCTCTAGGAATGCATCCATTTCTTCCAGATTGCCTAATTTGCTGGCATATAGTTGATCATCATATGTTCTTATAATTGTTTGTATTTCTTTGGCATTGTTTGTGATCTCTCCTCTTTCATTCATGATTTTATTTATTTGGGTCCTTTCTCTTTTGTTTTTGATAAGTCTGGCCAGGGGTTTATTAATCTTATTAATTCTTTCAAAGAACTAGCTGCTAGCTTCGTTGATCTGTTCTACTGTTCTTTTGGTTTCTATTTCATTGATCTCTGCTCTGATCTTTAATATTTCTCTCCCCCTGCTGGGTATAGGCTTTATTTCCTGTTCTTTCTTCAGCTCTTGTAGGTGTAGGGTTAGGTTGTGTATTTGAGACCTTTCTTGTTTCTTGAGAAAGGCTTGTAGTGCTACATACTTTCCTCTTAGGACCTCCTTTGCTGTATCCCAAAGATTTTGAACAGTTGTGTTTTCATTTTGATTTGTTTCCATGAATTTTTTAAATTCTTCTTTAATTTCCTGTTTGACCCATTCATTCTTTAGTAGGATGCTCTTTAGCCTCCATGTATTTGAGTTCTTTCCAACCTTCCTCTTGTGATTGAGTTCTAGTTTCAAAGCACTGTGGTCCAAAAATATGCAGGGAGTGATTCCCATCTTTTGGTACTGGTTGAGACCTGATTTTTGAATGAAGATGTGATCTATTGTGGAGAATGTTCCATGTGCACTGGATCTGTATTCTGTTGCTTTGGAATGGAATGTTCTGAATATATTTGTGAAGTCCATCTGGTCCAGTGTGACATAGAAAGCCTTTATTTCCTTGTTGATCTTTTGTTTAGATGATCTGTCCATTTCAGTGAGGGGGGTGTTAAAGTCCCCTACTACTGTTGTATTATTGTCGATGTGTTTCTTTGCTTTTATTATTAATTGGCTACTCCCATGCTAGGGGCATAGATATTTACAATTGTTAGATCTTCTTGTTGGATAGACCCTCTAAGTATGATATAGTGTCCTTCCTCATCTCTTATTATGGTCTTTGGTTTAAAATCTAATTTGTCTGATATAAGGATTGCCACCCCAGTTTTCTTTTGATGTCCATTAGCATGGAAAATGGTTTTCCACCACCTCACTTTAAATCTGGAGGTGTCTTTGGGTCTAAAAGGAATCTCTTGCAGACAGCATATACATGGGTCTTTTTTTTTTTTTTAATAAAGTCTGATACTCTGTGTCTTTTGAATGGGGCTTTTAGCCCATTTACATTCAGGGTAACTATTGAAAGATAGGAATTTAGTGCCATTGTATTGCCTGTAAGGTGACTATTACTGTATATTGTCTGTGTTCCTTTCTGGTCTATGTTACTTTTAGGCTCTCTCTTTGCTTAGAGGACTCCTTTCAATATTTCTTGTAGGGCTGTTTTTTTTTGTTTGTTTGTTTGTTTTTTTATTCTTATGTTAATCCCCATAGGGCTGGTTTTGTGTTTGCGAATTCCTTTAGTTTTTGTTTGTCCTGGAAGCTTTTTATCTCTCCTTCTATTTTCAATGACAGCCTAGCTGGATATAGTATTCTTGCCTGCATATTTTTCTCGTTTAGTGCTCTGAATATATCATACCAGTCCTTTCTGGCCTGCCAGGTCTCTGTGGATAGGTCTGCTGCCAATCTAATGTTTCTACCATTGTAGGTTACAGACCTCTTGTCCTGAGTTGCTTTCAGGACTTTCTCTTTGTCTCTGAGACTTGTTAGTTTTACTATTAGATGTCAAGGTGTTGACCTATTTTTATTGATTTTGAGTTTGGTTCTCTGTGCCTCCTGGATTTTGATGCCCATTTCCTTCCACAAATTAGGGAAGTTCTCTGCTATAATTTGCTCTAATATACCTTCTGCCCCTCTCTTTCTTTCTCCTTCTTCTGGGATCCAATTATTCCAATATTGTTTCATCTTACAGTATCACTTATCTCTTGAATTCTCCCCTTCTGACCCAGTAGTTGTTTATCTCTCTTTTTCTCAGCTCTTTATTCTCCATCATTTGGTTTTCTGTATCACTAATTCTCTCTTCTGCCTCATTTATCCTAACAGTTAGAGCCTCCATTTTTTATTGCACCTCATTAATAGCCTTTTTGATTCTGACTTGGTTAGATTTTAATTCTTTTATTTCTCCAGAAAGGGATTCTGTAGTTTCTCCTATGCTTTTTTCAAGCCCAGCTAGTATATTTATAATCTATTCTGAACTCTAGTTCTGATATCTTACTAATGTCCATATTAATTAAGTCCCTGGCAGTTGATACTGCTTCTTGTTCTTTTTTCTGAGGTGTGTTTTTCTGTTTTGTCATTTTGTCCAGAGAAGAATAAATGAATGAGAGAACAAAATGCTAAAAGTGTAACAACAATCCCAGAAAAATATACACTAAACAAATCAGAAGAGACCTGAAAACCAAGTGGGGGAAAGAAAGGAAAAAAAGAAAAGAATATGATCAGGCTCGTGAACAGAACGAGCCACACTAGATTTTCAGTGATTTTGGTCTGTTAGAAGAAACTGCCTCCCAAAATTTTAAAGAAAGAAAAACTTATATATATACTAAAATAAGGGTAAATACGATGAAGGGATGGAATATGACTGTAAATATGAAAATTAAAAAGATTTTAAAAGAGGAATTGATAAGTTGGTTGAAAAAAGAAAGAAACAAATTTACAAAAAAAAAAAGGATAGAATGTGATCAAGTGGGAGACTAGAACAAAGCCATCTACTAGATTTAGGGTATATTTTGGTCTATTAGAAGAAATGGTATCCCAAAATTTTAAAGAAAGAAAAACATATATATACAAAAAATAAGGTTAAATACAATGAAGGGATAGAATATGACTGTAAAAATGAAAATTAAAAAAGATTTTAAAAAAGGAATTGGTAAGATATGATGTTGGTTGAAAAAGGAAAGAAGAAAAATTAAAAAAAAATAGAAAAAGAAAAAACAATTTAAAAAATTAATTTTGAAAGATTGAAGAATCATGGGAAAAGAGCCATGAATTCTGTGTGTTATATTCCCCTCCTGTTGGAGTTTTGCAGTTCTCATTGATTGGTAAACTTGGTCTTGGCTGGACGTTCTTGCTGATCTTCTGGGGGAGGGGCCTGTTGCAGTGATTCTCAAATGTCTTTACCTGAGGTGGAATTGCACTGCCCTTGACAGGGGTCAGGCTAAGTAATCTGCTTGGGTTTGCTCTGGTAGCTTTTGTGCCCAGAAAGCTTTCCGTACAGCTTTAAAGGAGGAGACTGAAAATGGCAGCCTCCCATTCTCTGGCCCCGGAGGAGCCGAGAACTCAGGGCCCCACTCTTCAATGCACCCTCAAAGAAAAGCAGTCAATCACTCCTGTCTCCCTGGTCTCTGGCCATACTCTGAGCTCACCCAGCCTGTGATTGAGTGTTTCTATCTCTGGCACATGACCCTATTTTTAGTCTCCAAACCCAGCAGATTCCTGGGGTGTGCTCCCATGCCACTCCTCCTGGGGGAGTAAAGGGAGTCTCCCTGGATCTGCCACTTGTTGGGTCCCTGCTCAAAGAGTAGTGGCCTGACTTGCCACAGATCATGGTTTATGACAATCCCAAGCTGAAAGCCCACTCTTCAGCTCCGTCTTTGCAGCTGGCTTCCCTGCTCTGATACTTGGGAGCTCTGCCACACTCAGGCATCCCTGGACTTTCTGTGACACTGAGGGTCCTGAGACCACACTGTCCCAGCGAGGGTTCCACCTCCCACTTAGCCACTGGAGCAATGTCCCTTAGTGGAGCAGACTTCTAAAATTTCTGATTTTGTGCTCCGCTGCTCTATCATTTGCCAGTAGCCGGCTGACGGAGGCTTCCTCCCCCCGCAGTCTATCTTCCCGAATATTGCCTCAGATTCCCTTCTCCACACATCCTACCTTCCAGGAAGTAGTCATTTTTCTGTTCATAGGACTGCTGCTATTCTTTTCTTCTATGTCTTGTTGAGTTTGTAGGTGTTCAGAATGGTTTGATAACTATCTAGCTGAATTCCTGAGACCAGATGAAATTTAGGTCTCCTACTCCTCCACCATCTTGTTCCTCCTGTCTTATTTTTTTAATCATAAGGTCAATAGGAAGCCACTGACTTGGCTTTAAGCGGGTTGTTCCTTAAGAAGATTCCTCTGATGCCATGTGGAGAATGGTTTGGCAGGGGGCTGTCCACCATATCTCTTAACTTTTCTTTTTAATTTACAGTTATTTCATTGTTCCCTGCTTTAATCTCAGAGTTTCCCAGGCTGATCTCCCAACTCACTAATATATTATTTAGTCATATATTATTCCATTATCTATCTCAATTATTGTGTTCTTTTTTATCTATTATATTTTCATACCTAATATTTCCATTTGGTTCTTTTTTGTGATTTTTTAAAATTTTTGTTTCATATTTTTAGTATCTCTCCCTATCTCTTTTAGTACGGTTACTATTGTTCTCTGCAATTTGTGGTCTTTCTGTTCTTTTGCTCCTGCTGTTTTTGGTTCATGTTTTTAAGTTTGGCATTTTTCTTTGAAGTAGTTGTCCTCTTTAGATGTCCTATTATTTTGGCCTATGAGTTTATATTCTCCCCAAGAATATAAGTTCCTCTGATATTCCTGAGAATATCAGACTTTTCTTATGGTGGAGTATCCCATAAGTAATGACTCACATTTGCTATCATCTCACAAAGTAACTCTTTAGGTCAGGGCTTTATTTTTAAACTTTCAATGAGAAATAGCATGTGGAGGAGAAAATGCCATTAGATGAAAATTCATCTGCCCTGTGGACTTAAAAGGGGGAAAACAGAGGAGGCAAAGGTCAATCAGTGCTCATCAGTTTATCCGGCCATTCATCTCATCAAGGCTTCTGAGCTGCTCTTTGGATACTACAATTTAGACTATTGCCTCAGAATTTTGCAGAAAGGGGCCAAACAATGACTGTCTCAAGACAACAGCAGGGTAAAAACCAGAGAAGACTGTTAACCACTTCTCAGCATCACAAACATTCTCACCTAAAACACCTGCCTTTTACCCCACACTACAGCAATCTCTGCCACATCATCTAAAATAGCCCTCATTCTCACAAGATTATCTGACATTTTTAAACAAATTAAGTCCATGTTTCTCTCTATAGTTTCTTCAGTGTGGATTTGGGAGAAAGTAATTATAAGCCTATGATAATTACTGTATTGATAGGAACAAGAAGTTCCTCCAAATAAAGGTAAAAATGAAACACTATAAATATCCATGAATAGGGCAATGGTTAAATTAATCATGATATATTTATATTATGGAATACTCTTAATCTGTTAAAAAATCAGGTGGATTTAAATGCATTGATAGAGAAAAAGGATCATGATTTGTAACATAAATAAAGCAGGAAAATATTTATTTATAATATTCCATTTTAATAAAATCTTTGTGGATATGTGTGTGCTTATAAGCATAGGAAACATCTGAATGGATATATACTTAATGAAAATTGTCAGAGTGGGGTAAAAAATCAGGAGAGACTTCACTTTTTGTTTTACATATATTTCAATTGTTTGAATGCTTTCTAAGTATTTATTATGTAGCAATTGATGAATCCACAAATAGTTGGAAAGGGTATAACCAGATGGGGCAGAAGACTTACAGTGTGCTACTTTATTCTTCCTATGTGTTCTATATATTGTATATGTCTCCTTTCTGTCTCTTTTCCACAAAAGCAAACATTTCCTTTACACTGTATCCTGGGAAATTGTAAGGTTTTGGTATTTTTTGAGTAAATAATATATTAATAAATTATATATCAATAAAAGAATGAATGCCTGAAATAAAATTGGGGCTATATTATGTAAGATCATAGTTTTCCTCTTTGTTTTTGTTTTTTTTATATATAGTTATTCCAAATTGAAGCTCAGTCTCACACTATTTTTACCTCCCACATAAGGTAGGGAAACTGTGCTTATCTTATCCATGCACTACTGTGCAAGAATCCCTCTTGATACAACCAGTTTCTTCCCCCTACTCACAACTGCCTTAGAACAAAGTTGGAAGTCTATAAAATCAGGCTGTTGCATTTTATTTAGGTATCTTACTTTTGTAAAAAGTTTAGTTCTCTGAATTCCAGAAGGCCTGCGTTCACAGCTATTCATAGAAAAATAATTGCTTGCAGAAATAAAAACGGAATAATGTTTTATAAAAGCATAAATTTGGAAATGTAACAACCAGTTGTCCAAGTATCTATTGAAAGGCAGTCTGTTATTTCTCCAACAGTTTTAATGCAGGTGGTGGTATCATTTGAAGTTAATAAAATTGTTGGAACTGGTTCACTTATTATTGGTTAGTAATTTGTTCATGATCATAAACCAATGACAACCAATCAAACTTGTGAAATCTGAAAGGGTCTTTATACTAGAATGGTGTTTTTAATGGTCCATAAAAAAATGTGCTGCTTGTTTGCCTCAGGAGAATGCCTATTAAAATCCATAACCTATTGAATTTAGAACACTTGGCAGGATACTATCTTATAATAGCACCTCAAATAGAGGGGTATCTTGTCAACAAAGTCCTGGATGCAGTATTACTCAAAGCACATATGACTGATTATTCTAGCTCATTTACTGTTATATTTGCCGGTTAAAACCTGCTTATACTTTTAAATACAATTGGCAATTGACAATGTATTCAAACAAAAGGAAGCATAAATGAAAATGTCTCATGTGGAATGACCAAGGCAAAGAGCAGTGTAGACTTCAGACTTGGATAGAACTGCGTTTATAGCTCCACCACTAACTGAAGTAAAATTTACTTAAATTCTCTGAACATCAGCTTCTCATATGTAAACTGGAGATAACAACGCTTACCCCCTGGAGTGGCAAAAGAATAAATGAAATTATGTTTATAAATGTCTGGCATGTAGTAGGCACTGCAAACATGGTAGTAATTATTATTCTGTCTCTCGCCAACTTTGCCTTTCTTTATGTCTTGCCAAAATGTACAAAGACTGAGCGAGCTTTTCCCATACACCCTTTTCCTTAAATCAACCCTCACTCTCCTAGGAGAGGCACAGGATGCAAAATTGGTGAAATCAACAACTTGTTTGACATTTATTGGGATTTGACACCTGCAATTCCTTGTGACAGTCCTGATGTTCTGAGAACACTGACCACTGGACAAAGAACAAGCCACTTCCATCCAGCTTAACCTTAAAAGAAGGAAAGTGAGTTTCAGGGGAGGCTGTTCTGTTTTTCCAGCTGGCTAGTCACCAGCAATTCTTACCTGTTGTGGTGTTAAGTAGGGAAAAGTTAAAATCTTTAAGGTCAACAGGGCTCAATTCCAAGGAAAAAACAGAAAAGCTAGTTTCTTTCTTTCTTTCTTTTTCTTAATTATAGGAGGAAACTTATAAAATAAGGCTGTGTTTCTGCTTCACTGAATGCAGGCTGATATACTGCCTGGTTCCAGCTCTGTGATGTTATGTTTTGTTCACAAGAGCCCTGAGGGAAAGCAGAACTCACACTTCTCCATGGCTACACTTTCCTACTTAAGGAAAAAACAACTAATAATTATGAAATACAAAACTGAAAGATTAATTTAGGAAGACAGTCTGTTTCTGTACTTAAAGTTAGTCACTGCTTGTTTGAATGTGTGCACGTGTGTATTTGTGTGTGTGTGTATTTGACCACGTTGTTTTAAACACGTTAAAAAAGAAAATGTAATTTTTCCATATTAATTCATTTTTGGTATTTTCTACAGAAAGACCCAAATAACTATTTCATTGCATGGGAAGTACTATGGAAGGCTTATTATAAGAGCTCTTTTTGCAAAAACAAGAGAATATTTTTACTAAATACATAGCAGAAAAAATTTAATTCTAGGAAAGAATGGCTAAAATAAATGCATATCCTAATTTTTTAAATTTACCTTCTACAAAGGGATTTGCAAGAGACAAAACTGTGAACAATTAATTATCAAAGGTCTACTTTCTGAGTTGACTTGGCCCTCAATCCTGGTCTACTTCATTCAGGAACCTCAGGATGGGACCCTACTTAGCTCTGGAATGATGTGATGAAGAAGAAAGGTGAATATGTAATTTACCACATTATAAGAAAAGAAAATCAGCAGCCTCAGAAAAATAAAATAAAATTCAATATCCATGTATGATTTAAAAAAAAAAAAAAACCTCTTAGCAAGCTATGTCCACACACACAAAAATAATTAACTGACAAAGAGTATCTGCAAAAAGCATCTTACCAACATCACAATTTAATGGTTAAAAGTATGTCCTTGAATATCAGGTACAAACCAAGAATTCCCATTATCATTGCTACTTTTACCATCGTACAGAAGATCTTAACCAGCACAGCCAAACTAGAGAAAGAAAGAAAATATGTAAGGATTTGAAAGAAATAAAATATTCTTTATTTGTAGATATTGTGGTTGATTTCACAGAAAGCCTCCCCGAAAATCCATGAACAAATTGTTCAAAATAATAGGACAATTTTTAAAAATATCAGGTAAAAATAAATGTACAAAAGTCAAATATATTTCTGTATACCACAACCAAGCAGCTGAAAAATATGTTTATAATTTTTATAAAGAAAATAACAATACCGAATGCTTACATATTATTTTATGTCAAGGATTGTTCTATGCACTCAATATATGTAATAGGTTTAAAATAGGTATAAATTCATTGGCACACCTCCTTTTGTATCCACTTCCCTCAAATTCAGCCTGGACAGAATGATTCATTCTATTGAGTAGAATAAGAAGTGATGTGATGATTCTGAAATTAGGTCATAAAGAGGATAGCCTCTGCCAAGCTCTTCTTCTCTATCATTTGCCCTTGGGAAAGCCAGCCACAGCCATGACATCATAAGGACACAGCATCTCTGGGAGAGGCCCACATAGAGAGGAACTGAGGTCTCTTGTCAATAGCCAGCACTAACTTGCCAGCACCAGTGAGTGATCCAGTAGCCCCATCATCTTGATTGCCACATTATCACAGACCTTGAGTCAGGTCTCCCCAGCCAAGCCTATGCATCTTCTTGTCCCACAGAAATTATAAAAGATAATACATGCTTACCATTGTTTTAAGCCACTAAATTTTGCAGTAATTTGTAAGAAAGCAATAGATAACAATACACATTGTGTGGTCTTCACATGTCTGTAAGATAGACACTATTCCTATAGTCAGTTTACAGATGAAGCAAGAGGCAGAGAGACGTTAAGTAGCATGCTTTAGGTCACACAGTAGAGATGTGTAACCAACAGAGACGGGACTCAACCACAGCCAGTTGGCTCCCAAAGTGTGTTCTTACAATGGTGATTCTTGAACCACATCACCTTTTCCCTCTGAAATCTCATATATACTTTATGTTTTATTTAATCCCCCTTTGCGTTAAATACCTCTCTCCTACAGAATTCCAACCTCCTGATTCAATAGGACTTAGTTGGTGCTTCTCTTTTCTCTTGCTTGGATCTACTTTCCTGAGCCCTGTACCGTCATCTTTTGAGAATAAAATCTCCTCTTTTCCAAGACTGAGAAAATACTGATTGTTTTTTTTGCCATCAAATACTGACTTATTATTCTTGCCCCAAATCCAAATCATAAATAGGATGCCTCTGAACAGGTTTTAAATGAATCCCTCTCAATCAGTGATAGTGTCACTTATACACTCAGGCCTCCCATGGTTGCCTGAGCAGTGGACGCTTCACTCCAGATGCTCTGAGTCAGCATAACTAACTAACCTAACTCCACCTTCCTCAGGGCCTGCATAAAGTCTACTCTTTCCTTTGTTCACAGATTGCATTCTATACCCACAATTCTTCTCTGTTTAGCAAGTAATAAATTTGGTTTATTTGCCTCAGGTATATGTAGAGTGGTCTTCTCATTTGATACTTTTTTTCAACCTCTTGATTTGCTGGAGAAAACCTTGAAATAAGTTTCTAAGTGAGACTGTGTGGGAGATAAACTTTGAGTCATCACATGGCTGAAAATTTCTTCTTCCTGACTGATTTGATTGATAGTTTGCCTGGGAATAGAATTTGACATTTCACATTTTTCCTCAAATTTTGAAGGGATTGCATCATTGTCTGCTGACATCCAGTGGTTGCTGATGACAATTCTGACGCCAGTATGATTCATATTCCTTCAGAAGTGATTTTTTCCCTCTGAAAAGTTTTAGAATCTTTTCTCTATTTTGATGTTCTGAAATTTCAGAAAAATTTTTTAGATACCAGTCCTCTTTCATTTTTTAACAACTGCTAGCTATTTTGTGATCCCTTGTAATCTTAAGACTCATAACCATTTGCTTTCATATATGCCATGCTTTTGCTCTTCTTTTTACATTCTGGTAAATTCCCTAAGTTTTATTTTCCAGTCCTTCTGCTGAAAGTTTTAATGTTTATAATGATTAATTGTATGTGTCAAATTGGGTAAGCCACGGTACCCAGATATTTGGTCAAACACTAGTCTAAATGTTGCTGTGAAGTTACTGTTTTTAGATGAGATTAGCATTTAAATCAGTAGATTTGAATCAAGCAGATTCCCCTCCATAATGTGGGTGGGCCTCATTCAATCTGTTGAAGGCCTTAAGAGAAAAAAGACTGGGATCCCCCAAGGAAATAGAAATTCTCTCCAGACTGTTTTTGGACTCAAGTTGTAATAGCAGCCTTCCCCTGGGTCTCCAGGCTGCTTGCCTACACTGAAGATTTGGGATTAGCCAGGCTCCGCAATTGTGTGAGGCAGTTCCTTAGAATAAATCTTCCTCTTGCTCTTCTCCCACTCTATTTAATCTCCTCTCTTGGTGTTTTCCTTTTAGGTTGCATTCCTCTAATATTTCTGTGATACTTAGTTGCCCATTTGTATTTATGAAGAGAAAATGAAATAAATTGATATCTCACCAATTTGTATATAAAATACAAAATATTAATGTATATAATATTTCTTTTGTATTCCTCAAGAGTGCTTAGATCCAGGGTATAGGCAGTGGCTCCATCTCAGAGGCAACAGGTATTTAATACTGTATTTCCCCTCTATTCTTCCTTTTTCTCCCACAGTGAAATCACATACAGTTTCCTAAAGTGCGGAAGAAAACAGATCCTCCGACTCATCATGGTCATGTATCCTCAAAGTCTTTTGCCCTCTTTCTAGTGGATTTTGGCTTTTTGCAATTAAAAAGTTGAAAGCATGAATTTTAAATTATCAGATGTATTGTGACATTTCTTTGAGGCAATGGACACCTCATGGCCTATTTTGCATGTTAGAAGGCAAGGCCATAAATAAAAGTAATACCGGGACCAACCGCAACCAACATCCACTTGGTTATTAAATCAAGATATCACCCTGTCCACAGCACTTACACACCAGAATAACATAGAGATAGTCCAGTCTTCTCTGCTTCACTTTTTTGCCTTCTAGTTTTCCCAGTGCCGCTCTTTAAAAGATGTCTATTTTCCAAATTTGCCATTGTAATCTTACTGTTTGTCACCACCTGGTCAGACTTATGGTGACAGTAAACTATAATTCAAACTATATTTTCTTACTGAAAACACAAGAGCATCATCCAATGGCAAATCCATAAATGCAAAATTTTTAATTACATAGACTAAATACTATTTCAACATAGATAAATATGTATATGTATTTCCCTGTTCTATTTTCCTAGTGAGATTTCTAGGCAAAATTGTAGGGAAATTAGATGACTACTTATCTCTCAGCTTCCTTTGAAACTTCCAGGATCAGTGTTTTTAATGTGTCCTACACCTGCTTCCAGAAGACTCATGTCTTCAAAACTTACGAGGAGATGAGAGAGTTGGCGTTTCTCAGTTCTGTTGCTCATAACTGAATTCTTAGAGCCAGGTCTCTAAGGGAACCAGGCCATGAAAACACTAACTCCTTTAAAGAATTATTCTTTCTCTTAAAAACAACTTCTTAGGGGCACCTGGGTGGCTCAGTTGGTTAAGCATCTGCCTTTGGCTCAGGTCATGATCTTGGGGTCCTGAGATCGGGCCCCGGGTTGGGCTCCCTGCTCAGTGGGGAGCCTGCTTGTCCCTCTCTCTCTCTGCTGCTCCCCCTGCTTCTTGTGCTCTCTCTCTCTCAAATAACAAAATAAAACTTTTATTTTTATTTTTTTAGTTTTTATTTTTATTTTTTTTTTAAAGATTTTATTTATTTA
Organism: Leptonychotes weddellii; assembly: GCF_054177405.1. NCBI lineage: Eukaryota > Metazoa > Chordata > Mammalia > Carnivora > Phocidae > Leptonychotes > Leptonychotes weddellii. The sequence continues at coordinate 150,918,079 of NC_138369.1, read as the reverse complement.
TTTGACAGAGAGAGGCAGCAAGAGAAGGAACACAAGCAGGGGACTGGGAGAGGGAGAAGCAGGCTTCCCGCTGAGCAGGGAGCCTGATGCGGGGCTCAGTCCCAGGACCCTGGGATCATGACCTGAGCCGAAGGCAGGCGCTTAACGACTGAGCCACCCAGGCGCGCCATCAAATAAATAAATAAAATTAAAAAAAAAAACTTCTTAGATGTTCCTCGCATTTCCCCAGCCGTCAGTACACTCAAAGACAAACACAAAGCCTTTTTAAACAATATGGTTAGTTTTAAACAAAGTTAGTAGTTCCAAGCCCTTGGAGTGGTTAAGTATGTCTGCCACTCCATTAAAAAGTTTAGTTTATAAAGTGCATGTGTGTGTGTGTGTGTGCGTGCACATGCACGTTTTAAAATTCTCTATTGTTGAGGTAAGTGATATTTTAAAGATTTATCTTGGTATATTTAACACAATTATAAGCAGTGTTTTGTAAATGTTACACAGTAGATTCTGCTGGAAAACTCCACCAAGCCTGGAAATTATAACATGCTGAAAAATCACCAGACCTCGTAAAAATGTGTACTTCCTCCCAAAATGTTCACTAACCTAACTATAATCTAACAATAGTTTTACCTAAATTCCCTGACTTAAAAGGAAAAAAAAATATGCCAAACCATTTGAAACTCATACAGTTTTCTAAATCTCACCATCAGATTCCAGTATGCTGGGAATATTTAAGTGTGCACATAGTCACCACTTTAGTAGAGGTTTAAAAACTGGGAGCAAGATATTTTTGGCAGTGTCTGTCTCTCTGAGTCTTGTCCTCTGGTTTTCCTTACTAACTTGGGTGTAACCTGTGAGAAATCTTAGAACTGTTGAGGATGAAGAGTACAAATGTCTATTCTAGCCAGCTAATTAGCTTAACATTTTTTTAAAAAGATTTTATTTATTTATTTGACAGACACAGCGAGAGAGGGAACACAAGCAGGGGGAGCGGGAGAGGGAAAAGCAGGCTCCTGGCTGAGCAGAGAGCCTGATTGCGGGGCTCGATCCCAGGACCCCGGGATCATGACATCAGCCGAAGGCAGATGCTTAACAACTGAGCCACCCAGGTGCCCCTAGCTTAACATTTTTTTGAAAGAGAAGTGGGGTGCTGTTTGTAATTTCATGTTTTTAAAAGTTAATGCACTTATCCAAAGGATTCTAGAACAGTAGATATTTGAGGAAATTTGATGCTTGATCTTCTCCTTTAGTACCCTGATGCTCATCTCTTTAACTATCTTCTGATATTTGGTCCACGAATCAACAATGCCCATGTTTCAGTGAAAGTTTGTTTAAAAATATGCTTGTGAACTTTACACAAATCCTTTTCTACAGGCCTATGATACTGGAAAAATCCTGGGTAAATAAATTCATGAATGATATAAGAACCCCATCATCTTCATCTGGATCTTAAGTAATTCTAGTCTTTCCTTCCCTTTTCATTTTCATTCTTTTGAAAAGCACTTGAGACATTTATTTGCACATACACAAAAATGATACTTCAGCATTGAAGCTGGTGTTCACAGTTGTGACAGACAATCTTCCATATGATCCCTATTGTTAATGAAACCCTGTATCTCTTAAAGTTACTGCCATGTCATTTTTTTCTGTTGGAGACTCTGAGAGGTTCAGGCCAGAATACAACAGTATGTATTGTGGGGTAAATAATATATTCTCTTCTTGCTAGTTTCCAAGTAAGTAAGAAAAAAAATTAAATACTTCTGACTTTACAAAATCACCTGAAATAAGATAGGATTAAAACAACCCCCATATTATCTCCTGTGATACCATTTGCTGCCAAACTGGTGTACATGCTCAGTGGGATGAAGAAATAGAGGGCTCGTGGAATTTCACATGACTCTGATCCACGTCACCATGTCCAGCCTTCCTTCCCTCAGAGGCATTACTTTTGTAGTTAACCTGACTTTGTTCCATTTTCATGGAGTCTCCTTTCTCCATGAAAACAAAATTATTTTGTTATTTTCCCCCCCATGTAACCAGTAAACCAAGTATATACTTGTTTACTACACTGTGAACTTTACTCTGTGCTCTTTTCTAGAAAATTTTATTCTTCACCACCAGAAATTCAAGAGACTATTTGGGTGCAATAAAAAGAAGCTAGCATATTACTAAGACTAATACAACCCTGTTATGAAGACACATGGGTTATTTCTTTCACAGGAACAATCACAGCATGTGGCATTTAATATTTTGATTCTTTTCTTCACCATCATATAAATTATTTTTTTAGTGTTTATTTACTTATAATCAGAAACTTACAGAGATTAGTTTAGGAAATGATTCTCTTTGGAAGAAAGTAATAAAACATACTTAAAATAGCAATATTTTATATTCATGCATCGTTTCCTCCTGTATTTGAGGAAATATTCCGATGTTGGTCACTTCACTAGTGTCCATAGACTTTTTTATTTCTCAGTTATTTGCTGAGCACTTATTATGTGCTATGCACTGTCTTAAGAGCTATGTAAAGGTAAAACAGGTATTTTCCTCTATATCATGAAATAATTAGTTGAGAAATTGAAAATCGTAGAATCAATCCTATACAGGATAAAAAAGACACATAATCAGCCCTATATAAAACAAAAGAGATATGTAAAAGAAGTTCTGAATAAAAAGCTGTATGATGAATGCCAATATAGTTAATGGAGCTTATTGGGATAAATTTTTATACTGAAAACATTTTAATAAAGATATTGGTCAAAAAGAAAAAAAAATTTTTTCTAAGATTGTCTCAAGCCTGAAATTACTAAGACCACCTAACAAAAATTAGAATTTCCCCCCACCTTTTTGGAAATTTGATAAAGTGCAGAATTTGATGAAATATTTCTGGCAGTAACAATGACATATAGGCAGTTTTTCAAGTTGAAATGGAGATGAGTCAGATTAAAAATAAATATAACATTTGTGCCAAGATACCCAGGCCAAACTACCCATTTCCATGTGGAAACAATAGGACATGCACTGTTGATTTCAGTTTTTAAAACGTTAACTGAACTAACATTATAGAAGACATCTCACTAGCTATGTTCTGTTAAGAAAAATGTATTTGAGGGCATTAAAACAGTATGGCAATTGAGCAAGGGGAAAATGCCTAAATAAAGGCCCACGTGCTTCTTCTATACTACCACATTCAGATACAGGAATATGAATATAAATGTTTATAACTGGATGATACCTAATTTTAGTGAATCTTAGTTTAGATTTCTCAGTTTTTGGTGAAATGTGCTGGCCATCTGCAACAGAACTTGTACTAAAAACTACAGCCAATGAGTGCATACATAATAGCTTTCTAACTTAGGGATTTTACTGACATTTCTCATTGTATTTTATACATTCTCTTTCAATTATTTCCCTGATTATTTACATTAATGTCTCCTACACATTCATTGGAGGAAGTAAAATTTAAGCTGAAACCTGAACAATGAGTGAAAGGTGGAAAATAGCCAAGCAAAGTAGAAAATGATATCTAGACAAAGGGAATGGCATATACAGAAACCCAGATGAAAAAAGACCATATTATACCAAGAACCTGAGATTAGTTCAATAATGCTGGACTATAGAGTTCAAAAATATGAAAGAGTGACCCTGGATACAGCTGAGCATTAAGGGCCAGAATGTAGAGAGATTTATGAGCCAAGTTTCAGTCTTGACTTTATTATTATTGTTATTACTATTAAAGTATAGTTGACACACATTGTTACATTAGTTTCAGGAGTACAATGTAGTGATACAACATCTCTATATGTTATGCAATGCTCACCACAAGTGTAGCTGCCATCTGTCACCAGACAATGCTATTACAATACCACTGGTTATATTCCCTATGCTGTGCCTTTCATCCATTCCATAACTGGAAGCTTGTACCTTCCATTCCCCTTTACCCATTTAGCCCATCTCCTCACCCACCTCCCTTATGGCAAACATCAGTTTGTTCTTTGTATTTGTGGGTCTGTTTCTGCTTTTTGTTGTTATGTGTTTGTTGGTTTGTTTTGATTTTTAGATTCCACATATAAGTGAAATTATACAATTTTTGTCTTTCTCTGTATGATTCATTTCACTTAGCATAATATCCTCTAGGTCCATCCACATTGTCTCAAACGGCAAAATCTCATTCTTTTTTATGATTGAGTAATATTCCCTTACATACATATACCACATCTTCTTTACCGTTCATCTATGGATGGACACTTGGGTTGCTTCCATATCTTGGCTATTGTAAATAATACTTCCTGCAATAAACATAGAAGAACATATATCTTTTTGAAGTAGTGTTGCATTTTCTTTGGGTAAATACTCAGTAGTAGAATTCCTGGATCATATGATATTTCTATTTTTAATTTTTTGAGGAATCTCCATACTGTTTCCACAGTGGCTGCACCAATTTATATTCCCCCTCAGCAGTGCATGAGAGTTCCCTTTTCTCCATGTTCTTTCCAACACTTGTTATTTCTCATCTTTGTGATTCTAGCCATTCTGACAGGTATAAGGTGATATCTCATTGTGGTTTTGATTTGCATTTCCCTGATGATTAGTGATGCTGAACATCTTTTCATGTGTCTATTGGCCATCTGTATGTCATCTTTGGAAAAATGTCTGTTCATGTCTTCTGCCCATTTTAATCAGATTATGTGTGTGTGTGTGTGTGTATTGAGTTGTATAGGTTCTTTATATATTTTGGATATTAACGCCTTATCAGATATATCATTTGCAAATATCTTCTTCCATTCGGTAGGTTGCCTCTTCATTTTGTTGGTGGTTTCCTTCAGGTGCATAAATTTTTTTATTTCAGTGTAGTCCCAATAGTTTATTTTTGCTTTTGTTTTCTGTGACATATCTAGAAAAATGTTACTAAGGCTGATATCAAAGAGATGATTGCCTATATTTTCTTTTAGGATTTTTATGGTTTCAGGTCTTACATTTACGTCTTTAATCCATCTTGAGTTTATTTTTGCATATGATGTAAGAAAGTGATTCAGTTTCTTTATGTACCTGTCCAATTTTCCAGCACGATTTATTGTATATTCTCACCTCTTTTGTCATAGATTGACTATTTAAGCATGGGTTTATTTCTGGGCTCTCTTCTGTCTCAATCATGTATGTGTCTGTTTTGGTGTCAGTATCATATTGTTTTGATGATTATAGCTTTATAGTATATCTTGAAATTTGGGATTATAATACCCCCAGTTTTTTTCTTCCTCAAGATTCCTTTAGCAATTTGGGTCTTTTGTGGTTCCATAAAAATTTTAGGATTATTTGTTCTAGTTCTGTGAAAAATTCTATTGGTATTTTGATAGGGATTACATTCAATCTGTAGATTGCTTTGGGTAGTATGGACATTTTAACGTTGTTCTTCTGATCTTTGAGCATGGAATATTTTTCCACTTATATGTATCATCTTCAATTTCTTTCATCAGTGTTTTATAATTTTCAGAGCACAAGTCCTTCACCTCCTTGGTTAAGTTTATTCCTAGGTATTTTATTCTTTTTGGTTCCATTGTAAATAGAATCGTTTTCTTAATTTCTCTTTCTGCTATTTTGTTGTTATTGTGTAGAAGTTCAGTAGACTTCTGTATATTAATCTTGTATGGACTTTACCTTTTAAACCATTGCTTTTAAGTGACATGAGCAGATTTGTATTTTTATGTATAGAAAATGGACCAAAGGTGAAAATGATAGGTGTGCTAATGGTATTTAAGAGAATATAGTAGCTTCCGGAACTGGAATGGAAGCACCTGGAATATCTTCTCTATGTTTTTTCTTCTTCCCATTGTATGAATAATTGGAACCTGGAACAACTAAGCTTTGGCCATGGAGACCACAGCAAATACCTATAGGATAGTGAAGCAGTGATTTGGAGAAAACCTGGGCCCCTTGCACAAAGCTTTCCACTAGCCTGAAATGTTTACCATGAATTGTTATGTGACATTGAAAAAATATCTTTGTTTTTTAAGTGATTGAATGATAGGGTCTCTTTATTACATTAGCTTAATTTTCACTTTTACAAGTATTGGAGTGAAAGTGATTCCCCAAGGAGAGTATATAGAAAGAAAGGAGACAACCTAGAAAAATTAGCATTGAAGCAATGAGTAGAAGAAAAAGAACCTCAAAGAACATTGAGCTGTTAGTAATGAAAGAAGGAAGGATTGAAGCTAAAGGAATACTATGTTATCTGCTTGACTTACAATTATCATATGGTTTCATTCATATGTGGAACATAAGGAATAGCATGGAGAACTTTAGGGGAAGGAAGGGAAAACTGAAGAGGAGGAAATCAGAGGGTGAGATGAACCATGGGAGACTATGGACTCCGGGAAATGATCTGAGGGTTTGGGGGGGATGGGTTAGCCTAGTGACAGGTATTGAGGAGCACATGTGTTGTGATGAGCACTGGGTGTTATACACAAATAATGAATCATGGAACACTACATCAAAAATTAATGAAGTACTGTATGGTGACTAACATAACATAAAAAAAAATTGAAAAAAGAAAAAATAAATAAATAAAAGTTCTCACCACAGAAAAAAATTGTAACTATGTGAGGTGATGGATATGTTAACTAACCTTATTGTGGTAATCATTTTGCAACAATACATATATAAAATCACTACACTGTACATCTTAAACTATGTAAGGTTATAGGTCAATTATATCTCAGTAAAGCTGGGAAAAAAGTATATTTTTACCACCATGCTCACAAAACAATAGTTACTGAGAATGTTGATATAAATTATACATATAAACACATATACACATATATACCTATGTACACTCACAAATCCATACATTTATGCATGCATATATGTGCATATACTCTGTAAACTGTTGATATACATGGACATATACACATATATGCCATATAATGCCAATTCTTTTTTTTTAATTTTTTTATTGTTATGTTAATCCCCATACATTACATCATTAGATTTAGATGTAGTGTTCCATGATTCATTGTTTGTGCATCACACCCAGTGCTCCATGCAGAACGTGCCCTCCTCAATACCCATCACCAGGCT
>NC_138369.1:150888734-150910511 GCF_054177405.1 Leptonychotes weddellii | reverse complement strand
AGAGACGATGGACTCTGAAAAACAAACTGAGGGTTCTAGAGGGGAGGGGGGTGGGAGGATGGGTTGGCCTGGTGGTGGGTATTGAGGAGGGCACGTTCTGCATGGAGCACTGGGTGTTGTGCACGAACAATGAATCATGGAACACTTCATCTAGAACTAATGATGTAATGTATGGGGATTAACATAAGAATAAAACAAAACAAAACAAAACAAAAAATTGTAAAATAAGAGTTGAGGTTAGCAAGGTCACAGGACATAGAGTCAGTGTGTCAAAACAGTTTTATTTCTATGTACTAGCGACACCAAAAAAAATAAAATTGCAATTAAAATACCATCCAGGGGTGCCTCGGTGGCACAGTCAGTTGAGCATCCAACTCTTGGTTTCAGCTCAGGTCGTGATCTCAGGGTCATGGGATTGAACCTTGTGCTCAGCGGGGAGTCTGCTTGATTTCTCTCTCTCCCTCTCCCTCTGCCCCTTCCACTCATGGTCTTTCTAAGTCTCTCTCTAAAATAAATAAATATTTTTTTAAAAATAAAATAAAATGCCATTCACAATAGGTTCAGAAATATAAAATAATGTAGGGAAATTTTTAATGAAATATATGTCTTATACACTGGAAACTACAAAGTCTTGTTGAAATTTAAAGACCTAAATAAATGAAGAAATATACCATGTTCAAGGATTGGAGCATTCAATAATATTAAGATGAGAATTCTCCCCAAATTGATGTACAGATTCTATGCTCTCCCAATTATATCCCCAGTTTTTTTAGAAATTAAAAAGCTGTTTCTAAATTTCTATCAAAATGGAAAGAACTTTATTTTTTTTAAGTAGTCTCCATGCCCAACATGGGGCTTGAACTCACAATCCAGAGATCAAGAGACATATATTCTATTGACTGAGCCATCCAGGCACCCCTGAAAGGAACTTCAATAGTCAAAACTATTTCAAAACTGTAGAGCTACAATATTCAAGACATTGTGGCATTGGTAATAAGATTAGACATATAGATCAATGGAATAGTACAGTAAGTTCAAAAATAGATCCTAACATGGGCGCCTGGGTGGCTCAGTTGGTTAAGTTTGCCTTCGGCTCAGGTCATGATTCCAGAGTCCTGGGATAGAGCCCCGCGTCGAGCTCCCTGCTCAGCGGAGAGCCTGCTTCTCCCTCTACCTCTGCCTGCCTCTCTGCCTACTTGTGCTCTCTCTCTATCTCTCTGTCAAATAAATAAATAAAATCTTAAAAAAAAATAGATCTTTTGTGATCACTTATTTTCAACAAAAGTGCCAAAGCAATTCATGGAGAAGGGATAGTCTTCTCAATAAGGGATAGTCCTCTCAGTAAATTCTGTTAGAACAATTGGATACCAAAATGGAAAACAATTAACTTTAATTCTTATCTCATACTGTCTACAAAAATTAACTCCTATTGAATCACAGATGTAATTGTAGAAGCTAAATCTATGACACTTTTGGAAGAAACCAGAAGAAAATCTTTAAGCACTGAGATAGGCAAAGATTTCTAAATTGGGGCACAAAAAACACAAACTTTATAGAAAGTGACAAATTGGGCTTCATCAAATTAAAATTCTCCTGATCTTTGAAATATATTGTTGAGGTAGTTAAAAGGAAAGCCACAGCCTTGGGGATCTTATGACATATATATAGAGTGATATAGATATATAGATTAAATATAGACACAATATATATAGAGAGAGAGCTAAATACATATATTTATAATATATAATATATTTATGATATATAATATATATTATATATAAACTATATATATATATTTGAGCTAAATATATATATTATTTGAGCGAGTAGATCCCCCCTCACAAACATTGGAACAATTCAACAACCATTTATGATCAGAAGTTCTCAGCAGACCATGATTTTTTTTCTCAACCTGATAAAAAGGATTTATAAAAACCCATAATGACCATCATACTTACATACTTAATGGTGAAAAACTGAATGCTTTCCCCATGAGATTGGGAATATATACATATCAAAAGCCAGACAGAGAATAGACAAAATTTTATATAGGCACTTCACAAAAGATATACAAATTAGCAATAAGCCCATGAAAATATGTTCAACATAATCATCAGGAAAATGCAAATTAAAAGCACAATAACATTCCACAGTACACCCATTATATTATTTAAGAAAGACTGACTTCCCTCTTTTTTGAAAGAGATTCTCCTTTATGGAAATCTTTTTTTTTTTTACATTCTCAGTACTAACTAAATACATGAGCATTAATTGGAATTAAAAATATATTTTGCTCCCCTCATGAAATTCACTCACTTGTTAGATAACTCTGGTTCTAAAAACAGTAAGAGTTGATATTTTGATAACAATTGGAACAAAATGATTCTTAGTAATATAAATATACAGTGAAGTTTTGAAATGTAATTAAAACCAGTAATTACACAACTCATTTTGTCTAGACAATATGATGTTGAATAAGCATGAACAAGTAGGTATTGAAACAGCTCTACATCTAGAAAACAGTATCCAAAAAATTTCAGCTGAAGTAATTGCTTAGAATGCTTAGTGACTAGCATGAGACTAGCATATAAGTGAATGCTTTGTAAGTGGTATACACTTGATAATTTTGTCATAATAACTTTAGAACAAAAGCAATGCTTTTGTTTTATGTAGCTCCTAATAATTGAAATCAGTCTCTAAACAACTATGGTAATTTCTAGGACTTAAGACATCCCCTTGGTATAGTGGGGGCAAACAATATAACTGAGTAAATGGAGTCCTTTTCCTCTATTTCAATAAAAGTCAGTGTTGTCAGTCTTCATAGTAAAAGTTAGTGTTAATAATCAATTACCATAAGCTTCTATTTTTGGAGGATAATATTTTCCTCTTAGTTTTATAACAGTATAGAATTTCACCTGTTTGTAACTCAGGTGTGTGGAAGCCTTATGTATTATAAATGAAATGAATTAAAATGAAAATTCATCTTGTTATTGTCTACTAACATTTAGAGGAGACCTTGTAAAATAAAAGGCCAGTATTGTTTCTTTTTTTTATTTGAAAAGTTTAAACAATTGAAAAAAGTAAAGATATCGCTAAAATAAATTCTTAAGCCAGAATTTTCAGAGTGTTCATATTTTGTTCTTCAGATACTGTTATTATGAAGAGTAAAACTTGACTAATGAGATTTAAATTTCCTTTGTTCCCTCTGCCAGCCCCCTTCCCTTTCTCTATGCTCAGAAGCAACCACTGTCATTAATTTCATGACTATTCTTAGTTCTGCTTTTATACTTTTGCTATCTTCCATTCACAGAAATTTTCTAAAAACATTTTATTAGGTCATTGTTGTTGGAATTGTGTTGAAAACTATTTTAATTTATGCATTTGCTAAAAATGACATCTTTATTAAATTTTCCAATTTATGAACAATGATTTCCCCTCTGTGTATTCAGCTTTCCTTTTTCTGCCTTTTAATAAATAACTTTCTCCATAGCATTTTGTAAATCTTTTGTTAGATTTGTTCATAGTGGTTTTTAGATTTAGTGGGGGTTTTTTAGATTTTATGGCTATTAAATATATGATTATATTATTGCTACATTTTCTTGTATTTTTAAACTAATACATCTGAACACTATTGTGATATGGGATATCACAAAATAAATAAATAATATGTCTAATAAATAGGTCATTGTAATAAAGCTCGGATCTAAATAGATGGTTGGAACTAGCACTATTGATTTTTGTATATTTGCCTTGTATAAGCATTCCTGCAAGTCTTAATTTTTAGATTTTCTGAAATTATCATATGAAAATGATCATTTTACTTTATTCTTTACAATTCTTAAGCTTTTTAATTTCCTTGTCTTGTTCATTGGTTATAATATCTAGTATTATGTTGAATAGTAGTGAATTTAGTGAGGGCTTGGGGGTTTGAAGGTATTTATCATAAAGATTTGTATCTCTATTATTTATTTATTTATTTATTTAAAGATTTTATTTATTTATTTGACAGAGAGACAGCGAGAGAGGGAACACAAGCAGGCAGAGTGGGAGAGGGAGAAGCAGGCTTCCCTCGGAGCAGGGAGCCCAATGCAGGGCTTGATCCCAGGACCCTGGGATCATGACCTGAGCTGAAGGCAGACGCTTAATGACTGAGCCACCCAGGCACCCCAAAGATTTGTATCTTTAAATGTGATGTTTGGCAAAGGTCCTTGGTAGATTTCCTTTATGAATTTAAGAAAGTTTCCCTTTAATTCCTAATTTATAAGTCACTTTTTAAATTATGGGTTTACAATTTTTCTAATTTTACTATCTGCACAGCTAGCTCTGCACTAAATAATTTTATTAAAATTATATAACTTTTCTTCAATCCATTAATGGGATAAATCACATATTTTTTATGTTATTTGGTCTCGAATTCCTGGCATGAGCCCAAATTAGTCAAAATGTATTTTTTAAACACAATAAAAAAATTTTGACGTGCATCTCTGACATCAGCTTTTTTTCTGTTTTCCTAATTTATCATTTTTAAATCCTCTACTTTTAAATCTTTGTGTTCCTTTTTAACTTACATGTGTCTCCCATAAATAACATAGTGAATATTACAGTCTTATCCAGTCTTATAGTGTCTGTATTTTACTGGGTGCACTGAATCAATAAAAATTTGTTGTGATTATTGATATGTTTGGATTTATTTCTGCTATTTTATTGTTTTTTAGGAACCATTTTTTAAAAATCTCTTTTTCTGACTTCTTGTTGAATTGATAAGGTTTTCTGTTTGTTTTTCTTCTGCTAATTTAGAAGTTACAGCTTTTATTTCTATCACAACCTTAACCTTAACATTTTAAAACATAATTAGCTTCATATTTTTCTGAAAAAGTAAGAAATTAGTTAATATCTTTATTCTCCTCCTAAATAATACAAAACCATAACTTGCTGCTCAGTACCTCCAAAAACTCTATCTAAATTTCTTATTCCACATTCCTAAGTGCATTTTTAGGTTAATAATATTTTTAAGCTTGCTTGCCATTTCTTCTTGCAACTCACTCTTTACTCGGGGTTAACTCTTTTTTGCTGAAATAATGTTTTTGATAATTTTTTAACAAAGAGACTGTGCATGTAAAAACTTTTAATTCACAGATTTATTTTTAACTGATGTATTATTACATATTAAATGCATACACTCTAAGTATACAGTTAGATGAGTTTTTGCAGATGTGTATCAAACTCCCCAATCAAGGTAAAGAACATTGTCAGTACCACCACAGAAACTTTCATTACTACTTTCCATTTCATTCCTCCCACTGCCTTGCAGAGACAATCGTTAATTTATTTCAATCCTCACAGATTAGTTTTGCTTATTTTTCAATAGCTTTGCCTATTTTCTAATGCCTATTCTTCACATAAATGTAATCATACTATGTATTTGTTTGTGTGGCTGCTTTCACCACATATAATATCCTAAATATTTATCCATGTTTTGTTGCAGGGGAATGCATATACTAAAATTTTAAATCTGTTCTCCTATTGACGAATACTGGATTGTTTCCAAGTTTTTGCTATCATTAATAAGCATTTTTATTGATATATGTTTTCATTTCTTCTGTATAAATATCTAGTAGGATTGTTATATCATAAAATGTGTGTATGCTTAACTTTATTTTAAAAACTGCTGAAAATTTTCCAAGATGTTTATATCACTTTACATTATTACCAGTAAGATTTGAGAGTTGCTCCTCATCTTCTCAAATATTTAGCATTGCTAGTTTTTTTTTTAATTTTACCATTATAGTAGGTATTGTAGTGCTATTGTTTTAATTTTTACTTCCTGAATATCAAACATCTTTTCATGTGCTTACTGGCCATTTATAAAACATATTTTGTGATATATCTGTCCAAGTCATTTGCCCATATTTTAATTGGGTTGTCTATTATTGGTTTGTAGGAATTCTTTACATGTTCCAGTGTTGAGTCTTTTTTTTTGGATACATGTGTTGAGAATATTTTCTCTCATTCTTTGGTTTCATTTCTTATGATGTATTTTTTGAAGAGCAAATGTTTGTGATTTTGATGTTCAGTTTTCTTCTTTTTTTTCTCTCATCATTGCTGCTTTTTGCATTCTGTTTAAGAAATCTTTACCCTAGGGGTGCCTGGATGGCTCAGTGGGTTAAGCATCCCACTCTTGTTTTCAGCTCAGGTCATGATCTCAGGGTCATGAGATTAAGCCTCACAGCTAGCTCTGCACTCAGCGGGGAGTCTGCTTGAGATTCTATCTCACCCTCTCCCTCTGCCCCTACCCCTCTGCATGCTCTCTCTCTCCAATAAATAAATAAATCTTAAAAAAAAAAATCTTTATGCTATATCAGTTTCCTGTGGCTTCTGTAACAAGTTTCCATAAATGTGATAGCTTAAAATAACAGAAATGTTATCTCACAGTTCTACATGCCAGAACTTGGGAATCAAGATATTGGCAGGGTTACAATCTGTCCAAAGATTCTAGAAAACACTCTTTCTTGTCCCTTGCAGCTTCCAGAAGTTCCTTTGTCCTGTTGCTCCAATTTCTCGTTTTGGGTCACATTGCCACCTCCTTTCCTGTCTCAAAATTCTCTCTATTTCTCTCTTATAAGGATAGAGGTAATTGCATTTCCTGCCCACCTGCATAATCCAAGATAAGCTCCCCCTATTAAGATTCTTAATCATATAGTTTTCCATACAAGGTCATATATACAGGTTCTAGCAATTAGGATGTTGCCATAACTTTTGGGGGGCTACCATTCAGCCTACTGCCTATCCCAAGGTCACAAAAATAAGCTTTTTTTTTTTCTTCTAGAAACTTTGTAGCTTTAGGAGTGACATTTAGGTCTGCAAACCATCTTCACTTATTTTTATGTATGGTAAGAAGTAGGGTCATGGGGGCGCCTGGGTGGCTCAGATGGTTGGGCATCTGCCTTCTGCTCAGGTTGTGATCCTAGGGTCCTGGGATCGAGCCCCATGTCCGGCTCCTGGCTCAGCGGGGAGCCGCTTCTCCCTCTGCCTCTCCCCCTGCTCGTGCTCTCTCTCTGTATCTCTGTGTCTCGAATGAATAAATAAAATCTTAAAAAAAAAAAAAGTAGGGTCATGGTTGGTGGGCTCAATTTTTTTTTCACAAGAGTTCCTTACAGTCTTTCTAATTGTTATAGAGTTTATGGTCACATTGCCTGTTTTATTATTGATATTTGTACTGTGTGTTTTTTCCTTATCAGTGTTCTTAGGGCATAACAATTTTAATGATCTTTTCAAGAACCAACCTAGCTTTAAGGATTTTCTCTTTGTTTCATATAAATAATTTATACTATTATTTTTTTCTTCTATTGATGTTGTGTTTACTTTGCTTAGATCATTGATTTTAGAACTTTTTTTCATGTCTTACTAAATATATTTTGGATAGCACAATATTTGCTGTTGATTCTGCTTCAGTCAAATGTCTTTCAAAAAAGTTAGGAAAATTTAAAATACACACACACACACGTACACCTTTCTTCACCATTTTTAACCCTTCAACTTCAGTCCTTTCAAACTTCCAAGTTTCCAGCTGGCATCATTTCTCTTCAACCTGGAAACTTCCTTTAATATTTCTCCTGGTACTTTTGTACTGACAGCAAATATTCTGCTTTTGTTTATCTGAAAATGCCTTTATTTCACTTTTGGTTTTGAAGAATTATTTTTTGCTGAATATAGGATTCTGGATTTTTTTTCTTAGCACTTTAAAAATATCATTCCATTGTGTTCTGTATCACATTGTTTCTATCAAAGTGACTCTTCATAGTTATTGTGGTTGCATTGATATCATACATCATTTTTTTCTTTGATTGCTTTTAGGATTTTCTCTACCTTTTTGGTTTTTACAGTTTATGATATGCCTCAGTTTGATGGTCTATTAATTTATTGTTTTTGAGATTTTTCTGGGTTTCTTGAATTTGAGATTATATTTATTACATATTAAAAAATAATTGGCCTTTATTTCTTCAAATACACTTGGGCTCCTTTCTCTCCTTTCTGTACTTATGAAATTTTGAATACACATATTTTAGACTATTTGATACTGTCCCATAGGTCACCAGTATTCACTTTTTGTCAGTTGTTTTCTTTGCTCTTGGCTTTATTTTGGATAATGTCTACTCACTTGTCTTCAATTTCATCAATCATTTCTTAATGCAGTGTTAATTCTGATATTAATCACATTTAATGTATTTTTTATTTCCTATATTATGCTTTTATAGTTCTAGAATATCTTGGTTCTTTTTTATAGTTTGCATGTCTTTGAGATTTTCCATTTGTTCACTTATTTATTTATTTTATTCTGGCAAAACCTTGGACATATTTATAAAAGCTATTTTAAAGTCCTTGAGTACTACTTCTACTATTTTCGTCATCTGTAGCTCATCTCTGTTGTTGTTTTCACTTTCTTGATTCTGGGCTCCATTTTATTGCTTTTCCACACGTCTCATAATTTTTTTTTATTATTGTAGACAAGGATTATGTTTCCTACAACTAAATCTCTCACAGTTTAATTTTTTTTTCAATTATATCATCTCAAGCTGACACCCTATATCTTTCTCATGATTATTAACCTTATGAATAATCTGTATTTACTGCATTAATTATCTTGCCACATCTCTCATTTTAAAATCTAGCTTTGACTCTTACCATTCTGATGAATGTTTCTCATCCTTGGGTTTTCTATTTCTATAAATGCACCATCATCTTTCTGTCACCACACTTTAACAACCCCTGGGATCACTTCTAATTCCTCTTCTCTCCATCTCTTATCTCTATACAATTCTGCCATTTTCTACTATACAATTCTCCTAAATTCTACTATACAATTCTCCTAAAACTGTCTGTGCCTTCACATTTCTCAATTAATTTTATTAAAATGAATTTCTCACTAATTTTCTTCTGAAGTATTCCTTAAGATTTCTTAACTGTTTTTCTACTTTAGAATCAATTTTATTCATGGATACCAATTCAGTCTTACTGAAATTCAGCTCTGTTCATCCCATGTACACTTTGAAAAAATGCAATGATTTCCTTCTATCTGCAAAAAATTATAAACTCCCTACCTGTATTTCAAATCACCACTTATTCTGGCCAAAGATCATCTATACCAATTTACCACTATTTTAGAGCATTATATGCCAAACAAACTGAATTTCTAACTGTTCTCTTACTGTCCTGTTTCAGATTTTAGGTATATTTGCTGCTTTGAAGGAAAATATTTCTATCACCTTAAAGATTTTCACCCAAATGGTAATTAACAAAGTTAAGGTTCTTAAAGGAAGAAAATCTCGGCTAAGTGAAAAACCTGGCTATCCAGAATTTGTGGAGTATACTGTAACCAAAGTTTTATCTCTGTTTTTAGTTAAATTTGAAATATGCTATTAGATAAAGAATCTCTGGCTCACTAGCAAAGCTATTGTAATCTTATTATACCCAAAACAAAGCAAAACAAACAAACAAAAACAAAGCTGTATCTCTGAAAGCTTCCTCTTTACTTTGCCCTTGTGTCTGGAGTTTTCAAAGAAATACAGATCAAGAGACATAAAAATGCTTTGACAACTAAACATAAATCCTGACATGCTTCTTAGCCGTTGGGGACTTACTGAAGCAAAACTGACTGACAAAAGACAATGGAAGTGCTTTAGAGATGATCCAGAAGATAATTAAAGGACTAGAAATGAAAACTGGCATTGAGAGGTTAATAAAGCTAGAACCATACAACTTCATGGGAAAGGTTCCAAAAGTCATTTCATGCCAGTCTTTTTTTTTTTTTTAAAGGTTTTTTATTTATTCATTTGGGAGAGACAGAGGGAGTGAGTGAGAGCATGAGCAGCGGAGAGGGGCAGAGGGTGAGGGAGAGGCAGACTCCCCACTGAGCAGGATACCTGACACCAGGCTCAATCCCAGGACCCGAGGATCATGACCTGAGCCGAAGGAAGACGCTTAATAAAACTGAGCAACCCAGGCGCCTCCATGCCAGTCTTTAAATATACTTTATTCAGTGAGGCTGGCTGGCTGTTTTTAAAATCCGATGTGCATAGGACAAGATAAAATGTCTTTAAACTAAATTACAAGGGACTTAATTTTGTTTGGAATAATTTCCTGTAAGCAATGAGTTCAAGTTGTTGAATAAATCTCCTGTAAAAGAGAGGAGAATTTCTCCATAATTAGGGGGCTCTATGTGCTCTGCTGGAAGAAATACTGATTGTGTATCTTGAAGATTCTTCTCACAATTTTATATTGTCAAAACTTTGATAGATGGGACTATCCTAGCAAATTCTTTTTCCCTTGGGTAATTTCTCATTTACCCTGCCTAAAAAAGTCATCTTTTATTTTTTCACCCTGAATTTCTTTCTTCCTTTCTTCCTTTTTTCTTCCTTTCCTTTCCTTCCTTTCTTGTCTTTCTTTCTTTTTATTGAAGTATAATTAACATAAAATATTATATTAGTTTCAGGTGAACAATAAAATGATTCAACAATTCTATATATTACCCAGTGTTCATCAAGATATTGTACTCTTAATCCCCTTTATCTATTACATCCATCTCTCCACCCACCTCCCCTCTGGTAACCACCAATTTGTTGTCTGTATTTGTCTGGGGTTTTTGTTTGTTTGTTTGTTCATTTGTTTCCTAAATTCTCAGTATGGATGAAATTATTGGTTATTTGTCTTTCTCTGATTTATTTCACTTAGCATTATACCATAGGTCCATCCATATTGTTCCAAATGGCAGGATCTCATTCTTTTTTGTATGAATAATATTCCATGGCATACATATATACCACTTCTTTATCCATTCATCTATTGATGGGCACTTGGGCTGTTTCCATATCTTAACTATTGTAAATAATGTTGCACTAAACATAAGAGTGCATATATCTTTTCAAATTAATGTTTTCATTATCTTTTTGTAGATACCCAGTAATGGAATTACTGGATCATATGGTAATTCTATTTTTTTTTAAAGATTTTATTTATTTATTTGAGAGAGAGAGAATGAGAGACAGAGAGCATGAGAGGGAGGAGGGTCAGAGGGAGAAGCAGACTCCCTGCCGAGCAGGGAGCCTGATGCGGGACTCGATCCCGGGACTCCAGGATCATGACCTGAGCCAAAGGCAGTCGCTTAACCAACTGAGCCACCCAGGCACCCCAGTAATTCTATTTTTAATTTTTTGAGGAACCTCATATTGTTTTCCATAGTGGCTGCACTAGGTTGCCTTCCCACCAACATTGTACCAGAGTTCTTTTTCCTCCACATCCCCACCAACACTTGTCATTTTTTGTCTTTTCAGTAACAGTCATTCTGACAGGTGTAGGGTGATATATCATTGTGTTTTGGATTTGCATTCTCCTGATGATTAGTGATGTGTCTGTTGGCCATCTGTATGTGTTCTCTGGGGTAATGTTTATTCAGATCTTCTGCTCACTTTTTGGTAGAATTATTTGGGGCTGTTTCATGTTGAGTTGTAGAAGTTCTTTATATATTTTGGATATTTACCCCTTTTCAGATATATCATTTGCAAACATCTCCTCCCATTCAGTAGGTTTCCATTTTGTTTTATTGATGATTTCCTTCACTGTGCAAAAGGTTTTTATTTTGGTGTAGTCCCACCCAATGGCTTATTTTTGCTTTTGTTTCCTTTGCCTGAGGAGACATATCTAAAAAAATATTTCTATGGCTGATGTCAAAGAAATTACTGCCTATGTTTTCTTCTAGAAGTTTAATGATTTCAGGTGTCACATTTAGGTCTTTAATACATTTTGAATTTATTTTTGTGTATGGTGTAAAAAATGATTCAGTTTCCTTCTTTTGCCTGTAGCTGTCTAGTTTTCCCAGCACCATTTATTGAAGTGACTGTCTTTTCCCCATTGTATGTTCCTGCCTCCTTTGTTGTAAATTAACGACCATATAAACATGGGCTTATTTCTGGGCTCTCTATTGTTTTCCATTGATTTGTGTGTTCATTTTGGGGGCAGTACCATACTGTTTTGAATACTACAGCTTTGTAGTATATCTTGAAATCTGAGATTGTGATATCTCCAGCTTTCTTCTTCTTTTTCAGGATTGCTTTGGCCATTAGGGGCCTTTTGGAGTTGCATACAAATTTTAGGATTTATTCTAGTCTGTGAAAAATGTTTTTGTTATATTGATAGGGATTGCATTAAATCTGTAGATTGCTTTGGGTAGTACAGACATCTTAGCAATATTTGTTATTCCAGTCCATTAGCATTTAATATCTTTTCATATGTTTCTGTCATCTTCAATTACTTTCATCAATATCTTATAGTTTTTAGAGTATAGGTCTTTCACCTCCTTAGTTAAGTTTATTCCTATGTATTTTATTATTTTTGGTACAATTAGAAATAGAATTGTTTTCTCAATTTCTCTCTGCTACTTGATTATTAGTGTATAACAATGCAACAGATTCATGAATATTAATTTTGTATCCTGTGACTTTACTGAATTCATTTATCAGTTCTAGTAGATTTTAGATGGAGTCCTTGGGTTTTCTATATATAGTAGCATGTCATCTGCAAATAGTGAATATATTACTTCTTCCTTACCATTTTGGATGCCTTTTATTTATTTTTCTTATCTGAGTGCTGTGGCTAGTACATTCTAATTTTCTGTGAGAAAATTTTAATATAGCAATGGAAGACTTCTGTAAACTAGGTTTGTCATTAAGGCAGATGAGGTTCTAGTTTCTAAATAGCCAATCAAAGAAAAAAGATTACCAGCACATAAAGAAATTGGTGTAAACTATCATTATTGACTTTTTTTTTTTTTTTTACAAAATCTTTCCTTAAAAAGTTATCTTCAATTACTTTTTTTGTAAGGAGTTACATTTAAATATATGGATATTTGGTCAGTCCTGTATAATTTTGAATTACAGAGAAAAGTAGATTTATTAAGTGACTGATATGTTTTGGAAATCTTTATCTAAGGTTCAGGGAACAGATTTATTAAATAGCTTTGTAAGTAGGTTTAAAATTTTTGAATTCCTATGCTGTACCAGCTCTCCTCACAAAAATGACAATAACCTGACTAGATTTCTTTGCTAAATTATGCAAAATTATCCACACCAAACCACACTTATTTTATCCATGACATAAAGAATCTTAGTCTGTCAATATTAGACAGACTCATATTATAAACAAATAACTAGGTTAATTTCTTTGCCTAGTGTTTCTCACTGAATCAGTATAGTGGAGCCCTGACTAGATCCCAGGCCTTTCATTCCCAAGTTAGTATAATTTCTACCAAATCAAGCTGCCTGTAACCTATGAGTATGTCTCCTATAACTAATTCACCAACATTGAATAAAATCACTTAAATGATAATGTAGCTAAAATAACTCTGAAGGAAACTTCTCTAGGAGTTTCAGTTACTTGCCTTTTAACATGTATTGTTCATTCTGAATCAAAACCACGCTTGCAGGGCACCTGGGTGGCTCAGTCAGTTAAGCGTCTGCCTTCAGCTCAGGTCATGATCTCAGGGTCCTGGGATGGGCGCCATGCTGAGCAGGGAGCCTGCTTCTCCCTCTCCTTCTGTCACTCCCCCTGCTTGTGCTCTCTCGCTCACTCTCAAATAAATAAAATCTTTAAAAAAAGGCTTGCTGTGAAAGTATTCTTCCTATAATTGTTGATCTTCAAACATGCCTATTTTGAAGTTAGTATTTGTTTAGTAGCATAAAAAATGTTCAAAATAAATTGTGGGGAAAATATACAACAAAATGTAAATACACACACACATACGTACACATACATACACACTTTCTGAAAAGAGGAAGCAAACAAAAAATGTTAACCATGCCCATCTCTGAGTGGTCACATTTTGAATAGTTTTTTCTTTTTTCTTTTTCCATATCCCTGCTTATCTATAATTTTTTTAATTCCAACAACAAACATGCATTGTTTTTATGAGGATGAAAAAAATCAAAAGGCTTTCAGGTCAATTTTCTTGTGATTTGATTGTGATAATTTGAAGTAAGTTCTTAAAAACTCCTTAACATTTATAGATCAAATCTAGAGCAGCAATGAGCAGCTAGCATTTGATGTTATTCATGTAGCCTGCCTAATTGTGAGCGTGATCCTAAATATAATTTTACAATTAAATAATCTGGTTTTTAAAAAATAATTTAGTTCTTAATACTGATCAAAAATGCTCTTGCATACCACGTAAGATCTGTGAAAGACCACCTTTTTTCGTCAGTAATGTTTTTCTCCCATTACCTCAGGGGGAAGTATGCTGTTCATGCTTTTTTTAATTCCCTCGTTTTGTTTTGTTTCTGTAAGCTCTTCTGGTATCATGGGAAGGACCTCTTCAACACCACATTGTGGATGGCTACATCCAAAGTATAAATAATTGGCCAGAGGTATGGGGTAGCCTTTCCTGGATTCATGCAAGTGAAGGGCTCCTCACCACAACAGAACTTCTAATGTAAAAGACTGCCTGCAGAGGAAGAATTGACTTTACAAAAATCAAAGTTTAATATTATCATCTAGCCACAAATTGAGCAGCAAAGGCTAATTTGATTATAAAGTGAAAATCCCCATATAGCTCGTTATGTAGCACATAATCTCAGATTTGATGCTTGCTCATTGTGCATCTTAGTGACCCCCTCTCTGGTGCTGAATTGGATTTGAATTTTTGGTGAGAGTCCTCAGCCTCTACTTGCACTGGTCTGGGCCAGTAAATAGTTGCCTGAAGTGTTTATATATTATCATGGTCAATAGTTCAATGAAATTTGTTCATTTTTAGTAACATTAGCATACATGATGCCCCTGCAGGTCCTTTTCTGTTTGGCAGTTTATGACTCTAAAATCTCCACTGGGGTGCCTGCATGACTCAGTTGGTTAAGCGTCTACCCTTCAGCTCAGGTCATGATCCCAGAGTTGTAGGATCAAGCTCCCTGTTGGTCTTCCTGCTCTGCGGGGAGCCTGCTTCTCCCTCTCCCTTTGCCTGCCACTCCCCCTGCTTGGGCTCACTCTCAAATAAATAAATAAATAAAATCTTTAAAAAATAAAATAAAAGTAAAATAAAATCCCCACTGTTACGTGTGTTAATTTATGGAAATAAATTTTCTTTTTGGAAAAAATATTCATGGGTATTAACATCTTAGTGGCTAAAAAGCTACTCAAATTTAGCATTCAGTATATTAGGTAATCTAATTAAAACCACTACAGTCTGAAAGAAAGTTTAATTTATGCTGGGGCAAAAGCAGCCTACTAGAAAGTGTACAGTCTTGGTTTCCACTCTATAATTACAATTATTACTGTATATACATGTCATTATTTTGCCTACAAGATTGTAATTACTATTTCATGAACTATTCAAGTGGTTCAGTCAACACTCTCTCAGTAAAAAGGTAAAATGATGGCAATAAAAGGAACTATAAAAGGAACATAAAACACCTTTTGTTTGTATTATGGTGCTACTTGAACATATTTTAGGAATAGATGTCTTTCCAAACTCTTTTGGTCTCTCAGTGTATAATCAGTCACCCTTAGAATCAAGGACATCTTCTGTAAATCTGACCGAACTTTGTAATCACTAGTGTAAGTCCATTTATTGTTACTTGGTTTGTTCAGTATAGACAATGTCCCAGAATCTTATTTAAAGCAGCTTTTCATATTCTTGAAGCAGAGCATCAGCATAGCTCTATTTGAATGGTGCCTACTTTGCCTAAAATTATTGAGACCGGAAAGAGAGATTCTTTGTAACAATTTGTTCAAGAACTCCAAATCAAAGTCTGCCAATTATTAATAATCAATTAGTAAATCAACCCTAGGACTTATTTTCTGTGGCACCAAAAACCTTCATGCTATAACCCTTATTTATCTGATCCAATTTTCATCTCATTAATCATTCTTGTTATTTCCTGGATTGTTCTTTGTATCTTTTCCAATTGAGTTCTTCTGAAATTATTATTCTGTTACATCACTGTAGCTCAGCTGTGGAGAGGGCTTCATATGACTGCAATTCTTAGGTGCCTTGGGTCTTGCTAAGTAAGGCCTAAAATCCCACTGCTCCAAATTCAATTTCATTCTATTTGATTGTTTCTGAACTGTTCTCTTTGTAATTTGGAAGTGTTGGAGGCAGGGGAGGTAAGGGATATACATTTTCCCAATGGAACAAGAATAATCAGGGCTGAATTTGAGGAATTCAGTCTCCTAGCTTAACATTAATTTGGGCTCTGGTGTCAAGATTATATCTAGGAATATGAACATCTGGGCCTAACAAGATAGCAGCATGCATTTGGATCATGAATAAACAATGTTTTTCCAACATGGTTATTGCTGGCTACATCAATAAAAGACCTGTCAATGATTAGAAAAATCATCCTCTGACACCTATTGGCCAACTGTCTGCCCCAAAGATAGCAGATTTAATCACTTTGGAAAGCAATCCTATTTAGGGGTTATAGTAAAAATGAGGTAGAGAGCCAAATTCTAGTTGTTCTTCCCAAGACAGTGACGTGCATGTGCATGCACACACACACACACAACACGCACACACAGAGCTACATCTTTTGTGTAGAGAGTTGGCCTGCTTCTGGGCCTACCCATGAGCCTCACAGGAGAAGTCCTGAGGAAGGACTGGATACACATCTGACTGGGCTTGTCATTGTTAGTGCAAATTCCTTCATTTCAAGGTGTTCATCCCTCTTCAGGCAGCTTTTAAATGCAAATGTTATTCAAGGAAAGAAATATATTCTGCTCTTACAAGGCATTTTCTTCCTTAACTCTGGTTATTTCTGGCAGAGCTCAGAGGACACATATCTGTTATTCTTTTTAATTTAAATTCAGTTAATTCACATATAGTGTATTATTAGTTTCAGAGGTAGTGTTCAGTGATTCATCAGTCTTATATAATACCCAGTGCTCTTTACATCACGTGCGCTCCTAAATGTCCATCAGCCTGTTACCCCATCTCCCCACTCCCCTCTAGCAACCCTCAGTTTGTTTCCTATGATTAAGAGTATCTCATGCTTTCTCTCCCACTCTGATTTCATCTTTTTATTTTTCCTCCCTTTCCCTATGATCCTCTGTCTTTATTCTTAAATTCCACACATCAGTGAGATCATATGATAATTGTCTTTCTCTGATCGACTTATTTCACTTAGCATAATACCTTCTAGTTCTATCCACATCGTTGTAAATGGCAAGATTTCATTTTTTGATGGCTGAGTAATATTCCATTGTATATATATACCACATCTTCTTTATCCATTCATCTGCTGATGGAAATCTGGGCTCTTTCTATAGTTTGGCTATTGTGGACATTGCTGCTATAAACATGGGGTGCATGTGCCCCTTTGGATCACTACAGTTGTATCTTTGGGGTAAATACCTAGTAGTGCAGTGACTGGGTCCTAGAGTAGCTCTATTTTTAACTTTTTGAAGAACATCCATACTGTTTTCCAGAGTGGCTGCACCAGCTTGCATTCTCACCAACAGTGTAAGAGGGTTCCCCTTTCTCCACATCCTCACCAACATATGTCCTTTCCTGACATGTTAATTTTAGCCATCCTGACTGGTGAGAGGTGGTATCTCATTGTGGTTGATTTGTATTTCCCTAATGCCAAATGATGTTGAGTATTTTTTCATGTGTCTGTTGGCCATCTGTATGTCTTCTTTGGAGAAATGCCTGTTCATGTCTTCTGCCATATCTTGATTGGTTTATTTGTTCCTTGGGTGTTGACTTTGATAAGTTCTTTACAGATTTTGGATGCTAGCCCCTTATCTGATAAGATATTTGCAAGTATCTCCTCCCATTCTGTCTGCTGTCTTTTGGTTTTCTCAACTGTTTCCTTTGCTGTGACAAAGCTTTTTATCTTGATGAAGTCCCAATAGTTCATTTTTGCCCTTGCTTCCCTTGCCTTTGAAGACATGTCTAGCCAGAAGTTGCTGTGCTGAGGTCATAGAGGCTGCTACCTGTGTTCTTGTCTAGGATTTTGATGGACTCCTGTCTCACATTTAGGTCTTTCATCCATTTTTAGTCCATTTTTATGTATGGTGTAAGAAAATGGTCCAGTTCTGTTCTTCTGCATATGGCTGTCCAATTTTCCCAACACCATTTGTTGAAGAGACTTTTTTCCATTGGATATTCTTTCCTGCTTTGTTGAAGATTAGTTAACCATAGAGTTGTGGGTCCATTTCTGGGTTCTCTTTTCTGTTCAATAATCTATGTGTCTGTTTTTATGCCAGTACCATATTGTCTTGATGATAACAGCTTTGTAGCAGAGCTTGAAGTCCGGAATTGTGATGCCACCAGCTTTGTTTTTCTTTTTCAACATTCCTTTCTCTATTTGGGGTCTTTTCTGGTTCCATACAAATTTTAGGATTATTTGTTCCAGCTCTGTGAAAAAAGTGGATGGTATTTTGATGGGGATTGCATTAAATGTGTAGATTGCTCTAGGTAGAATTGACATCTTCACAATATTTGTTCTTCCAATCCATGAGCATGGAATATTTTTCAATTTTTTTGTGTCTTCCTCAATTTCTTCCACGAGTGTTTTATAGTTTTCTGAGTATACATCCTTTGCCTCTTTGGTTACATTTATTCTTAGGTATCTTATGGTTTTGGGTGCAATTGTAAATGGGATCGACTCCTTAATTTCTTTCTTCTGTCTCATTGTTAGTGTATAGAAATGCAATTGATTTCTGTGCATTGATTTTATATCCTGCCAGGTTGCTAAATTCCTGTGTGAGGTCTAGAAATTTTGGGGTGGAGTCTTTTACATTTTCCACATAGAGTATCATGTCATCTGCGAAGAGTGAGAGTTTGACTTCTTTGCCAATTCAGATGCCTTTTATTTCTTTTTGTTGTGTGATTGCTGAGGCTAGAACTTCTAGTACTATGTTGAATAGCAGTGGTGAGAGTGGACATCCCTGTTGTGTTCCTGACCTTAGGAGAAAAGCTCTCAGTTCTTCCCTGTTGAGAATGATATTCACTATGGGCTTTTTGTGTATGGCTTTTATGATATTGAGGTATGTTCCCTCTATCCCTACACTGAAGAGTTTTAACCAAGAAAGGATGCTGTACTCTGTCAAGTGCTTTTACTTTTTTCTTTTAAAGATTTTTATTTATTTGTTTGACAGAGAGAGAGCACAAGTAGGGGGAGTGGCAGGCAGAGGGAGAGGGAGAAGCAGGCTCCCCACTGAGCAGGGACCCTGATGCAGGGCCCGGTCCCAGGACCCTGGGATCATGACCTGAGCCAAAGGCAGATGCTTAACTGGCTGAGTCACCCAGGTACCCCTCAAGTGCTTTTTCTGCATCTATTGAGAGGATCATTTGATTCTTGTCCTTTCTTTTATTAATGTAGTGTTTCACATTGATTGATTTGCAGATGTCGAACCACCCTTGCAGCCCCAGAATAAATCCCACTTGGTCGTGGTGAATAATCCTTTTAATATACTATTGGATCCTATTGGCTAGTATCTTGGTGAGAATTTTGGCATCCACTGTTCATCAGGGATATTGGTCTGTAATTCTCCTTTTTGGTGGGGTCTTTGTCTGGTTTTGGGATCAAGGCAATGCTGGCCTCATAGAAAGAGTTTGGAAGTTTTCCTCCCATTTCTATTTGTTGAAACAGCTTCAGAAGAATAGGTAATAATTATTCTTTAAATGTTTGGTTGAATTCCCGTGGGAAGCCATCCAGCTCTGGACTCTTGTTCGTTGGGAGGTTTTTGAATACTGCTTCAATTTCCGTGCTGGTTATGGTCTGTTCAGGTATTCTTTTTCTTCCTGTTTCAGTTTTGGTAGTGTATACACCTCTAGGAGTGCATCTATTTCTTCCAGATTGCCTAATTGGTTGGCATATAGTTGCTTATAGTATGTTCTTATAATGGTTTGTATTTCTTCAGTGTTGGTTGTGATCTCTCCTTTTTCATTCATGATTTTATTTGGGTCCTTTCTCTTTTCTTTTTGATAAGTCTGGTCAGGGGTTTATCGATCTTATTAATTCTTTCAAAGAACCAGCTCCTAGTTTCGTTGATCTGTTCTGCTGTTCTTTTGCTTTCTATTTCATTGATTTCTGCTCCAATCTTTATTAATGCTCTTCTCTTGCTGGGTTTAGACTTTATTTGCTATTCTTTCTCCAGCTCCTTTAGGTGTAATGTTAGGTTGTGTATTTGAGAACTTTCTAGTTTCTTGACAAAAGCTTGTATGCTATATAATTTCCTCTTAGGACCATCTTTGCTGCATCTCAAAGGTTTTGAACAGTTTTGTTTTCATTTTCCTTTGTTTCCATGAATTTTTTTAATTCTTCTTTAATTTTTGGTTGACCTATTCATTTTTTAGTAGGATGCTCTTTAGCCTCCATGTATTTGAGTTCTTTCCAAATTTTCTCTTGTGATTGAGTTCAAGTTTCAAAGCATTGTGGCCTTAAAATATGCAGGAAATTACCCCATTCTTTTGAGAGGAATGATCCCATACTGGTTGAGACCTGATTTGTGACCCCTATGTGATCAGTTCTGGAGAACGTATCATGTGCACTTGAGAAGAATGTGTATTTTGTTCTTTAGGATAGAATGCTCTGAATATATCTGTGATGTCTATCCAGTCCAGTGTGTCATTCAAAGCCCTTGTTTCCTTGTTGATCTAGAAACCAAAAGAGTTTGTGATCACTAAACCAGCCCTCAAGAAATATTAATAGGTATCCTTTAAGCAAAGAGAGAGCCCAAAAGTAACATAGACCAGAAAGGAACAGAGACAATATACAAAAACAGTGACCTTACAGGTAATGCATTAGCACTAAATTCATGTCTTTCAGTAGTTACTCTGAATGTAAATGGGCTAAATGCCCCAATCAAAAGACACAGTGTATCAGTTTGGATAAAAAAGCAAGACCCATTGATATGCTGTCTGCAAGAGACTCATTTTAGATCCAAAAACACCTCCAGATTGAAAGTGAGGGGGTGGAATACCATTTAGCATGCTAATGGACATCAAACAAAGCTGGGTTGGCAAACCTTATATCAAACAAATTAGATTTTAAACAAAAGAGTGTGATAATAGATGAGGAAGGACACTATATCATAATTAAAGGGTCTATCCAACAAGAAAATCTAACAATTGCAAATGTTTATGCCCCTAACATCGGAGCAGCCAATTAGAAAAACCAATTAATAACAAAATTAAAGAAACACATTGATAATAATACACTACTACTAGGTGACTTAACCACCCTACTCACTGCAACAGACAAATCATCTAAGACGCATATCTTTTAAAGACAAGAAGAGGGTAGCCTAGGTCAGAATTACAAGGCAGAGATGGGAAGCAGCTCTAGGAGCTGAAGAACGGCTACAGGAGGGATTCCACCTTAAGTTTCTTCCCAGACCAAGTCCCATCTGATGTAAACATATCTGGTAGTACACTCATGATTTCTATGCTTTCTGTTAATAACTTTGTATATACGGAATGTGAAGGTGAATTCTCACCTTCTTCCCTTTGCTCTTAGTAAATAACCCGAGAGAAAAATAAATCTAGCCTTCATTTTTGTTTGTTTGTTTGCTTGTTTTCTTTTATTATGTTATGTTAATCAACATACATTACATCATTAGTTTTTGATGTAGTGTTCCATGATTCATTGTTTGCCTATAAAACCCAGTGCTCCACTCAATACGTGCCCTCTTTAATACCCATCACTAGGCCAACCCATCCCCCAATGCCCCCCTAGAACCCCCAGTTTGTTTCTCAGTGTCCATAGTCTCTCATGGTTCATCTCCCCTTCC
>NC_138369.1:150863879-150888234 GCF_054177405.1 Leptonychotes weddellii | reverse complement strand
TGTTTCCTGAGATTAAGAATTCCTCATATGATACATGTCTTTCTCTGATTGACTTATTTTGCTTAGCATAATACCCTCTAGTTACATCCACACCATTGCAAATGGCAAGATTTCATTCCTTTTGATGGCTGCATAATATTCCATTGTACATATATACCACTCTTCTTTATCCATTCATCTGTTGATTGACATCTTGGCTCTTTCCATAGTTTGGCTATTGTGGACATTGCTGCTATAAACATCGGGGTGCATGTACCCCTTCGGATCACTACATTTATATCTTTGGGGTAAATACCCAGTAGTGCAATTGCTGGGTTATATGGTAGCTCTATTTTCACCTTTTTTGAGGAACCTCCATACTGTTTTCGGAGTGGCTGCACCAGCTTGCCTTCGTTTTAAATGTTTTAGGAATATCAGGAAATTCATTTGAATGAGATATGCTAAAATATTTCCATATTTAAATGAAACAGGTAGGGAAGTCAGAGGATAAGTAAAAGATTAAAAGAATTAAAAATTATTCTGAATCAGGTAAAGTCTGGAATGAGGTGCTACAGTCTGTTCCAACTCTGAGATTCGAAGGCTTTATCACCTATATTTGTATGGCATATCAGATTTACAAAATACTTTCACATATATTCTCTGATTTTTACAACTTTAAGTCAAAACACATGAGCCCCACAGAAAAAGAAACTGAGGCTCCTTGTCATGGTTGGATTCTGATTAAGATCAAGGTTCCCTGACTCTCCATCCAATGTTTTATAGCCTTTAATTCATACAGTACCCCATGCAAAAACATGAGATAAGTTATATCAACATTTTGGAAAGCCTCTCTGCTAAGGTAGAGTTCTAAATGAGCAAATTTGTGCAGACAGATTCATTATAGCTCTTTTTAGTCTGATGTCTTACTAGCATTCCAAAATGTGGTAGACATAGGGTCCCTGCCTTTAAGAATGTTCTGTTAAAGATAATGGAATTATAAATTAGTTCCCTCTCCACTTACATTGGTTAGGCTCTTTCAGCATGGAAGGAGCACTGTATGCTCTGGTTTCAGGTGGAGTTTATTTTTGGGTTACAAGAAGTAAGGAAGAACAGAACATGTTTTCCTGAGACCTTGAGGAAAATTCAGACATGCATGTTTACCAGAATCCACAAAAGCTGGAGAAGCTAGAGGGCCTCTCTGAAAAGCCCCTATAGATGCTCATCTGCTGCACCTAAGACCCCACCCTTACCACCCTGCTACTTTCTCCAGATGTTTCTTTTTTATTCCATGTAAACTAACCTGTGTCTACACTCCTTTTCTCAGTCTCATATTTTTTATTGATTTGAGCTGCTTATTATTAACTTCCTGGGTAATATTATTACGTTCTTTGGGATGTCTGGGTGGCTCAGTCGGTTAAGTTAGGCTCAGGTTATGATCCCAGGGTCCTGGGATCGAGTTCCACATCTGGCTCCTTGCTCAGCGGGGAGTCTGCTTCTCCCTTTGCCTGCCACTCCCCCTGCTTGTGCTCTCTCTCTCTCTCTCTGGCAAGTAAATAAATGAAATCTTTTAAAATATATATATTATTACCTTCTTTTATTTTTCTGAACTCTTCTACTCTTGACTTCATCTCTTCTCAGAGGATCAGTTTGAGTGTGCTAGTCACCAGAACAGGCTTTTGCTGGGGCTTCAGCCACCTGTATAGGCCTATTGCATGTCTTTGGGTCATGTCTCCCAAACTCAGCCCTGACCTAATCAGCTTTCCCAAGAGTTGTGGGTCATGTGATACAAACCAAAGTGACCACAAGAAAGACTATCGCAGCAGGTGGAGGCAGGCTGGTTAGTAGTCTGGATCCTCTCATGGCAATCCTGAATGCACTCTACTATGCAATATTCTTTGTTTTATTTTTTATCTTAATCTGCTAAATAATTTTTAAAATTTTTTACTTTGAGCAGATTTATTGATTCTTGTCTATTCTCTTGGATCAATTTTCAAATAAATATAAATATAAACGTTTTATTGATACTCAAGAGAGTAAGAAAATTGGATTGTAATAACAATGAAATCAAATAAATCAGAAGTCCTATTATCATATGCACTTAGGACCAGTAATTGGTTAATCAAAAAGTCATTTAATATGAGGAATATTTCTTATTTATTTATTTGTTTTTAAAGATTTTATTTATTTATTTGGGAAAGAGAGCACAAGTAGAGGGGAGGGGCAGAGGGAGAGGCAGAGGGAGAAGCAGACTCCCTGCCAAGCAGGGAGCCTGACATGGGGCTCCACCCTAGGACTCCGAGATCATGACCTGAGTCAAAGGCAGACACTTAATCGACTGAGCCACCCAGGGGCCCCGAGGAATATTTTTTAAATGGTATATTGTTTAAAGATAATATTTTAACTTAATATATATATAAATATCTTTTGACTGGAGTGCTCCACAGTAGTTGGATAAAGACCGTATTTCCTAATATGAAATATCTAATTTCCAACTTTGGCTTCCTTAAAGTGAAAATTTAAACACATTTGCAAACTAATTTTGGTGCCTAAGTCTTAAGGTTTTGAGAATATTTTCCCAGTCATTTATAATTTTCTTACCTATACTTAATTTTAAAAGAAAATTTCATTTAGAAACATAAAATTATCATTCCTTAATCAGAGAACTGAATTTAGTTTTGATAGAAAAACTTTATTTGGAGCCACCTGGGTGGCTTAGTTGGTTAAGCGTCTGCCTTCGGCTCAGGTCATGATCCCAGGGTCCTGGGATCAAGTCTCGCATAGGGTTACGTGCTCAGTGGGGAGCCTGCTTCTCTCTCTGCTTGTGCTTTCTCTCTTTCTGACAAATAAATAAATAAAATCTTAAAAAAAACACCTTTATTTTTCACTCATGTTTCTTTAAGTTATACAATATTTGAATAAATTAAATAATTAAAAATAAAATTATTTAAAATAACATTAAAATAAATCACATAAGGCAACAAAAAACCTGACTGTTCATATCTCTACAACAAAACTGATAGGAACAGAAATACCAGTGTGGCTTTGAGAAGCAAACAATCTTCTGGTCATGAGTGTTAGCTGTGCCATGAGCAGCAGTCACTACGATTTATGGAGGGAAAATAAAGAATCCATTTATCTAGCAAGTGACCAAAGGGGTTTTCCTGTACATATATTCAACCTGATTCAAAAATTTCTCTTAGGTTATAATAATTTGTAAGCTTTAAAAAGATTTAAAATGGAGAGAAAATTTCATTGGTGAATTTTAAATAAAGGTAATTTCAGTTAGAAAAATATAAAAGAACATAGAATTAAAACTGGTTAGTATGGGTAAATAAGTAACAAGAAACAGAAATAGACACTTCCTCAGAAGGTACACAAAAATTAAGTCCAAATGAGTGAAGTAGAGGTAGACTTCTGTTCACAAAGAATACAAGGAGCAGAGAACACGAAAAAGTCTCTTATAACAGACATTCCTTAAATGCATTGGGAAACCAGAAATGACAGGGAACAAAAAAAAGAGAATTAAGTGGCAAGCACATGAGCTGAGGTATGT
Organism: Leptonychotes weddellii; assembly: GCF_054177405.1. Classification (NCBI taxonomy): domain Eukaryota; kingdom Metazoa; phylum Chordata; class Mammalia; order Carnivora; family Phocidae; genus Leptonychotes; species Leptonychotes weddellii. The sequence continues at coordinate 150,884,702 of NC_138369.1, read as the reverse complement.
CTGCTCTTGGGGATGTGCTAATCTTGGGTTTTAACACAGACTGAATCAGGAGCAGAAACTGTGGCATTCAGAAAAGCAAGCAGTTGGAACAGAGACCACAAGTATAAAGTTGGGACCTGACTGGCCTGTACTCAATTAAAAGGTTAAAAGGAAAAAAGAAAAGAAAAGTGTGCTGACACAGGAGAGTGTAAGGCTGTTTACTTTAGCCCGAATTTTGAGTGACTTAAAAACATTTTTTTTCTCAGCTGGGCCTGTACCAAACACTGTATGGTTTGGAAAAGAAATTGCCATAAAAATTGCTCTTGTAGCAGTAATACTTCTGGGAGTCATGGAATAAGAAAACACAAAAATTCCTTGATAGGATATGCTTTCAACCTAGGCTGCACAGGATTCCTGTAAGAATGAAAAGAGTTTACAATACAACTGTAAAATAAAAGGGAACAATCTACCATGAATGAGATAGCACACATAACAGGAGATTTTGAATTTTAATAATGGCAGAAAATGGAACAATCTGATAGAGATTCTGAAGTAAGTATAATTAAGAGGATTAAAGAGAAAAAAACATAAGATTCAAAGATACAAGAAGAGGACACAAAAGCACTAAAAAAATAAAGTAAGATGAAATGGGAGAGGGAGACAAACCATAAGAGACTCTTAACCATAGGAAACAAACTGAGGGTTGCTGGAGGGGAGGGGAGTGGGGTGATGGGGTAACAGGGTGATGGGCATTAAGGAGGGCACGTGATGTGATGAGCACTGGGTGTTATATGCAACTGATGAATAACTGAACTCTACCTCTGAAACTAATGATACACTATATGTTAATTAATTTAAATAAAATGTTAAAAATAATTAAAGGGTTTCTGTTATTTAAAAAAGATATACTGATGAAAAGAGATGGAGAGATGGAAAATGTGTGCACATCAACTATAGTAAAACGTTTATAGTAGAATATATGTAGTGGGTATCCAGGTGTTCAATGTCAAATTATTTCAATTCTTACATGTTTGTAAATTTTCATAATAAAATATTGGGAGAAATACACTATGAACAAGGATAGCTACATATAAAAAGAATCAGCCTGAGAAAACTATAAAAGCTGGGAAAATATTTATAAAACTATTTGTAAGCATTCACCATAAACAAATGACCTCAATACCAAAGGATCACAATAAAACTGGAATAAGCAAGTTTGGGAACAAATACAAATCATCTCACCGTTAGAATACATCTCAAATTTTAAGGATGGAGGTTTAGTGTAACATAGGGTAGTGTAGTGGTACTCAGTGTGGTCCCTTGACTAGCGGCATCAGCCTCAGCTAGAAACTTGCTACTAAAGCAAATTTGGGGGCTCCTCCACAGAGTACAAGAGCAGAAGCTTTAGAGTTAGGGCCAGCATTCTCTTCTAAAAAGCTCTCCAAGATGATTCTGATACTCTCTTGATCATCACAGAATCACTGGCTATAAGGAAATAGAGTTTCTGATAAAAGGTAACTAAAAAAAATTAGTGATAAAAATTAACAATAACTTAATCATTGTAGAATTCCCTTTCAAGTCCAAAATGAAAAGTATCACTTCTGTTTAATAAAGTACTTGCTAACAACTTTACTACCTACACTTAAAAATTATGATGTTTTTATTGTCAAATCGTTAAAGCTGATAAGAAAACTCAGCAAAGTCATACTAGATATAGGGTTACTCTACAAAATTATATAAAACTCAAATGTATTTTTACAAAGCAGAAACACTTATAATATGTAATTTTTAAAAGATACCCTTACAAAAACCATAAGTAGCTATAATCAAGATAATGAAAGATGTGCAAAAACTTTATGAAGAAAAATATAGTCTTACTGCAAATCATAGAGATAGCTATAAGAGAGATCTTACTGGATGAGAAGATTCAATATCACAACAATGTAGTCTCCCAGAATGTGTGTGTGTGTACATTTTAAAATTTTTTTGAAGAAAAATATTTTTAAAAATTGGAAAATATCTTCATGACATGGAGTAGTGAAGGATTATGTAATCAAGACACATAAAAGCCAGGGGAGCCTGGGTGGCTCAGTCGTTAAGTGTCTGCCTTCGACTCAGGTCATGATCCCTGGGCCCTGGGAGTTGAGCCCCGCATCGGGCTCCCTGCTCAGCAGGAAGCCTGCTTCTCCCTCTCCCACTCCCCCTGCTTGTGTTCCCTCTCTATCTGTGTCTCTCTCTGTCAAATAAATAAATAAATAAATCTTAAAAAAAAAGATGCATAAAAGCCAAAACATGAAGGAAAAGATGGATACATTTGATTACCAAGTTTAATTCTGTTATTTGACAAAAGACATTACAAATGAAGTGAAATGAGAGACTATGGATTGGGATGAAATATTGATAATACCTAGAACCAACAATGAATTAGTACCTAAAATACGCAAATAGCTCTTATAAGTCAGTAAAACACAAACTTAAGGAAAAAAAAAAAAAAGAATGGATGGAGGTTGGGGCACCTGGGTGGCTCAGTCGTTAAGCGTCTGCCTTTGGCTCGGGTCATGATCCCAGGGTCCTGGCTCCCTGCTCCGTGGGAAGCCAGCTTCTCCCTCTCCCAGTCCCCCTGCTTGTGTTCCCTCCCTCGCTGTCTCTCTCTTTGTCAAATAAATAAATAAAATCTTAAAAAAAAAAAAGAATGGATGGATGGAGGTTATGAACAGGCAATTCACAGAAACATAAACCTGAATGATCCAAAATATGTGAAAATGAGAAAATGAGACACGTTTTCATTAGCTTCTGTCCTTGCGGTTGACTGTTGGTAGTGTACAGAGGGCAATAAATAAGTATTGTCAGTCTTCCATTTTTAGCTCCTGTAGCTTTGCATTAATAATTTGCAAATATTTTTGCCAAGGATCTGGCCATGGTACTGTTTACTCATCCAGTTTTGATTTGAAGGCTTAATTGGGGTGAATATGTACTCAAGCTGCTTTTACTATTCAGCTAAACCTAAGAAGCCCATTTATTTATTGATTTAGCAACTTAATTTCTGTAGAACTCATTGAAATGAGAGTGTTTCTCTTCTCACCAGCTAAGAGTGGGGAAAAGTCGGAAGGGTTTTTGTTTTATTTTGTTCTTTTAAATATCTCCTTGTATGTTTCACAATTAAGAGTCATTCCCTGAGGACATTAAAAACTTCAGGAACAGGGGAAAAAAGTGTAAAAATTTATACTTGGAGAAGTGGTAGAAACACTGGAGCTGAGAACATTCTAAATTAGGAGATAAGGTTATATTCACAAGAATTAAATGGTGGCTAGGATAAAATCTGAAAATTAAGTGGAGGTTGATAACAGCTAAGAATTAGGAGAATAACTCACTGAAACTTTGTTGTCGCAAACTGGCTTTTTAAGACTAATTTACCTTTTATTAAGTATGGCAATTTAATTTTAAAAAATTCTATTTTAAAAACCATCACTGAGCAGAAAGTTGTCCAAATTTCTAGGTTAAAGAATGGTTAATGAGTTGGCTTTGGAATCAGATTATATGGATTCAAATGCTATTTTGTTGTATGCCTTTGAGCAAATTTCATGCTTCTCTGCCTCAGGTCCCTTACCTGTAAGATGGGATAGTTAATACTACCCACCTCATAAGATCATTACAAGGATTGAAAGAGATAATACCAGTAAATACACAGCATCTGAAAAGTACTAAACACTGGATAAAATTTAGCTGTAGGTATCATACCGCATGTAACGGAAGCCTGGATGGATCTCAAAGCACATAACTAATGTACTACAGCTCACCTACTGCCAATTTTTGTACCTGGAAACTGCTAATTGCTCTCTTTTTAACTGGTCTCTTTTTAAGGGCTGAAATTAAAAACTAAATGTTAAGAGAAAGATAGGATAATTCAGTGAAGATAATTTTTTTACCATCTAATTTCATAGTTAATATAGCTGAACCCTGAGCACATGTATATTTCTGAGGGAATACACAGTTTAGATCTGACCACTGATAATATACACACACACACACACACACATACGCACACACACAAATATGTAGGTCAGTCAAAACCTGGATATACATAATTTGCATTCCTAAATACCATGGAACAAAATCTTCGCTATGCTGAAATTGACATTCCATATATTCTTTGCTGTTAACCAGAAGTGAAAATATTTTCCAACCATAATTAAAACGTGATTAGAACTACAAAATGTGAAGTATGCATTTTAAAACCATTATGAGCCCAAACCATTAAAACCACACTTTTTACTTTGCAAACAAGGGAGCCTAGTATCACAGGTATTATACAGGGCTAGAACATAGATCTGTTAACTCTCTGTCCAATATTTTTCCCAGCTTGAAGTTCAGTGATGACTTTTCCATTTGTGTTTATAAGTTTATAGTGGCTTAAATACGATTGCTTATAAGGAAAAGTATGTACTGAGCATAAGCTTTGTGCCGAACACTCAACTAGACACCATGGGGAGATGTGTAGTGTTTATGTGTGGCAATGTTAATAAAGAGAGCCAGGGACTGTTTTTGTAAAACACGACTGAATGAAGAGTAATGTGTGATATTTTCACTTTCAAATATAGTGTTGTAGTTAAAAGTGAAGGATCTTAATTTAAGCTGGTGTGGTTCCCATATAGGTTTTACTAACTCCTAGCTATGAAACTTTGGTCAAGTTATTTTAACCTCCATAAACCTCAATTTTCTCATCTTGTAAAGCAGGATTTGTGGACCTTGGGGGCATTATGCTAAGTAAAATAAGTCAGACAGAGAAAGACAAATACAGTATGATCTCAGTTATATATGGAATCTAAAAAACAAAACAAATCTGAACTCATTGATACAGAGAACTGATCGGTGAAGTGGAGGTGGGTTGTGGGCAAAATGGATGAAAGGGGTCCAAAGGTACAAACTTCCAGTTAGAAAATAAATAAGTCCTGGGATGTAATGTGTTGCATCGTGACTGTAGTTAATAATAATGTACTGCATATTTGAAAGTTGCTAAAAGAATAGATCTGAAAAAGTCTCATCACAAGAAAATAATTTGTAACTATGTGTGGAGATTGATGTTAACTACATTTATCGTGGTGATCACTTCACAGTGTATACAAATACTGAATCATGTTGAACACTTAAAAATAATATATGTCAATTATATCTCAATTAAAAATAAAACAGGTTTACACCTTCCTCAAATAATTGTTGTGAAGATAAAATGGCATTAATAGGAAAAAAAAAAACTTTTGGGCCAGAACTTAGTGTATACAGTAAGTAGTCCATAAATGTGAAATCATTTTCATTATTTATATTATCATTCAAAATTTATTAAAGGTCAGCTGTCCTTCTTAAAATGAAAGGACTCCAGAGTTCCTTTCTTCTTGGCTATTAGTTCATGATCACAAATTCTTTGGTTTGTCTCTGTTTTGTTCATAAACTTAAAGTTGGCAGGAATATGTTGGAGGGTTATTGTTAGATTCCAATAGGATCATCTATATAGAGTGTCTAGCAAAGTGTCCAGTGTTTGATGAAACTTAGGCCCCTAACTCTTGCCTTCCTCCATGCCAAAGAGTAGCTTATAGATAATTTCTGTTGATAGGTAAAGCTAGGAATATTTCACCCAAATAAAGTGCCCAAAACAGATGCCTAAAACATCTTTTAGATATGGTGAAAATGAGAGACCAGTAGAAGTAGCAAATTATAGTGACTACTGAAAAGTGGGATGTTGGAGATGAAGGGAAAGAAGACTTTAAGTGGCCTGTGGTTCTTTTTCTCAAACCAGAAAAAAAATAACTGATCCCAGAAATGAAAATTTTGCTAAAATGGTAACTGTGTTGATGTAGAAGGTGAAGAATTCAGTTTAGATAAAGGATGTAAAGTGAGAAAAATAAATGGTTTAAAATCTAATACCTTGTTATCCTTATTTTATTTTATTTTATTATGTTAATCACCAAACATTACATCATCAGTTTTTGATGTAGTGTTCCATGATTCATTGTTTGCGTATAACACCCAGTGCTCCATTCAGTACGTGCCCTCTTTAATACCCATCTTGTTATTCTATAAGCATGTCAGATGAAGCTGTCAGATAAGCTAAACAAGACTCCAAAGTTCTGTTATGATTAACAGAGTGATTAGTAGATGTTCCCTAAAGCAACAAATGCTATGGCACAAATTTAATGTTATGAATTATATGTGCATTCTGAAGGGCAAGAACATGAAAGGACTAAAACTGGAGGGGCCCCTAGGGGCAAAAAGACTCAGAAGAAAGTAGCAGAATAAGAGGAAGCAAACTCATCTTCTTCATAATTTAGCCAAGAGCCTTCGTGAGGAATTCATTATTAATGAATTTTTACTTGTATGAAATTAATCAGTGTGACATCTTTGGATCTCTCCTGTTCTTTTAAGCGAGACTCACTGAATTCAACTGAACCCTGCTACAAAATTCAAAACCAATGCTATTATGGGATTCTTCCTATACTAAGAATATTAGAAGCCATATATTATAGGTTGAATTGTGTCTGCCCAAAATTCATATGTTAAAGTCTTAACCCCCAGTACCACATAACATGACCTTATTTAGAAATAGAGTTGTTGGGGGCGCCTGGGTGGCTCAGTCAGTTAAGCATCTGATTCTTGGTTTTGGCTCAGGTCATGCTCTCCAGGTCCTCCCCCATCCAGCTCCACGCTTAGCTTAGTACTTAAGAACAGAATTTTTTCTGTGTTTAAGGGAGCCCTAATAAATCTGGGAAGCAAGTGAGGCACACAGGAATTGCTTGTACCCTAGTGAGTCTGGCTTAAAAGAACAGGAGGGATCCAAAGATGTCACAGTGATTAATTTCATACAAGTAAAAAATACTGTCAGCTTGTTGTACATCATAATACAAGTTAATACATTTAATTAAGTTTGCAAAGAGTACACAGTTAAGGAAGAGTTGACTATTTTGTTCTATCCTAGGGCCTAACTATTCTGTAGCTGATGAAATAATCAGAACAGTAAGCCCACAGCACCTCATCTTATAAATGGGGAAGTGGGAGCAAGAAAGACTAAGTGGCCTGTGCAGCCATAAAGCTGGCCCAAGCCAGAGGCCTTTTCTCACAGAGACTGAAAAGCGGTTGAGGTCCTCGAATTGAATAAGAATCTCTGTCCCTAGACTTTGTTTCGTGTCTAAAGCCTGCTTATTCAAAACACAGTCTCTGAAGTTTATCATGCCAAAATGCTTATGAAACTAGCTATCTCTGCAGCAACTTTGATCTGGCCTCATAAGCCACTGAATCATTACGACTATAGAACCTAGCTAGTTTGTGGCTTTTTTTTTTTGGATACTGACCTAATTATGGGAATACTGAACTTGAACAAAGAGAGCTTCTAGAGCTGATGAAGAAAGCTTCATAGACATGGCACTTGGAAAAGAACAAAATCTGGGAAATTGTCTCATTATTAATCATATTTGCACCCTTTCTGTTTTCTTCTCATTCCTTAAAGATCAAGAACTATGAAGTTGAAAAACAACAACAACAAAAACCAGTGGAGTGCAATATATCTTAAAGAGAGTCAAACCCCCTTGATTTGCAAAACCAAGAAGGAGACCCAGAGTGATTGTGCCTTGACCATGGTTACATGGTGTGTTTGTAGAACTGGGCGAGACCAAGTTTAGCTCTCTACACTACACTACACTGCTGTCCCAGGGAAGGTTCTATTTTATATATATTTTTGTTCTATCTGCAGTGAAGCAAACTTCCTTGCCTTGCTACTGATCAGTTTAGAAATGGATGACTCTTACATGTGGAGTATATAGATGGTAAACAATGCACATTCTACAAACTTGGCCAACCCCTGTCCCCTATATGCATTTCATAGCCTCAGCTTACAGAGCAAATGGATTCTCTTCCACTCACTTCCATTCAAGGGTATTATGTTTCTGTATAAAAGCTTAGACATACTGATAGGCACCATTAAAATGTACAAATGAATATAGTCGATAAACCTGTGCCAAACACACACTTGGCCTTACTCTGTGACTCAGTGTTTTTTCAAAGTACTCTAAGAGTAAGTTAATTCTTTGGGGACCAGCCAGAGCATATTTTTAAACCCTCTGAGCCAAGATCTCTGCAGTTCAGCTACTAACTGACAATGGTTGGCAGTCCTGAATTTGTTCAATCCAAGTGTACAAGGTCCCCACTTTCAATATAATGGCTGGCTCATTCCTATGGTGCAGAGCTAGCAAGCATTCCACTGAAATTAATAGGTTATACTCCTCTCATTGTGGAGGGGAGCAAGCAAAACCAATAGCCAGAGTCTACTGAACTCTTCAACTGCTCCTAATTTATTTTTCTGGTGACTCTAGTCTAAATTACTCAATGTGTAGATCATAAATTTTGAGTCATAAGGAGTACTCCTAGAATTTTATTAACCTCTTTTATTCTAATTGCTCTTCTGCCACAAGTCTACATTTCAATTACATTGTGGGGGATTAACTGATAGCCTCACCAGGTACAGACATCAAAAGGAGAAAAGGAAACTGCATCCAGGATGGCTGTTTAGGCTAGAATATAATCAGGTTAGCAGTTCTATCGTTTGTAAAATCTAATCCTGATTTAAATGAAACAGGCAAATTTTCAGGAATAACAAACTCTTTTTTTAGCATCTTCTTTTCACCCCTGTGCCAATCAAGGGAAACATTAATTTGGGTTAGGACATTGCATTTGCAGCTCTTGCACGAGTTTAGGCCTATTTCTGCTTCATTTTTAGATTTCTCTATCTACTTTCAGATGCCTGAAAATTCTTAGAAAGAAAAAACTTTTCACTCCATAGTAGGTATTAAGACTCAAAAGACATGTAAACGTACTAGGCTACTCAATAAATATTAAATGAATGAGTGAGGGAAATACTTTTCACATAAATGACTCACAACTCTATTTACTAAAACTGATTGTTCTGAATTTGAGTTCAAATGTAACCATTTGAATATTTCTTCCTAAAAATTCTGAAAACATAAATTGTCACTATTTTTTAAGGGATGGTGAGTGGCCCCTAAAACGTGTTGGAACAGGGTATAACAGTGTGGCGTCCTCCATACAGGGAAGCATCCAGCTATAGTGGAAACAGAACACATGGAAATACAGTTCAGACATACACCTGACGACTAGCAGAAGAGCGGTAGAGCCATAGAGTCCAGAGAGAATAACTTCTATTTCCAATATTAACTTGAGCTAAATTACCCTCTACCACATTTAAATAAGACATTTCCTCATGTAATGAGTTTGAATAGAGGAGCAATAGTAAACCTAGAAGAAAGAATATATTTGAAAATTATTCTGGCCTCTATTTCTTATAAAAATCCCTTTCCCTTAAAACACCTTATATAACAATACTCAAAAATGTTCAGTGGCATTCCTTTTTTGTTTGATTTTGCTATACACAATCTTTTTTAACTGACTTGGTCTTGCCTAAAATTCTAGAAGGCAGACCCTGCCTAAAATGAAGAGTTTAAATCTCAGCAGGATTCTCTCTCATAAGAGAAAAAAATATTCCTTGTCATTTTTGTCTCATGTTGTGGGGAAGTAGCTAGGAATTTTCAGAGGTAGATTCCTTTGGTCAGCTTGCTAAATTTCTGGAATCAAAATATGCCTTCATTGGACTAGGTTGCAAAAGTGATATTTGTTCAGTTCCCACATTTGGGGGTTAGGGGTGCCCCCAAATAGGAAATGTGACTGTCTGTCCAAGAGGGGTGGGAACGTCTGCCACGATTTCCTTTTCAGAGTATTGCTCTCACTGGGCTGGTGCATCTGGAATTCCTCAGCTTCCTTATGAAAATGTTGATGTTTATTCAGACTTTCTGAATCTTGACAATGATGATCAAATGCCTGTGGCCACCTACGCCCCTGGATGAGAGACTGGCAGTCTTCAGAACAACTTATTCTGCTGTCTGTCATGTATCGCCAGAGATTTAAAAACACACCGGTCAAAGTCAAGTCCAGATAGACAATGTGTAAATGTTTAGTCTGAGGTATTTTTTTTTATCTGTGTCTCTTTTTTGACAACTTAAACTCACCCTCCTGGTTTTGTTGATCTAGCTTCATCCTGACCAAAATGAAGCATAGATGATATTCTTATTTTGACTCTACAAAAAGTAAGACTCCTTTCTGATATGAATATGAAGGAACTTTGTGAGAAACCTAGGATAGCTGAAATTGGTAGAATAATTGTACCTTTTAGTAAGATACGCAATTCATTCCAATTACATTGCCTAAGACATGACTATGATTAAATATGCATCACATTTACACATTTTATTGTTATATCCCAGTGTACTCAAACTCCAGGCTTCTTCCCATGATCCCTGGACAACATGGAACATCTGTGTAATAAAGAATAAACGGAGAAAGAAATATCTGCAGTTGATCTGAGGATTTCCATGGCTTATCCCACTGTACCTGGAATAAGTTTCTCCTTAAACTGTAGTTTATTCCATAATTAGACACAGTTAATGTCTAAAAGCTAGCTAGTATTTGTCTTTCTAGCTCTGCTTTTACAGCTACATCAGAATTGGAAAATATAAAAATGTAGGCATTTTTGATACAGTGGTTCAATATGACCCTCTAAGAGCATCAGACCAGCCAGCCAGATTAGTTCAGTTTTTCAAGGCAAGAGTAAAGGACAGTCCTAAAAAGGGAAACGTTCCCATAGGGATGAATTTGTAATTCAGGGGCTATCTGAGGAGCCAAAGATTTATTTATTTTTTATTTTTTATTTTTAAAGATTTTATTTATTTATTTATTTGACAGAGAAAGACACAGCGAGAGGGGGAACACAAGCAGAGGGAGGGGGAGAGGGAGAAGCAGGTTTCCCGCGTAGCAGGGAGCCCGATGCCGGGCTCGATCCCAGGACCCTGAGATCATGACCTGAGCCGAAGGCAGACGCTTAACGACTGAGCCACCCAGGCGCCCCATGGAGGAGCCAAAGATTTAAATGAAGCACTTGAACTTACCCAACCTTTTGGCATTCCATGATTCCAGTCCAACTGTATAGATGTCTTAGATTTAAAAGATGAGTCATAAAATCTGTTTGCTGACAGACAGACATTTCTAACTTATTAATATCAGCACATCAAGGGAAAAAATGACTGGAAACTCTTAGAATTGCTTACATTGGCCAGCAACCAAAACAAAATAATCATTTTTATGGGGTAAACCTTTGAGGATCTAAGCAGACAGATTTTCAGATAGGATGCATGTATATACTCAGCATCTGGAAAACTTCTAATAATCTTCAAAATCTCAGTTCAATTTTTAACGGTGGACTAACCACAGCTATTGAAATGCTTGGACTGGACTTCCACACAGGATGTTTTGGGTGAAGTAAGGCTAGCATCGTTGGGACTTTACTTCAGGCCTAGTAGTGTCTTCTCTCAGCTAGCAGGTGTTGGAACTAACAGAATCAAGGGGGTAATGATCAGTAGAACATTGAAAAATGAAGTCAGCATATCTCCGCTATTCTCATTGGTGTGCTTGGTGAAATGCACAGTCCCTGGACACATACATTTCTTCCCATGTTTCATTTCCCACTATGTACTTGGTAAGAAAAAAATTGGTATGTGAATACATGTGTTTACAAGGTTTTATTCATTCTCAAAATAATGCTAGGGGGGCCCTGGGTGGCTCAGTTGGTTAAGCATCTGCCTTTGGCTCAGGTCATGATCCTGGGGTTGAGCCCTGCATCGGGCTCCTTGCTTAGCTCCTTCTCCCTCTGCTCCTTCCCCCAGCTCATGCTTTCTCCCCATCTCTCTCTCAAATAAATAAAATCTTTTTTGTAAATGCCAACATAATTTATTCAACTAATTTGAGAAGAAAAAAAATCTATTGAGTTTTTTCCTGTTTATATTTCTATATTGTTTTTATATATTAAATTATATATATATATATAAATTATATTGAGAGATAAAAGATTTTTAAGGAATTTGTTCACACTATTATGGGCAATGGAAACTTTAAAATTTGCAGGGCAGACTGGCCCTTGGAAATTCCAGCAAAAGTTGATGTTGCAGTCTTAAGTGCAAAGGTAATCTGGAAGCAGAATTTCTTTGTCTTCCGGGGACTGCAGTCTTTTCTCTTAAAGCCTTCAACTGACTGGATGAGGCCCACCCACATTATGGAAGGTAATGTATTCAGTCTACTTACTGATTTAAATGTTAATCACATCTCAAATATACCTTTGCAACATCTAAACTGACATTGGCCAAACAACTGAGTACCATGGCCTAGCCAAATTTACACATAAAATTAACCATCACGCTATCTTACATATATTCTAATTTTATCACTTAAAAATGCTCAGAGGAGTGTGTGGCAAACTATAAACTTACAAATAGATAAAGAATGAGCTATAGGTTTGTCATAAGTTGCTTCTGTTTCATACTTCTAGTTGTCACTTAGCCCCTAATCTAGACTTTGCCTAGGAAAGATAGTATTTGGAAACTATCATGCGGAGGCCTACAGATGTGCCAAAACAGGGCAAAGCTAACTGAAATCTAAATCAACACCATAAATAAATTTTATAATAATACAGTAAGGAAATAAAGAATTCAAATTTCCATTACAACTAAGTACAATGTGAATATGATGCTGGCAGCACAAACCCAATCATAGGTTTGGGGGTTAGATTTGATTACATCTTTCTGAAAAGTTCGGACATTGACTTAGGGAAATTTCTGGAGATAGTAATCATTTCTGTAAAGGCTGACATCCTCTGGTTGACAGAATCTGCCAGTTTTAACTCTGAAACTTCGTCATAGGCAAATACTGTATTGCAACCGGATGGCAATTTGGCAGTCCATTAACAGAAAATCTCCTGAGTCACAGAGCCTCCAGAAGATTTCTAACTAGAAAGAAATTCATGTGATGTGGTTGTTCATACACACAGATTCTAAAAGATGACATAAATGCAAAACTTCTTCTTAACCTTTCCCGATGTCTCAACCTTAATCCATTTGTTATCTACTTTGGATGATCAACTGCAGTTTACCTAGGCTCAGTGTTTCCTTTGTGATTCCCACTTACTCTTTAGTTTCATCCCCATGCTCTTGATCATTTCTCCCTAGCCCACCCCTTTCCCAGGATTTTGGCTTTACCTCCATCAAGGAGCATCTATAGGATGGGCCTTCCCTTCCTAATAATTTACACTTCTTATACATGCATCATGCCAAAAATATTCTCTGTCTCCTTACCTTTTTATTAAATACTTCTACTCTCACCCCATTTGAGAAACAAAAGACAAAATTCTGCCCTTTCATATGAACTGTAAATTCTGCTTTCTAGGGGTCTAAAGATATACAACATATGAAAATGAATCTCTTGCTATTGAATTGATCGATTTTTGCATCTTAATTATTGTAGCAAGCCCAAGGGCTTTTCAATGTTTGAAACAAGATTTTTTTTGGTCTCCTGTGTTATTTTTTCACCTCAAATGTAAAGGGAAAAAAAGAGCAATTGCCTTAGCTTTAGCAATCTGAAAGCCATTCTTTATTTTTTCCATGACTGGTTAGCAATAAGCCATTAGGACACCTGAAAAAAACTGAGTTAAAAAAAAAAAAAAGCAAAGTAGATTCTTTTGGCTCTTGCTTTATAAAAATGTTTTATTTTCTACCTGATATTTTTTGGTATGCTATGATCAGTCATTGATGACCAAGAGTCTTTGGTCTGGAAAAGTAACAAAATAAAAAATACTTGAGTTTTACTCTATTCCCAATTTCATAAAGCTCACCTCATTAAGAAAGAAGTAAGGATTTCAAGAAAGCACAAAGCCAAAAGGATAAAAATGTAAAATTTCTCTATAATTAGGATGAACCTGTTTCTACTATTTTTTTAAAGATTTTATTTATTTTGGGGGGTGGGGAGAGGCAGAGAGAGAATCCCAAGCAGACTAAGTCTGCCTCGGGACTCAATCTCACAACCCTGAGACCATGACCTGAGCTGAAATCAAGAGTCAGGTGCTTAACTGACTGAGCCACCCAGGCGCCCCGTACTATTTTATTTTTACTTTCCCAAAACATTTGCCTTCCTGTCGCTACCCCTACGACGTCTATTACAAATTGGCTTTTAGGAAGATAAACATCCTGCTTCTTTGATACTTTAGTGCTACGTCCTCAAACTTTTTTGATCATGTACTCCCATCAATAAAATTATTGACCATATACCCACAATGTATATGTACTTATTTATAAGTTATAAACTTTACCATTTTTATAATACATTATGTACATTATAAAAATACATATGAATAATGTAAAGTGAGAAAAAATATTTAAAAGTTCTAAAATTTCTTCCTGTATCCTAGTGAATCATTTTGCACTTTTGTACACAGCATCCCACACCCTTCATTTTGCAGACCATTTTAGCAAAGAGTCTTTTACTGGCCCTTTGCTCCCAGGAAATTTCCCTTTAAAAGTTTGTCCCTTCCTTCTCTCCTGAAGAGCCGGGTTGCTTCCATTTCATTCTCTCAACTACCACAATACTTAGAATATACCCTTAACAAGGCCAATCCCTTATTTCTTCACCAAATGGATGGATAAATTTCAGACTGCAGCCTTAACGTTGCTGTTCTTACCTACTAACCAAAATCTCCTCATAATGCTTTCCTCTCTTAATTTCTGCCTCCACCTGGGATCAGTGGCTGTCAGGAACCCAAACCACTCAAGGTAGCCTAAGGACCGGAACACAGAAGGGGAAACCCCTCTGGACCTCTGAGCAACTGGAAGCAGAAAGTGACAACCTGTAACCTAAGTTTCTTGATGATAGACATAAAACAGGTGTGAGGTCATATCTCATTTTGGTTTTAATTTTCATCTCCCTAATGATGAGTGCTGCTGAACATCTTTTCATGTATATGTTTGTCATTTGTATGCCTACTTTGTTTTTTTTTTAATTTTTATTTAAATTTTAGTTAGTTAACATATAGAGCAATATTGGCTTCAGAAGCAGAATTCAGTGCTTCATCACTTAAATACAATACCCAGTGCTCATCATAAGTGCCCTCTTTAATACCCACCACCCATCTAACCCATCTCCCATCCTCCCTCCCTCCATCAACCTTGAGTTCTCTATCATTAAGAGTCTCTCATGGTTTATTTCCCTCTCTCCTTTTATCCCCCCTTCCCATATGTTCATCTCTTTTGTTTCTTGAATTCCACATATGAATGAAATCATATGGTATTTGTCTTTGACTAACCTATTTTGCATAATACATTCTAGCTCCATCCATGTCATTGCAAATGTCAAGATTTTATTCTTTTTGATGGCTGAATAATATTCCTTTGTATATATATATCACATCTTCTTTATCCATTCATCACTTGATGGACATTTGGGCTCTCTCCATAGTTTGGCTATTGTTGATAATGTTGCTATAAAAATCAGGGTGCATATACTCTTTCAAATCTGTATTTTTTGTATCCTTTGAGTAAATACCTAACAGTGTAAATGCTGGATCATAGGGTAGCTCTTTTTAGTTTTTTCAGGAATCTCCATACTGTCCTCCAAAGTTGCTGCACCAGTTTGCATTCCCACCAACCTTGCAAGAGTGTTCCCCTTCCTCCAAATCCTCACCAACACCTATTGTTTCTTGTGTTGTTAATTTTAGCCATTCTGACAGGTGTAAGATATCTTACTGTGATTTTGATAAGTATTTCCCTGATGATGAGAGATGTTGAGCATGTGTTCATGTGTCTATTAGCCATCTGGATGTCTTCTTTGGAAAAATGTCTCTTCATGTCTTCTGCCCATTTCTTAACTGGGTTATTTGTTTTTTGGGTGTTTAGATTGATAAGTTCTTTAGATTTTGGATACCAACCCTTTATCAGTTAGGTCATTTGCAAATATCTTCTCCTGTATGTCAACTTTGGAAAAATGTCTTTTTAATTCCTCTGCCCATTTTTAAATAGGATTGTTTATTTTTTTGTTACCTAGTTGTATGATATTTTATATAATTTGGATATTAACCCCTTATAGGATATATGGTTTGCAAATATTTTCTCCCATTCTATGGGTTACCTTTTGCTGATTTTTTTTGGCTGTGAAGTTGCATTTAAGTTTGTAGTCCCACTGGTTGATTGTTGCTTTTGTTGTGCTTTTGGTGTCATATGCAAAAAAATCATCGCCAAGACCAATTTTAAGGGACTTCTTGCCTACATTTTCTTCCAGGAATTTTATGGCTTTAGGTCTTATGTTTAAGCCTTTGATCCATTTTTGTGAGTGGTGTAAGATAAGGGTCCAAGTTCATTTTTCTGCATGTGGTTCTTCAGTATTCCCATCACCATTTATTGAAGAGACTGTCCTTTCCCCATTGGGACTCTTGTTGAATACAATGCTAAATAATATTCCAATTCTTGTTGAATACAATGCAACTGCATAGAACACTCGTGAAAGAAATTGAGTTGACCATATATGTGGGGGTTTAATTCTGTGCACTCTGTTTTGTTCTATTGGTCTATGTGTCTATTTTTGTACCAGTACCATATTGTTTTAATTACTATAGCTTTGTAGTGTAGTTTGAAATCAATAAGTATGATGCCTCTGACTTTGTTCCTATTTCTAAGGATTGCTTGGCTATATGCGTTGTTTGTTTTGTTTGTTCTGTTTTGTTCTGTTTTGTTTGTAATTCCATACAAACTTCAAGATTGTTTTTTTCTGTTTCTGTGGGGGAAAAAAAGCCATGGAATATTGATAGAAATTGCCTTGAATCTGTATATGGCTTTGGACAGTATGGACATTTTAACAATATTAATTCTTCTTAACCAAGAACTTGGGGCATCTTTCCTTTCTGTGTGTGTCTTCTTTGATTTCTTTCAACAAAGTATTATAGTTTTTAGTGTAGAAATTTTTCAGAAAGAAATTTTTCATTAAATTTATTCCTAGGTGTATTATTGTTTTTGCTACTATTGTGAATGAGATAGTTTCCTTTATTTCTTTTTCAGATGTTTCTTTGTTAGTGTATAGAAATGCAACTGGTTTCTGTACATTGATTTTATGTCCTGCAACTTCATCAAATTTGTTTTTTGGTTATGTCTTGGGGATTTATTATATATAAGATCATATCATCTGCAATTTTACTTTCTCCTTTCCAATTTGGGTACCTTTCATTTTTTTCTTGCCTCATTGCTGTAGCTAGGACTTTCAGCACTATATTGAATAAGAGTGGTGAGAGTACAGAGAACCCCCCTCAATATCAGTAAAAATAGGTCAACACCTCAAACCATAATAGTGAAGCTTGCAAATTTCTGAGACAAAGAGAAAATCCTGAATCAACTAGGGACAAGAGGTCACTAACCTACAAGGGGAGAAACAGTAGACTGGCATCAGACCTATCTACAGAGATGGGCAGGCCAGAAAGGACTGGCATGATATATTCAGGGTGCTATATGACAAAAACAGGCAGCCAAGAATAATTTATCCAAAAGGCTGTCATTCAAAATAGAAGGAGAGATAAAAAGCTTGCAGAACAAACAGAAACTAAAAGAATTTGTGATCACTAAACCAGCCTTCCAAGAAATATTAAAGTAGAACGTTTAAGTGAAGAGAGAGCCCAAAAGTAACATAGGCCAGAAAGGAACAGAGACAATATACAGAAACAGTGACCTTACAGGTAATGCATTAGCACTAAATTCATGTCTTTCGATAGTTATTTTAAATGTAAATAGGCTAAATGCCCCAATCAAAAGACACAGGGTATCAGATTGGATGAAAAAGCAAGAACTATAGATATGCTATCTGCAGGAGACTCACTTTAGACCCCAAAAAACCTCCAGATTGAAAGTGAGGGGGTGGAAAACCATTTATCAGGCTAATGGACATAAAAAGAAAGCTGGAGTAGCAATCCTTATATTAGACAAATTAGATTTAAACCAAAGAGTGTAATAATAGATGAGGAAGGACACCATATCATAATTAAAGGGTCTATCCAACAAGATCTAACAATTGTAAATGTTTATGCCCTGAACATGGGAGCAGCC
This sequence comes from Leptonychotes weddellii, assembly GCF_054177405.1. NCBI lineage: Eukaryota > Metazoa > Chordata > Mammalia > Carnivora > Phocidae > Leptonychotes > Leptonychotes weddellii. The sequence goes on along the minus strand of NC_138369.1, from coordinate 150,866,709 downwards.
AATTAGGCAAACCAATTTATAATAAAATTAAAGAAACACATTGATAATAACAATAATAGTAGGGACCTTTAACACCCCACTCACTGCAATGGACAGATCATCTAAGCAGATCATAACAAGGAAACAAGGGCTTTGAATGACACACTGGACCAGATGGACTTCACAGATGCATTCAGAACATTCCATCCTAAAGCAATGGAATACACATTCTTCTTGAGTGCACATGGAACATTCTCCAGAATAGGTCTCATACTGGGTCACAAATCAGGTCTCAACCAGTACCAAAAGATTGGGATCATTCCCTGCATATTTTCAGGCCACAGTACTTTGAAACTTAAACTCAATCACAAGAGGAAAGTTGAAAAGAGCTCAAATACATGGAGACTAACTACTAAAGAATGAATGTGTCAACCAGAAATTAAATAAGAATTTAAAAAATCATGGAAACAAAGGAATATGTAAACACAACTGTTCAAAACCTTTGAGATGCAACAAAAACAGGCCTAAGAGGGAAGTATATAGCAATACAAGCCTTTGTCAAGAAACAAAAAAGGTCTCAAACACACAACCTAACCTTATACCTAAAGGGGCTGGGGAAAGAATAGCAAATAAAGCCTAAACCCAGCAAGAGAAGAGAATTAATAAAGATTGGAGCAGAAATCAATGAAATAGAAAGCAAAAGAACAGCAGAACAGATCAATGAAACTAGGAGCTGGTTCTTTGAAAGAATTAATAAGATCGATAAACCCCTGACCAGACTTATCAAAAAGAAAAGAGAAAGGACCCAAATAAAATCATGAATGAAAAAGGAGAGATCACAACCAACACTGAAGAAATACAAACCATTATAAGAATATACTATGAGCAACTATATGCCAACCAATTAGGCAATCTGGAAGAAATAGATGCACTCCTAGAGGTGTATACACTACCAAAACTGAAACAGGAAGAAATAGAATACCTGAACAGACCATAACCAGCAAAGAAATTGAAGCAGTATTCAAAAATCTCCCAATGAACAAGAGTCCAGGGCTGGATGGCTTCCCATGGGAATTCAACCAAACATTTAAAGAAGAATTAATACCTATTCTTCTGAAGCTGTTTTAACAAATAGAAATGGGAGGAAAACTTCCAAACTCTTTCTATGAGGCCAGCATTGCCTTGATCCCAAAACCAGACAAAGACCCCACCAAAAAGGAGAATTACAGACCAATATCCCTGATGAACAATGGATGCCAAAATTCTCACCAAGATACTAGCCAATAGGATCCAAAAGTACATTAAAAGGATTATTCACCATGACCAAGTGGGATTCATTCTGGGGCTGCAAGGGTGGTTCGACATCTGCAAATCAATCAATGTGAAACACTACATTAATAAAAGAAAGGACAAGAATCAAATGATCCTCTCAATAGATGCAGAAAAAGCACTTGAGGGGCACCTGGGTGGCTCAGCCAGTTAAGCATCTGCCTTTGGCTCAGGTCATGATCCCAGTGTCCTGGGACCAGGCCCTGCATCAGGGTCCCTGCTCAGTGGGGAGCCTGCTTCTCCCTCTCCCTCTGCCTGCCACTCGCCCTGCTTGTGCTCTCTCTCTGTCAAATAAATAAATAAAAATCTTAAAAAAAAAAAAAGGAGGAAAGATGGCAGAGGAATAGGGGACCTTATTTCAACTGGTCCCTGGAATTGAGCTGGATATCTACCAGACCACTCTGAGCACCCACAAAACCAGCCTGAGATGTAGAGATCTGAATCTCTACAAACAGAATATCGCAGGCAGTTGGTTTCGAGGTATGAAGTGGGGAGCCGTGATTCTATGGGCAGATATTGGAGGATAAATGGCAGCGGGAGGGTGCCTGGCCTATGGGGATCCTGCACCGCCGGTGAGCGACAGCCTCGCTCGCTGGGGACGGGCACAGACTCGCAGACCAGTAGCGACGGGGAAAGGACTCTAGGGCAGCCCCCGGGGTGGGAACCTGGAGCGGTGGGGTCATGCGTGCAAACTGGGGGCAGCTGGCGGTTTTAGAAGCACAAAGGGCAGAGATGTGCCCGACCTGGAGGCAGGACTGGGAGCGCTGTGGAGGGGCACACAACCCAGGACGCTGCAGTTTATAGCAGCATGGACAGAAATGGAGGCAGTGTGGCCTGGAAAGCTCACTGAAGAACAGACTGCGGTCTATCTGCTCTGAGGCAGAGGGTTGGAAACAATCACTTCTGCTCTGACTCACAGAAGAGATGCAGAAAGCTACCAGGGAAAGCCGCCAGAGAACAAAAGCCCCAAAGACTGATTCCCATTGAGCCCATCCCCCGACACAGGGGGGCAGGGCAACTCCACCCAAATAGGGTTGCCTGAGTAACAGTGCGGCAGGCCCCTCCCGCAGAAGACAGACTGGGAAAACAAGAAGCCAGCAACCCTAAGGTCCCAAGAAAACAGGTGCATCTTGCTTGGGTTCTGGTCAATAATTTGGACTCTATACATTCCCTTAAACACCCATCAACAGAATGACTAGGAGGAGGAACCCCCAAAATAGAAAAGACTCAGAGATATGACTTATGCTGCAGATTTACAAATGGATGCAGATATAACCAAGATGTCGGAGATGGAATTCAGGCTAGCAATTGTGAAGACAATGGCTAGAATGGAGAAATCAATTAGTGGCAACATAGAGTCTCTAAGGGCAGAAATAAAAGGTGATTTGGCAGAACTTAAAAATACTATAGGTGAGATCCAATCCAATCTAGATAATCTAACAGCTAGGGTAACTGAGGCAGAAGAGTGAATAAGCGACCTGGAAGACAATATAATAGATAAACAGGGAAAAGAGGAAGCCAG
>NC_138369.1:150846458-150863379 GCF_054177405.1 Leptonychotes weddellii | reverse complement strand
TGAGAAACAAACAGGGTTTTAGAGGGGAGGGGGGTGGGGGGATTGGTTAGACTGGTGATGGGTATTAAGGAGGGCACATACTGCATGAAGCACTGGGTGTTATATGAAAACAATGGATTGTGGATCACCACATCAAAAACCAATGATGTATTTTATGGTGACTAACATAACATAATAAAATTAAAATCATAAAACTTAAAAAAAAAAGAAAAAAGTAAAAGCACTTAACAGAGTACAGCATCCTTTTTTGGTTAAAACTCTTCAGTGTAGGGATAGAGGGAACATACCTCAATATCATAAAAGCCATATACAAAAAGCCCATAGTGAATATCATTCTCAACAGGGAAGAACCGGGAGCTTTTCTCCTAAGGTCAGGAACACAACAGGGATCTCCACTCTCACCATTGCTATTCAACATAGTACTAGAAGTCCTAGCCTCAGCAATCACACAACAAAAAGAAATAAAAGGCATCTGAATTGGCAAAGAAGTCAAACTCTCACTCTTCACAGATGACATGATACCCTATGTGGAAAATCTAAAAGACTCCACCCCAAAATTTCTAGACCTCATACAGGAATTTAGCAATGTGGCAGGATATAAAATCAATGCACAGAAATCAATTGCATTTCTATACACTAACAATGAGACAGAAGAAAGAAATTAAGGAGGCCATCCCATGTACAATTGCACTCAAAACTGTAAGACACCTAGGAATAAATCTAACCAAAGAGGCAAAAGATTTGTACTCAGAAAACTATAAAACACTCATGAAAGAAATTCAGAAAGATACAAAGAGATGGAAAAACGTTCCATGCTCATGGATTGGAAGAACAAATATTGCTAAGTTGTCTATGCTACCTAGAGCAATCTACACATTTAATGCAATCCCTATCCAAATACCATCAACTTTTTTCACAGAGCTGGAACAAATAATCCTAAAATTTGTATGGAACCAGAAAAGACAATACAGAAAGAAATGTTGAAAAAGAAGACCAAAGCTGGTGGCATCACAATTCTGGACTTCAAGCTCTATTACAAAGCTGTCATCATCAAGACAATATGGTACTGGCATAAAAACAGACACATAGGTTATTGAACAGAAAAGAGAACCCAGAAATGGACCCACAACTCTATGGTTAACTAATCTTCAACAAAGCAGGAAAGAATGTCCAATGGAAAAAAGACAGTCTCTTCAACAAATGGTGTTGGGAAAATTGGACAGCCACATGCAGAAGAACAAAACTGGACCATTTTCTTACACCATACATAAAAATAGACTCAAAATGGCTGAAAGACCTAAATGTGAGTCAGGAGTCCAATCAAAATCCTAGACAAGAACACAGGTAGCAGCCTCTATGACCTCAGCACAGCAACTTCTGGCTAGACATGTCTTCAAAGGCAAGGGAAGCAAGGGCAAAAATGAACTATTGGGACTTCATCAAGATAAAAAGCTTTGTCACAGCAAAGGAAACAGTTGAGAAAACCAAAAGACAGCAGACAGAATGGGAGGAGATACTTGCAAATATCTTATCAGTTAAGGGGCTAGCATCCAAAATCTGTAAAGAACTTATCAAAGTCAACATCCAAAGAACAAATAAACCAATCAAGATATGGGCAGAAGACATGAACAGGCATTTCTCCAAAGAAGACATATGGATGGCCAACAGACACATGAAAAAATACACAACATCATTTGGCATTAGGGAAATATAAATCAAAACCACAATGAGATACCACTTCTCACCAGTTAGAATGGCTAAAATTAACAAGTCAGGAAATGACAGATATTGGCGGGGATGTGGAGAAAGGGGAACCCTCCTAAACTGTTAGTGGGAATGCAAGCTGGTGCAGCCATTCTGGAAAACAGTATGGATGTTCTTCAAAAAGTTAAAAATAGAGCTACTCTAGGACCCAGCCATTGCACTACTAGGTATTTAGCCGAAAGATACAACTGTTGTGATCCAAAGGGGCACATGCACCCCATGTTTATAGCAGCAATGTCCACAATAGACATGGAAAGAGCCAAGATCTCCATCAACAGATGAATGGACAAAGAAGAAGTGGTATGTATATAAAATGGAATACAACTCAGCCATCAAAAAAAAAAAAAAAAACAAAAAGAAAGAAATCTTGTCATTTGCAACAACGTGGTTGGAACTAGAAGGTATTATGCTAAGTGAAATAAGTCAATCAAAGAAAGATAATTATCATATGATCTCATTGATATGTGGAATTTAAGAAACAAAACAGAGGATCATAGGGGAAGGGGAAAATAAAACAAGATGAAATCAGAGTGGGAGACAAACCATTAGGTACTCTTAATCATAGGAAGCAATCAGATGGTTGCTGGAGGAGGGGGTGAGGGGATGGGGTAACTGGGTATTAGACATTATGGAGTGCAGGTGATGTAATTAGGACTGGGTAGTAATAAGACTGATGAATCACTGAGCTCTACCTCTGAAACTAATAATACACTATATGTAAATTAATTGAATTTAAATTAAAAGAGTGGTGAGAGTGGTTGTCATTGTTTTGTACTTGATCTTAGAAGAAAAGCTTTCAGTTTTTCTCCATTGAGTATAATGTTAGCTGTGGGTTTGTCATATATGGTCTTATTATCTTGAGATATGTTTTTTGAGAAACAATCTGTTGAGTGTTTTTATCATGATAGGATGTTTTATTTTGTCAAATGTTTTTTCTGCTTCTATTGAGATGATCATATGATTTGTATCATTTATTCTATTCATGTGGTATATCACATTCGTCAATTTTCATGGATTGAATCATCCTTGTATTCCAGGGATAAATCCTACCTAATCATGGTATACTGTGCTTTTAATGTGTTCTTCGGTTTGGTTTGCTAGTATTCTGCTGACAATTTTTGTATCTATATTCATCAGGGATATTGACCTCTACTTTTGTTTTCCTGTAGTGTCCTTATCTGGCTTTGGTATCAGGGTAATGCTGGAAATATTTCCTCCTCTTCAATTCTTTAGAAGTGTTTGAAAAGGATTGGCATTTCTTTATTAAATGTTTCGTATAATTTGCCAGTGAAACTCTCTGGTCCTGGGGTTTTCTGTATTGGAAGGTTTTTGATTACTGTTTTGGTTTCTTTACTTGTTATATATCTATTCAGATTTTTCATTTCTTCCTGATTCAGTATTGGTAGGCTGTATATTTCTAGAAATTTGTCCATTTCTTCTAGGTTATACAATTTCTTGGAACGTAATTGTTCATAATGATCTCTTATAATCCTATGTATTTCTGTAGTAGCAGTTTTCTCTTTCTGATTCTATTTTATTTGAGTCTTCTCTCTTTTCCCCTTTGTGTAACTAAGAGTTTGTCAATTTTTTTATCTTTAAAAAAAAACCCAGCTCTTAGTTTCATTGTTCTTTTTTATTTTTTTTTCTGGTCTCTATTTCATTTATATCTGCCTTGATCTTATTATTTCCTTTCTTCTACTGGCTTTGGTAGATGAAATCTGATGAGTATACTATAATCAAAATCAAATCCATCCAAGATGGATTTTCATATTTGAATATCTACTTGAGATTCTCCTTGCTGGGAGAAAAAGAAAATATCCTATCAACACCTCTTCTAGGAATATAGTGAAATATTGTGTTGCCCAACCCTTTCATCAAATGTATTTAAAATATCTTGTATTTAAGCATTTTTATTTTCTATGTCCTTGGCTCCAAATGACAATTCATTTTACAAATTTAGTGTAATCCAGGTGGCCACCTCATTCAGCGAGGACACAAACTCTCTTTCTAAAAGCCAAAACTGTCAAGATAGACCATGTGGCAGGGACCGCTAAGTAACAACCTAATATCCATTTTTCCCATCTTCCTCACAAACAGAACCATGATTTTACTCAAAGGAGCAATGTTCTCAGCTTAAAAATTACATTTTCCAGCCTCCCTTGAAGCCAAGGATGTCAGAGATACCTAGTGGTTGTTTAGGAAATTTAAAGGAGCGCTGACTTAGCTAGGAGAGAAAATTTCTTGCCCTTTTTCCTTTTCCCCCTTTTTCCTTCCCATTACCTAGAACTCACCAGACATAATCACCAGTGCTTCAGCAGCCATGTTATACCAGAAGCAAATCCAGAGAGTTAGTGTCTGTTAAATAGAGCTGCCATAACAAACAACAATACCATAGACTGGGTAATTTATTTTTATTTATTTATTTTTTTAAATTTTTTTATTCTTATGTTAATCCCCATACATTACATCATTAGTTTTAGATGTAGTGTTCCATGATTCATTGTTTGTGCATAACATCCAGTGCTCCATGCAGAATGTGCCCTCCTCAATACCCATCACCAGGCTAACCCATCCTCCCACCCCCCTCCCCTCTAGAACCCTCACTTTGTTTTTCAGAGTCCATCGTCTCTCATGGTTTGTCTACCCCTCCGATTTCCCCCCTTCATTCTTCCCCTCCTGCTACCTTCTTCTTCTTCTTTTTTTTTTTTCTTAACATATATTGCATTATTTGTTTCAGAGGTACAGATCTGAGATTCAACAGTCTTGCACAATTCACAGCGCTTACCAGAGCACATACCCTCCCCAGTGTCTATCACCCATAGACTGGGTAATTTAAATAACAGATATTTATATTCTCACAGTTTGGGAGCCTGGAAAGTCCAAAATCAGGGTATTGGCATGGTCAGTTTCTTTTGAGGCCTCTCTTGTAGGCAACAGCCATCTTGCTGTGTTCTCACATGACCTATCTTTGTGTGCATGGAACCCCAGGAGTGGAGAGAGTGTAGAGAGGGAGGAGTGCTCTGGTATTTCTTCTTATAAAGATATTGATCCTATTCTATGAGGGCCCTACTTGTATGACCTCAGTTAACTTTAATTACCTCCTTATAGGCCCCATATCTAAATACGGACACATCGTGCTTAGAGCTTTAACATTAATTTGAAGTGCAGGGGGACACAACTGAGTCCATTGCAGATGGGTAGCAGAATTTTAGTAGACTCTTGTAACATGAATGCCAGCATGAAGCCACCATACAGCCCTGGACTACCTGTCTCTGGATTTTCTTTACAGGAAAAATGTAAAGAAATTAAATTTCTTTACATTTGAGTCATATATTTTGAATTTTCTATTGTATTGAATCAAATCTAATCCCAAATGATGTATATTCATTTATGCATTCTACAAAAAGAAATGTAAGGGTGCACTGTGTACTGAGCATTATGCTAAGAGCTGAGAACTGTGGATAACAAGACAAATCAGAGATTCCCTGCCTCTGATGAGCTCACATATTTATGAAGGAGACAAACATAAATATGCAATTTAACTTTGTAGGTTATGTAGAAAGGTCAAAAAGAGAAGGTGAACAAACTATTCAAAGAAAGCTTATCTTGGAAGTTTGTGCAAAACTACCCAGAGATAAACCTGTCCTTGATGGATGTGTGGAATTTCAGTAGTTTAGAGGTTGGAGTATTCCAGACACAGAAAACAGGAAGAGCCAGTGAATGGAGGCCTGAAAAAGCATGGAATGGACAGTGGGCAGTGGGTAGTTTTCTGTGATTAGAAAAAAGGAGGTGGGGAAAGTAGCCAGAGAAGAAGCTAGAAAAAAAATAGGGGCAAGTACCTTGTGCACAATACTAAGATTTTTTTGGATTGACCTCATGGTAATGGAACACACTGAAGGTTTTTTAAACAGTGATATTAAGAAGGTGTGCTATTAGATTTCTATTTTAGGAAGGTTATTGTGGAGGTGGAGTAGAGGCAGGGGAACTGGACCATTATAATAATACTAATAAGAGATGAAGAGAATATAAACAAGGCTAAGGGACAACATGTTAATTCCCATCCAGTTTAGTTTCAATCCAGCTTAACAAATGAGCTGCTAATCATCTGCAGATTAGCCTGCATGGACTAACAAACTCTAACATAGCACTATAGCAAAACTTCTCACCCCATTAAATAGTATCTTCTGAAAAATGATCTTGACTACTGTCATTAGGCATATGAAGAGGAAATTTAGTGAAGTTGTCAGGTGGCAGGCCTTCTGAACATCCTTGTGTTGAGGGCAGGCCTCCTACTTGCTGCCTATTATCCTTGAGGCCTTGAGTTTTTTCCATATTGACATCTCCCTACCTAGACCAGAGACCCCCAGAAGTGCTGCTCTGTACTCTGGTCTGTTAACTTGAATCTACTCTCCTACTTCCTGTCTGCTCATCACACTTTCTTATTTTCAAATGGATCTTCTTGGACATGATACCATTCAAAATAATCTTATCACCATGTCAGTGTCAAACTTCTGAAGCTATGTATGAATTATCCTGTGTTCCTAGAACAGAGTTCTAATTAGATATTGATACCACATTGATTCTTAACTGTGAAAAACTTACTGTTATAGATGGCACTCTCTGGGAGTGCTATTTCTTTTTTTTTTTAAGATTTTATTTATTTATTTGAGAGAGAGAATGAGACAGAGAGCATGAGAGAGGGGAGGGTCAGAGCGAGAAGCAGACTCCCTGCCGAGCAGGTAGCCCGATGCGGGACTCGATCCCGGGACTCCAGGATCATGACCTAAGCCGAAGGCAGCCACTTAACCAACTGAGCCACCCAGGCGCCCTAGGAGTGCTATTTCTATTCCAATTTTTCCCCTCAATATAATCTCCCTTTCTTGCCCACATGGACTTCTCTAGCATTGGATGGAGGCATACATTAGTCTCTTCCTGGGAAATGAAGCTGATTAATGGGGCATATCAAAGGCAGAATGAAGGTGAATTAGTGTCTAGCCAGTGAGAAAGTCAAACTGCAGTAAAAACACAAGATTAGCTTTTCCTTGACACCAATGAGGGTATATTTTATGATATTGCTCTGAAAATCACAAAGGACAAAGTGCAAATACAATGCATTAATAGTTCTTTCCCTTTCTTCATCCATTAAATAAGCAAGAAACTTTTTTCTTAAATTTAAAATTTGCTTATCACTTTTAGATTATAGATTTATTTTATCTGAACATCTCTATAAGGTCTAAATCCACACATCATTTTTACACACAAACACACCACATACGATTTTGTTCAAAGTCAGACCATATAAAAAATAAAAGTGGGAGACTCCAAAGAAAATGTGATTTCTTTCCAAGAAGTCCACTATATTCTGATTTCAAATATTGACTTTTTTCTGGAAATATCCTGTTGTTTAAATTGTCTACACACAAGCTGGATTCTCAGCTGGAACACTCAAAATCAGAGACATGTTTCTAAACATATTTTTAGAGTTCATTCACATTTTGTTTGAAAGTTGAAATAAATCATCTTAATTTGAATCACTCCACAAGCTCATGTGCCTTTCTAAACTTTCCCTTTGAATATAAACCATAAGGATATATTTCTGCTTTAATCATTTTTTTTTCTGTTTTGATACTGTTTCAAAAGTTCAGTGTGTGCTTATTTGCATTGTTGATTTATTTGTTTGTTCACCCATGGAACAAACATATTGGGCATCTACTCCCTGACAGATCCTACATTGGGAAGTGTGGGGATGCAAAGATTAATAAGATTCATATAAAGATTAATATTAATAAATATTAATAATTCTTTACACTCAAAGGGCTCTCAGTCAGACAGGAGAGCTAAAGTATCATGCATTTTTACAGGGTTTTGTAGCTTACAAAACATTTTCAAATACATTATTACATTCAAATGTCTTTATAACAACCTAATGAACTAAGTAGATGTTATTAGCCCTGTTTTACAGATGGACAAAATGCATCACCTCTAAGGAAGTCTTGTTTCACAGTTGATTACCATGACAGTGGGTTTCTATTGGAATGCAACAAAAATCACCTGAGAAGCTTAAAAAAGGACCACTGCCTGGGCTCCCCCTCCAGAAATGCAGATTTTATTGGTCTCAGGTAGGGTCTGGGCATGGGCTATTTTTTAACATTCATGAGACGATTCTACTATGCAGCCATGGTTGAAAATCACTGCTCTGCTTTTCTTAAACTATTGTCATTCTCCTTGGACATCATATTGTTTCCCATTTCTGTGTCTTTGCTCCTTTGTCCCTGCACTTTCTGCTTTACATTGAAATCCCACACATTTCTTATTCAACCTCTTATTCATAAGGACTATACCTTGCTCATCTTTTAAGACCCAATTCTTAGCATAGTACTTTGTGCACAGTAGGAGATGAGTAAGTGTTTCTGGAACTATCTTCAACTTGATCACAAAATATGCTAGTTTGTGTTATTGCTTCTACCTCAGCATCATCCCTCATTGTGGTCTCCCTCACCAAGGGATAAAAATCTCTCATGTGATTAGGTCAACTAGTTTATTTTTGTCTCCTTCTCACTGAAGTCCTGGGTTAATTTTCCTGGGGCAAAGCAGGAATACAAATTAAGTGGTACTGTGATGTTCTGTACTCAAAATCATCCCTCACTAATTCTTATCATATCAAGCCCCAACTCTCTCTTCCCATGCTTCATTTGCCAGGAGAGGAAGGAATGTGGCCCTTGACTTCCACTGCCCAGCTAATCCAACCAAGGCTGCTGTCAGGAACATCACAAGATCTTTATTAAAACATAATTTGTTCCACTGACCCTTACAGATACACCCAGCTGGGTCAGAATTCAAAATGCACACCTAGTTTTGGCCTTAACTCTGGAATCCAGTCAATACTCGGGAAATTTATGTCTGAACAATAGGTCATTAAAGTGTATTTTTCTGATAGGATTAATGTTCTTTCTCAGAAATACAAAATCAAATAATTGTATTCTGCAAATAAACTATCAGTATCTCTAAAATAATTTCTAAAAATTAATACCATAATAAAAATAATTTATACCAGTTCAACATTATGATGTTCAACAACTTCATCCTGTTGTTTGCAAAACTGACATATACTGCATGTATATGTGTATATGTATATATGTGTGTATGTATGTGTATATGTATACATACATATATAAAATATGTTATATACACTGACAGTAAATATAAGATCTCTGGATTATAGAAGAGATTACTAATACAGAGCATCTTAGCTCCAGTTCCCCACAGGGCACCAGGATGAGGACCATTATTCACCTGGGCATGCAGTAGGATTTGCATCAGAGGAGTGGAACCCTGAAATTATGACTCAGAGTTTATATAGAGTAGCTGCCACATTTGTACCTCTGTCCTGCTCTCCAGAGAGAACTTTACTCTGGAATGTAACCAAATTTTCTCTGGGGAATAGAGGGAAGGCTCTACCCTGGATGTGAGCAAATGGCTCTGGGGAGATAAGCCTCTAAATCTCTCTGGAGCATTGCACAATTTCTATTTTTCAGCAGGTTTGCTATGAAATCACAAATCCCAAGCTATGCAAAAATATGAAAATATTCATGCAAAAAATGTACAAATATTTTCTGCATATAATTTGGAACAATAATCCAGCATCCTTACTTCTTTGATGGAGCTAATATTTCATGAGTTTCCACAAATCCTAGAAGCTAAGCTAAAAGTGGTCATATTATTCCCTCAATAATGACATATATCATCATCTGCAACAAGTTCAGTTTCACACTTGAGATTCTGGACAAAGTCATTAGAATAACCTGCCATATGTCTGCCATATTGTTAAACATTCTTAGTGGGACACAAAAGCGAAATGGTTTTCTATCATGCTAATGCTGCTTTCACTATACCAGGCAGAATCTCCATTTCTTATCTCTTGTGAAATTTCAGTTGCCACAATCACTTTCGGTTTTCCAGTTATTTTCAGTCAAAAAGTTCAGTCAAATTTAATCATTTCAAACTTTAACCTCATATTCTCCCTTCCCCTGGGCCAAATTTAGCTTTGACTTAAAGAATACAAAATGAGCAAGGGGCATGGGGTGCTCCTTATAACACCATCTTGTCCCCTTTCTGGATACCTTTTTCTTTTGGCATGTTGGGAGGAGAAATGGAAGATCATAAGCAAATGTTTCTGACCTGTCTCTTGCTATAGTAGTCTTCCCTGTGAAATGATGTTGATTTAATGGTTCCCTAATGGCCATATAAGTGGGTTCTTTAAAGGACCCTTATGGGGACTTCTAACTGTACAGTTTCTGCATGGAAGATGTGTTCCAGCTTGAAGTTTTGAATCTATCAGTTTCTTTCCATAATGATCTTGCCTCTGCATTGCCCTTGCTGGAAGACCTTTGATCAACAGGTATTGAACCATCTTGCCATGACAAGTAGTGGGAGTGAGTTATACCCCTCCTCCACTGTTGTTCACTCCCTCAGTCCTTTCCCCATCTCTCCAATCTATGTCTCTCCAATTCCCTTTCCTCTGCTCCATTCAACACTAAGGGCTTTCAGCAAATCTTCTGCCTCGGCATACGTCCCACCAAATGATGAGACGCCAGACTCCCATTATGACTTACTTTTCTAGTGTCTAGAAGTGAATCTTTTGGATCCCTTGATTTGGAGACCAAAAAGAAGCACTATTCTATCTCCTCCATGAAGGGGAAGGAAAAATTCCAGCTCTCTTGTCTTAGACTCCAATCATTCTCAAATTTCTCTAGTCAGCTCATATAGACTAATGGGCAGGGTACACTGATGTTTGAAGTAAAGGAGTCAATCGGGTCACCTTTCAATAGGACCTGAAGAGGTCTGGTCTTAATAAGACTCATTAAATAACCTTATTAGAAAATTAGGCTGACTAACCTGTTTTTTTGCTTCTTGTTCACCTATTATTCTATATATTGAAATTTCTAGTCCTATACTTTGCTTCTGATGGATATAAATGCTCTTTTTACTTAGGTCACTGAGTATTCTGCCTTCTGCCATTCAGAACTTTCTCAAAACACATTGCTCTTCCTTCACTATCTAATACTAAAAGTGATTGGCACTAAATAATGTTCCAACTGGAAAGGACCATCATAAAGGGACCATCAGTCCAATTTTCTCCATTAACGGGTAAGAATAATTGATTTCAAAAGGTGAAGTGGTTTATCCAAGGTTACTGAGTTAATCAGTGGCAAAGATGGAACAAGCATTCTGGCCTCCTGACTTCTGAGAGGGGAGATTTCCCAATACATCATGTTTCTCGTGCTCAAATCAGCATGATATAACAACAAAATTCACATGAACTGAAAACATGCAGCTAATTACACTTATTAGATGATATATCCACTTAAAGGGAGATGAAAAATCATGTCATGTCGCGAATGATCAAATAGTCACTTTCTGTATTTTATAATCTGTCATATATCATGTGTTCCTGTGGATTCAGGCAAGTTAAATACTCATGCTGAGTCATACTTAAAAATTGGCACAATGTATTTGGGAGGCACTTGGGAAAGACATCATTGCACAAAAGTGTATATTCTGAAGAGATAGCAAGTTTGGCTTAAGACCATATAAAACAAGTTTCCAGGGAAAGTATGTCATTTTGCAGCTCTTTCCTTCATCTATAGCAACCCCACTACAGTTAACCAGTTTAAGCTGGAGGTATCAGGATGTAACCTGGCAGTATGCCTGTTGATGACTATGCTGGATGCTAGGGAATTTTAGTATAAGCAATTACTAAAATATCTATAATATGTAGGATATACTTAAGATCAGTAAATAAAAAGAACTATAACCCAGAACCAGCTTTTCTACAAACTTCAAGTTGAACTAACTTTGTCAAAACATTTGTGGGAAATATACTTTTTTTAGGAAAATCGAGGTGTGTATATCTTTCAGGAATGTCTTCGGAAATATTTATGGGAGAATAATCCTGACACCAGGGATAAGGAGTACAGCCCAAGAAAACTAATTTAGTTCCATAAAGTGGACATTCCAAAGTCCCAAAACAGGAAGACAGAGAACAGAGCAAGGGAACTGTATATATGGACTGAGAGATTTATAGAGGGTTTATATATGTAATGATATGGCTCCTCAGCCCAGCTTCCCTATTTGGACTTATTCATATAACTAATCTTTATTGAGCTCCTACTTCTGCCAGTAGTGGGAATCTAAGAAGATTATACAAGACATGGTCTCTACCATTTAGGAATTTATTACTTCTTTGGGAAATGAAGGAGTATGCCAAGCACTACACTACAGATGACATTAATAATAATGCCTCCTGCATCTTGCTGTGCATCTCTCTTATTCCTTGGGTATGCTCATATCTTTCCTACTAGACGTTAAGCTCTCAGGGAATATTGACTATGTCTTATTGATCTTTGAAGCCCCTGTAGTGCCTGGAAAAAGGCAAATATTTCATAAATAAAATGGATAACTTTGTGAATGAAGCTTTGTGGTTTATATAGAGCTTGTAAGTTCATGAAGCCACTTGGCTAAGAGTGACCGTAACCCTATGAGATGAGCAGAGCCTATTTGGTTACTTCCATTTCACAGTCAATGAAAATGGGGTTCAGAGGGCTTAAATGGGTTTCCAACTTAACAAGTGACAGAAGTTGGGCCAAAGCCTATCTTCCCATTCCCTCTGTTTCTACAGCACTATGCTACCTCCTTAATATATGATAAGAAATCTGTAAGTGTAATGGATGTTTGGAAAAGGGAAAGATCACGAGTAAGCAAAAAAGACTTCATGAAAAAGATGACATTGAGTTTAAAGTTTTACTTCAGAACTTCTCTATTATTAACTTTATTTCAGCTAACATTTTTTGTTTACTATTTTATTTTTATTCTGCATCATATTGAAGATGTTATTTTAGGTTGAAAGTTTCTAGAGAAGAAGGTGGGGTACTTTGTATATGGAGAATATTAGTCTGAATGTCTGTTGGTAATAAGTATTTGATTTTCAACTACTGGGTAATTGCCCATCTTAAAATTTTAAGACTTAGATGCATACAATAATAGACCTGGAAGTGGACTGTAGAAATAATGTAGTAAATTGGTCTCTAACATTTTTGCCACTCAGGAGCCTTTTATGAGCACTCCCCACCTCCAACACTCCTCCTGATTCCTAAATATTTTGCCCATTTATTTAGTCCAAAGTCAAAGAAGACACGGCATCAAGAAACTCATAAACTAATGAGAGATATAAATCTCTAAATAAATAAGTGAATAATAAGCACGTTCTCCTCTCCTTGCCCTTTTAATCTTCATTGCAGTAAATGGTGCCACTGTTCATCTAAATGCCCATGTCTCAAACTTAGATTTTATGTTAGCCCACACCCAAATTCACTAGAAGTTTACCAGCATGATTCTAGCACTTAATTCGGGTCTCTACTCAACTATCACTTCCTTGAAAGACCTAGAAAGATCTTCCTTAATATGGCCACTCTTCCCAACCTCTGTCACCTTCTAGCCTCTCAAACTGCTTTATGTCTATTCCTGGCAGCTGCTTCATATTAGTTCTGTCTTTATTTATTAATTATTTATTTCATACTAGACTGTATGAAAAATTCATAAGGTAAGGACTTGGCATTATTCTCTGCTATATCATCAGCTACTAGAGTATATAGAAAACAATAAATATTTGTATAGATGAATTAATATATAAACAAATGGATAATAAAATGGGTGGGTACATGGAAGAAGATGATACAGTGGAGGTACAATGAAAAGGAATGACTAATTATACCTGAAAGATAAACTAAAAGATTGGTGGCAGTGAGCTGGGCTTTAAAGAAATTAGTAGAAGCTAACAAGACAGATTAGGTAGGGAGGAGCAGTGTTGGCTAAGGAAATGGACAAAGAAGTAAAAGTGGGCATGGATGTTTCAGTGAATGATTAGAATACAAGATGTGCATGAGAAATAGTAGGTGATGAGGCAGTTTGTTAGACTGAAGCCATATATTAAAAGGTGTTGTATGCTTGCTAAGGAGTTTTGACTTTTTCCCTGGGTAATACAGACAGATTTTAAAAACAGAAATACTGTGAGCAGATCTCTGGTGGCCATGGGTTGGGTGCACTTTGCAAAGGAAAAGAGAGTCAAAGACACAATTTAGGACATTTTTACAACACTACCAACTGTGAGTCAAGTACTAGACCAAGGGTGTACCCTAGGACATGGAGAGGGAAAGACATAGACGAGCAATATTTCAGAAGTAAAATGAAATAACAATTAAACGGCTACTTTTGGAGAGAGATGAAGAAACTAAGTGATTTTATAGTGCCTTACTTAGGAAATGTGCAGAGGGTGATGGCTTAATGAAAATAGAAACCAGAAGAGTCAGGGAAAACAAGGAGAGATATGAGTTCAGTTTAAAGCAACAGTAAAACATGTGGTAGTTGATATTTGTCAGGTAGTTGGATATTTAATTTTTGAGTCTTACTGAAAAATTGAGTTGAGAGAGATTGACCTGAAAGATACAGGATTTGTGGTGATAAGATCATAGGTGGTAGTTGAATCCATGTAATGAACTTCATGTATTAATAATTACTTTTGCAACTTTAGCATATAAAACAAAACTTCTAGTTAGAGCTACTGATTAGGAACCAATACTAACACAACTCTTGATAACATAAAACAAAGAAACTTGAATTTTCAGTTAGCCTTTGATGAATATATTATTTCTGAAAAAATTTCTTAAAGATTTTATGTATTTGAGAGTATGAGTGAGTGGGAAGGAGAGGGAGAGAAAATCTGAAGCAGACTCCATGCTGAGTGCAGAGCCCGATGCAAGGCTCCATCCCACAACCCAGAGATCATGACCTGAGCCGAAACCAAAAGTGGGACTCTCAACCAACTGAGCCACCCACGTGCTGCTCTGAATTTTTTTAAATACACTGTCAATAACATACACTCCTTATTCTTCCTGAATATCTGGGAGGGAAGGAGTCAAGGGCCTTTAAGTGAGGAGCCAATGACCTAGTCTAATTATTTAGGGAAAACAAACAAGCAAAACCCTTAAACCCTGGGCAATATATCAGTCTAACGTTAATTCTTATTTTGAAAATACATATCCAGGATCCATGGCCATAGAAACTCCTTACATCACTTTTAGGACTTACCCTTAGTTCATTTGATATACCAGTAAATATGGACTGATCAAAGTTTTGACCTACAGACCAAATTCTGGTACAGCTGCCATCCTATCTTTACCTAAATCCCTATTCAGAGGATGAAGGACATGTGCAGAGAGCAACAAGAACAACCATGAGGGACAGGAACAAGATGGAAAAGATTGTGCAAGTTCTTGTCCATAAAGAGACAAAAGCAATATTAGGAAGTATTGCCCCTAGTTTCTAAAGAATATACCTAGGTTGAAGTAAATTAGAAAAATACCAGATCATATAAAAATAGATCTGCTTAAAAACGGAAATTATTCAGCTTAACTGAGGAGGAAATGCTAGTCTTTCTTAAAGGTTTTTTTTGTCTTTCAAGCTTTTATTTAAATTCTGGTTAGTTAATATATAGAGCAATATTAGTTTCAGGCATAGAATTTAGTGATTCATCACTTACATACAACATCTAGTGCTCATCACAAGTGCCCTCCTTAATACCCATCACCCATTTAACATATCCCCCCACTCACCTCCCCTCCAGCAACCCTCAGTTTGTTCTCTATAGTTAAGACTCTTTTATGGTTTGCCTCTCTTTTTTCCCCCCTATGGTTCATCTGTTTCACTTATTAAATTCCACATATGAGTGAAATCATATGGTATTTGTCCTTTTCTGACTAACTTATTTCACTGAGCATAATACACTGTAGCTCCATCCATGTCATTGCAAATGGCAAGATTTCACTCCCTTTGATGACTGAGTAAGATCCATTGTGTGTGTGTGTTCACACACACACACACACACACAAACACACACACACCCCACATCTTCTTTATCCATTCATCAGTCAATGGACATTTGGATTCTCTTCATAATTTGGCTATTGTTGATAATGCTGCTATAAACATCAAGCATGTGTCTCTTTGAATCTGTATTTTGTATCCTTGGGGTAAATTACCAGTAGTGTATTTGCTGCTTCATGGAGTAGTTCTATTTTTAACATTTTAAGGAACCTCCATGCTATTTTACAGAGTGGCTGCACCAGTTTGCATTCTCACCAGCAGTGTAAGAGGATTCCCCGTTCTCCTCATTCTCCCCAACATCTGTTGTTTCCTGTGTTGTTAATTTTAGCCATTCTGACAGGTGTGAAGTGATATCTCATTGTAGTTTTGATTTGTTTTTCCCTGATGATGAGAGATGTTGAACATCTTTCCTTGTGTCTCTTAGCCATCTGGAGGTCTTCTTTGGAAAGTCTATTCATGTCTTCTGCCCATTTCTTAACTGAATTATTTGGATTTTGGATGTTGAGTTTTATAAATTCTTTATAGGTTTTTGATATGAACACTTTATCAAATATGTTTTTTTGTTGTTTTGTTTGTTTTGTTTTATTATGTTATGTTAGTCACCATATGATACATGATTAGTTTTTGATGTGATGATCCATGATCCATTGTTTTCGTATAACACCCAGTGCTCCATGCAATGTGTGCCCTCCTTAATACCCGTCACTGGGCTAACCCATCCTCCCACCCCTCTCCCCTCTAAAACCCTATTTGTTTGTCAGAGTCCATAGTCTCTCATGGTTCATCTCTCCCTCCAATTCCCACCCCCCTTCATTTTTCCTTTCCTTCTCCTAATGTCCTCTGTGCTATTCCTTATGTTCCACAAATAACTGAAACCATATGATAATTGACTTTCTCTGCTTGACTGATTTCACTTAGCATAATCTCCTCCAGTCCCATCCATGTTGATGTAAAAGTTGGGTATTCATCTTTCTGATGGTTGAGTAATATTCCATTGTATATATGGACCACATCTTCTTTATCCATTCATCTGTTGAAAGTCATCTCAGCTCTTTCCACAGTTTGGCTATTGTGGACATTGCTGCTATGAACACTGGGGTGCATATGCCCCTTCTTTTCATTACATCTTCGTCTTTGGGGTAAATACCCAGTAGTGCAATTGCTGGGTCATAGGGTAGCTCTATTTTTAATTTTTTGGAGCACCTCCACACTGTTTTCC
>NC_138369.1:150826107-150845958 GCF_054177405.1 Leptonychotes weddellii | reverse complement strand
TGACCCAGTATGTGGTCTATTCTGGAGAAAGTTCCATGTGTCCTCGAGAAGAATGAGTATTCTGTTGTTTTAGGGTGGAATGTTCTGTATATATCTATGAGGTCCATCTGGTCCAGTGTGTCATTCAAAGCTCTTGTTTCTTTGTTGATTTTCTGCTTAGATGATCTGTCTGTTGCTGAGAGTGGAGTACTGAGGTCTCCTACAATTAACATATTGTTATCAATATGACTCTTTATTTTGGTTAAGAGCTGGCTTATGTAGATGGCTGCTCCCATGTTGAGGGCATAGATATTTACAATTGTTAGATCTTCTTGTTGGATAGACCCTTTAAGAATGACATGGTGTCCTTCTTTGTCTCTAACTACAGTCTCTAGTTTAAAATCTAAATTTTCTGATATAAGAATTGCTACCCCAGCTTTCTTTTGAGGTCCACTGGCATGGAAGATGGATCTCCATCCCTTCACTTTCAGTCTGGATGTATTTTTAGGTTCAAAATGAGTCTCTTTTAAACAGCATATGGATGGGTTCTGTCTTTTTATCCAATCTGCAACCTTGTGCCATTTTATGGGAGCATTTAGGCCGTTCATGTTGAGAGTGATTATTGAAATATATGAATTAATTGTCATCATGTTGCCTGTGAAGACCTTTATCAGATATGTTGTTTCCAAATATCTTCTGCCATCCCGTAGGCTGCCTTTTAGTTTTGTTGATTGTTTCCTTTGCTGTGCAGAAGCTTTTTGTCTTGATTTAATCCCAATAGTTCATTTTTGCCTTTGTTTCCCTTGCCTTTGGAGACATACTTAGTAATAAGTTGCTATGACTGATGTCAAAGAGGTTGCTGCTTCTGTTCCTCTAGGATTTTGATAGTTTCCTGTCTCATATTTAGGTCTTTAATCAATTTTGAATTTATTTTTGTCTATGGTGTAAGAAAGTGATCCAGTTTCATTCTTCTGCATGTTGCTGTCCAGTTTTCCCAACACCATTTGTTGAAGACTGTCTTTTTTCCATTGGATATTTTTTCCTGCTTTGTTGAAGATTAGTTGACTATACAGTTGTGGGTCCACTAAAGGGTTTTCTATTCTGTTCCATTGATCTATGTGTCTGTTTTTGTGCCAATACTGTACTGTCTTGATGACTACAGCTTTGTAATATAGCTTGAAGTCTGGAATTGTGATGCCTCCAGTTTTGTTTTTCTTTTTCATGATTGCTTTGGCTATTTGGGGTCTTTTGAGTTTTAATGCAAATTTTAGGATTGTACTAGCTCTGTAAAAAATGCTGGTGGTATTTTGATAGGGATTGCATTAAATGTGTAAATTGCTTGGTGTAGTATAGACATTTTAACAATATTTGTTCTTCCAATCCATGAGCATGGAATGTTTTTCCATTTCTTTGTGTCTTCTCAATTTCTTTCATAAGGGTTCGATAGTTTTCAGAGTACAGATCCTTCACCTCTTTGGTTAGGTTTATTCCTAGGTATTTTATGGGTTTTGGTACAATTGTAAATGGTACCAATTCCTTGATTTCTCTTTCTGCCACTTCATTATTAGTATATTGAAATGTAACAGATTTCTACACATTGATTTTATACCCTGCAACTTTGCTGAATTCATGTATTAGTTCTAGCCATTTTTTAGTGGAGTCTTTTTGGGTTTTCTACCTAGAGTTTCATGTTATCTGCAAATAGTGAAAGTTTGCCTTCTTCCTTGCCAATTTTGGATGCCTTTTATTTCTTTTTGTTGTCCGACTGCTGAGTCTAAGACTTCTAGTACTATGTTAAATAGTAATGGTGAGAGTGAACATCCCTGTCTTGTTCCTGACCAAAGAGGAAAACCTGTCAGTTTTTCCCCACTGAAGATGATATTAGCTGTGGGTTTTTCATATGTGGCCTTTATGATGTTGAGTTATATTTCCCCATCCCTACTTTGTTGAGGATGTTTATCAAGAGTGGATGCTGTATTTTATCTGATGTTTTTTCTGCATCCTTTGAGAGGATCATATGGTTCTTGTCATTTCTTTTATTAATGTGGTATATGATGTTGATTGATTTGTGAATATTAAACCATTCTTGCAGCCCAGGAATAAATCCCACTTGGTCGTGGTGAATAATCCTTTTAATATACTGTTGGATTCGATTTACTTATATATATATAAGTAAATCGAATATATATATATTCTCAAATATATATATATTTGAGAATTTTTGCATCCATGTTCATCAGGGATATTAACCTATAATTCTCTTTTTTAGTTGAATCTTTGGTTTTGGAATCAGGGTAATGCTGGCCTCATAGAATGAGTTTGGAAGTTTTCCTTCCATTTCTATTTTTTGGAGCAGTTTGAGAAGAATAGGTATTAACTCTTCTTTAAATATCTGGTAGAATTCCCCTGGGAAGCCATCTGACCCTGGGCTTTTGTTTGTTGGGAGATTCTTGATTACTGATTCAATTTTTTTGCTGGTTATGGGTCTGTTCAGGTTTTCGATTTCTTCCTGTTTCAGTTTTGGTAGTTTATATGTTTCTAGGAATTAATCCATTTCTTCCAGATTGCCCAATTTGTTGACATATAATTTTTCATAATATTATCTTGTAATTATTTGTATTTCTGTGGTGTTGGTTGTGATCTCTCCTTTCTCATTCATGATTTGATTTACTTGGGTCCTTTCTCTTTTCTTTTTGATTAGTCTGGCTAGGAGTTTATCAATTTTATTAATTTCTTCAAAGAACCAGCTCCTGGTTTCATTGATCTGTTTTGTTGCTGTTGTTGTTGTTGTTGTTTCTATATCATTTATTTCTGTTCTAATCTTTACTATTTCCCTTCTGCTGTCTTTAGGCTTCATTTGTTTTTCTTTTTCTATTTCCTTTAAATGTAAGGTTAGGTTGCATATTTTAGATATTTTTTGTTTCTTGAGGAAAGCCTGTATTGCTATATCCTTCCCTCTTATGACTGCTTTTGCTGAATCCCAAAGGTTTTGGACCATCGTGTTTTCATTAATGTTTATTTCCATGTATTTTTAAATTTCTTCTTTAATTTCTTGGTTGACCTATTCATTGTTTAGTAGGATATTCTTTAACATGCATGTATTTGTGGTCTTTCTAAATTTTTTATTGTTGACTTCAAGTTTCACAGCATTGTGGTCAGGAAATATGCATGGTATGATCTCAATCTTTTTGTACTTGTTGAGGGCTGATTTGTGACCCACTGTGTGATCTATTCTGGAGAACAACCCATGTGCACTCAAAAAGGATGCGTGTTCTGCTGTTTTAGGATGGAATGTTCTAAATATATTTGTTAAGTCCATCTGGTCCAGTGTGTCATTTAAAGTCATTGTTTCCCTGTTGATTTTCTGCTTAGATGATCTGTGCATTGCTGTAAGCAGGGTGTTAAAGTCCCCTACTATTACTGTGTTATTATCAAAGTTATGTTTGCTATTAATTGCTTTATGTATTTGGATGCTCCCAAGTTGGGGGCATAAATACTTACAATTCTTAGATCTTGTTGGATAGATCCCCCTTTTTATGATGCAGCGCCCTTCTTCATCTCTTGTTACAATCTTTGGTTTAAGAGCTAGTATATCTGATATAAGTATTGCTACTCCAGCATTTTTTTTATGTCCATTTGCATGATAAAATGTTCTCCATCCCCTCACTTTCAGTCTACTGGTGTTAAGTCTAAAATTAATCTCCTGTAGGCAGCATATGGGTCTTGTTTTTTTATTCATTCTGAACACCCTATGGCTTTTAATTGGAGTGTTTAGTCCCTTACATTTAGAGTGATTATCAATAGATATTAATTTAGTGCCTTGTATTACTTGTTAAGTCATTGTTTCTGTAGATTTTCTCTGTTCCTTTCCATTTTTTATTGCTTTTGGCTTTTCTCTCCCACTCAGAGTCCCCTTTAATATTTCTTACAGGGCTGGTTTAGTGATCACAAACTCTTTTACTTTTTGTTTTTCTGGGAAACTCTTTATCTCACCTTCTATTCTGAATGATAGCTTTGCTGGATAGAGTATTCTTGGCTGCATATTTTTCCCATTCACCACGTTGACTATATCATGCCACTCTCTTCTGGCCCACCAAGTTTCTGTGGCAAGATCTGCTGCTAACCTTATTTGTCTTCCCTTGTAAGTTAGGAACTTCTTTTGTCTTGCTGCTTTCAGAATTTTTTCTTTATCTCTGGATTTTACAAATTTAAATATGACATGTCTTGATGTTGGCCTGCTTTTGTTGACTTTGATGGGAGTTCTCTGCACTTCCTGGATTTGGATCTCTATTTCCATCCCAAGATTAGGGAATTTTCAGCTATAATTTCCTCAAATAAACCACCTGCCTCCTTTTCCCTCTCTTCCTCTGAGACTCCTATGATATGAATGTTATTATGCTTTATGGAGTTGCTAAGTTCCCTAAGTCTACATTCATGATCCAGTATTTTTCTTTCCCTTTTCTTTTCAGCTTCATTATTATCCATAATTTTATCTTCTGTATCACTTATTCATTCCTCTATTTCTTCCACCTTTGTGGTCATTATATCCAGTTGGTTTCACATCTCAGTTATAGTGACTTTTATTTCAGCCTGACTAGTTTTTAGGTCGTTTGTCTATGTGGTAAGGGATTCCCAGGTGTCTTCTATGCTTTTCTCAAGCCCAGGTAGTATCGTTATGATTGTTGCTTTAAATTCTGGATCACACATATTACTTATATCTGTTTCAATTAGATCTCTGGTTTTGACCTTTTCTTTTTCTTTCTTTTGGGTTGAATTTCTTCATCTTGGCATTTTGTCTAGGTCTCTGTCTTATCTGTGTTAAAAAAGCTTGTTATGTTTCCTACTCCTGAGAATAATGGCTTTATAAAGAATAAGTCATATATTGTCCAGGGCCTTGCACTTCAGGAAGTGTCTCTGCTGTATGCTGTATCTACTCTGCTGCTGTGTTTTGGCTATTCTTTCCCTCAAGTCAGTTCTCAGAAGAGTTTCTCCTTGCCTGTCATGGGGAGTGCTTGGACCTTGGCCAGAGTATGGTGAGTTTTAACTATGTGTGCTCTGGTCTGCTTGTTAAAAGAGACAAAGGAGACTTGATGATATTTCCACTAAAGCTGGATGTGGTGCTGGTCTTCTGGGGGAGGGGCCCACTGCACTATTTCTCAGGCACACTTGCCCAAGAAAAGCAGCCCCACAGAGTGCAGAGGGGCAGGGCTTGGTGTAAGTGATTTAGGCCACCAGCATTGGTGCTGTGCTGCTCACTGAAGTTAGTTTATGCTGAGGGGCAGGGAAGGGAAATGGTGCCCACCAAGCTATTTTGTCCCTGAAGAGGCAATGCCACTTCTCCCAGATGCACTCCAAGAAGGGGGAACAATCTCTCCCAGTGCAACCCAGGGGATCCTCAGATCATGCTGTCTGCTCCTGGACTCTGCCCTCCTTCTTCATAGGAGCACTGCAGCACCCACGGGGCTCCACATTGGCCATGCCACAGACCTCTAAAATTCCAGTCTTTGAGCTCCACTGGTTGTAAAAACTCATGCATTTCAGCCCCTCTCATATTCCCAGCCAATGGCTTTGGGGAAGTGTTTTCCTTGTGCAATCCCCTATGCACTCCTTTCTCTCTCTCTTTCTCTTTCTCCCCTCTCTGTGACCAGGGCTTCCTTTTCTCCACAGCACCTGTGATCTATTTCTCCCCCAAATCACATTTCCACACCTCCTACCTTCCATTATGTGGCCTCTTCTCTCCCTCTACTTGTACAGTTTGTTCTGTCAGTCCTTGGATTGATTTCTTGGGTATTCAGAATGATTTGATATTTATCTAGCTGAGTTCAAGGGACCAGGCAAGCCTAGGGTCCTCCTACTACTCTGCCATCTTAGCTCCTCTCATCTAGTCTGTCTTAAAAGATTAAAACCTATTTAAGAATTATTAGAAAAAATAACATTTACCTTTATATAATGTATATCTATAATATTTTTAAATTTCCTGTTAAATTATTATTATTCCTTATAATTTAATATCATTTGTCCTTTTAAACTGCCCAGTAACATCAAACATAATCCCCATACCATGAGGCTTATGGGAAAGATGACTTTGTGCCATGCAACATGTAGGTAACACTAGTTGCCAGTCACAACTGCAATGTGAGCATTTTGTTCTTGGCATTTTCAGCACCCATTTCTCAACTCTTAGAAATCCATGGTATTCATAATTTCATTTTCTAGAATTTCTGACTTTTAATTCTACCTTCCTTCTCATACCCAGTAAAAATTATTTTTCCTCTCATCTAACTGCCATAGGCTAGTTTTTGAGCAGAGATGTAGCCCAGACTGGTTAGAAATCCATTCTGGCACCCCCTAGCTATGTGAATGATGTTGGACAAGGTATGGAACCTCTGTAAGACTCATTTTCATCATTGGTACACTAAAGATAATTTAACCATACTGTAAGCTTGTTTTGAGGTTTGGATGAGATACTATAAGGAAGGTCCTTATCTTCATAGCTGGCATGTAGGCTTTCAAAATTTAAGTACATTGTTTAAAATAATTCAACTGACTTATCAGCTTCAAACTTTCAGGGTATACTTGCACTTTAAAATTGGAATCAATGGGCTAATTTGTTTCTTATAGGTGCAATAAAAAACAACAAACATTTATATGTGATTATTATGATTTACCTGTAATGTCTTATTTAATCTTCAAACAGTTCTATGAGGGAAGTTACAATAATAGGCCAGTCTTACAGATAAGGAAACTGAGGCACAGACTGGTTAAGTAACTGGCCCAAGATTATACATCTGACAAGTACCAGAGTTTGGATTCAAAGGCAAGCCATCTAGCTCCAATTCAAATTAAAATTTTCCCATTTTTAAATTTTTTTTTCTCTATTACCCAAAAGTTTAGGGGGGGGAAAGTGGAACAGCAATTTTCTACCTTATAATCAGTAATAGGTTGATTAAAAAAAAAATGCTTCAGAGAGGAAGAACAAATGTGAAATTGAAGAAATGTTGACATAAAAGGAAACAAAGAAGGGAGAGCAATGGAGAAAGACAAGAACTCCCAGTATTCACCAAAATTCTGTTTGGAGAGTTCTTTATTGCAATCAAGAAGATAATGAAAACTGAAGACAGAAGAAAGTCAGTCACTTTAAAATTGAAAACAAACATACAACAACAACAAATTGGATTTAAACTTCCAAAAATGGGTTTTTCCAGCTAGATAAATCAATACCAGAGTAATATTCCCAACTTGCCCATAAAGCTTCATCATTGAATTAGGATTAAGGACACCAGATCTTTGTTCCTGCTCAGTAGCTTATCACACAGGTGCAATCAATTGTTCCAAGAGGCAAGGTGGCAGAAACTATCTAAGGGAAGATCATGCCCAGTGGGAAAGAAACAATAGTGCAAAGAATCTCAAGGCCTAGAGGGTGGGAGTGCTAACATGCAAATGGGCTCAGAACAGTACTTACTAGATATACCAGCAGTCTCCAGCATGGTTTTCATCCTGAATGGGTTGCTAAGGACAATCACCTGAGAGATGTCCTTTTTATAACTGCAGGGAATACCTAACTCCCCACTTCTGCTTCCTTTATGGCACAGATATAATCATCTTAAAGAGAAACCAAGCAAGAAAGGAAATAAAAATATGTTCTTAAAATTTTTATAGCATTCTGCCATTTATATATTTCATTTATAAAGTGAGCAGGATAGCTGAGATAATTTCTGAGGTTCTTTAAAATTCTATTGCTCAATGAAAACTTGGAGAATGAGTGACATTCTAGATATCTCTCATAAGGGAAAAAAAGAAATTTTTAGGAAATATATTTAAACAACAAAGATGTTTTTGTAATCTGTACCATTGAGAATTTGGAAATAGTTAAAGTATTAATAAATAAATGTTGAATAATCTATAATATATCCATATTACAAAGTGTTATGTAGCCATTATTTAAAATTCAACTATGATTATAAAGAGGTTATATAACATAAACAAATACTTGAATTAAAATAAATGGCATAATATATATGTATATCAAATGATCACATACAATGTAAATTTATACAATGTTTTATGTCAATTATATCTCAATGAAGCTGGGGAAAAATAATGAGAAAAGATTTAAAATTTCATGTACAATATCATCACAATCATGATTGAAAATGCATAGCAAAAAAGATTACATAAACTGTTACTATTGGTTTTCAATGGGTGATAGAAATATGCATGCTTTTTTTCTGCTCTTCTAATTTTTGATTTTATATGAATGTGTTATTTTTATAGAAGTTAAAAATAAAATAAATTTTATTATCACCTATATATATTTGGGGATGTTTTTTTTTTCTTCCAAATGTTTTACCTATTTTATATTGCAGCCAGCACTGGGTCACAGAGAACAAGCAGACTTTGGCCCTGGTGACTACAACTTACACATACTAGAATCCTTACCTAGGAAACGATTGTATGGACAGTCATGTTACCTGGTGGTACATAGGCCAACATATTTGTGATAGAGACCCCAAAGATCACCTCCAATCTGCTTCTCTCACTCTGTGAAAACTTATTCGTTTGTTAATGTCAAGATTCCTGCTGATGCAATATGAAATCATTTTACCAGACATTACACATCCTTCATGACAATAAAATGTTCTGAGGACATTTTTTCTTTTACTATAATCTAGGCTGTATCGATTTTTAGCCAGTAACACAATACAAATTCACTAGTGCCACGCTTTGCCTTTATGTAAGCAAATATACAAAGTAATGTTTGTTTGCCTTCCCATTAACTTATTTTCATTTTTGAAAACCTACTTCTGGCCTCATTAGAGAAAAGCACAAAGCAAAACCTAAATTTTGTCACCATCCAGACCTTTGAAGAACTTTCAAACCATCAACTTGCAGATGGTTTGATAAATACTAGTGAATTTCATTAGAGGGAAAATACCATCAATCACTAATTTGCTTAGTTCTGTTAGCCAACTACGTTTGCCCTCTAGAGAGCAAGAGATGTGACTCCAAGAGGAGTAGGGAGATGTGAATACATAACTTCCAGCCTCAAAACCACGTTCCCTGGCAGCCATTGTGGGTTTGTTCTAAACCCTATGCACCAGCAATGTCTATCTTGGAAAATCCTACCTGGCACCAATCAAGCAACAGGAGATGGTCTCTTGTTTGCCCAAGCAGAGCTTTGAGAAAGATCAAGCATCCTAACTGTGCACTGCTTCTGCCCACATCAGGAGGCCTTCTCAGACTTACTGAAGGCTGAAATCAATTGCCAAGAAAAGCCTTCAGGGTTCAATTAAAAGCAATGTCGGAAAATACCTAACAAAAACCAATCTCCTAAACCAGCACAGAATGTGAAAATTCTGGACACTGTGGGCAATATATTTTGCCAGATCCTTGTGATTATGTTTGGTGTATAATTGGGACTTCTTCACCAAAAAAGTTTGGCCCTCTGTTGAAATAGGAAGGTGTACAAGACTCTAAGGTACACCCCAAGTAAGCCAGGTCACAAAAGAATAGGAATTACTTTAAAAAAGAAATAAATTACTACTGAGCCAATATTCCCAAACCCATAGCTTTCAGACACAATTTCAGGAATATTTACCTTTGAGATAATCATCTTTTTTTTTTTTTTTTAGAACAGACTTGAATTAACTAAAAAGCAAGCATCTTGAAATCATAAAATATTGGAGCCAAAAGTAGTCTTAAATATTATTTAATCCAACTTCTTTATTTTCTTATGAAGCCACCAAGACCTAATGTGTTTTAATGACTGACCTAACATAATACAGCTTATCAGGGTCTGAGCCATGGAAATGATATCTCATATACAAATATAACTTTAGGATTCTCAGGCACTTTTTCATCCAATGGCTCATTTGATCCTCAGCTATCTCAAAGGCAAGGTGGCAGTGACTAGTCAATGGGTCAGTTCCTTTATTTCTGACACCCTTTCAAGAAAAATGACATGTCACTTGAAAGGAGAAAAGAGTTCAAAAGCTGAAAAATGTTCCTCTCAATTCAATTTTGTTGGTGCATTTATTATATTAGGATATCCTATGTTCTTATTTATGTTCTGTCTCAGAATCATACCAAGTTGGATAACCACCTAACAGTGAACTCTGCTAAAGTAGGAGGGATTCAGATTTTGAAAGGGAAAACCCTTATAATTTTTATTAATTGAAGAACAAAATAGAATGCTTTCCTTTATTTATTTTTTTGAAGATTTTATTTATTTATTTGACAGAGAGAGAGAGAGGAAGTGCACAAACAGGGGGAGCAGCAGACAGAGGAAGAGGGAGAAGCAGGCTCCCCACTGAGCAGGGAGCCCAATGTGATGTAGGGCTCGATCCCAGGACCCTGGGATCATGACCTGAGCCGAAGGCAGATGCTTAACCCACTGAGCCACCCAGGCGCCCCTAGAATTCTTTCCTATACAAGGAGGAAAGTTTAAAAGGAAGTTTAAAAGGAAACTCTAAAACATTTTTAGAGTTAGGCAGACACTCGCCTTTTGGTAAGAACTGAAGCATAGTCTTTTCTGGAATTGGGGATAAGGCCTGTCTTGAACTTGAACATCCCTTAGTTCCTGGCAATTAGGATTCATTGGCTGTATTTTCTTCAGTTCAATAGGACAGTTTTTATTTTCGGCCTTACTACTTCTCAGAAATATTTTGATTCTGAAATTCATTAAAGTTTCAATTCACCTGAAAGTTGACTAGAGTAGCCATGATATTATCTATCAAGTGCAGAAATTAAATTAGGCCTAGCCTGAGACTCATTCTAAGTATGATTAATGTGACTTCCACTACTTTCCCATTTCCTCTCTAAGGACTGCTGTGGAAAGCAAGACTACAGTAATGCCTAAATAAACAGAAGCTTTCTTCCTTCATTCCACTTTTAAACATCATAGTTTTAGAATGTATTGATTATAAACATATTTTAATCATACTTAAAGTGATGTCTTTAACTCTTTCCCAAATAAAATAATAACATTCTCCAGTGCCTGGTTAAACTCTTTTCTTCCAAAAGCTACTACCTAAACAGCCAGACTGGAGTAAACCAACAATTCTGTGCTTTACATAGAAGGAGAACTAGAATGTACACTGAGTCAAACTTGAATAACCAGAGAAGTTTAATGAAATTAGGTACAGATGTGGGATTGCAAACACTCATATTGCTCAAATCTGTCATGATATAGTATGTGGCATTAAGCTTCCCTAATTTGGAAGTTTTGTTATTACCAATCCTTGTTAAATTATGTGAGGTATAATTGGTCCATGGCTCACAGTATTATCCGTTGTCTCTTTTGGCCCATGTGTCTTCAAATATACTTCATAAGAGATAATGATAAAGAGGATATAGGCTGAGGGGCACTAAACAAAAGCTTCACTTTTCACATCAAGATCACCAGTCATGAAAAGCTTTTCAATCTGATTTTAATGTTGAGTAGATAAACTGAGAGAATTTTTTGCTTGGTTTTGTTTTTTTAGGAAAAAAAATGGGCCTTTATCACACTTCTAAATTGCAATGTCTGTGCTTCTCTGTAGACTAGGTAAGTCTGTCCATATCCAATAAATAAATTAAATAAATAAATAAATAAATATTAATCCATAGAAAATACCAAAATCTGTCTGTTTTCCCCCTCTCAAATTTATACCTGGACCAAACTATAAATAAAGAACCCTGAGTCATTTATCTAGAAAGGAATCTTTAAAAGCATATCAACTGCATTCTCATTTAATTCTTCCAGTCAAGCTTGACTCAAGACATTTTGAACAGTCTAGCTAATTATCATTTCCACATGACAGATGTGGTAGCATTCTTTTCTATGCATTTCTTCCTTCCACATTTCATAGTCTGTGACTATTTTTTAAATATTTCTAATATATAGTATTGTCGAGAAAAAAAAAGAGTACAAGGAGTCTCATGGTTGTGTCTTTACACTCTTACTTGATCTTTATTTTTGTATATACGTAGTCCATTGGACTTCAGTTACAGTGAGCATTACATGTCCTGACCCCTCTATTAATAATATACTGCCTAAAGTTAGAAATATTTCCAATTAAAAAATTTAATATTGGATAAAAACTAATGAAGAAAGATAAATTTCCTGTTGCATCAACTTGGACTGGAGAGATTTCCAAATTCAAAATCTAATATTGAAGAAAAATTAATGAAAGGAGAGATTTAAAACTCTTCCTGAATATAAAGCTAGAATATTAGATGAACTGTGCAACTTGCTTGATAACAAGTTCAAACTACTATCACTTTTAATCTATATAAGTGCTTGAGCACTCCATTTTTAAAGGAGCCTACCTAAAAATAAAGGTTGGGGGGGCACTTAAAAACAATTTAAAAGTTTACTTAAGTTTCTCAAAGTGTTTCCAAAGAGAATTCCACTCATAATATACAGCAAAAATGTCTCTAAAAGTTTTCTTCATCCCCTTTTTTCTCAGTGTTCCATATTTCTGCCCCAAGATTCTTTATTCCTTCTACAAAATATCCACAAACTCTGCTTCAAAATGTGACAGCCCACACTTTTTCTTTTTGGCCTTTACACATCTATTCTTTTCTCTGATAAACAGGATGCTATACACAGTAGAGGAAGGGCTGGTAGAAGTTTAACTTTTAAACATCCTGTAAGACAATACCTGAGTCCCTTACCAAGTCTGCCCAAAGAAGATATTCTACTGGCTGCTGAGACAAACTCTCATTCAACTTTTCTATTTGGGTCCCCACAATTCTATGGAAATTCAAACCAAGCAATTTCAACTCACACTACTGGAGCTAACTGTCTAAGGCTTGGATTTCAGGGTTTCAAAAACAAGGCTTTGATGCCAGCTTATCCCATGGCTGGAAGAAAAGCAAATGAAGCTACAGAGACGTGCCACTTCTAATTCAATTTCCGGGTCGGCAACCCAACCCTGGTATGGAAAAAACAACAAAAACCCCAAACCCAAATCTCTCCTGTATTAACCAACAAAAAATGCCCTCTCCCACATTCCTCTGCCCCCAAAAAAGAAGTCTTTAGAATTCTTCCAAACCCAGCCTGTCAATGTGATCAACTTCTCAGATGGAGGGCTGTGAATCCCTGTGTCTTTTCAGGGCTAGACAGCATGGCGGGCACACATAGCCTCAGTGGCAAAATGTATGTGTGGGTATAGGGGAGAACAAAGGTAATTGAGCTTTGGCTTAGAATATAAAACTCTAATCCCGAAGACAGAATATTTACCTAATTGAATCTAACAGCTTTAGCAGGACCTTTTGGGTAGAAATGCTTTCACTGCTACCCTGTGCCTCCATAATTGATTTAACATGCGTTGGGATGGGCGCTAAAAGTCCTGAATCCTGAACTTAGTCTGGCTAACCAAAACAGAAACACCAACACAGGATGCAACGCAATGCTGTCAAGTCCAAAATATACAGGACATAGGAAAAATTAAGGAAACACAATAAAGGATTTACATGCCTTTCGGGCAGGATAAAAGATGTGTGCTAATTTCCAAATAACAGGGTCTTTTCATTTTATGTGCAAACATTTTCTTAACAAAAATTCCAAGAACTAAACTAACTTTGCATTAC
The DNA here is from genome assembly GCF_054177405.1 of Leptonychotes weddellii. NCBI lineage: Eukaryota > Metazoa > Chordata > Mammalia > Carnivora > Phocidae > Leptonychotes > Leptonychotes weddellii. The sequence continues at coordinate 150,832,404 of NC_138369.1, read as the reverse complement.
AGTGGCTTCTTATGTGAAGTGTGTTTACAGGAGGAAATAAGGAAATAGCACATAATCGAAAAAGAATGGTTATTTAAGATGAGCTCTGATAAATAAATTTGACCTATTTATTAGTCATAGATGTTGATGTGGTAAATGTTCACCAGTCCCAGGACTCCATCCTGCTGAGAATGTTGCTTTATCTTTTCAATTTCAGATGCACATTTCAGAATATTCCTTACTTAACTCCCATTAAGTCCTGTTCTTACTCATTTTTACCCCTAGGACACAGCTTTAAGGTGTCCCTCATAGTTACAGTTCTCATTTGGAGGGAACAGGCAGTTGATACAGAGTTGGGGGGATGACTAAAGAATGCTTAAAGAACTATCCAGCCAACTATAGGCATTATACAAGCAAAAAGCTAGAATTTCCCAGGAACCTAACTTGTAACTACTCTTATTCTGTGCTCATCAAAAATGAGCCAGCTGAATTTTTTGAATGATATAAGCAAAATAATGGAAACTTTTAGAAACTCAGAATCAGTGCAAAAGAATATATGCCAACTAATCTCCTTAGTTAATCTATCATTCTTTTTTGTGTTCATCAAAGTATCCTTGTCCCAAAAACTTTAAGATAATGTATCATCTTTCATTTAAAAATATGTATGTGCAAACCTATCATCTATATGTAACATATAGTAAGATTGTGCCACACTTGTTCTATTTATACTAACCTTTTTATTTTCTTATTAATGCTAAAGTATTTTAAAGAATCCCAGATAAGTTATTTCATTCCAATATATTTCAGTCTGCATCTCTATAAGTTAAGAAAGATGGTGACAACACTTCCACTCTTAAAAATTTTAACAAAATATTTTAAACAAATAGAAAAAAATAAGAATAGATACCTATGTAGCCAATAGCAAGATAACATAGATGTCAATAATTGGTCTTGCTAACTTCAGTTAATTTTTTTCCCAAAAAGTAAATTATTGCAAATACAGCCAAGTTCCTCACTTTTTTTACTAGTTTTCCAAGTAAATACTGAGTCTTAACCAAAATATTAAAATGCTTTATAGTCCAATCCACACCAAATTTTCACCTAAATTCTACAGTTGTTTTTACTTTAATTAGACCTTCAAAACCTCTCCTAGTTATGATCTTTGCCATCAGGTCACTTCTAGAATTATTTTATGAAAGAACTCGACTGTTCCATCAGGCTTAGTTTTAATTTATTACACTTTGCCTAAATATTTTGGGTTAAGCTTTGTGGTTTATCCCAAGATTGAAAACACCATAATCTTTCTACTAGATATAAGAGATGAAATTAATTTATCAAAGCATTAATCTACAGAGACTATCACCATGTCTTTTTTTTTTTTTCATAAAAATTTAGATAAATGTAGGGCACCTGGGTGGTTCAGTCAGATGAGCTTCTGGCTCTTGGTTTCAGCTCAGGTCATGATCTTGGGGTTGTGGGATCCAGTCCCCAGTTGAGCTCTATGCTCAGTGGGGAGTCTGCTTGAGATTCTCTCTCTCCCTTTGCCCCTCCTCCTGCTCATATGTTCTCTCTCTCTCTCATTCTCCCTCCCTCAAATAAATAAATCTTAAAAAAAATTAAGATAAATGTAATTGATCTTGCCAGGAACTTAATGTAAACTGAGACAAACTAAATACATCTAATTTATTTAATAAGGGGGTATACACCAAACCTGAAAGACTTACCTAGAATGTGGAGATGGATTTATATAAAACTACTTCAAGATAATAAATGGAATAAGATTGTTTTCTCATCTGTATTTTCTTCTACCCAGTGCACCTCCTCATATGCATATTTTTTAATCTATAGGACCTCATTTATTGTATAAGGAACAGTGAGAGGGGGATGGGATGAGAAAAGAGAAAAAGGGGAATATATCTTGAGATGCAAGTTACCTAAGAATTTAAGTTTTTTTCAACTTAAATATCAACTTTTCTCTATGACTATGGCAGGATATTTGCATTTAAATTTCTCAAAGTTGAGTAAAAAGCAATCAAGTATGAGTCCATGCTCTCTGAAAATGATGAGCAGATGGTTGACCAAAAAGTCTTTTGACAGCAAAGAATGTAGCCAAATGATAGAATCATAAATAATTTAGAATTTTGTTTTTGTTTTGTTTTTCTTTCTCCTTTTCACTTCGCCAGGCTGCCATTTGTCTAATTATCATTTGTTTGTTTTTAGTGTTGTATAATCTGTATATTCTCTTGTTGTTGTTGAAGTATAGTTGATTTCAATATTATGTTATTTTCAGGTATACAGCGCAGTAATTCAGCAATCATATACATTACAAAATGATCATCACAATAAGTCTAGTTACCATCTGTCACCATAAAAAGCTGACTCTATTCCCCATGCTGTACTTTACATCCCTCTGACTTATTTATTTTATAACTAGAAGTGTGTACCTCTTAATCCCCTTCACCTATTTTTCCCATCCAACTCTTCCCTTCTGGAAAACCCAATTTGTTCTCTGTATTTATGAATCTGTTTCAGTTTTGATTTGTTTTTTTTTTTAGATTCTACATATAACTGAAATCGATAGTATTTGTCTTTCTCTGATTTATTTTATCTAGTCTAATACCCTCTAGGTTCATCTATATTGTTACAAATGGCAAGATTTCATTCTTTTTTATGGCTGAGTAACATTCCATTATACATCTTCTTTATTCATCTATTTAGGTGGTTTCCATATCTTGGCTGTTGTAAATAATGCTGCAGTAAACATAGGGGTGCATGTATTTTTTCAAATTAGTGTTTCCATTTATTTGGATAAATATGCAAAAGTGGAATTGCTGGGTCATATGGTATTTGTATTTTTAATTTTTTGAGGAACCTCCATACTGTTTTCCCTAGTGGCTGCACCAATTTGCATTCCCACTAACAACAGTGCACGAGGTTTCCTTTTCTCCATATTCTTGCCAACACTTGTTAATTTTGTCTTTTTGATAACAGCTATTCTGATAGGTGTGAGGTGACATCTCATAGTAGTTTTGATTTGCATTTCCCTGATGATTAGTTATGCTCAGCATCTTTTCATGTATCTGTTGGCCATCTGTATATCTTTGGGAAAATGTCTATTCAGATTCTCTGCTCACTTTTTAATCAGGTTGTTTGTTTCTTTGGTGTTGAGTTATATGAGTTCTTCATATATTTTGGATATTAACACTTTATCAGATATATCATTTGTGGATATATTCTCCCATTTAGTAGATTGTCTTTTCATTTTGTAATTTCCCCTACTGTACAAAAGCTTTTTAGCTTGATATAGTCTCAATTGCTTATTTTGCTTTTGTAGCCCTTGCTTGAGGAGACAAATCCAAAATAATATTGCTAAGACCAGTATCCAAGAGTTTACTGCCTATATTTTCTTTTAAGAGCTTTATGGTTTCAGGTTTTACATTTAAGTATTTAAGCCATTTTATTTTTGCATATGGTGTAAGCAAGTGATTCAGTTTCATTCTTTTGCATGAACTGTCCAGTTTCCCCAATACCATTTATTGAAGAGACTGTCTTTTCCCCATTGTACATTCTTGCTTCCCTTGTTATAGATTAATTTACCATATACCTGTGTGTTTATTTTTGGGCTCTTTATTCTGTTCTATTGATCTTTATGTCTGTTTTTGTGCCAATACCATACTGTTTTTATTACTATAGCTTTGCAATATAGTTTGAAGTCTGGGAGTGTGATACCTCGTTTTGTTCTTCATTCTCAGGATTGCTTTGGCTATTCAGGGCTTTTGTGATTCTGTACAAATTTTAAGGTTATTCTAGTTCTGTGAAAAATGTTACAGATTTTTGATAGGGATTGCATTGAATCTTGGATTTCTTTGGGTAGTTTGGACATTTTAACAATATTAATTCTTCCAATCCATGAGCATGGTATATATATCTTTGTATTTGTTTATGTCATCTTTAATTCCTTTCATCAGGGTTTTATAGTTTTCAGAGTACTGGTCTTTCACCTTTTTGGTTAAATTTACTCCTAGGTATTTTATTATTTTGTTATAGTTGTAAATAGTATTGTTTTCTGAATTTTTCTTTCTGATACTTTGTTGTTAGTGTATAGAAATGTAAAAGATTTCAATATATTAATTTTGTAAATTGCACCTTTACTGAATTTATTTATCTAACTCATTTTTTTTTTATGAGAGGGACAAATTGTACCTGGTCTACTTACATTCTAAGTGAAAGGAAGAGATTAGTTCAGTTAAATCAGGCACTTATAGAAAAGCAGAGTATCGGTGTAGAATGGGCAGGCATTGGTAGATTAAGAAAACAATATGACCACTAACATGAAAAGTGTATGCTCTGAAAATTTCAGATGATGTTACCAGCCAGTAAAGGTAGACAGTTATATTTGAAGGGTGAGGAAAATCTGCAAACCCACTTCTGTTTAGCCAGTTAGCCCAGGAAGGATCTAGCCCCACCTCTAATATGCTGTGAAGCACTCACCGTATCTACTATCACCACATCAACTACTTCCCCAACTACCAATGGTTGATCCCTGTGGTTTAACTTCAGTTACCAGAAGGAAGGAGAATCCAAAGATAGCCACATTTCCAGTAAGGGAAGCAAATCTTTCTAATTACTTAAGCTTTCTCTCTACACAGTCATATAGTCTGCTAATTTAGACACTACATTGCAAAAAAAAAGACTAAAGATCTGTATGTGTAGCTCATTAACATTCTTTTCTTGGTATTCAGAAGTTAAGCTTAGGGTATCCTGTGCTGTTATAAGTCATCTAAATATTCCTATGTCTGGTCCTCCTCCCTCCACATAAAAAAAAACACATTCTTTATCTCCAACGAGTCATCTTGATGAAACAGTGTTCAGGATAAACAGATTTCATCAGATTTTACCTGATACTACAATGAGCTTTATTTTTAGAATTTTCAAATGTATCCAATTAAAAATAGGTGAATGCTCCATAATTTTATTTTTATAATCACAGTATTCTACACGAGAAAAAGTACCAAAGAGGAAATTAGAAGAGGTTTTTTTTATAATAAATATCCCACTAACTAGTCTTTGCATCTCTAGGTTTCAGACTTATCTGTAAAATGAAAGGACTGGATTACATGACTTACAAATTACTTTTATTATCTTCTGATAGGCAAGAGTTGCATTTATACTTCATGATGCAATCTTCATGTCCCCTTTCATATGTATACTATAGTCTTTTTACCTAACAAGTATCTATCCACCTATTTTTTTTAATAACATATAATATATTATTTGTTTCAGGGGTACAGGTCTGGGATTCATCAGTGTTACACAATTCACAGCACTCAGTGTAGCACATAACCTCCCCAGTGTCCATCACCCAGCCACCCCATCCCTCTCATCCTCCTCCCCTCCAGCAACCCTCAGTTTGTTTCCTGAGATTAAGAGTCTTTTATGGTTTGTCTCCCTCTCTGGTTTTATCTTGTTTCATTTTTGCCTCCCTGCCCCTATGATCCTCTGTCTTGTTTCTCAAATTCCTCATGTCAATGAGATCATATGATAATTGTCTTTCTCTAATTGACTTAGTTTGCTTAGCATAATACCCTCTAGTTCCATCCACTTCATTGCAAATGGCAAGATCTCATTTTTTGGTGGCTGCATAATATTCCATTGTATATATATACCACATCTTCTTTATCCATTCATCTGTTGATGGACATCTAGGCTCTTTCCATAGTTTGGCTATTGTGGACATTGCTGCTATAAACACTGGGATGCTTTTACCACTTCAGATCACTACATTTTTATCTTTGGGGTGAATACCCAGTAATGCAATTGCTGGGTCACACGGTAGCTCTATTTTCAACATTTTAAGGAACCTCCATACTGTTTTCCAGAGTGGATGCACCAGCTTGCATTCCCATCAACAGTGTAGGAGGGTTCCCCTTTCTCCACATCCTTGCCAACATCTGTCATTTCCTGACTTGTTAATTTTAGCCATTCTGACTGGTGTGAGGTGGTATCTCATTGAGGTTTTGATTTGTATTTCCCTAATGCTGAGTGATATTAAGCACTTTTTCCATGTGTCCGTTGGCCATTTGGATGTCTTCTTTACAGAAATGTCTGTTCATGTCTTCTGCCCATACCTTGATTGGATCATTTGTTCTTTGGGTGTTGAGTTTGATAAGTTCTTTGTAGATTTTGGATACTAGCCCTTTATCTGATATGTCATTTGCAAATAACTTCTCCCATTCTGTCGGTTGTCTTTTGGTTTTGTTGACTGTTTCCTTTGCTGTGTAAAAGCTTTTTATCTTGATGAGGTCCCAGTAGTTCATT